>NC_135233.1:216337339-217022339 GCF_051348905.1 Ranitomeya variabilis | reverse complement strand
ACATAACATCAATAGTGCACACACTTACCATATATATACATATGTATGTGTGTCTAATAGATAGAGATATGTATATATATATTTTTTTTTTCTAGCTATTCATCACATAATAGCAGTAGTGCACACTAACAATATACACACACACGATAATAGTCATAACCTTGGACACGCGTTATAAACACACACACATGTTCAGATTGGCTATTATGGTGTTGGCTGCACATAGCTGCATTGAAATGTCTGAAACGAATCATTGCTACAAACGTGCACAAGTAATAAAGGAAATTATGAAAATTGTACATACATTACACACGTTCTTGATGGCGATTATTTATTGCTTATGTGATTATTAGTTTTAAATAAATTGGATATATAGATGATATATATATATCATCACTTTACCCCGTGTATATGTGGGCGCTACATACATGGCCATGGTAATCATTAGATCTGTGCACATTCTATAGACTCATATGTTGATGGGGACTATAGAGAACACAAAGGTGATCAAATAAGTTACATGTATCCATATTACATGATGATGATGATGATGATGGGGGTTATGATCGATGCACATATAACGCGTGTACTTGCAGGAGGATAATAATATGCAAGTGATACACTGATAAAGCAACACAATGTACACATTACATGGAGATGATGATGATGAGGGTCAATGCATACATGTGAAATTGATGTAAAGACGAGTTGTATCTAGTATATAAATAGATAAATATACATGATTAATAGATAAATAGATAATAAACAGATAGATAATAGATAGATAAATAGATAATAAACAGATAGATAGAGAACTATTATATTTGTATGGGGAATGTATCTGGTAAAAATGAAGATTTAATTAGAACATCACTTTTTTTTGTTTTACTTAAAGAAGAACATTAATATTATTGATATTAATACTTGGACGAATATTGATAATTATAGCAAAATATATTAAATATATCTATATCCCAGGCCTTAATTATAGATCCCGACCCTCTTAATGGTAAATCATTAAAAAAAAAATGACCCAGTCTATCCTGGACCCCAATCTATCAATATGATGTTATATTATGGGCAATATTCACACTTTATACCGAGCCCGAGTCACCTCCAAATATTTCCTGTCACTGCGGCATTAATACAATGGAGGGCACTAGAAATAGCCAGGGGTCCTGCACAGATATCCCCCCTTATAGCAAACTGTCAAAGTATTTTATTCATTAGCTCCAAACTTCAGAGATTATAGTAATGTACTTATATACTACAGGCAGAGCCAGTGCTGCTCGGTATGAAGTGTATATATATATATATATATATATATATATATATATATATATATATATATATATATATATATATATATATATATATATATATTCTACGAATATATATGAAATAAACTTCTCAATAACGTCAATATATATTAAGGTATGAAGCTATACATACATATACATGCTGGTGCTAGGGAATAGAGGATCCTCACTTTCTCACTATTTTGGATTTGCCTCCTTTTTTGGATTTTTAGATAAATTCTACATTGCTGATCTAAGCATTGCTGCTGCTGTTATTCAATATCATATAGTATAATATAATATATATCTGGTTATAAATCTAATATATCTAGATGTGTGTGTATATACTTAATATATTAAATTCTATATTATATGTAATATTGAATTGCCATAAGTTCTATTAATTACATTCCTGTTGGTGGCTAATATACTTGATATTATTAATATTAGTAGTAGAAATAGCAGCTGCAATAGTATTAGTACTACTAGTACTTTTAGTAGTAATGTTAGCCATAGTATTAGTAGCAGTACTAATAGTCCTAGGATTATTTGTGTAGGGTTAGTCATAGTGATAGTGGTACTATTAGTAGTTGCAGTGATATTAATAGTTCTGATTATTAGTAATAATAGTAGTATGCAGCAGCAGTAGTTGTACTAATAGTGCTACGATTCTTTTTAGGAGGGTTAATCACAATGGTAGCAATACTATTAGTTCGATTAGTAGTAGAAGTAATAGTAGTCGTAGTAGAAGAAGTAGCAGCAGTAGTTGTTCTAATCGTCCTAGGATTGTTTTTAGTAGTGATCGCAGTACTATTAGCAGCTGTAATTGTTGCAGTACTGTTAGCAGTATTATTATTCATCGTAATAGTAGTGCTCTCAGTAGTTGGAGTAATATTCTGTTCTATTATTATTACCATTAATAGTAGTAGTTGTACTAATAGTACTGTGATTATTTTAGCAGTGATAGTTGTACTAGTTGGAGTAATATTAATAGTTCTACCATTAATAGTACTAGTAGCAGCAGTTGTACTGACAGCACTGTGATTACTCAGATATTGGTAGTGGCAGTATTGACATCCAGTTGTTCTTCCCAGCAGACTCCATTGCTCATTCTTCCCATGCTTTCCTGGATGTCTCCGATACAGATGTAGCAGAGCTGAATTTCATTACACGGATTCCCCATATTGCTGCATTATTTGCAGAACTATGTACAAAAGAATACAACGATATGTCCCCAAATACACACTCACCTCTGCTACATCTGTACACTATTGCCATAGATGACAATGGAGACACTTGAGACTTTGCTGGGACTCAGCACTGTGATTGTTGACATGCACACGTGTGTACATAGCAGACATACTATATAGTGCCTGCACACAGGGGCCCCAGGCTCTCACATGCACACGTGTGTACATAGCAGACATACTATATAGTGCCTGCACACAGGGGCCCCAGGCTCTCACATGCACACGTGTGTACACAACAGACATACTATATACCGGCACACAGGGGCCCCAGGCTCGGACATGCACACGTGTGTACACAGCAGCAGACATACTATATACCGGCACACAGGGGCCCCAGGCTCTGACGTGCACAGTGTGTACACAGCAGCAGACATACTATATACCGGCACACAGGGGCCCCAGGCTCTGACGTGCACAGTGTGTACACAGCAGCAGACATACCATATACCGGCACACAGGGGCCCCAGGCTCTGAGATGCACAGTGTGTACACAGCAGCAGACATACTATATACCGGCACACAGGGGCCCCAGGCTCTGAGATGCACAGTGTGTACACAGCAGCAGACATACTATATACCGGCACACAGGGGCCCCGGGCTCTGACGTGCACAGTGTGTACACAGCAGCAGACATACTATATACCGGCACACAGGGGCCCCAGGCTCTGACATGCACAGTGTGTACACAGCAGCAGACATACTATATACCGGCACACAGGGGCCCCAGGCTCTGACGTGCACAGTGTGTACACAGCAGCAGACATACTATATACCGGCACACAGGGGCCCCAGGCTCTGACATGCACAGTGTGGCTCCCTGGTCTATACATTAGAGGTTGGCAGCCTATTGTTATGTAGGGTGGGCACAGTGGCCATTATAACTCAGTGTAAGTCCTGGAGTCCACACTTCACAGACACACAGAGGGCACCACTTACCCAGCAGCACTCCTAGGGTGGCAGTGCCAGTCCTGAGTGGGTGATCTTCCATTTTAATATTGTCCAGCATCTTGGCGCAGTCACTCTGCCCCCTGTTGAAGCACCTCTCCAAGGACTCCGGACCTGTTGCAATATCCATGAGGATGATGAGGATGATGATGAGGAGGAGGACACTTTAAGCAGCACAATGAGAATAATACTAGTAGGAGAGTGAACTTCTCAGTAAGTTCAGGCAGCCTGCAGGAGAAGCTTCCTTATCCCAAATCCTGCATGGATGGATGGTGATCAGATGATCATGGCTGCAGAGGATCCACAGGAGCAGCACCCCGAGGGGCAGACGGGACCACCTGCCTGTGCACTGAGGGAGGGGTGCAGGGGGCACAGTGCGAGGCTGTGGGGTGAGAAGGGGAGGGGGCGCCAGGTCCCGAGGAAGAGCCCGAGCAGGATGTCCAGGGAGCGGCAGCCCGAGCCTGTGTGCCATGCACGCTCCTGCAGAGCAGCATACAGCGGGGACTGCCGGCGGAGGGACACTCCACCCACTCACCTCCTCTCTCCTGCTACAAACTTGCTGACATTTGAACTCTATTGTGTATCCCTCCGCGCTGGTGATGCGGCTTCTTCTGCACATGAAGTAGTGCCAGACTTCCCCAGTCCTGTCCCTAATAACTTCATAAGTGGGGGAGGGGGAGAGTGTGGAGGGGGAAGGGGCACAATCCCTGATTCCTGGACTCCTATGCCCCCCGTTTCTTTTTTTTTTCTGCACAGGAATTAAAAAAGGGCAGGTTATAATTAAAAATAAAGAGTCCTGACACCTGAGTCAATATAGGAGAGGTGCCCAGCCTGCGCCTTTATGGCTGGAGGGAGGGAGTTTATGTGGCTGATAAATGTTCTTATGGACACCTGCGAATTTCGGGTATGTAACCATGACTGCTCCATTATGTGCTATGTGTTCTATGTGCGTGCCGCCATTATTCTGCATTTCTCTAGTATCTATCTATCTATCTATCTATCTATCTATCTATCTATCTATCGTCTATCTATTATCTATCTATCTAATATCTATCTACCCATCTATTATCTATCTAATATCTATCTATTATCTATCATCTATGATCTATCATCTATTTATTATCTATATCTATAATCTATCTATATTATATCTATCTATCATTTATCTATATATCTATTATCTATTACCTATCAATATATCTATTATTCATCTATTATCTATCTATTATCTATCTATCATCTATTATCTATCATCTATCTATCATCCATCTATCTATATTATATCTATTATCTATCATCTATTATCTATCTATTATCCATCTATCTATATTATTTATATCTATTATCTATCTATCTATTCATTTATCTGTCAATTTGTAGCTATCCCTCTGTGTGTATATATCTTGAGTCTTAAATTAATGGGTATCTGGAAAAATATTTAGTTAGAATTTAAGAAACAAAAGGGAAGAATTATAGAATCTCTGACTGCAAGAATGTAAACATCTATCTATTATCTATCTCTCTATTATCTATCTGTCTATTTTATCTACGTATGTTCATACAATGAATCCGCATACAGGATATATAGACTTTGTGCATTTCCTACATTATTATGTTTTTCTCAACAAAACCATAAATCCAAATCCGCCTTCAGCTCCTGGAGAAGTGTGTATTTTTCCAATGGTTTTATGTATTTTTCGTGTATATTTTTTCTTCTTTCTTTCTCTATAATTTCTATAAACCATTGATGATATATAAAGCCCAGGATATTTTTGTTCACATTTTCATTACTTAGTTGGTTTTATTTTCGGGTGAAGGAGATTGGAGTGTGTGATATATTTTCTTAACGAATAACAATAGGAGCGTTAAATGATGAGGCTGTCTTTATTTGGAGCCGGTGGAGACACTGCTGCCATTATAGAAGAAGTGTGTCCTCATTGTGTGGCGCACAAAAGCTGCAGAATGCTGTGACCTCCCCATGTGCACCTGGTGATCAGAGCTGATAGTGCGGAGGAGAAGGGGATTGTCGGCAGGATCACAGCAGATCACCCTCCGCAATCCTCCGCAACCCTCCGCACTGCTGCGGTAAGATCCGGAGACTCTGCGCCAGATCTGCGCCTGGACATCATCCCGCAGAGAGAAGGAACACAGGCAAGAGAATTAGGAGAGCAAAACAAAGAGTTACTAAAAGAGGAATTTTCTAATCCAAAAATTAGTAAATATATTGTAGAACTTAAATAATCTTAAAAAAATACAAAAAAGTTTACTAAAATTATCTTCATTAGGTTTTTTGTATCTTAAAAGTGAATAAAATGTGTATTTGTATATGTGTGTGTATATATGTGTGTAAATAATTGTATATATATATATATATATATGTATGTGTGTATATATGTATGTGTGTATGTATATCTGTGTATATGTATATGTGTGTGTATATATGTGAGTGTAAATAATTATATATATATATATGTGTGTGTATGTATATCTGTGTATATGTGTGTGCATATATATGTATATATATATATATATATATATATATATATATATATATGTGTGTGTGTGTGTGTGTGTGTGTGTGTGTATGTGTAAATATGTATATACACATATATATACATATATGTTTGTGTGTATATTTGTGCGTATTTGTATGTGTGTGTGTATATATGTGTGTTTGTATATATATGTATATATGTGTGTATGTGTATATATGTATATATATACACATATATGTTTGTGTGTGTATATTTGCGCGTATATATATCTATATATATATATATGTGTGCATGTATAAGTGTGTGTAAATATGTGTGTATTTGTACATATATATTATATATATATATATAGTGTCTGTGTGTATGTATTTATGTGTGTATATATGTCTGCGTAAATGTGTGTGTATATCTATATATCTCTGTGTGTGTATATCTGTATGTATATATACATATATGTTTGTGTGTGTATATTTGTGCGTATTTATGTGTGTGTATATATGTGTATATGTGTATATATGTGTATATATATATATATATATATATATATATATATAGTGTCTGTGTGTATGTATATATGTGTGTAATGTGTGTATATATAAAGGTCTGTGTAAATGTGTGTGTATATGTATACATATATGCATGAATATATATATATATATATATATATATATATATATATATATATATATATATATAAATATGTACATATACAATGTGTTTTACTATATATATAGTTCTATATTTTTTTTACTATATTTCTAACAATATACTATGTAAAACATAGTTTACTATCTATAAAAGCAAAATATAAGCAATGCATACACAGGACAATTGTGTCCTATACTGGGATTCTCTCCTTGTCTGATCTGACGACATCAGGGTGGGGACATTGTGTCTAGCAGGGTTAGGGGCTCCTGTTAGATTTGGGACCATGACATGTCTTCTCCCTCCTGCAGACATCTTGGGCTCACACAGACGTCTCATCCCACAACAGGAGATTTTCAGCAGAGAGAGTTCTAAGCCTCCACAGAAAATCCCTCGTCATCATCAGTTATTGATCAGACATCCTCCCCAGCTAGGGTCTAACCACTTTAAGGTGTTACAGATTTATTTTAAAGGATCTCTGAAATCTAAAGCTTCCAACCTAAGAATAAGGATCACGAGTAGGAAAATGCAGAACAACCCCAGAGAACCCTGATAATATCGCAGAGGGAGCTGGCAGAACATGTGCAGATACATTTATTATTATTATTATTATTATTATTATTATTATCATTGTTTTTGTGTGTCATTGATCTATTTCATGAGATCCCAGGAATCTGGTGATTACAGCATGGAGCTCCTGTCTGGCTGTAATAACAGCAGCTGATCTGTTTGTATTTGCTCCTCTGGACTAATTACAGGTTCTAGTTTCGGTGTTTGTCCATTGTCTTATGTGAAAGGATCAGTCCCATGTAAGTCATCCTATAAGTGGCTTCTCCTGGGACCTTCTTAGCAGGTTAGCTGGAGGAATTTTTGCCATAGGGTTTTTGGTTTTGGAGGGGGGGATTCTGTTTGAGTAGGAATTCTTCAAACGTGACTGGTGATTAGGCTGGGACCCTCACACTGTGCCAGGCTGAGGGGCTGCACACGGGGGCAATGTTGGAGGGGCCGCTCATAGGGGCAATGCTGGAGGGGCCGCGCACAGGGGCAATGCTGGAGGGGCCGCGCACAGGGGCAATGCTGGAGGGGCCACGCACAGGGGCAATGCTGGAGGGGCCGCGCACAGGGGCAATGCTGGAGGGGCCGCGCACAGGGGCAATGCTGGAGGGGCCACGCACAGGGGCAATGCTGGAGTGTCCGCTCATAGGGGCAATGCTGGAGGGGCCGCGCACAGGGGCAATGCTGGAGGGGCCGCTCATAGGGGCAATGCTGGAGGGGCCGCGCACAGGGGCAATGCTGGAGTGTCCGCTCATAGGGGCAATGCTGGAGGGGCTGCGCACAGGGGCAATGCTGGAGGGGACGCTCATAGGGGCAATGCTGGAGGGGCCATGCACAGGGGCAATGCTGGAAGGGCCGCGCACAGGGGCAATGCTGGAGGGGCCGCGCACAGGGGCAATGCTGGAGGGGCCGCGCACAGGGGCAATGCTGGAGGGGCCGCGCACAGGGGCAATGCTGGAGGGGCCGCGCACAGGGGCAATACTGGAGGGGCCGCGCACAGGGGCAATACTGGAGGGGCCGCGCACAGGGGCAATGCTGGAGGGGCCGCGCACAGGGGCAATGCTGGAGGGGCCGCGCACAGGGGCAATGCTGGAGGGACCACGCACAGGGGCAGTGCTGGAGGGGCAGCAAACAGGGGCAATGCTGGAGGGGCCACGCACAGGGGTAATGCTGGAGGGGCCGCACACAGGGGCAATGCTGGAGGGACCGCGCACAAGGGCATTGCTAGAGGGGCGGCGCACGGGCATTGCTGGAGGGGCCGTGCACAGGGGCATTGCTGGAGGGGCCGCATACAGGGGCAATACTGGAGGGGCTGCACACAGGGACATTGCTGGAGGGGCTGCAAAAGGAGAAGGAGCAGGAGCAGCACAGGGGGGAGAATGACTGCCTGTGAGATGAGAGGGTCACACAGCGCCTCGGACTATGTCCTGTCTCTATATAAGAACCTGCTCCATGGAGCATCACTGACTAAGTCTACGTTCACATTAGCGTTCGGCGCCGCAGCGTCGCCGCATGCGTCATGCGCCCCTATATTTATCATGAGGGCGCATGGACATGCGTTGTGCTGCGTTGTGCGACGCATGCGTTTTTTTGGCCGCAAGCGTTGGGCGCAGAGAACGCAGCAAGTTGCATTTTTTTTTGCGTCCAACTTTCGGCGAAAAAGGACGCATGCGTCGCAAAATGCAGCGTTTTAGCGTGCGTTTTGTTGCGTTTTTGTTTGCGTTGTGCGTTGCGTCGCCGACGCAGCGGCGCACAACGCAAATGTGAACGTAGCCTTAGGCTGTATAATACACAGGAAGGTCCAGACACAATTACTGTATGTCTTATTCTCTCTCTTTATTCTATACTTATATATTGGTTAATCTGTCTCATATCTATCATCTATCTACCTATCTACCTATCTATCTATCTATCTATCTATCTATCTATCTATCTATCTATCTACCTACCTATCATCGATCTCTCTCTCTCTATCTAGTTCTCCAATTTTTACTATATGAAGCAACAAAAAAATAAAAGCAAAAGACCCCCCCCCCCCCCCCTAGAGTTATACCTATTGTGAGATTCCTTCCAGGCAATGATAGAAAACATATTGTGTGTTTCATCCTCCAGATTACAGAAGATGCGGTTGCTCTGTGATTGGCTCTCTTCTTCCTCTTCGGTGAGACACCTTTCTTCTCATTGCCCCCATTCCCTCGGCCTCCCCTCTCCCGGGAGGTGGCAGCGGTGCGGAGCATTGTGGCTGCATGTAACACTCACTAAAAGATGAGCCTGAATATCATCACTGGGGAGAGAACAAAGATGGTCCCGTTTGAAGTTACAGAAATAATAAAAGTACAAAGCAGCATTGTTCTACAAACATCCAGTAATAATTCTTATAAAATGATCGGCTGCTGCACCAGTATATCTCTCTATGTATTAATATATGCCTTTGTCTCCTTTTTTCTGTATTTCTTTCCTCCCTTGTTTTTCTTTCTTCCCACCTATCTGTATCTATGTCTGTCTGTCCCTATATCTATGCAAAACTTTAGTTTCCTTATTATTTATCTGTTTAAATCTCTGCATATTTGGCTACATTACATTACCTACTTTTTTATTTCTTTCTTCATATACAATCTCTGCATAATAATAGAAATCAATCTATTATCTATCATTGCTATATTTGCATAGCTACAATATATTTACATGTAGGTGCTTATCACTAAATTAGAATATCATAAAAAAGTTAATTTATTTCAGTTCACACAATCCAAACTGCTGGAGGTCTAGTGTGAAGTTTCCACAATCAGTGATGGTTTGGGGAGCCATGTCATCTGCTGGTGTAGGTCCACTCTGTTTTATCAAGACCAAAGTCAGCGCAGCCATCTACCAGGAAATTTTAGAGCACTTCATGCTTCCCTCTGCCGACAAACTTTTAGGACATGGACATTTCATTCTCCAGTAGGACCTGGCCCCTGTCCACACTGCCAAAAGTACCAATACCTGATTTACAAAGAACAGTATCACTGTGCTTGATTGGCAGCAAACTCGCCTGACCTTAACCCCATAGAGAATCTGTGGAGTATTGTCAAGAGGAAGATGAGAGACACCAGACCCAACAATGCAGACGAGCTGAAGCAACCTGGGCTTCCATAACCCCTCAGCAGTGCCACAGGCTGATCACCTCCATGCCACACCACATTGATGCAGTAATTGGTGCCAAAGGAGCCCGACCAAGTATTGAGAGCATTTACTGAACATACATTTCAGTAGGACAACATTTCAGATTTTAAAATCATTTTTCACGCTGGTGTTATAAAGTATTCTAATTTACTGAGATAATGACTTTTGGGTTTTCATTGGCTGTAAGCCATAATCATCAACATTAACAGAAATAAACACGTGAAATAGATCACTCTGTCTGTAATGACCCTATATAATATATGAGTTTCACTTTTTGTGTTGAAGAACTGAAATAAATTCACTTTTTGATGATATTCTAATTTAGTGAGAAGCGCCTGTGTATCCATCATTCTTTCCTTCCCTCTTTCTTTTTCTTCTTCTACATTTCTGTCTTTCTATACATAAAATGCCCGATCTCCATTGAATATGCTGATGATTCAACGGGTCTAGGCACATGCAAGCGATTCTGCAGCTTTTCTATGAATGGATTTGTTACGGCATTAAATAACGAAGTTTTAAATCAGAACTAAAATATCTTACAGCGCACAATATCTGGTTAAATCACTGTACAAATTAAAATAACTCTGCCTGTATCAGGGTGGTAATAATCCACTTTTATTCTCAATTCTGTCCACATTTCATGCTTCTTATTGTGCAGGCCCCAACAATCTGGTTCTCATTTAAAACTGCTTTAAATTGCTTCTACCTAACTACAGAGCTACAAGCTCATTATACCGAGCCGTACACGTGCGGACAATGGAGCGACTGGCTGTGCAGGTAGCCACACCGTGCGGTTCTGTGCCCAGACACAATAATGATTAACACCCACAATGGATCTCCGAGGAGAACACCCAGAACCAGCAGCGTAGCCCAGAATCCAATCAGCTCTAAGAATAACTGGGCCTCAGCGAGAAACCAGATATCCCCAAAATTTACTAAATTCACCTGATCATTTTACAGGTCCCGTAAAGGAAATATGATGACTTTGTATGATCTGCCATGGCCGCAGCACAGGGACATAGACGATAGATAGATGATAGATAGATAGATAGATAGATAGATAGAAAGATAGATAGAAAGATATATAGATAATAGATAGCTAGATAGATACATAATAGATAGATAATAGATATATAGATAATAGATAAATAGATAATAGATAGATACAGTAATAGATATATAGATAATAGATAGATAGTAGATAGATAATCGATAGATAATAGATAGATAATAGATAGATAGTAGATAAGATAGATAGATTATAGATGATAGATAATAGATAGATAATAGATAGTAGACAGATAATAGATAGAAAAAGAAAACAAAGGGTGCAAAAAATCCTTCCAGGTATGTACCAAACCTCATGCTATAGTCCAAAAAAATGAAGGCAGCACTCCAATAGAAAAAATAAATGTGATTTATTGGCCCATGTGCGACGTTTTGGTCCAAGATGTGGATAGATAGATAGATAATTGATAATAGATAGATAATAAATAATAGATAAATAGATAGATAATAAATAATAGATAGATAATAGATAGATACAATTGTTCTGAAAAGTTTACATACCCCGGCAGAATTTTTGCTTTCTTTGCCTTTTTCAGAGAATATGAATGATAACACCAAAACTTTTTCTCCACTCATGGTTATTGGTTGGGTGAAGCCATTTATATTGTCAAACTACTGTGTTTTCTCTTTTTAAAACATATTGACAACCCAAAACATCCGAATGACATTGATCAAAAGTTCACATACCCTGGTGATTTTGGCCTGATAACATGCACAGAAGTTGACACAACTGGGTTTGAATGGCTACTAAAGGCCCCGTCTCACTAAGCGATTTACCAACGATCACGACCAGCGATACGACCTGGCCGTGATCGTTGGTAAGTCGCTGTGTGGTCGCTGGGGAGCTGTCACACAGACCGCTCTCCAGCGACCAACGATCAGGGGAACGACTTCGGCATCGTTGAAACTGTCTTCAACGATGCCGAAGTCCCCCTGCAGCACCCGGGTAACCAGGGTAAACATCGGGTTACTAAGCGCAGGGCCGCGCTTAGTAACCCGATGTTTACCCTGGTTACCAGCGTAAATGTAAAAAAAAACAAACCGTACATACTCACCATCTGATGTCCGTCAGGCCCCTTGGCGTCTGCTTCCTGCTCTGACTGAGATCCGGCCGTACAGTGAGAGCAGAGCGCAGCGGTGACGTCACTGCTGTGCTCTCACTTCTCACTGTACGGCGGCAGTCAGTGAGAGCAGGAAGCAGACGGCAAGGGACCTGGACACCGAAAGGCGAGTATGCACTGTTTGTTTTTTTTTACATTTACGCTGGTAACCAGGGTAAACATCGGGTTACTAAGCGCGGCCCTGCGCTTAGTAACCCGATGTTTACCCTGGTTACCAGTGAAGACATCGCTGGATCGGTGTCACACACACCGATTCAGCAATGTCAGCGGGGCCTCAACGACCAAAAAAAGGTCCAGGCCATTCCGTCACGACCAGCGATCTCACAGCAGGGGCCTGATCGCTGGTACGTGTCACACATAGCGAGATCGCTATGGAGGTCGCTGTTGCGTCACAAAACTTGTGACTCAGCAGCGATCTCGCTAGCGATCTCGCTATGTGAGACGGGGCCTTTAAGGTAACATCCTCACCTGTGACCTGTTTGCTTGTAACCAGTGTGTGTGCATAAAAGCTGAGTGAGTTTCTGGGATCCAGACAGACTCTTGCATCTTTCATCCAGCCACTGACGTTTCAGGATTGTTAGTCACGGGGAAAGCAAAAGAATTGTCAACAGATCTACGGGAAAAGGTAGGTGAACTGTATAAAACAGGAAAGGGATACAAAAAGATATCCAAGGAATTGATAATGCCAGTCAGCAGTGTTCAAACTGTGATTAACAAATGGAAAATCGGGGCCTCTGTATAAACAAAACCACGGTCAGGTAGACCAACAGAAATGTCGTCCACAACTGCCAGGAAAATTGTTCGGGATGCAAAGAAAAATCCACAAATAACATCAGCTGAAATACAGGACTCTCTGAAAACTAGCGGTGTGGCTGTTTCAAGATGCACAATAAGGAGGCACTTGAAGAAAAATAGGCTGCATGATCGAGTCACCAGAAGAACGCCATTACTGCGCAAATGCCACTAAGTATCTCGCCTACAATACGCAAAACACCACAGAGATAAGCCTCAAAACTTCTGGAACAAGGAAATTTGGAGTGATGAGACCAAAATTGAACTTTTTGGCCACAACCATAAACGTTACATTTGGAGAGAGGTCAACAAGGCCTATGATTAAAGGAACACCTTTCCTACTGTAAAGCACGGAGGTGGATCGCTGATGTTTTGGAGATGTGTTAGCTACAAAAGCACAGGAAACTTGGTCAAAGTTGAAGGAACGATGAATGCAGAACGTTATCAGCAAATGCTGGAGGCAAATTTGCACTCATCAGCCTAGAAGCTGAGCATGGGACGTACTTGGATGTTCCAAAATGACAAGGATCCAAAGCACAGGGCCAAGTCGACCTGTCATTGGCTACAGCAGAACAAAGTGAAGGTTCTGGAGTGGCCATCTCAGTCTCCTGACCTCAATATCATTGAGCCACTCTGGGGAGATCTTAAGCGCGCAGTTAATGCTAGACAGCCCAGGAGTTTACAGGGACCGGAGGCTTTTTGCCAAGAAGAATGGGCAGCTTTACCACCTGAGAAAATAAAGAACTTCATCCACAACTACCACAAAAGACTTCATTGATGTTAGAGGGGGCAAAACACGGAATTAAGAAATGGGGTATGTGAACTTTTGATCAGGGTCATTTGGATGTTTGGGTTGTCATTATGATTTAAAAAGAGAAAACACAGTAGTTTGACAATAAATGGCTTCACCCAACCACTAACCATGAGTGGAGAAAACGTTTTGGCGTTATCTTCATATTCTCCGAAAAAAGGCCAAGAAAGCAAAAATTCTGCCGGGGTATGTAAACTTTTGAGCACAACTGTAGATAGATAGATAAACAGATAGATGATGGATGGATAGACAGATAGCACTTCAGGACCCTATATCTGGAGAAAGAGCATGGCTGCTGACCTTATCTCTTAAAGGTCTAAGGGCACGTAGCTCCTGTCAGAGACACATAAAGGAATACATTATGATCAGCGATTAGACTGCAAAAGACTCATATACTGTTCTTGTGCAGGGGCCTCTTCTGTCTGTATTCATTCCTGCATTACCAGACAAGTAAAGAAATGGCTATATAATACAGGTCAGTTATGCCTACCTATCTATTATCTATTATCATCATCTTCTATCTGTCATCTATCTATTTATTATCTATCTATCTATCTATCTATCTATCTATCTATCTATCTATCTATCTATCTATCTATCTATCATCTACAGTGCGTTGCAAAAGTATTCGGCCCCCTGGAACTTTTCAACCTTTTCCCACATATCATGCTTCAAACATAAAGATACCAAATGTAAATTTTTGGTGAAGAATCAACAACAAGTGGAACACAATTGTGAAGTTGAATGAAATTTATTGGTTATTTAAAATTTTTGTGGAAATTCAAAAACTGAAAAGTGGGGCGTGCAATATTATTCAGCCCCATTACTTTCAGTGCAGCAAACTCCCTCCAGAAGTTCATTGTGGATCTCTGAATGATCCAATGCTGTCCTAAATGCCTAATGATGATAGCTGACAACTTGCTGCATCAGCCACGATCAGTGTTGTCACCATCCATATCTGTTTAACCCCTTAGATGCTGCTGTCAATAGTGACTACATCATTATAAATGGTTAACAGACTGTGGGGGCTTCCTCTTTATCCAAATTGGTGCCCTCAGATCATGATTTTGTGGTCCTGATGTTTGCCATGGCAATTCACGACCAAATAGCGGCCTTAGAGTCTGAGGGCTGGAGTAATCTGTTCAGATGTTAGAGGCATTTAGGTGGTAAAAATACACATTTTCATTTCTGTCATGCCACTTTGCATTAATTCCTGTAAAGCACCTGAAAGGTTAATAAAATACCTGACTGCAGTTTTCAATATGTCAGGGGGTGCTGTTTTTAAAATGGTATCACTTTTGACGGTTTTCCAATATATAGGACCCCTAAAGTCACTTCAAACATGGATAAGTCCCTAAAAAAATAAATTTTGTAAATTTCCTTGAACAAATGAAAAATTACTGCTACATTTTTAATCCTCCTAAAATGCTAACAAAATAAAATAACATTTTACAAATAGTGCTGATGTAAAGCAGACATGTGGGAAATGTTATTTATTAATGGTTTGCTGTGGTATGACCATCTGGATTAAAGGGATAATCATTCAAATTTTTAAAATTGCTAATTTTTTTACATTTTTCTCAAATTTTTGATATTTTTGATAAATAAACAAAAAACACATTGACTTAATTTACCATTATCATAAAGTGATATGTGTCACGAAAAAATAATCTTAAAATCACTGGGATTTGTTGAAGCGTTGCAGAGTTATTACCACATAAAGTGACACTGGTCAGATTTCAAAAATTTGGCTCCGTCACTAAGGGGCATCCCAAGGAGCACTGTGCAAGCGATCATATTGAAATGGCAGGAGTACCATACCACTGCAAATCTACCAAGACCCGGCCGTCCCTCTAAACTTTCATCTCAAACAAGGAGAAGACTGATCAGAGATACAGCCAAGAGGCCCATGATCACTCTGGATGAACTGCAGAGATCTGCAGCTGAGGTGGGACAGTCTGTCCATAGGACAACAATCAGTCGTACACTGCATAAATCTGGCCTTTATGGAAGAGTGGCAAGAAGAAAGCCATATCTCAAAGCTATCCATAAAGAGTGTTGTTTAAAGTTTGCAATAAGCCACCTGAGAGACACACCAAACATGTGGAAGAAGGTGCTCTGGTCAGATGAAACCAAAATCAAACATTTTGGCAACAATGCCAACGATATGTTTGGCGTAAAGGCAACACAGCTCATCACCCTGAACACACCATCCCCACTGTCAAACATGGTGGTGGCAGCATCATGGTTTGGACCTGCTTTTCTTTAGCAGGGACAGATAAGATGGTTACAATTGATGGGAAGATGGATGGAGCCAAATACAGGACCATTCTGGAAGAAAACCTGTTGGAGTCTGCAAAAGACCTAAGACTGGGACAGAGATTTGTCTTCCAACAAGACAGTGATCCCAAACATAAAGCAAAATCTACAATGGAATGGTTAACAAATAAACGTATCCAGGTGTTAGAATGGCCAAGTCAGAGTCCAGACCTCAATCCAATCGAGAATCTGTGGAAAGAGCTGAAAACTGCAGTTCACAAACGATCTCCATCAAACCTCACTGAGCTCGAGCTGTTTGCCAAGGAAGAATGGGCAAGAATTTCAGTCTCTCGATGTACAAAACTGAGAGAGACATACCCCAAGCGACTGCAGCTGTAATCGCAGCAAAAGGTGGTGCAACAAAGTATTAAGTTAAAGGGGCCGAATAACATTGCACGCCCCACTTTTCAGTTTTTGAATTTCCACAAAAATTTAAAATAACCGATAAATTTCATTCAACTTCACAATTGTGTTCCACTTGTTGTTGATTCTTCACCAAAAATGTAAATTTGGTATCTTTATGTTTGAAGCATGATATGTGGGAAAACGTTGAAAAGTTCCAGTTTCGCAAGGCACTGTATTATCTATCTATTATCTATCTTATCTATCTATTATCTATCTTATCTATCTATCCCATATTTCCATCTCATTCTTTTCTGCCCGTTTTCCGCAGGATACCAGTGGATTCCTTGAGAAGATCTCCCTAACATGTTAACACCCTGCCCTCTGCTGGTGACAGAAGGTAGCGTTCCTTTCTCTGGACTGCAGTCTCGTCTGCTCTTTTGATTTTTCTATATTACATTTTTTAGATAGAAAATCACTTAATGTAGCGCTGGTAATTGTCCCTCCGGAGGTCGGCCCACCATGGTTTGTTCTATTAGATGGCAGTATTTTCGGAGTGGTAACATCGATATTCTGCCTTCTATAATGCCAATCCTAGTGCCCAGGCTTTCCCCATTATTTGGTAACATGGGCGCAGTTGGCTCTTTATTGTTTTTTTATGGAGACAATGGGATTTGTGGGTGTATAAATAGTTGTCGGGCTGAGAGCCAGCATGATCCCCCCTCTGCTGTCCCTAATTACACATGTAAAGGGCAGGACAATATTAAGATTTGATGCTGTCCCAGGAGGGTAGTAGGACTTGATCCCCGGCAGAGAAGAAAAGGGTATTGAGGATTGATTATCTTCAGGATGAGGGATTTTGTCTTAATAATGAAGGACTGGCTGTCAATAAGCCGATTGACCCTGTGAATGCGATGGGAGCTTTCCGCCATGTACAACCTGCCGCGATATTACTTTGGCATTTCCATCTACATATCTAAAGGGTGAATGTGCGAGGACATGAAAACGGAAATACTTATGTTTAACCCAGAAAATGCTGGACCACGCTCCTTTGTAAGTGTGTCAATCATTTATATCATGTAGTTGTTTGTAGACATGGCAAAAACAAAAAATATAATCTAAAACTTGATCAACGCACAATCGGGGTATAAGAGGTAACATTTGTACCCGGGGCGTTGGGGGATGGAAAGACCTCTCTGTTACATAGCTAAAAAACTTCATGAAATGAAACAATATATGGAGAATTTAAAGGGTTGTCCAGGGTTAGGAAAACATATTTTCTTCCGGAAACAGCGCCATACGTATCCTCAGGGGTTGTCAGGTATTGCAGCCAAGTAAACAGGGCTGATCTGCAATACCGCAGTCATCCTGTATACAGGAGAGGCGCTGTTTTAGACAGCCATGTTCATCTAATTTTGGAAACCTTTTAAATGATCCGCATTCTGGATGTTGTAGCAGTGGAAATCATTGTATTAATGGCTAATTTTAGTAATTATTTAGTTAAAGGGGTAATTCCCATCTTCATAGATGGATATGGTTGGGTAGGGCTTGTAAGTATAAGCACTTTTGCAATTTACTGCTGATTAAAATGATTAGTTGTTCTTGAGATATTAACATTTGTCTTTTCTTTTACAGCTCGTCGCCTTGGAGACCGACCGCCGCTGCTGTGCAGCTCGTAAGCATCGCACTGAAGATGGCCAAGATTAGGAGGTAACAGCGAGATCTAGGGATCTTAGCTTCAAATGAGCGCGTACAAGCTCAATAGACAAGAGCATGTAAGCACTGCGCTTGGTTCTGCTATCTAGCACTGGTGGTCGGTCTCCATGGCAATGAGTTGTAAAAATAAATAAATAAATGTTTCACTATCTTAAGAACGACTAGAAATTTTGATAAGCAGTAAATTGCAAAATTGCTTGTATTTATAAGATCTATCCGACAATAGCCATTTATAAAAATATGAGTGGCCCCTTTAAGGCTGATTTGACAGATCCGAAACCCCTTTTATAAAGCCAATTTAGCTTCTCTCACCCCTTGTTTTCACGGTTATGGCCAGTGGCAGCTACACCGTGGCCACTGTAATGTAAATGTAGCCCATCAGCTGCTCATGTCACTGCTTTAGCTGCTGGACTGAGAATTGTCAGATTTTTGTATCTGATTAGAGGCCAAAGAATGTATTTAGAATGAAAAAAAAAGGTAAAAAAAAGTAAAAAATGTCCTCAGTGTGTTCAGTCAATCAGATTCTAGCTTACATTTATTCCCAGCCAATCAAATTCTCCTTCATTCTTTCAACCAGTCAGATTCTATCTTACATTATTTCACAACAAATCAAATTACACCTTACAATCATTCAACCAGTCAGATTCCAGTTTACATTCTTTCCCAACCAATCAGAATCCATCTTTCATTGTTTAAGCCAATCAGATTTTATTTGAAATTCTTTCATCCAATTAGATTCCAGTTTACATTCTTTCAACCATTTACATTACAACTTATATTATTTCCCAACTAATTAGAATTCAGCTTTCATTTTTTTTCAATCAGATTTCAGTTTACATAATTTCCCCAAGTAATCAGATAATGGTTTACATTCTTTCACCCAATCAGATTCCACTTACATTTTTCCCAATCAGATTTCAGCTTACATAGCCAGATTCCAGTTTTCATTAGTTCCCAACCAGATTCTATCTTTCATTCTTTCATCCAATTGGATTCCAGCCTACATTATTTCCCAACTAATAATATCACACCTTACATTCCTTCAACCAGTCAGATTCCATCTTACATTTTTTCCCAACCAATCAGATTCTAGCTTTCATTCGTTCGAGCAATCATATTTTATCTGAAATTCTTTAATCCAATTAGATTCATGTTACATTTTTTCAACCAACAAGATTACGCCTTACATTACTTCCCAACTAATCAGATTACAGCTTACGTTCTTACACCCAATCAGATTCCATCTTTCATTTTTTCCCAAACAATCAGATTCCAGCTTACTCTCTTGATTGCAGCTTTGGAAATGAAAGCTTGGCTATGATTGGTCGCATTAGGCCATGCTGGCTCTTTTTGATATATAGTTAAACCTCTTGGGAAATGACCACCAAAAAGTTGGATTAAATAGAGTCTTTGAGGAGGGTAGTCTTCTTAACAAAGATGTCCAGCGTACATTGTATAATCAGGTCTGGTCTTCTCATTTATCCTGGTTCACATGGTAACCAGTTGATTTTTGAGGGTCCAACTACTGACATCCCCAGCATTCATGATGCACAATGACTACCATTTAAGCCACGCCCCCTGGGCTGTCCGCTTTCTACACAGGAAGTGACAGTTACATTTTAAAGGCAGCTGATTGGCTGCGCAGAGGCACATTCAGAACCTCGCGGAGACAGAGAAGTTACATGATACCACTGTTACTATAACCTCAGGATATGTCGGGGTCTTGGTGTTATTAGGTGGGGACCTCAGACGGCACAGCAGGGTGGGTTACATAAGATATGTATATAGTGTATTACACTACCACGACTGTTCTATGTATGAAAGCAAAAGCCTATGTGTATGTCTGTTAGTGTGTACGGAGCATCTGTAAGTGATAATGCACGTGTGTATATATAGTATGTATATATATATAGAAGGAGAGAAATATATGTATGTGTATATACTATATGTAGATGTGTGTGATGTGTATACATCAATAAATGTGTGTGTACGTGTACATATATGTGGGTGTATGTGTGCAGGTGTATATTCTGTGTGTAGATGTGTGTATGCGTATATGTATATACTGTATCTAGAGGTGTGGGTCAAAATTCTTGTGATTCTGAACAATTAAGAAAGTTGAAGATGAAATGATCTCTAAAAGGCCTAAAGTAACAGATGACACAATTCACCGTGTATTTTAGACTAAAAAAAAAATTGCTATTTTTTACATTTTAAAAAGTAGAAAAAGGAAAATGGGCTGATGCAAAAATGTGGACACCCTGCACGGCTAGTACCGAGTAGCACTCCCTTTTACAAGTATCATGGCTTGTAAATGCTTTTTTGTAGCCAGACAAGAGTATTTCAGTTCTTGTTTGAGGGATTTTCATCCATTCCTCCTTGGAAAATTCCTCCAGTTCTGTGAGATTCCTGGGTTGTCTTGCTTCCTCTGCTATATTGAGGTCTAGCCACAGATTTTCAATGATGTTCAGGTCAGGGGACTGTGAGGGCCATTGTAAAACCTTAAGCTTGCACCTTTTGAGGTCGTCTATTGTGGATTTTGACGTGTGTTTAGGATCATTATCCATTTGTAGAAGCCATCCTCTTTTCACCTTCAGATGGTGTTATGTTTGGATCAAGAATTTGTTGAAATTTCATTGAATCCATTCTTCCCTGTGCCATTGGCTGCTACCCAACCCCAAAGCATGATTGATCCTCCCCCATGCTTAATGGTTGGGGAGATGTTCTTTTCCTGAAATTCTGTGCCCTTTTTTCTCCACACATACCTTTGATCATTGTGGCCAAAGAGTTCTATTTTAACCTCATTTGTCATTTCCAAAATGCCAAAATTTTGTGGTGAGGGCACAGGAGAGGTTTTCTTCTGATGACTCTTCCATGACGGCCATATTTGTGCAGGTGTCTCTGTACATTAGAACAATGTACCACAACTCCAGAATGTGCTAAATCTTTCTGAAGATAATAGATAATAGATTGATAGATAATAGATAGATAATAGATAGATAGATAATAGATAATCGATAGATAATAGATAGATAAATAATAGAAGATAGATAATAGATAGATAATAGACACAGTAGATAATAGATAGATAATAGATGATAGATAATCGATAAATGGATAATAGATAGATGTTGATTCTATATACATAAATAAGTATATCTCCTGGATGTAGACAGATTGATACATTATGATTTATCATTTTGCAAAAGCAAATACCCTGCCCACTAGGGGCACTGTTTTCTTCTATTCTATATATCTCCTTTCTCATGACTGATGTCATCAATTTAAAATTGAAAAAAAAGCCCTTCTATTCAGAAATTTTACGATAAGTTTCCCTCCATTTATTAAAACAATGCTATATTGTAAAGCCATGTAAAGCATCATGACACATGTGCCTATATAACATATACAGTTTTTTTCATATTAAACCATTTATTTCAGTTTATTCAAGGCCGGTAGATTTCACAGTCCTCATATCTCACTTTAATATCTGCTTTCTTTCCCCCTTCACCTGTGCTTTTAACAAGTTACACTTGATGTGAAAACAAAAAAAAAAGTGAAGTTTCCACTATAGGATTTCCTCTTGAAAATTTAGTGCCTTAACACCCTCTGTTTGCTTTGTGACTTCAGTTTCCAAAACAGACTTTATTTAAAGTGTTACAATACATCTACAGAAAGAGCCTGAATGCGCAGCGACTACTTGTAAGATGGAACCGTTTAACCATAAAGAGGACGTAAAGTATAAACTCTCAGAATTACATTTTTCATATATTTATTACTTTAAAATAAATGTATTATGATCCATGTGGGTGAACAAATGATTAAAAAATGGTTATTTTTTACTATACAGTATATTTGATTTTTTTTTTTAACAACTCCCTAATTTAATTGAGATAAATTATTGTTTTTTTTATTTGTTTTTTTTTTTTTTTTAAATTACAAATTATAACATACAAAAAAAGTGTTCCACTTAAATTTGACATTCCTGGGAGTTTTCTGTGGGTGGAATATGGTCACATTTTAGAATCCGTACTATGACTACAATATGTATTAAATTTCAATACATATGGATATTTATGTCATCTATGTTCAGTATATATATATATATATATATATATATATATATATATATATATATATATACACACACACAGTACAGACCAAAAGTTTGGACACACCTTCTCATTTAAAGACTTTTCTGTATTTTCATGACTATGAAAATTGTACGTTCACACTGAAGGCATCAAAACTATGAATTAACATATGTGAAATTATATACTTAACAAAAAAGTGTGAAACAACTGAAATTATGTCTTATATTCTAGGTTCTTCAAAGTAGCCATCTTTTGCTTTGATGACTGCTTTGCACACTCTTGGCATTCTCTTGATGAGCTTCAAGAGGTAGTCACCGGGAATGGTCTTCCAACAATCTTGAAGGAGTTCCCAGAGATGCTTAGCACTTGTTGGCCCTTTTGCCTTCACTCTGCGGTCCAGCTCACCCCAAACCATCTCGATTGGGTTCAGGTCTGGTGACTGTGGGGGCCAGGTCATCTGGCGTAGCACCCCATCAATCTCCTTCTTGGTCAAATAGCCCTTACACAGCCTGGAGGTGTGTTTGGGGTCATTGTCCTGTTGAAAAATAAATGATGGTCCAACTAAACGCAAACCGGATGGAATAGCATGCCGCTGCAAGATGCTGTGGTAGCCATGCTGGTTCAGTATGCCTTCAATTTTGAATAAATCCCCAACAGTGTCACCAGCAAAGCACCCCCACACCATCACACCACCTCCTCCATGCTTCACGGTGGGAACCAGGCATGTAGAGTCCATCCGTTCACCTTTTCTGCGTCGCACAAAGACACGGTGGTTGGAACCAAAGATCTCAAATTTGGACTCATCAGAACAAAGCACAGATTTCCACTGGTCTAATATCCATTCCTTATGTTCTTTAGCCCAAATAAGTCTCTTCTGCTTGTTGCCTGTCCTTAGCAGTGGTTTCCTAGCAGCTATTTTACCATGAAGGCCTGCTGCACAAAGTCTCCTCTTAACAGTTGTTCTAGAGATGTGTCTGCTGCTAGAACTCTGTGTGGCATTGACCTGGTCTCTAATCTGAGCTGCTGTTAATCTGCGATTTCTGAGGCTGATGACTCGGATAAACTTATCCTCAGAAGTAGAGGTGACTCTTGGTCTTCCTTTCCTGGGGCGGTCCTCATGTGAGCCAGTTTGTAGCGCTTGATAATTTTTGCCACTGCACTTGGGGACACTTTTAAAGTTTGCCCAATTTTTTGGACTGACTGACCTTCATTTCTTAAAGTAATGATGGCCACTCGTTTTTCTTTACTTAGCTGCTTTTTTCTTGCCATAATACAAATTCTAACAGTCTATTCAGTAGGACTACCAGCTGTGTATCCACCAGACTTCTGCACAACACAACTGATGGTCCCAGCCCCATTTATAAGGCAAGAAATCCCACTTATTAAACCTGACAGGGCACACCTGTGAAGTGAAAACCATTCCCGGTGACTACCTCTTGAAGCTCATCAAGAGAATGCCAAGAATGTGCAAAGCAGTCATCAAAGCAAAAGGTGGCTACTTTGAAGAACCTAGAATATAAGACATAATTTCAGTTGTTTCACACTTTTTTGTTAAGTATATAATTCCACATGTGTTAATTCATAGTTTTGATGCCTTCAGTATGAATGTATAATTTTCATAGTCATGAAAATACAAAAAAATCTTTAAATGAGAAGGTGTGTCCAAACTTTTGGTCTGTGCTGTATATATATATATATATATATATATATATATATATATATATATATATATATATATATATATATATATATATATATACACTCACCGGCCAATTTATTAGGTACACCATGCTAGTAATGGGTTGGACCCCCTTTTGCCTTCAGAACTGCCTCAATTCTTCGTGGCATAGATTCAACAAGGTGCTGGAAGCATTCCTCAGAGATTCTGGTCCATATTGACATGATGGCATCACACAGTTGCCGCAGATTTGTCGGCTGCACATCCCAAAGATGCTCCATACAAGGCAGGATGGATCCATGCTTTCATGTTGTTTACGCCAAATTCTGACCCTACCATCCGAATGTCGCAGCAGAAATCGAGACTCATCAGACCAAGCAACGTTTTTCCAATCTTCTACTGTCCAATTTCGATGAGCTTGTACAAATTGTAGCCTCAGTTTCCTGTTCTTAGCTGAAAGGAGTGGTACCCGGTGTGGTCTTCTGCTGCTGTAGCCCATCTGCCTCAAAGTTCGACGCACTGTGCGTTCAGAGATGCTCTTAGGCCTACCTTGGTTGTAACGGGTGGCGATTTGAGTCACTGTTGCCTTTCTATCAGCTTGAACCAGTCTGCCCATTCTCCTCTGACCTCTGGCATCAACAAGGCATTTCCGCCCACAGAACTGCCGCTCACTGGATTTTTTTTCTTTTTCGGACCATACTCTGTAAACCCTAGAGATGGTTTTGCATGAAAATCCCAGTAGATCAGCAGTTTCTGAAATACTCAGACCAGCCCTTCTGGCACCAACAACCATGCCACGTTCAAAGGCACTCAAATCACCTTTCTTCCCCATACTGATGCTCGGTTTGAACTGCAGGAGATTGTCTTGACCATGTCTACATGCCTAAATGCACTGAGTTGCCGCCATGTGATTGGCTGATTAGAAATTAAGTGTTAACAAGAAGTTGGACAGGTGTACCTAATAAAGTGGCCGGTGAGTGTATATATATATATATAATATATAAAGCTGAATGTGTGTATGTATGTGTGTATGTATGTCCGGGATTGGCATCTGAACCGTCACAGCTACAGCCACAAAATTTTGCACAGTCACACGTCTGGACCCCGAGAGCGTCATAGGCTATATTGTGAGGTGAAATTTTAACCCCGTGCTTTCCAATTCACCAAACAATTTTGCCCCTATCTACATAATGGGGAAAAAGTGAAAGGAAAAGTGTTGGAGGTGTCGCAGCTACAGGCACAAAATTTTGCACAGTCACACGTCTGGACCCCGAGAGCGTCAAAGCTATGTTGTGAGGTGAAATTTTAACCCCGCGCTTTCCAATTCACTAAACAATTTTGCCCCTATCTACATAATGGGGAAAAAATGAAAGGAAAAGTGTTGGAGGCAAATTAACAGCTGCCAGATGTGAACAAGGGGGACTTAAAGAATGAGAGCGATGGCGCCAAAGAGTATATACTGTACAGTTGCTAAGGTGGGGCCCCGACATGGGATAATCACCACACCACCACGGGGATATGAACACACACACAAAATGCGCCACACACTACCACGTGCTCGAACACATATACCACCCTCAGCGCACATTTCACCACACATACACCAACCTCGCCACATAAAAGTTGAAACACAAAAGTCGCCGCTCAAAACTCGCCACGCGCAAAACTCTCCACATGCAAAACTCGCCACACGTGCAAAACTCACCTCATGGAAAACTCGCCACACGCAAAACTTGCACACGCGGAAAAATTGCCACGTGCACAAAAGTTGCAACACATGCAAAAGTTGCCTCACACAAAACTTGCACATACTCAAAAGGCACCACACATAAAACTGGCCACGCGCAAAACTCGCCATGCGCAAAACTTGCTGCACACAACTTGCTACACTAACCTGTCACATGCAACTCGACACACAAAAAGTTGCTACACGCATGTCGCCACACAAAACTCATCTCACAAAAGTCGCTACATGCATGTCGCCACACGCAACTCAACACACACAACTTGACACACGAAACTCGCCCTAAAACACACACAAGTCTGGTATTATCCTTCAAAAATAAAAATCTGATTAATAAGCTGACAAACTACAAGAGCAACAAATGTACCATATAGGAATCCGGCAGCTGTCAGTCACATGACCAGTCTATTATGTGTATGTGTGAGCTAATATATACTGCCAGGGGGTGGGCTTACTGTTGGCTGGGGATTTATCAGGCTGCCAATTTAGCTTACAAATACTGAGGTAAAAATACTGACCAAATAACGTGTGAACGAGGTCTAATACAGGAGGAAATGACATACAGATATATACTATATACAGGAGGAGATGACACACAGGTATATACTATTTACAGGGGAGATGACACACAGGTATATACTATATGCAGGAGGAGATGACACACAGATATATACTATATACAGGAGAGATGACACACAGGTATATACTATATAGAGGAGGAGATGACATACAGGTACATACTACATACAGCAGGAGATGACATACAGGTATATAATATATACAGAAGGAGATGACACACAGGTATATACTATATACAGGAGCAGATTACCTACAGGTATATAGTATATACAGGAGATGACATACAGGTATATGCTATGTATAGGAGGAGATGACATACTGGTATATACTATATACAGGAGGAGATGACACACAGATATATACTATATATAGGTGAGATGACACACAGGTATATACTATATACAGGAGGAGATTAGATACAGGTATATACTATATATAGGAGGAGATGACATACATGTATATACTATATACAGGGGAGATGACACACAGCAGGTATATACTATATACAGGGGAGATGACATACAGGTATATACTATATACAGGAGATGACATACAGGTGTATACTATATATAAGGGAGATGACAAACATGTATATACTGAGGTGAAAATGAGAGGTGTGAGGTGAAAATGAAAAGGTGTGAGTGCAAAATGAGAGGAGTGAGGGAAAATAGTGGAGTGATCGGAAAATGACAGATGTGAGGTCGAAATGACAAGTGTTAGGGGGGAATGAGAGGAGTGAGGGGGAAAATAAGAGGAGTGAGGTGGAAAATGAGAGGTATGAGGGAGAAAATGAGAGATGTGAGGGGGAAAATGAAAGATGTGATGGGGAAAATGAGAGGCGTGATGGGAAAATAAGAGAAGTGAGGTGCTATAACTAACCACAGATATTTACTATGCCCAGGCAACGCCGGGCTCTTCAGCTAGCTTAGATTTTCAATCTCCATGCTTTTCTCATGGTCAACTTTATGTGGCCTGTTCAAGAGTTGGAACGGCCAAAAATCCGTTTGTCTTTGCACCTGAAGGAAAAACTAAGAATGTCGTTTATCAAAAGGCTCTCGAATAAGTAGTAGAAGATTACTTCACATTACTTGGCCAATTTAGTTAAATCTGTGTGGAATATCTCTGGTGTTGAAATATACAGTGCCTACAAGTAGTATTCAACCCCCTGCAGATTTAGCAGGTTTACACATTTGGAATTAACTTGGCATTGTGACATTTGGACTGTAGATCAGCCTGGAAGTGTGAAATGCACTGCAGCAAAAAAGAATGTTATTTCTTTGTTTATTTTTTTTTTAAATTGGGAAAAGTTTTTTCAGAGGGTCATTTATTATTCAACCCCTCAACCCACCAGAATTCTGTTTGGTTCCCCTAAAGTATTAAAAAGTAGTTCAGGCACAAAGAACAATGAGCTTCACATGTTTGGATTAATTATCTCTTTTTCCAGCCCTTTCTGACTATTTAAGACCCTCCCCAAACTTGTGAACAGCACTCAAACATGGTCAACATGGGAAAGACAAAGGAGCATCCCAAGGCCATCAGAGACAAGATCGTGGAGGGTCACAAGGCTGGCAAGGGATACAAAACCCTTTCCAAGGAGTTGGGCCTACCTGTCTCCACTGTTGGGAGCATCATCCGCAAGTGGAAGGCTTATGGAACTACTGTTAGCCTTCCACGGCCTGGACAGCCTTTGAAAGTTTCCTCCCGTGCCGAGGCCAGGCTTGTCCGAAGAGTCAAGGCTAACCCAAGGACAACAAGGAAGGAGCTCCGGGAAGATCTCATGGCAGTGGGGACATTGGTTTCAGTCAATACCATAAGTAACATACTCCACCGCAATGGTCTCCGTTCCAGACGAGCCGTAAGGTACCTTTACTTTCAAAGCGTCATGTCAAGGCTCGTCTACAGTTTGCTCATGATCACTTGGAGGACTCTGAGACTGACTGGTTCAAGGTTCTCTGGTCTGATGAGACCAAGATCGAGATCTTTGGTGCCAACCACACACGTGACGTTTGGAGACTGGATGGCACTGCATACGACCCCAAGAATACCATCCCTACAGTCAAGCATGGTGGTGGCAGCATCATGCTGTGGGGCTGTTTCTCAGCCAAGGGGCCTGGCCATCTGGTCCGCATCCATGGGAATATGGATAGCACGGCCTACCTGGAGATTTTGGCCAAGAACCTCCGCTCCTCCATCAAGGATCTTAAGATGGGTCGTCATTTCATCTTCCAACAAGACAACGACCCAAAGCACACAGCCAAGAAAACCAAGGCCTGGTTCAAGAGGCAAAAAATCAAGGTGTTGCAGTGGCCTAGTCAGTCTCCTGACCTTAACCCAATTGAAAACTTGTGGAAGGAGCTCAAGATTAAAGTCCAAATGAGACACCCAAAGAACCTAGATAACTTGGAGAAGATCTGCATGGAGGAGTGGGCCAAGATAACTCCAGAGACCTGTGCCGGCCTGATCAGGTCTTATAAAAGACGATTATTAGCTGTAATTGCAAACAAAGGTTATTCCACAAAATATTAAACCTAGGGGTTTAATAATAATTGACCCACACTTTTATGTTTAAAATTTATAAAAATTTAACTGAGCAACAAAACTTTTTGGTTTGTAAGATTTATGCATCTGTTAATAAATCCTGCTCTTGTTTGAAGTTTGAAGGCTCTAACTTATTTGCATCTTATTAAACCTACTAAATCTGCAGGGGGTTGAATACTACTTGTAGGCACTGTATGTTGTAAAATGCTTCTATTAGCTTAGTTTTTAATAATAATTACATTTCTATCTATTTGTTTTGTGGTTTTTTTGTGCAGAATAACTTTTTGTTAACACATTCTATTTTGCTAACAGCAGTTATTACCCCGGGCGAAGCCGGGTAGTACAGCTAGTATATATATATATATATATATATATATATATATATATATATATATATATATATATATATATATATATACACATACATACATACACACACATATATATATATATATATATATATATATCCCCCATACGGTGGTGTGAGCATAGCTAAAAAGTTAGGAGTTTGTGCTGCATGTTTCTTATGCTAATTTTCAGCCGCATTTTACAGTAGCAACAAAGTCTATGAGATTTAAGGAATCTCATGCACACGCTTTTTTTTTTACATAGAGCATGTCTCTTATTTCAGCGTTTTTTTTCAGCATTTTGAATCCATGGATTTGAATGGGTGGTGAAAAAACACTGAAAAAAAGTACCAAAAACGCAGGTATCAGATTTTTTTGCGTTTTTTGTACCAAAACCTCATTTTTTGGAATTGAACTTTTTTTTTTCTACACGAAGCTTTATCAGCATGCACAAGAGACAAAAAAACACACAAAAACGCATAAAAACACAAGAAAACAAGGAAAATATGCTTTTTTTATGCAGTTTCTTTCCAGCTAAGAGATCAGGTTTTGCTGCAGAAAATAACGCTGAAAAAACGCCCTGTGTGAAATTAACCTTGGACTGAAGAAGTATCAACAATAGTGACAAATATTGAAAATGACATACGAGTATATAACTATGGTGTCCTATATATGTAAAAAGCACACAGCACAAAGCGCATTAAACATTTGCCCGCGGCAATTAGCATTTCCGTGTTTCTCAAAGGGATTTATCTTATTAAAGCTTACCTTCCCCATATTCTGATTGTTATCATCTCGCAGACATGACAGGGTTAATAGCGAGCATCAGATGGCAATATCGTCTGGGTCGGCTTCATATGAGACACAACCTGCAGAAATCAAATGCCCTGAGCAAAGTAAACAGTTCACAATCCCCCTTATGAGCCGGCTACAAGTGATTAATAAGATCTGAATCTCATAAAAAAAGCTTCTCAGTTATGTAGTTTTTATTTTAGTTTTTATTCTTCCATAGCCTTTCATGCCAGATTGTATTCAAGTTTAATTTTTATAACCTTCTTGTGTTTTTTTTGCCTTCATGCATTTCATTGTGTGGTGATGGGGGGGTCTGTGCTGCTTAGAAATGAAATGCAATTTGTCACAGACAATAGGAGCGGGTTAGGTATTGTGCAGAATAAACATATAAAAAAAGAAAACAGAAAAGACACATGATTGATAGAAAGAAAGAAAGACAAACAGGCAGACAGATAGATAAATAGACAGATAAATAGATAAATAAATAGATAATAGATAGATAATAGATAAATAGATAAATAAATAGATAGATAGATGATAGATAGATAATAGAAACAGCTATATAGATAGAGAAATCTCGAAAGAAAGAAAGAAAGAGCAGTATAGAAAGAAAGAGATCAGCAATATAGATAGAAAGGAAGAAAGCAATATAGATAGAAAGAAAGGAAGAAAGAGCAATATAGATAGAAAGGAAGAAACGAAGAAAGAAAGAAAGAAAGAAAGAAAGCGCAATAAAGAAAGAAAGCAATATAGATAGAAAGAGGAAGAAAGAGCAATATAGACAGAAAGAATATAGAAAGAAATCAATATAGATAGAAAGAAAGAGCAATATAGACAGAAAGAGCAATACAGAAAAAAAGAGCAATATAGATAGAAAGAAACAGCAATATAGACAGAAATAAATAAATAGCAATATACACAGAAAGAAAGAGCAATATAGAAAGAAAGTGCAATATAGACAGAAAGAAAGAGCAATATAGATAGAAAGAGCAATATAGACAGAAGGAAAGAAAGAAAGAAAGCAATATAGACAGAAAGAAAGAGCAATATAGACAAAGAAAGAGCAATATAGACAAAGAAAGAGCTATATAGATAGAAAGAGCAATATAGACAGAGAGAAAGAAAGAAAGCAATATTGACAAAGAAAGTGCAATATAGAAAGAAAGAGCAATATAGATAGAAAGAAAGAAAGTGCAACACAGAAAGAAAGAGCAATATACAGTGCCTACAAGTAGTATTCAACCCCCTGCAGATTTAGCAGGTTTAATAAGATGCAAATAAGTTAGAGCCTTCAAACTTCAAACAAGAGCAGGATTTATTAACAGATGCATAAATCTTACAAACCAAAAAGTTTTGTTGCTCAGTTAAATTTTTATAAATTTTAAACATAAAAGTGTGGGTCAATTATTATTCAACCCCTAGGTTTAATATTTTGTGGAATAACCTTTGTTTGCAATTACAGCTAATAATCGTCTTTTATAAGACCTGATCAGGCCGGCACAGGTCTCTGGAGTTATCTTGGCCCACTCCTCCATGCAGATCTTCTCCAAGTTATCTAGGTTCTTTGGGTGTCTCATGTGGACTTTAATCTTGAGCTCCTTCCACAAGTTTTCAATTGGGTTAAGGTCAGGAGACTGACTAGGCCACTGCAACACCTTGATTTTTTGCCTCTTGAACCAGGCCTTGGTTTATCTTGGCTGTGTGCTTTGGGTCGTTGTCTTGTTGGAAGATGAAATGACGACCCATCTTAAGATCCTTGATGGAGGAGTGGAGGTTCTTGGCCAAAATCTCCAGGTAGGCCGTGCTATCCATCTTCCCATGGATGCGGACCAGATGGCCAGGCCCCTTGGCTGAGAAACAGCCCCACAGCATGATGCTGCCACCACCATGCTTGACTATAGGGATGGTATTCTTGGGGTCGTATGCAGTGCCATCCAGTCTCCAAACGTCACGTGTGTGGTTGGCACCAAAGATCTCGATCTTGGTCTCATCAGACCAGAGAACCTTGAACCAGTCAGTCTCAGAGTCCTCCAAGTGATCATGAGCAAACTGTAGACGAGCCTTGACATGACGCTTTGAAAGTAAAGGTACCTTACGGGCTCGTCTGGAACGGAGACCATTGCAGTGGAGTACGTTACTTATGGTATTGACTGAAACCAATGTCCCCACTGCCATGAGATCTTCCCGGAGCTCCTTCCTTGTTGTCCTTGGGTTAGCCTTGACTCTTCGGACAAGCCTGGCCTCGGCATGGGAGGAAACTTTCAAAGGCTGTCCAGGCCGTGGAAGGCTAACAGTAGTTCCATAAGCCTTCCACTTCCGGATGATGCTCCCAACAGTGGAGACAGGTAGGCCCAACTCCTTGGAAAGGGTTTTGTACCCCTTGCCAGCCTTGTGACCCTCCACGATCTTGTCTCTGATGGCCTTGGAATGCTCCTTTGTCTTTCCCATGTTGACCATGTTTGAGTGCTGTTCACAAGTTTGGGGAGGGTCTTAAATAGTCAGAAAAGGCTGGAAAAAGAGATAATTAATCCAAACATGTGAAGCTCATTGTTCTTTGTGCCTGAACTACTTCTTAATACTTTAGGGGAACCAAACAGAATTCTGGTGGGTTGAGGGGTTGAATAATAAATGACCCTCTGAAAAAACTTTTCCCAATTAAAAAAAAAAATAAACAAAGAAATAACATTCTTTTTTGCTGCAGTGCATTTCACACTTCCAGGCTGATCTACAGTCCAAATGTCACAATGCCAAGTTAATTCCAAATGTGTAAACCTGCTAAATCTGCAGGGGGTTGAATACTACTTGTAGGCACTGTAGATAAAAAGAGCAATAGAGACAGAAATAAATAAATAAAAAGCGATAGACAGAAAGAAAGAGCAATATAGAAAGAAAGAAAAAGAAAGAAAGAGAAAAAGAAAGAAAGAAAGCAATACAGACAGAAAGAAAGAGCAATATAGCCAGAAAGAGAGCAATATAGCCAGAAAGAAGGAAAGAGAAAGAAAGTGCAATATAGACAGAAAGAAAGAGCAATATAGATAGAAAGAGCGATATAGACAGAAAGAAAGAATGAAAAGCAATATAGATAGAAAGAAAGAGCAATATAGATAGAAAGAGCAATATAGACAGAAAGAAAGAAAGAATGAAAAGCAATATAGATAGAAAGAAAGAGCAATGTAGATAGAAAGAGCAATATAGACAGAAAGAAAGAATGAAAAGCAAGAAAGAAAGAAAGAAAGAAAGAAAGAAAGAAAGAAAGAAAGAAAGAAAGAAAGAAAGAAAGAACGAGCAATATACAGGTGCTTCTCGTAAAATTAGAATATCATCAAAAAGTTAATTTATTTCAGTTCTTCAATACAAAAAGTGTAACTCATTATATAGAGTCATTACAAACAGAGTGATCTATGTCAATTGTTTATTTCTGTTAATGTTGATGATTATGGCTTACAGCAAATGAAAACCCAAAAGTCATTATCTCAGTAAATTAGAATAATTAACAAAAAACACCTGCCAAGGCTTCCTAAGAGCTTAAAAAGGTCCCTTAGTCTGTTCAGTAGGCTCCACAATCATGGGGAAGACTACTGACTTGACAGATGTCCAGAAGGCAGTCATTGACACACTCCACAAGGAAAGTAAATCTTGCATTTCATTTGGAAATCGAGGTCCCAGAGTCTGGAGGAAGAGTGGAGAGGCCACAATCCTATCTGCTTGAGGTCTAGTGTGAGGTTTCCACAATCAGTGATGGTTTGGGGAGCCATGTCATCTGCTGGTGTAGGTCCACTGTGTTTTATCAAGGCCAAAGTCAGCGCAGCCATCTACCAGGAAATTTTAGAGCACTTCATGCTTCCCTCTGCCGACAAGCTTTTTGGACATGGAAATTTCATTCCCCAGCAGGACTTGGCACCTGTCCACACTGCCAAAAGTACCAATACCTGGTTTACAAACAACAGTATCACTGTGCTTGATTGGCAGCAAACTCTCCTGACCTTAACCCCATAGAGTATCTATGGTGTATTGTCAAGAGGAAGATGAGAGACACCAGACCCAACAATGCAGACGAGCTGAAGGCTGCTATCAAAGCCACCTGGGCTTCCATAACCCCTCAGCAGTGCCACAGGCTGATCACCTCCATGCCATGCTGCATTGATGTAATAATTGGTGCAAAAGGAGCCCGACCAAGTATTGAGTGAATTTATTGAACATACATTTCAGTAGGCCAACATTTCGGATTTTAAAATCACTTTTCAAGCTGGTGTTATAAAGTATTCTAATTTACTGAGATAATGACTTTTGGGTTTTCATTGGCTGTAAGCCATAATCATCAACATTAACAGAAATAAACACTTGAAATAGATCACTCTGTAATGACTATATATAATATATGAGTTTCACTTTTTGTATTGAAGAACTGAAATAAATTATTTTTTTATGATATTCTAATTTTGTGAGAAGCACTTGTAGATAGAAGGAAAGAAAGAGCAATCTCCAAAGAAAGAAAGAAAGAAAGAAGGAAAGAAAAAGAAAAAGCTATCTAGATAGAAAGAAAGAGGAATATAGAGGAAAAGAAAGATCAATCTAGAAAGAAAGAAAGAGCAATCTAGAAAGAAAAAGCAATACAGATAGCTGCATACAGTATGATAGATGCAGATAGAGAAATGGAAAGAGAGAGGTTCAGAGAAATAGATTCGTGGATAGATAAAAAGAAATATAAATAAATAGACAGATATATAGATACTAGATGGTGGCCCGATTCTAGATTCTAACGCATCGGGTATTCTAGAATATGCATGTCCACGTAGTATATAACACAGGCCACGTAGTATATTGCCCAACCACGTAGTATATTGCCCAGCCACGTAGTATATTGCCCAGTCACGTAGTATATTGCCCAGCCACGTAGTATATTGCCCAGTTACGTAGTATAAAGCACAGAGCCACGTAGTATATTGCCCAGCCACGTAGTATATTGCCCAGCCACGTAGTATATTGCCCAGTGACGTAGTATATTGCCCAGCCACGTAGTATATTGCCCAGTTACGTAGTATATTGCCCAGTGACGTAGTATATTGCCCAGTGACGTAGTATACAGCACAGAGCCACGTAGTATATTGCACAGCGACGTAGTATACAGCACAGAGCCACGTAGTATATTGCCCAGCCACGTAGTATATTGGCCAGTCACGTAGTATATTGCCCAGCTACATAGTATATTGCCCAGCCACGTATGTCAGAGGTTAAAAAATAAAAAATAAACATATACTCACCTTCCGAGGGCCCCTTGTAGTTCTGTCGCCTGTGTGCGGTGCACGTGGCAGCTTCCGGTCCCAAGGTTGGTATGAGCGCAGGACCTGTGATGACGTTGCGGTCACATAACCGTGACGTCATGGCAGGTCCTTCTCGCATAGCATCCTTAGCACCGGAACCTGCAGGCGCAAGCGCATCGTCGGACTACGGAAGGTGAGAATAGCAGGTTGTTTTTTTTTTATTATTATTTTTAACATTAGATCTTTTTACTATTGATGCTGCATAGGCAGCATCAATAGTAAAAACTTGGTCACACAGGGTTAATAGCGGCGGTAACGGAGTGCGTAACCCGCGGCATAACGTGGTCCGTTACCGCTGGCATTAACCCTGTGTGAGCAGTGACTGACTGACTGGAGGGGAGTATGCGGGCGCCGGGCACTGACTGCAGGGGAGTAGGGAGGGACTAATCGGACTGTGCCCATCGCTGATTGGTCGCGGCAGCCATGACAGGCAGCTGGCGAGACCAATCAGCGACGCGGGATTTCCGTGACTGAAGTTGCCGACAGAAAGACGGAAGTACCCCTTAGACAATTATATATATAGATGTATGTAAATAGAATAAGAAAAAAGGAAAAAGAAAGAAACAGCAAGATAAATAAAAAGTAGATAGCCAATGAAAAGAAAACTAGATAGCTAGATAATGGATAGATAATAGATTGATAGATAATAGATGATAGATAATAGATAGAGGACATCACACAATTCTAGATTTACACAGGATTTACACGGTGCAGTGACATCAGTGATGGAGCCGTCATCCAGACTTTCCTCCAGGCCTGGTTACTACACACCTGTGATCCAGCACAATGCTCTGTGACTGTGAATCATGTACACAGTGTATAAGCCCCATAACATGACGTCATTACATCACTAAGGCTAGTTTCACACTAGCGTTTGGAGGAGCTGCGGAGGGCTGCAGACTTCCTCTGTGAAGCCCCGCCCTTGGCCGCTACCTCTGCCTACTTCTGCATGCGGCCTGCGTACCTATCTTTAACATTAGGTACGCAGGTCGTGCCGCTATATGCGGATGCTTCTGCATGCGTCGTTTTGACGATGCGGAGAAAAAAAAATTGCTACAAGCTGCGTTCTATGTTGGTTGCCGCATCATCAAAACGACGCATGCGGAAGCATCCGCATACAGCGGCACGACCTGCGTACCTAATGTTACAGATAGGTACGCAGGCCGCATGCAGAAGTAGGCGGAGCTGGCAGCGGAGATGCGGCCGAGGGCAAGGCTTAATGGAGGAAGTCCGCAGCCGTCCGCAACGCTAATGTGAAACTGGCCTATGTATTCTGTATGAAGCACAGTTTTTACTGTTTCATACACTGCTCCAAAAAATAAAGGGAATGCTAAAATACCACATCCTAGATATCACTGAATGAAATATTCCAGTTGTAAATCTTTATTCATTACTTAGTGAAATGTGTTCAGAACAATAAAACATAACAATTATCAATGTAAATCAAAATGAATATCCCATGGAGGTCTGGAGTTGGAATGATGCTCAAAATCAAAGTGAAAAATCTAATTACCGGCTGATCCAACTTCAGTGGAAATACCTCAAGACAAGGAAATGATGCTCAGTAGTGTGTGTGGACTCCACGTGCCTGTATAACATCCCTACAATGCCTGTGCATGCTCCTGATGAGGCGGTGGATGGTCTCCTGAGGGATCTCCTCCCAGACCTGGACTAAAGCATCGGCCAACTCCTGGACAGTCTGTGGTGCAACGTGACGTTGGTGGATGGTGTGAGACATGATGTCCCAGATGTGTTAAATCAGATTCAGGTCTGGGGAATGGGTGAGTCCATAGCTTCAATGCCTTCATCTTGCAGGAACTGCTGACAAATTCCAGCCATATGAGGTCTGGTATTGTCCTGCATTAGGAGGAACCCAGGGCCAACCGCACCAGCATATGGTTTCACAAGGGGTCTGAGGATCTCATCTCGGTACCTAATGGGAGTCAGGCTACCTCTGGCGAGCACATGGAGGGCTGTGAGGCCCTCCAAAGAAATGCCACCCCGCACCATTACTGACCCACTGACAAACCGGTCATGCTGAAGGATGTTGCAGGCAGCAGATCGCTCTCCACGGAGTCTCCAGACTCTGTTACGTCTGTCACATGTACTCAGTGTGAACCTGCTTTCATCTGTGAAGAGCACAGGGCGCCAGTGGCAAATTCTCCAATCCTGGTATTCTATGGAAAATGCCAAGCGTCCTGCACGGTGTTGGGCTGTGAGCACAACCCCCATCTGTGGGCTTCAGGCACTCAGACCATCCTCATGGAGTCGGTTTCTAACCGTTTGTGCAGACACATGCACATTTGTGGCCTGCTGGAGGTCATTTTGCAGGGCTCTGGCAGTGCTCCTCCTGTTCCTCCTTGCACAAAGGCGGAGGTAGCGGTCCTGCTGCTGGGTTGTTGCCCTCCTACGGCCCCCTCCACGTCTCCTGGTAGCGCCTCCAGCCTCGGGACACTACGGTGATAGACACAGCAAACCTTCTTGCCACAGCTCGCATTGATGTGCCATCCTGGATGAGCTACACTACCTAAGCCACGTGTGTGGGTTTTAGAGTCCGTCACATGCTACCACGAGTGTGAAAGCACAACCAACATTCAAAAGTGACCAAAACATCAGCCAGAAAGTATTGGTACTGAGATGTGGTTTGAGGTCCTCACCTGCAGAGCCACTCCTTTGAGTGTGTCTTGATAATTGCCAATAATTTCCATCTGTTGTCTATTCCATTTGCACAACAGCATGTGAAACTGATTGTCAATCAGTGTTGCTTCCTAAGTGGACAGTGTGATTTCACAGAAGTTTGATTTACTTGGAGTTAGATTCTGTTGTTTAAGTGTTTACTTTATTTTTTTGAGCAGTGTAGTTGTATCAAATGTTACAATTTTATTGCTTATCAGATGATTTTCTTTATTGTAATCTATTCAAGAAAACCTGCCTTGCCTTTGTTGTTTTAAAAATCACAAGCATGAGAGATGACATATAATGGCCACGTTATAAAGCTGTAATTGACGTGATTAAAGGGGCTCTCTCATCTCAGACAATACCTTGAATCCCCCCAGACCCCCATCAAACATCTGAATTTTACAGGATGAATTTACAGTTAGCTCTACTGCAGCCACTACAGGCAAAATGTGGTATTGCATGCCCTCCACATCCAGTAAAAAACAGAACTGCTACTTATTATAGGGGGGAGGCTATGTATGAAACTCCCCTCTATAATGGCCAGATAAAAAGAAGACCCTTATTTGTCTCATTTATGGTATAGTATTTGCTGTAACTAAATATTGAAAGTCTTCGAGAAAAATTAGCCGAACTCTTGTCAATTGTTTATATGAACAATCTGGTCCGAAAGAGTTAATGTGGCGAGATGTCACTGCTTTTTTATGTTCCTTAAGCCCCCTTATAATACGGCTGACTGATTTATTCAGCGCACAGTTCTGTACAGGTCTGGGTCTGAAAACGCTGAGGCTAACGTGTGTGTTTGGCTATTTTTCAGGCAGATAATGGATATATAATGTGAGTGTTGTAATTACAGTCTGTAACTATTCTTCAGTCTCTAAGCCCCGAGCTGCCAGTGGCCCCGTGATGCATTACATAGGGGGTTAAGCTGGGGTTATTATAAAAATATGATCCTGCGGCTGGATTGCAACATGTAGTATTCCTGGGAGTGGAACGTTGTCATTCAGCGGGCAATAGAATAGAGATTTCGGTTGATTAGAACACCTTTTTGTTTTTTATAAAAAAAATAATTTTTCCTCTTATTTCACTTTTTCTTTTTTCTTTTAACATTTATGCAGCTGTTTTTATAGCTATGTTCCCTACAATTTTGCTGTGAATTTTTCCCATTGACTTCAATATATAGTAAAAAAAATCTGCAACACAATCTTATAAGTCATGGATTTTACCTACAGATTTGCAGCAAAAATAGATAATCATCTAAAATAATGAAAAAAATAAGAAAATAAATAAATAATAATAATAATAAAAAAAAAATATATATATATATATATATATATATATATATACAGTATATATATATATATATATATATATATATATGTATATATACACACACGCACCAATTTTCTGCGGTTTCCATTCCTGTTATTATCCACGTTGCCCCAACGTGGCTCTGTTCTTCCTTCTTCCAGGAATAACATGTCCTAGTGTAGATATGTGACCACTTCGGCCATACTCGGCAACTTTCTATTAAATTTTGTGTCCTGATTCTTCCTCTATTTTGAAGATGCTTGTTTCTTGTCTGTGAATTTTTTAATTTCTCTGGCCGTATTAGGGCTTGTTTTTTGCATCAAGAGTTGTGACAGTGTGCTGGAAAATGGGGAAAAAAATTCCAAGTGCGGTGAAATTGCAAAAAAAAAAAAAAAAATGCAATTCCACAATGTTTTTTATTTTTTTATTTACTAAGTTCACTAAATGGAAATACTGACCTGCCATTACGATTCTCCAGGTCATTGCGAGTTCGCAGATACCAAACATGTATTGGATCTTTTTTTTATCAAAGTGGTGAAAAAAATTCAAAAATACGTTAAAAAAAAGTTTGCTTTTGTCGCCATTTTCTGAGATCCGTAATGTTCTCATTTTTCAGGATCTGGGGCTTTGTGAGGGCTTAATGTTTTGTGCCCTGAGCGGACGTTGTAACTGATATCATTTTGGTGTAGATACGATGTTTTGATCACATTTTATTTGCAATGCTGCTGCGAGCAAAAGTACATAATTCTGGCGTTTTTAATTTTTTCTTGTTACATCGTTTACCAATTGGATTACTTTGCTTTATATTTCGATAGATCAGGAGCTTATGAATGCAACAATACCAAATGTGTATCTTTTTATTGTTATTGTTTTATTTTTAATGGGGCAAAAAAGGGGTGATTTTAACATTTGTGTGTTTTTTTTTTTTTAAACTTTTTACTGTATTTAATAATTCCCTCATGTATACCATACATAGCAGTTCTTCAGCCCTGCTATGTATAGCAAAAATCACGATCTCCTATGAATGCCGACCCAGAGCCGGAGGATCATGGTGACAGGCCAGGGGGTCTTCAGCAGACCCTCAGTTGTCATGATCATTGACACGCTTTCAGCCAGCATGTGTTAAGTGATTGACAGCGGCCTTTAACAGGTTAACAGCCACAGGTGGAACTTGGATCCACCCGTGCCTGTTAGATACCCTTGATGGCTCAAATGCCATCAAATGCAGAGAAAATGTGAGCTCAGAATGTGAGCCCACATCAATGTCACAGATATGACTGAAGAGTCATTTATTTCCAGGTATTTTTTTGCATTCATAAATCAATATTACAAGGGATGGCAAGAAACTTTGTAACATAACTTAGAAGAGAAATCTGCTTCTTTCTCCTGATCTATCATTTTCCAAATTCACATTTCAGGAGTAAAATCTGTCCTCAGTGAAAATAGATTTTTCTATTACTGAGATAGATGACAGTTGGTGCTCAAAATGTTCTACGGAAAAGCAGTAACTGTCGTTTTAAGTGAATTTGCATCAGAATATCCGTGTCTGGCTCCTCCTCCTCCATAGAATCTTAAAAGCACTAACTGGCACCTTTTACCGCAGTAATGGTATTCACTGAATGTAGATTTTACCCAATGATTTGAAAGTGAAGGATCAGTTCAGGAGGAGATAGAAGCAGATTTGTGTAAGAAATATTACAAAATTTCTTATTTTCACTTGCACTATTGATTTATGACCTAAAAAAATGTAATTGACGGTTACTCTTTAAAGTCAATGGATTTTTCCTATATATTGCTCCTGACTTGACAGAGGGAATGGCTTAGCTGGAAACGTGGCCTCTGATTTTAGAAATGAAGAAGCCACCGCCCTCCTTTAGCACTGCATTCCTTTCTGCGCTCGTCACCTGGCTGTGGCACTTCTCTGGTCACCTGGCTGTGGCACTTCTCTCGTCACCTGGCTGTGGCGTAGCTCTCGTCACCTGGGTGTGGCGCTGTGCTAGTCATCTCGGTGTGGCGCTGCGCTCGTCACCTGGCTGTGGCGCTTTTCTCGTCAATTGGGTGTGGTGCTGCTCTCGTCACCTGGCTGTGGTGCTGTGCTCGTCACCTGGCTGTGGCGCTGCGCTCGTCACCTGGCTGTGGCGCTACGCTCGTCACCTGGCTGTGGCACTTCTCTCGTCACCTGGCTGTGGCGCAGCTCTCGTCACCTGGGTGTGGCGCTGGGCTCGTCATCTGGGTGTGGCGCTGCGCTCGTCACCTGGCTGTGGCGCTTTTCTCGTCAATTGGGTGTGGTGCTGCTCTCGTCACCTGGCTGTGGCGCTGCGCTCGTCACCTGGCTGTGGCGCTACGCTCGTCACCTGGCTGTGGCACTTCTCTGGTCACCTGGCTGTGGCACTTCTCTCGTCACCTGGCTGTGGCGCAGCTCTCGTCACCTGGGTGTGGCGCTGTGCTCGTCATCTGGGTGTGGCGCTGCGCTCGTCACCTGGCTGTGGCGCTTTTCTCGTCACTTGAGTGTGGTGCTGCTCTCGTCACCTGGTTGTGGCGCTGCTCTCGTCACCTGGCTGTAGCGCTGTTCCCATCACCTGGGTATGGCGCTGCTCTCATCACCTGGGTGTGGCGCTGCTCTCGTCACCCGGGTGTGGTGCTGCTCTCGTCACCCTGCTGTGGCGCTGCACTCATCACCTGGCTGTGAAACGGACATGGTGATACCAGAGCTCCAACTGCCAGTGATCATAAAGGGGTTTTACTTTTTTTTTTTACCACTTGCGCACTTAAATAGTGCTTGAAGAATAAATAAATGCATGTTTTAATATTATTATACAGTGCCCGCTCTGTACAGCACCGTCCCTTACATATTGGATTTTATAGAGCCCTGATTTTTATTACATACTGTCCTGTCTTGTTATCTGTATAATGCATTGATGGCTGATGGAGCATGGGAAAGCTTCTTTTCTAAAGGAGGAGCTGATGGACTGGTAGTCTGGTCACGGCTCATCCATCAGTAGTCATTTTATATCTAACAAGAGAGGGGACTATGTAATAAAAGAGGGCACTGTGAATAACAAAAGTAACAAGAATACACTATGTAAGAGACAGTACTGTACTTAGCAGAGGAAACTATATAATAAGGGAGGGCATCATATATAACTAGAGAGGATAATTCGTAATAAGGGATGGTGTTATAACAAAAGAGGAAACTATGTAACTAAGGATGGTGTTATATATAATAAGTGAGTACACTAAGGGACTGTGCTGTACATAAGTGAGTACACTATATACTAAGAGACTGTGCTATACATAATATGTGAGTACACTTTATACTAAGGGACTGTGTTAGACAAAATAATTGATAATAATGTCTTCCTTCACCTCCCCCTGTTCCTAAATCCATTATAAATCCCCCTTCCTCCCATCCCAGTCCCCCCACACCCATCATTGTCCTCCGCCCACCGCAACCCATTATTACCCTCTCCCCCACCCCCATGATTGCCCTTCTTCACCACCTCCATCATTGCTTTTTCCCCATCACCCTATTATTGCCCATTCCACCACCTCCATCATTGCCTCCTCCCACCACCCCATCATTGTTCTTTCCACTGCCACCATCATTGCCTTCTCCCCACCACCCCATCATTACTCATTCCACGACCTCCATCATTTCCTTCTCCCCCACCATCCCCATCATTGCCCTTTCCACCACCACCATTGTCTTTTCCCCCACCATTCCTATCATTACTCATTCCACCACCTCCATCATTGCCTCCTCCCCACCACCCCATCATTGTCCTTTCCACTGCCATCATCATTGTCTTCTCCCCACCACCCCATCATTACCCATTCCACGACCTCTATCATTTCCTCCTCCCCCACAATCCCCATAATTGCGTTTTCCACCACCACATCATTGTCTTTTCCCCCACCGCCTCCTTCATTTCCTCCTCCCCACCAACCCCATTATTGCCCATTCACCACCTCCATCATTTCCTCCTCCCCCACCACCCCCATTATTGCCCATTCACCACCTCCATCATTTCCTCCTCCCCACCACCCCCATTATTGCCCTTTCCACCACCCCATCATTGCTTTCTCCCTCACCACCCCTATCATTGCCCTCTCCGTCAACCCAATCATTGCCTTCTGCCCCATCACCCCATCATTGCTCTCTCCATCAACCCAATCATTGCCTTCTGCCCATCACCCCCTTCATTGCCCTCTCTGTCAACCCAATCATTGCCTTCTGCCCCATCACTGCCTTTTCTGTCAACCCAATCATTGCCTTCTGCCCCATCACCCCCATCATGGCCCTCTCCTCCACCTACACTGTTATGGTTTCCAATGGCAAGGAAACATCAGAAGCATAGAATAAACGGACAAGCTCTCGGGTGATGGAAACTAGAGCTGACCGCGATGCTAAACCTACACACCACACTAGAAGTAGCCAGGGGGCATTCCTGCGTTGTCTCTAGATGCCGCGCGCCAGCCGGAGAACTAACTACCCCTGGTAGAAGAAAACACAGTCCTGGCTTGCCTCCAGAGAATGTCCCCACAGGAGATAGCAGCCCCCCACATATAATAACGGTGAGAGCAGATGAAAAGACACACGTAGTATGAAAGCAGATTTAGCACAGAGAGGCCCGCTAACTAAATAGCAGAAAGATACAACAGAGGACTTCGCGGTCAGCTGCAAAACCCTTCAAAACACCATCCTGAAATTACCTTAACTCATGTGACAACTCATGACACCGGAGTGGTAATTTCAGCCCAACAAGAGCTTCCAGCTGCAGAGATTCACATAAGTGCAAACTGGACAAAACATACAAAAATAGACTTAAGGACTAAAGTGTCCAACTTAGCTGAGCAGAAAACTGGGAGCAGGAACAAGCAACAGAATCACTCTGGATACATTGATGGCCAGCATTAGAATGACTGAGGAGCAAGGTTAAATAGGATACTCCCACATCCTGATAGGAACAGGTGAACTAAGAAGGCAAAGCTTGCAGGACACCAGTACCACAAGAGACCACCGGGGGAGCCCACGAACCGAATCACAACAGTACCCCCCCCTTAAGTAGGGGGCACCGAACCCTCACAAGAACCACCAGGGCGATCTGGATGAGCCCTATGAAAGGCACGGACCAAATCAGAAGCATGAACATCAGAAGCTGTAACCCAAGAATTATCCTCTTGACCGTAGCCCTTCCATTTCACCAGATATTGAAGTCTCCGTCTGGAAACACGGGAGTCCAAGATTTTCTCCACCACGTACTCCAATTCACCCTCAACCAGCACAGGAGCAGGAGGCTCAACAGAAGGCACAAGTGGTACCTCATACCTCCGCAATAATGACCGATGGAAGACATTATGGATAGCAAAGGATGCTGGGAGGTCCAAACGAAAAGACACAGGGTTAAGAATTTCCAAAATCTTATAAGGACCGATGAACCGAGGCTTAAACTTAGGAGAAGAGACCCTCATAGGGACAAAACGGGAGGACAACCACACCAAGTCCCCAACACGAAGACGAGGACCAACACGACGATGGCGATTAGCAAAACGTTGAGTCCTCTCCTGGGACAACTCCAAATTGTCCACCACCTGCCCCCAAATACGATGCAACCTATCCACCATGGTATCCACTCCAGGACAATCCGAAGACTCCACCTGACCAGATGAAAAACGAGGATGGAACCCTGAATTGCAAAAGAAAGGGGAGACCAAAGTGGCAGAACTGGCCCGATTATTAAGGGCAAACTCAGCCAACGGCAAAAAGGAGACCCAGTCATCCTGATCAGCAGACACGAAACACCTCAAATAAGTCTCCAAGGTCTGATTAGTACGTTCCATCTGGCCATTTGTCTGGGGATGAAATGCAGACGAAAAAGACAAATCAATGCCCATCCTGGCACAAAACGCCCGCCAAAATCTGGACACAAACTGGGATCCCCTGTCGGAAACGATATTCTCCGGAATACCATGCAGCCAAACCACATTCTGAAAAAACAGGGGCACCAACTCAGATGAGGAAGGCAGCTTGGGCAAGGGCACCAAATGAACCATCTTAGAAAAGCGGTCACACACCACCCAAATGACGGACATCTTCTGAGAAACAGGGAGATCAGAAATAAAATCCATAGAGATGTGTGTCCAAGGCCTCTTAGGAACAGGCAAGGGCAACAACAACCCACTAGCCCGAGAACAACAAGGCTTGGCCCGAGCACAAACATCGCAAGACTGCACAAAAGTACGCACGTCCCGAGACAGGGAAGGCCACCAGAAGGACCTAGCCACCAAATCTCTGGTACCAAAAATTCCCGGATGACCTGCCAACGCAGAAGAATGAACCTCCGAGATGACTCTATTGGTCCACTCATCCGGCACAAACAATCTACCAGGCGGACAACGATCAGGCCGATCCGCCTGAAACTCTTGCAAAGCACGTCGCAGGTCTGGGAAGACAGCAGACAATATCACCCCATCCTTAAGTATACCCGTAGGTTTAGAATCACCAGGGGAATCAGGTTCAAAACTCCTAGAAAGGGCATCCGCCTTCACATTCTTAGTACCTGGCAGATACGAAACCACAAAATTAAACCGGGAGAAAAACAACGACCAGCGCGCCTGTCTAGGATTCAGACGTCTGGCCGACTCAAGATAAATCAAATTTTTGTGATCAGTCAAGACCACCACCTGATGTTTAGCACCCTCAAGCCAATGACGCCACTCCTCGAATGCCCACTTCATCGCCAAAAGCTCCCGATTACCGACGTCATAATTTCGCTCGGCGGGCGAAAATTTTCGAGAAAAGAACGCACAAGGTCTCATCACTGAACAATCTGAACTTTTCTGCGACAAAACCGCCCCCGCTCCGATCTCGGAAGCATCAACTTCCACCTGAAAAGGAAGAGAAACATCAGGCTGGCACAACACCGGAGCAGAAGAAAAACGGCGCTTAAGCTCCCGAAAGGCCTCCACAGCAGCAGGAGACCAATCTGCAACATCAGCACCCTTTTTAGTCAAATCAGTCAAAGGCCTGACAACGCTAGAAAAACCAGTTATGAATCGACGATAAAAGTTAGCAAAGCCCAAAAATTTCTGAAGGCCCTTAAGAGAAGTCGGTTGCGTCCAGTCACAAATAGCCTGAACCTTCACAGGATCCATCTCAATAGAAGAGGGGGAAAAAATGTACCCCAAAAAAGAAATCTTCTGAACCCCAAAAACACACTTTGAACCTTTAACAAACAGAGAATTGGTCCGCAAAACCTGAAAAACCCTCCTAACTTGTTGAACATGAGATTCCCAGTCATCCGAAAAAATCAAGATATCGTCCAAATACACAATCATAAATTTATCCAGATATTCACGGAAAATATTGTGCATAAAAGACTGAAAGACCAAAGGGGCATTTGACAGACCAAAAGGCATCACCAAATACTCAAAATGGCCCTCAGGCGTATTAAATGCGGTTTTCCACTCATCCCCCTGCTTAATTCGCACCAAATTATACGCACCGCGAAGATCAATCTTAGAGAACCACTTCGCCCCCTCAATGCGAGCAAATAAATCTGTCAGCAATGGCAAAGGATACTGATACTTGACTGTGATCTTATTCAAGAGTCTATAATCAATACAAGGTCTCAAAGAACCATCGCTTTTAGCTACGAAAAAGAACCCCGCTCCAAGAGGAGACGAAGGAGGACGAATATGTCCCTTTTCCAAGGACTCCCTAATATACTCTCGCATGGCAGCATGTTCAGGTACAGACAGATTGAATAGACGACCCTTAGGAAATTTACTGCCAGGGATCAAATCTATGGCGCAATCGCAATCTCTGTGAGGAGGAAGAGAATTAAGAGTAGATTCCTCAAAAACCTCACGATAATCAGACAAAAACTCAGGAATTTCAGAGGGAATAGATGAAGCAATGGAGACCAAAGATGTGTCCCCATGATTTCCCTGACATCCCCAGCTTAGTACAGACATTGTTTTCCAGTCAAGGACTGGGTTATGAGTTTGCAACCATGGCAATCCCAGCACCAACACATCATGTAGATTATACAGTACAAGGAAGCGAATCACCTCTTGATGGTCTGGAGTCATACGCATAGTCACTTGTGTCCAGTATTGTGGTTTATTACTAGCCAATGGTGTAGAATCAATACCCTTTAAAGGTATAGGAACTTCCAGAGGCTCTAGATCAAACCCACAGCGCCTGGCAAAGGACCAATCCATAAGACTCAAAGCGGCGCCAGAATCCACATACGCATCCGCAACAATAGAAGATAACGAACAAATTAGAGTTACAGACAAAATAAACTTGGACTGCAAAGTGCCAATAGCAGAGGATTTATCAACTTTCTTTGTTCGTTTAGAGCATGCTGATATAACATGAGTAGAATTTCCACAATAGAAGCACAAATGATTTTTGCGCCTATAAATCTGTCGTTCGCTTCTGGACAGAAAGCTATCACATTGCATACTCTGTGGTGCCTCTTCAGAAGACACCGCCAACTGGTGCACAGGTTTGCGTTCCCGTAAACGCCGATCAATCTGAATTGCCATTGTCATGGACTCATTCAGACCAGTAGGCGCAGGAAACCCCACCATGACGTCTTTTACAGCATCAGAGAGACCTTCTCTGAAAATTGCCGCCAGAGCGCACTCATTCCACTGAGTAAGCACAGACCATTTTCGAAATTTTTGGCAATATATTTCGGCTTCATCTTGCCCCTGAGAGAGGGCTATTAGGGCTTTCTCAGCCTGAATCTCCAAATTTGGTTCCTCATAAAGCAACCCCAAAGCCAGAAAAAACGCATCCACATTGAGCAACGCAGGATCCCCTGGTGCCAATGAAAATGCCCAATTTTGGGGGTCACCCCGCAGTAAAGAAATAACAATTTTTACTTGCTGGGCAGGATCTCCAGCAGAATGAGATCTCAGCGAAAGAAACAATTTACAATTGTATTTAAAATTTAGAAAACAAGATCGATCTCCAGAAAAAAACTCCGGTATAGGAATTTTAGGTTCAGACCGAGGAGCATGTAACAAAAAATCTTGTATATTCTGAACTTTAGAGGCAAGATTATTCAAATTGGTAGCCAGACTCTGGGGATCCATATTTCAACAGATAAAGTCTGAGCCATTCAGGGGTTAAGAGGAGAGGAAAACAGGAGACTGCAATTAGAGCTGGAGTGCAACTTCAGAGGAAGGAAAAAAAAAAAAAGGTTTCACACAGTTCCTTTTCTCTCCTGCTTCAGCCTATAGATTAAACATTTGGGCTGGCCATACTGTTATGGTTTCCAATGGCAAGGAAACATCAGAAGCATAGAATAAACGGACAAGCTCTCGGGTGATGGAAACTAGAGCTGACCGCGATGCTAAACCTACACACCACACTAGAAGTAGCCAGGGGGCATTCCTGCGTTGTCTCTAGATGCCGCGCGCCAGCCGGAGAACTAACTACCCCTGGTAGAAGAAAACACAGTCCTGGCTTGCCTCCAGAGAATGTCCCCACAGGAGATAGCAGCCCCCCACATATAATAACGGTGAGAGCAGATGAAAAGACACACGTAGTATGAAAGCAGATTTAGCACAGAGAGGCCCGCTAACTAAATAGCAGAAAGATACAACAGAGGACTTCGCGGTCAGCTGCAAAACCCTTCAAAACACCATCCTGAAATTACCTTAACTCATGTGACAACTCATGACACCGGAGTGGTAATTTCAGCCCAACAAGAGCTTCCAGCTGCAGAGATTCACATAAGTGCAAACTGGACAAAACATACAAAAATAGACTTAAGGACTAAAGTGTCCAACTTAGCTGAGCAGAAAACTGGGAGCAGGAACAAGCAACAGAATCACTCTGGATACATTGATGGCCAGCATTAGAATGACTGAGGAGCAAGGTTAAATAGGATACTCCCACATCCTGATAGGAACAGGTGAACTAAGAAGGCAAAGCTTGCAGGACACCAGTACCACAAGAGACCACCGGGGGAGCCCACGAACCGAATCACAACACTACACACGCACTGACACAAACAGCACCATTCACCTCTCTGCATACACACACACACCACCTCTGCGCATGGTATCCTGAAGCCGCACCATTGCCGTCAGCTTCCTATCTCGCACAGTTGCGACGCTGAATGATGATGTCATTCAGCCGCTGCTGTGTGATACAGGAAGTGTGGGCAGGAAGCAGGACGGATCCCATTCCCTGCAGCTCCACTCTGATGCAATTTTCTCTTGCAGGCAGCGGAGCTGCAGGGATCACTCCCTGCCCGCCGCACATGAGGACAATCTAGCTAGGGCCCCCCCGGAGTCTCGAGGCCAGATAAACTGGCCATATTGCCCTCATTATTAGCTGCCCTGCAGGGGCACCCCGGAGTCTCCGGGCCCCAATGCAGCAGCACCGGTTGAACAGGCGGTATGTCCACCCAAGAGCTGGTGGTTGTAGGGTTTTAAAACAATTTCTTGGAATTTTCTTGCTTACTTATTGTGGGACTACTTCCTTTTTTTGGCGACTTCATGAACAGAAACTTCAGCAAAATTCATCACACAGAGAGAGACAGGAAGGCGGTAATATCTGTATCTATACCATTTACAGAAAGTCAGGAATACAGTAATATCTGTACATCATTTACAAGGAGAGACTGGGAGCCAGTACTATCTGTATCTATATATTTCACAAGGAGGCACAAATATTGTTTTATATATGCTATTGCTTATATCATGCACAGGTAGAGGCTGTGAGGCAATACAATCTATGCCCTCATCATCTACACAACAGAGAACAGGATTCAGATATATTAGCGTTTACTTTTTATACTGGAAGAAAGGAAGGCAGCACTATCTGTGCTTTCATCTACAGGACAGGAAAAAAAATCTGTAATTTTAGAGTTTACATATTATACTGGAAGCCAGCACTATCTGTGCCTTCATCATGTACTAGACAGAGAAAAGTATTTAGCAATATTAGAGTTTTCATATTGTTCTGGAAGCCAGTACTATCTGTGCCTTCATTATCTACAAGACAGAAAAAAGGATTCAGTAATATTAGAGTTTACATATTGTACTGGAAGATAGGAAGGCAGTACTATCTGTACCTGCATAATTTACTAGGAGGCTGTAGTATATTTACTCTGAACATACAGTGGGTACGGAAAGTATTCAGACTCCTTTACATTTTTCACTCTTTGTTTCATTGCAGCCATTTGGAAAATTCAAAAAATTTCATTTTTTCTCATTAATATACACTCTGCTCCCCATCTTGACTGAAAAAAAAACAGAAATGTAGACATTTTTGCAAATTTAATAAAAAAGAAAAACAAATACTTCTTTGAATTTACCAAATGGCTGCAATGAAACAACGAGTGAAAAATGTAAACGGGTCTGAATACTTTCCATACCCACTGTATATGTTAAGCTATAGGAAAGTACTACTATCTCTTTCTACATCATTTGTAGGAAAACAGGTAGACAGTACTATCTGTGCTTACATTTTTTATATGTAAACAGAAGCAAAACTATTATCTTCTTTATCAATTGTAAGCAGACACATAGTCAGTACTCCCTATGTCCAAGTGATTTTTATTTTTTTTTTAGATGGAGATCATTCTGTGTAAATACATTCTAAACATGAAAAGATAAGTATATCAGTACTATCTGTATCTACATAATTTACATGAAGAGACAAGGAGGTAGTACCATCTGTGCTGTGCCTACAGACATTTTTACCAAGTTGATTAAATCAGAAATGTAATCTAATATTATATCTGGAGACGGCCCAACTTTTCAGCTAAACTACTATCTAGAGGAACAAAACTTCTGACGCTTTTTGTATTTATGATCCCTGTGTCAGACATTAATGATAGGATTTGACCTGGGGTGTTTCTATAGTGTCCTCTGATGTACTGTAGAACTTGAAACACATCCAGCAAAATGGAACATAATGGAACACAGAAGCGGCAGATATATTGCTGCCTTCATTTTCTTTATCATGAATATATACATAATTTTTATGACAGTGTTATGGTTTTGTGTTATTACGACGCTTTGGGATTTATTAACACTCCTTTACAGCTCACTTACCGTATTATCAGATCTCCCGTGTGTCTCCAAGCCTCATCTCTTAACCATTTGCAATCATATCTTAATTGGTTTTGTTTCTTATTTTAATGTCCCTGCCTCACTTGGGAGAATTTCACAGGGCACAATATACTACAAATCATATAGAAGATGGATATTCTTTTCATCTTGCATTTCTGTGCTGCAGACAGAAAACCAGATACATAAGATTAGGGTAGGTAGAAAGTGAAGAATTCATGTTCAAACCTGCAAAGCCGGCAAAAAGCTTTTAGAATGTGTGTTGTCTAGTGTTGAGCATTCCGATACCGCAAGTATCGGGTATCGGCCGATACTTGCGGGTATCGGAATTCCGATACCGAGATCCGATACTTTTGTGGTATCGGGTATCGGTATCGAAACAACATTAATGTAATAATGTGTAAAAGAGAGAATTAAAATAAAAAATATTGCTATACTCACCTCTCCGACGCAGCCTGCACCTTACCGAGGGAACCGGGAGCGTTCTTTGCTTAAAATTCGCGCGTTTACTTCCTTACGTGAAGTTCCGGCTTGTGATTGGTCGCGTGCCGCCCATGTGGCCGCGACGCGACCAATCACAGCAAGCCGTGACGTAATTTCAGGTCCTTCAGGATTTTAAAATTACGTTCTGGCTTATGATTGGTCGCGTCGCGGTCACATGGGCGACGCGACCAATCACAAGCCGTGACGTCACGGGAGGCTGGACACGCGCGCGATTGGTTGAAGCGTATTGAAGGAAAGTGCAATGCGGAAAAAGCACCTATAGAGGAGGCAACAAAGGTGTAAAAACAGACAGAGCACACTGTTCTACATATCGGACTGGTGGAACCCCTGCATTATACCTCTGGGATCTCTGAAGCTCTTGGCTATCGGGCAAGGCTTGACTATCTTCCAGAGGAACACTTGTTGCAGGACACATTGTGAGCTCTTGTCTGGTCTTGTCCTTGCATGGTGGTACTGGTACATCCATGGGATTACCGACTCTGTGCGGCTGAGGATCCCCTACTGTGTCAGGGACGGTCCACCACTCATCATCGATTTCACCATCAGGCATGACAGATTCAGGAAGTGGAGTGGCGCCTTCAGGCGACAATGGCGTAGAACAGACCTCAGACCGGCAAGGCCGCAGCATATTTCTATGAAGTACTCTAGGGGCGGATGCCCCATTCTCAATCTGTACCTTGTAGACAGGGCCGTTAGCATACACTCGCTCGATAACCTTGTACGGCTGTACTTCCCATCTCTCAGTTAGTTTTCCCTTAGGGCATTTCTCTCTGACTAATACTCGGTCTCCAGGTTGGAGCGGTAACTCTTGAGTCGTTTGCGGCCCGTATGTTCTTTTTCTTGCAGCTGCTGACCCACCAACCGCCGTATCATTTGCAATCGTTGCCGATGCTCTTTCACCCATGAGGTGACAGTTCGCTCCATCAGCTCCTCTGGCTGCTCCAAATTCAGCTCAATGATCTCTCGTCCAGCTCTTCCAAACAACAGTAGATAGGGGGTATAACCCGTGGTGGAGTGGACCCGATTGTTGTAGGTCCAGACCAATTCTGGCAGATAGTTTGGCCAACACGCCTTCTTATCCTCCTCCAAAATTCTCAGCATTTGAAGTAAGGTTCTGTTGAAGCATTCACAAGCTCCGTTGCCTTGAGGGTGGTAAGGAGTGGTCCGGGACCGCTTGATGCCATACATGCAATACAATTCTTCCATCACCTTGCCTTGGAAGCATGTGCCTTGGTCGGAGTGGATGCGCTTTGGGCACCCATACACCCAGATGAAGTCTTGACAGATGGCTCGCGCCGCCGATTCCGCAGTCTGATCTCTAGTCGGAGTGACTACTGCGAACTTAGAGAAATGATCGGTCATCACCAAACAGTATTGCAGCCCCCGGGCCGAGTGTCCCACGAGGAGATAGTCGATCATCAAAACTTCTAGGACTGGCCACTTCTGGATAGCAGCCACTTTTTCTGGCAAGGGTAGAACTCCATCTTGTGACACTATGTGGCCTAGGTACTCGATCTCTCTCTTGAAGAGGTGGCACTTCTTTGGCTTCACCTTCAGGTTATGGGCCCGCAGTCTTCCGAGTACCTGTCCAAGCTGGGCAAGGTGTTCTTCGAATGAGGCTGAAAACACAATGATGTCATCCAGATAGATCAGGGTAGCCTCAAAATTTAAGTCTCCCAAACACTCTTCCATCAGCTGTTGAAAGGTGCCTGGAGCATTGGAGAGCCCGAAGGGCATCCGGTTAAACTCGAACAACCCCATAGGGAGGATGAAGGCAGTTTTCTCTCTGTCTTTCTCTGCCACGGCTACTTGCCAGTATCCGCTTGCTAGGTCCAGGGTGGAGAAGTACTTGGCTTTCCCCAATGCTGTCAAGGATTCCTCGATGCGGGGCAACAGATACGAGTCTCGAACAGTGCAGGCATTGAGTTTCCTGTAATCTACACAGAACCAGATGGTCCCATCCTTCTTCTTGACGAGCACCACCGGGGCTGCCCAAGGGCTCTGACTACTCTGCACCACTCCTGAATCCAGCATCTGCCTCAGTAATGTTTTCACCTCTTGATACATCTTGGGCGGGATCTGCCGGTATCGTTCTCGAATTGGACAAGCTTCCCCAGTCGGTATCTCATGCGTGATGGCTTCAGTACAGCCGAAATCTTCGGCGTGACGGGCGAATGCAGCCTGATTTTCCCACAGCATAGTTTCTATTGCTTGCACATGCTCAGGGCCCAGAGCCTTCACATCCACTTCCATTTGATCAAGGATGACCCGTCCACTCCACTCCGGGGATGGTGTCTCTTCGTCCCCCGCAGCAACTGCTAGGGTCCACCCCACGCCTTCTTTCGGTGATAAAGACATCTCCTTCTGACTCACCACTTCACCCTTATGTAGGTACACCAGGGCCAGATCTGTCCCTCGTGGCAAGGTGACCTCCCCGGAGCCCACATTCAAAGCTCTTATGGGGACATGTCCTCGCTGGACCACAGCTATCGTACGAGCTATCATGACTTCTTGGTCCACTGCTCTGCCTACCACAGGCTGAACAACCACTTCCAACCCATCAAGGTTGCGGTGAGTCCCCACTGAAAGGTATACTATAGTTTCTCGCTCGGGAGGTAGGATTACAGGTTCTTTACCAGGAGCCCTGATGACCCCTACCGTCTGATAAGATGGCACACTCTTCTGCGTCCCACAGAAGCAGATCAGTCGTTGAAGGGCTTCTTGAGTAGGCTTATGTGTAGTAGCCTTCTTCCAATATCCAGGTCCCCGTTTGCTAAACATAATCTGATCGAGTTCACGTAGGATTTTCATTCCCAGTACTACAGGTACATCTTCCTTGATAGGCTCAGGGACTAGGAGGATCCCTTTTCTCCCAACTTCTTGCCCACAGATTCGAATATTCATCCACACGACCCCTGTGACCGGGATCGGTTGTTGGTTGGCAGCAAACAACCGGATCAATGTCTCTGTTTCTGGCTTGGCCAGGTCCTGGAAATGCTGCTTGAAGTACGCTTCTGGCATCTTTGTCACTTGTAACCCGGTATCTATTAGGCAATCCACTAGAACTCCTTCGAATTCAGCACGTAGGATGGGGCTTCCAGCAATCAAGTGTTCGTTATGATATGGAGCGGCCTCTCTCCTCGCCTCCCCCGCAGAGTGCCGCACTACTGCGGGGGGTTGGTAGTTTAACGGCGGCTTCCGCTGGCCTTGAGTATAGTTCCAACAGTCTCTGGCAAGGTGCCCGGTCCTCCACATTCCCAGCATTGGATGCCTCCTCCTCGCCGGGGGGTACTTCGAGCCTGTCCTCATGCCTCCGATGCCTGACGGGAGGGGGCTTGCTCCCACTGATCCCTTATCGGTCGGGCTGAAAAATGGTTGCATAAGTACGGTGGGTCAGACTGTTGTAGTTCCCCCACTCTTCGCTCCACCTGGGTCAGTTTCTCTTGCATGTTGACAAGGGACCGCTGCAAGTCTTGCACCACCTGGACCAGCACCTCCTGATGGTTTGGGTCCCCTCTGGTATTGGCGCCCTGGACATGCATCTCCCCAGACGCAAAGCTCTCTTCTTTACTTCGGGCCACTGTTTCCGCCAGGATTTGATGAAACGTAAGCCGGATCTGCCCGGACCCGTTCTGACAGTGCTCGCCTCAAGGATGTGCTGTGCAGTCCCAGAATGAATTGCTCCCGGAGTATCCAGTCTTTAGAGCCCATGACGCCAAATCCATCTGCCTCCTTTCTCTGCACCTCTGCTAACACTACTTGCAGTGCTGTTGCATACTGAGAAATTCCTTCTTCTTCCTGCTGCAGCCTAGAGAAAAATTTGGCGCGAAGGTGTCCGGCGCTAGCAGTCTCGCTGTAGATCTCTTCCAGGAACTTCACTAGCTCCTTCAGGGTACTGCGGGTGAGTTCTGGTTGTAGGCAGATGTTTCTATGGGCTTCTCCCTCTAGGGCAGTTAACGCAATGTCCACTTCAAGGTCTGGGCTGATGTTATAAATCTTCAGGGTGCTTTGCAGCCGGGACACCCAGTCGGACAGTGGCATATTCTTGCCGTCAAACTTTGGTAGCACACTAAATACGGTGCCCATAGGGAGTGTCCTTGAGGGGTTCCACCAATGCCCACAGCATCTACATTAACATTAGCATTCCCGCCATTGCTGTCTGCTGCCTCCATCTTGGTGACAGTACCCTGCTCGCAGCGCCACTTGAAGCGATAGCTGGGGGACCACCACGGTGCAGGAAGACTACTGTAAACAAGATGGGGTGCAAACAACAAAGGGTAGATTTATTGGGAGGCAAGGAATGAAGTGGGTGAGGAAGATGCAAACAGGGGTATGCAATGGCAAGAGACACTTTACAAGAGTTATAAACTTTATCTTGTCCGTAAAATAGCACGGTGCTCCACCTATTACAGACTCAAAATATGTCTCACAAGCAAATTTAAACAATAAACAAATAGCGATGCTACTCTACATATGACCTCCCTGGCCTTTACTAAGCAGGCCACATGACTCCCGTGTACTGACTATTGAAGCCGACACTAGGCCCTAACAGGTGCACCAAACAGGAACAGACTCACGGTGATGTTGGGGACTCAGGTCCAGTCCCAGGGGGGCCCCCAGCAGTCTAATATGGTGGTGCGCACGGCCTTCTGTCAGCTCTGTGAAGCGTGGTCTTCTCCTTGCTTCTGGATCCTAGGGATGCTCCTGGAAACTGTAAGTCCCTTTCTCAGTATCTTCGTGGCTTCACAAATTAGCACAGAACAGCCACCTTTGCTGTACCTGGAAAAGTCTTGCAAATTTCACAAGTACACTCCGTCCCAGGCTGTGGGACCTTACTTGTAGCAAACAGCACAAAGTTCTCCCTGTAGCAGCTTCAGCTCACACACACACACACACACACACACACAGTACAGGCTCAACTCCTCCCCTAATTCTAGGGCAGCTCATCTTCACAGTCTATAGCAGGGGGAAGCAGAACATTCCATCACACCAGACAAGGGGGTGCTGTCTCTTAAAGTGGCAGCGTGTTACTGTCCATAACAGCACCACCCTCTTACAGACCATCTCTGTAACTTCTAAAACCCAAGATATAAAACATAATAAGCAAATACCCTGCAATAAATAAATAGCAATAGTTCATGAAAATATAAAGTGCTTAGCTAACATAATTTTTATAAAAAAAAATATGAAAGCCATTCAACCACAGCACGGTGACCCTAGTCGGGCGGTCCTAACCTCTAGTATTAAAACCTTATGATTTGTCTAGTGACAAACATGTGAATTAGGGCTGAGAAAAACTAAATTGTGGCCAATGGACACCCAGCCATGGGGAACTACATAAATGTAATGTCCAGCTCAACGTAAAAGGAAAGGCCACACACTTATTTGCAAACACAGACATGTTTTACATCAGTTTTTTTTATCCCATTTTTAGCCCCTTTCTGCCATTAGACATACTATTCCGTCCATGTGGGGTGGGCCCTACTTCCCATGGACGGAATAGTATGTCATAGGCGATCGGCTGCGCTCATAGGGGGAGCGTGGCCGATCGCCACCGGGTGTCAGGTGACTATTACAGCTGACCTCCGGCACTGTGTGTCAGGAGCGGTCACGGACCGCTCCCGGCACATTAACCCCCAGAACACTGTGATCAAACAAGATTGCAGCATTCTGGCGGCATAGGGAAGCATTGTGCAGGGAGGGGGCTCCCTGCGTGCTTCCCTGAGACTCTCGGAGCAACGCGATGTGATCGCGTTGCTCCGAGGGTCTCCTACCTCCTCCTACCTGCAGGCCCCGGATCCAAATTGGCTGTGGGGCTCCTTCTGGGTCCTGCAGGAAGGCGGCTTGCAAGCGCCTGCTCAGAGCAGGCGCTTGCAAGCCTGCAGCACTGCCTGTCAGATCACTGATCTGACACAGTGCTGCGCAAAGTGTCAGATCAGCGATCTGACACTATAACATGATGTCCCCCCCGGGGCAATGTTACAAAGTTAAAAAAAATATATTTACATATGTAAAAAAAAATAAAAAAATCCTAAATAAAGAAAAAAAAATATTGTTCCACTAAATACATTTCTTTATCTAAATAAAAAAACAATAAAAGTACACATTTAATATCGCCGCATCCGTAACGACCTGACCTATAAAACTGTGCCACTAGTTAACCCCTTCAGTGATCACCGTTAAAAAAAAAAAAAAAAAAACAGGCAAAAAACAACGCTTTATTATCATACCGCCAAACAAAAAGTGGAATAACAGGCGATCAAAAAGATGGATATAAATAACCATGTACCGCTGAAAACGTCATCTTGTCCCGCAAAAACGAGCCACCATACAGCATCATCAGCGAAAAAATAAATAAGTTATAGTTCTTAGAATAAAGCGATGCAAAAATAATTATTTTTTATACAAAATAGATTTTATCGTATAAAAGTGCAAAACATAAAAAAAGATATAAATGAGGTATCGCTGTAATCATACTGACCCGAAGTATAAAACTGCTTTATTAATTTTATCAAACGTGGAATGGTATAAACGCCCCCCCAATAGAAATTCACGAATTGCTGTTTTTTGTTCATTCTGCCTCACAAAAATCAGAATAAAAAGCGATAAAAAAATGTCACATGCCCGAACATGGTACCAATAAAAACATCAACTCGTCCTGCAAAAAACAAGACCTCACATGACTCTGTGGACCAAAATAAGGAAAAATTGTAGCTCTCAAAATGTGGAGATGCAAAAAACTATTTTTTTGCAATAAAAAGCGTCTTTTAGTGTGTGACCGCTGCCAATCATAAAAATCTGCTAAAAAAACGCTATGAAAGTAAATCAAACCCCCCTTCATCACCCCCTTAGTTAGGTAAATATAATAAAATAAAAAAATGTATTTATTTCCATTTTCCCATTAGGGTTAGGGTTGGGGCTAAAGTTAGGGTTGGGGCTAAAGTAAGGGTTAGGGATGGGGCTAAAGTAAGGGTTAGGGTTGGGGCTAAAGTTAGGGTTAGGGCTACAGTTAGGGTTGGGGCTACAGTTAGGGTTGGGGCAAAAGTTAGGGTTAGGGTTTGGATTACATTTACGGCTGGGATTAGGGTTGGGATTAGGGTTAGGGGTGTGTCAGCGTTAGGGGTGTGGTTAGGGTTATGGTTGGGATTAGGGTTGGGGGTGTGTTGGAGTTAGGGGTGTGGGTAGGGTTGGGATTAGGGTTGGGGTGTGTTGGAGTTAGGGGTGTGTTGGAGTTAGGGGTGTGGTTGGAATTAGAATTAGGGGCATGTTTGGGTTAGGGGTGTGGTTAGGGTTATGGTTACGGTTGGGATTAGGGTTAGGGGTGTGTTTGGGTTAGGGTTTCAGTTAGAATTGGGGGCTTTCCACTGTTTAGGCACATCAGAGGCTCTCCAAACGCGATATGGCGTCCGATCTCAATTCCAACCAATTCTGCATTGAAAAAGTAAAACAGTGCTCCTTCCCTTCCGAACTCTCCCGTGCCCCAACATATGGGGTATCAGCGTACTCAGGACACATTGGACAACAACTTTTGGGATTCAATTTGTCAGGTTACCCTTGGGAAAATAAAAATTTGAGGGGCTAAAAAAAATCATTTTTGTGGGAAAAAAATGATTTTTTATTTTCACGGCTCTGCGTTATAAACTGTAGTGAAACACTTGGGGGTTCCAAGTTCTCACAACACATCTATATAAGTTCCTTGGGGGGTCTATTTTCCAATATGGGGTCATTTGTGGGGAGTTTCTACTATTTAGGTACATCAGGGGCTCTGCAAACTCAATGTGACGCCTGCAGACCATTCCATCTAAGTCTGCATTCCAAACGGCGCTCCTTCCCTTCCGAGCTCTGCCATGCGCCCAAACAGTAGTTTTCTTCCACATATGGGGCATCAGCGTACTCAGGACAAATTGGACAACAACTTTAGGGGTGCAATTTATCCTGTTACCCTTGGGAAAATACAAAACTGGGAGCTAAAAAATAATTTTTGTGGAAAAAAAATAATTTTTATTTTCATGGCTCTGCGTTATATACTGCAATGAAACACTTGGGGGTTCTAAGTTCTCAAAACACATCTAGATAAGTTCCTTGGGGGGTCTAGTTTCCAATATGGGGTCACTTGTGGGGGATTTCTACTGTTTAGGTACATCAGGGGCTCTGCAAACGCAATGTGCGCCTGCAGACCATTCCATCTAAGTCTGCATTCCAAACGGCGCTCCTTCCCTTCAGAGCTCTGCCATGTGCCCAAACAGTGGTTTACCCCCACATATGTGGCATCAGAGTACTCAGGATAAATTTCACAACAACTTTTGGGGTCCAATTTCTTCGGTTACCCTTGCAAAAATAAAAAATTGGGGACAAAAATTAATTTTTGTGAAAAAATATGATTTTTTTCTTTTTACGGCTCTACATTATAAACTTCTGTGAAGCACTCGGTGGGTCAAAGTGCTCACCACACATCGAGATAAGTTCCTTAGGGGGTCTACTTTTCAAAATGGTGTCACTTGTGGGGGGTTTCAATGTTTAGGCACATCAGGGGCTCTCCAAACACGACATGGTGTCCCATCTCAATTCTAGTCAATTTTGCATTGAAAAGTCAAATGGCACTCCTTCCCTTCCAACCTCTGCCATGCGCCCAAACAGTGGTTTACCCCCCCATATGGGTTATCAGCGTACTCAGGACAAATTGCACAACAAGTTTTGGGGTCCAATTTCTCCTGTTACCCTTGGTTAAATAAAACAAATTGGAGCTAAAGTAAATCTTTTGTGAAAAAACGTTAAATGTTCATTTTTTTTAAACATTCGAAAAATTCCTGTGAAATACCTGAAGGGTTAATAAACTTCTTCAATGTGGTTTTGAGCACCTTGAGAGGTGCAGTTTTTAGGATGGTGTCACACTTGGGTATTTTCTATCATATAGACCCCTCAAAGTGACTTTAAATGTGATGTAGTCCCTAAGAAAAAAAATGGAGTTGTAAAAATGAGAAATTGCTGGTCAACTTTTAACCCTTATAACTCCCTAACAAAAAAAAAATTTGCTTCCAAATATGTGCTGATGTAAAGTAGACATGTGGGAAATGTTACTTATTAAGTATTTTGTATGACAACTCTGCAATTTAAGAGCATAAAAATTCAAAGTTGGAAAATTACGAAATTTTCAAAATTTTCACCAAATTTCCATTTTTCCCCACAAATAAATGTAGGTAATATCAAAGAAATTTTACCACTAACATGAAGTACAATATGTCACGAGAAAACAATGTCAGAATCACTGGGATCCGTTGAAGCGTTTCAGAGTTATAACCTCATAAAGGGACAGTGGTCAGAATTGTAAAAAGTGGCCCAGTCATTAACATGCAAACCACCCTTGGGGGTAAAGGGGTTAAAACAAAAGGAGGTAAACTGGACTTTTTTATTCCATTGACCCTTAGCAGTGGATCAATTAAAAACAGATGAAAGACGGATAGAGCAAATGTCTTCCATAAGTCATCTGTTTTACGTGGACTTTAATGGTCGAGTCTGATTCACAAAATGGATGAGAATAGAACACTCTGAGTATCACAGATCGCACATGTAGATCATTTCTTAAAATGGATGTGTTTGGATCAATGAAGCTCTGATGTGTCCCTTTGCTGTCGGTTTAAGAAGCGGAGAGTGCAGCACTTTACGGCGGATGTGTGAATACTGCCTTAGAGCAAGAAGACGGCTCCATTCATGGAATTATCTTCAATCAACTGTCTTCCGTTTCCACAACAAAAGTTCCTAAATTAAAGAATTAACAGATATTTCCGCATCTGGCTCCATGCCAGTGTGTATTGGCTATTGCCATGTTTTTACTGACCAGGAGTGTATTACGAACAAGACCAATCATCACACTCAGTTGTCGCTGCCAAATGTACTGCATTCTGGTTTGGCAAGAACTTCAAAGCCTATTGCCGCACCACCAGTTTTTCCAGTGCTATCCTAACGAGAAAGCCATGACATTTAATAGCATCTTGACTTGTAAAAATATGACCAGTCAGCATGTGGCATAATCGACGTCTGGTTAAAGGCAAATCTACCAAAATATTACCTTATATTTGTCTATTAGTGATTGGTTTGGAGAAACATGATTCATAGATGCAAAGTTCTTAGGTATTTATTCACCCAGCTATGATCATACTTCATTATGTTTGTGGCTCTCTACCCTATGACTTTTATTGTCTGAGACCTCAGAAAAAATTCCACTCTTAATATTATTACACCATATTCCGAGAAGTGAAATACATGAGTAAGATCACAGAAAGTCATTGATGTAGCAGAAGGTAGTAGATATCCATAACATGAACTGACCATTTTAAGAGTTAAACGTTTTGGTAAAACAAGGCAGAAGGGGGCACTTTTATCCCATTTTTAGAATGGATCAGCACATCCTGAGATGACCATCAGCACATCAGATGTCCCAGGAGGTCCCATCCAACTCTGCCATTCTATTATCCTTGACTATGGTTCCATTCATTCCATATATGGCTGTATTGTACTATGCTTTGATTTTTCTGCACCATAGAGAACGAATGGAATGGTGGTTGGGCATCCAACATAACTCTCCATTTTGTAACACGGAAAAAAATGTTCTATCGAAGATAACATTTCCCTGTCAAGCGATCGTTTTGGTTCCCAGTGGCTAGACCTTCATCAATCAATAAATTATCATCTATTGTTTTTTTCTCATGTGGAACAAGTCCAACTATTTTTATTCTAGAACAAGTTTTGGGTCTGCTTACACATCCGACTTTCATTGTCTGAGTATGGTCCATGATGTCTGGATCGGTCTCAAGTGTTCAGACGAAAAATCAACAGCTTCATAAGGTTGTTAAGATCAAGTCAAGAGATCAACAGCCTGTCCAGACTACATGGATCTTCACAAAAAATTGAAAACTGTATGTATAAAACTGTCCTTGGAGAGATTTATCTATTACTTTAAGAGATACATTTGATGAGAAGTTATCAACATATTGTGTGTAACCTGTGCCAAAAGATATGGAAAGCAGCAAAAATAAACACATAAAATTGTGCACCTGGCCCTAATGCATAACCAACCTCCTAAATACCTCACTTTGGTCAAACTTTGTAATTACAACGCTAGTCACAACCCATGGCTAGGCCGTGAATCAGCGCAGTCAGACGTTCTGGGGTCAATACCAAAAGATCACATAGTAAACCAAGGGAAAATATGAAGTCATAAGTCAGGTCACATGCCAGGGTCAGAATACCAGAGAAATAGCGGATAAGAAAAAGGGCAATAAAAAACGGGTAATCTGAACACAATCCAAAGGTCAGCAGCTGAATATGAGATGCAAAGGGGCAATAACAAATGGGTAGTCTGAACACGGTCCAAAGGTCAGCAGCAGAAGAAGATCAGAACTTACAGTACAAGGTACAGGTGAACACACCAGAGAGCACAAGTTTAGAACAAGCTTTTGACTGGCAATGATCTGAGCCAGACAGCTCACCTAAATACCAGGGCAATTACCAAGAATATGGAGCACCTGTGGAAATCTCTGCACCTTCCAGTCAGATAGGTCAACTGAACTGTCAATCAAAGCACCAACAGCTCAGCACATCCCAGCACAGGATAGGATGACAGAGCTGTCCATCACAGAGTCCCAGACACTCTGAGCAGAGGAATCGTTACAGTACCCCCTCTTCAAGGAGAGCCACTGGACCCCCAGGCTTCCCAGGAAACCTACGGTGAAAACCTCCGACCAAACGATCAGCCTTCACCAAATGAGCTAGAACCCAGGATCTCTCCTTGGGTCCATATCCCCTCAAGTGAACCAAATATTGGAGGGAATTTCAGACCATCCAAGAATCCACAGTTCTGTGCACCTCATACTCCTAACCTCCATCAACAGAGACTGGAGGAGGAGGGGAAGAGACAGACAACACAGAAGGAACAAACTTCTTTAACAGGGATTTGTGAAAAACATATGGGACACGAAGGGACTATGGAAGCTTCAATCTAAAGGCAACTGGATTTACTACCTCCAAAATCTCATACATGCCCAACTTTGCCAAACATACTTTTAACCTTATAATCTTGGACGATAACCAAAATTTACCCCCAACTTTGAAGGTGCAACCCGCCAAACGTTTTCTATCAGCCTTATGTTTTTGCCAAAACTGAGCCAGCCCAATATTCCTCTGAGCCTCCATCCAAACATCCCCAAGCTTCTGAATGGTCACCTTCACTCCAGGGTATCCAGAACTCATCCTAGAGAATTCACCAAAATGAGGATGAAAACCATAATTGCAAAAGAAAGGAAAGGTTCTAGTGGACTGATTGACCCGACTGTTAAAGGCGAACTCAGCAAGAGGCAAAAATAAGGACCAGTCCTCCTGCTGAGCAGGCACAAAACATCTTAAAATTTGTTATAGCGATTGATTAATCCTCTCTGTCTGACTGTTTCAGGGTGATAAGCAGAGGAAAAAAAAACAAATCAATCCCCAACCTCCTACAGAATGCCCTCCTGAATTAAGAGACAAATTGCACCCCCTATCAGAAACAATGTTTAAAGGAATGTCATGCAATCTCACCACACGATTGATAAAAACCAGGAAAGTGTTTCAGCATTAGGTAAGGGTAAGTTCACATTTGCGTACAGTACAGACCAAAAGTTTGGACACACCTTCTCATTTAAAGATTTTTCTGTATTTTCATGTCTATGAAAATTGTACATTCACACTGAAGGCATCAAAACTATGAATTAACACATGTGGAATTATATACTTAACAAAAAAGTGTAAAACAACTGAAATTATGTCTTATATTCTAGGTTCTTCAAAGTAGCCACCTTTTGCTTTGATGACTGCTTTGCACACTCTTGGCATTCTCCTGATGAGCTTCAAGAGGTAGTCACCAGGAATGGTTTTCACTTCACAGGTGTGCCCTGTCAGGTTTAATAAGTGGGATTTCTTGCCTTATAAATGGGGCTGGGACCATCAGTTGTGTTGTGCAGAAGTCTGGTGGATACACAGCTGATAGTCCTACTGAAGAGACTGTTAGAATTTGTACTATGGCAAGAAAAAAGCAGCTAAGTAAAGAAAAAAGAGTGTCCATCATTACTTTAAGAAATTAAGGTCAGTCAGTCCGAAAATTGGGAAAACTTTGAAAGTGTCCCCAAGTGCAGTGGCAAAAACCATCAAGCACTACAAAGAAACTGGCTCACATGAGGACCGCCGCAGGAAAGGAAGACCAAGAGTCACCTCTGCTTCTGAGGATAAGTTTATCCGAGTCACCAGCCTCAGAAATCGCAGGTTAACAGCAGCTCAGATTAGAGACCAGGTCAATGCCACACAGAGTTCTAGCAGCAGACACATCTCTACAACAACTGTTAAGAGGAGACTTTGTGCAGCAGGCCTTCATGGTACAATAGCTGCTAGGAAACCACTGCTAAGGTCAGGCAACAAGCAGAAGAGACTTGTTTGGGCTAAAGAACACAAGGAATGGACATTAGACCAGTGGAAATCTGTGCTTTGGTCTGATGAGTCCAAATTTCAGATCTTTGTTTCCAACCACCGTGTCTTTGTGCGACACAGAAAAGGTGAACGGATGGACTCTACATGCCTGGTTCCCACCGTGAAGCATGGAGGAGGAGGTGTGATGGTGTGGGGGTGCTTTGCTGGTGACACTGTTGGGGATTTATTCAAAATTGAAGGCATACTGAACCAGCATGGCTACCACATCATCTTGCAGGGGCATGCTGTTCCATCCGGTTTGCGTTTAGTTGGACCATCATTTATTTTTCAACAGGACAATGACCCCAAACACACCTCCAGGCTGTGTAAGGGCTATTTAACCAAGAAGGAGAGTGATGGGGTGCTACGCCAGATGACCTGGCCTCCACAGTCACCAGACCTGAACCCAATCGAGATGGTTTTGGGAGAGCTGGACCTCAGAGTGAAGGCAAAAAGGCCAACAAGTGCTAAGCATCTCTGGGAACTCCTTCAAGATTGTTGAAAGACCATTCCCGGTGATTACCTCTTGAAGCTCATCAAGAGAATGCCAAGAGTGTGCAAAACAGTCATCAAAGCAAAAGGTGGCTACTTTCAAGAATTTAGAATATAAGACAAATTTTCAGTTGTTTCACACTTTTTTGTTAAGTATATAATTCCACATGTGTTAATTCATAGTTTTGATGCCTTCAGTGTGAATGTACAATTTTCACAGTCATGAAAATACAGAAAAATCTTTAAATGAGAAGGTGTGTCCAAACTTTTGGTCTGTACTGTATATGTGCGCAGAGAATTATCTGAATGCGCAAACGCATGAAAAACACCAAAAAAGGAAAAATTCAAGAAAATACACCAAAAACAGGCAGTGATGCTTACCTGTCTAAATAGGCCTCAATACAAATGCACAAGCAGGGTGCAGTGGACCCAAATAAAATAGCAAATGCACAGGTGCAATACCTAATGAAACGGCCAGCCTTCAATAAGGGTTTGGCCGTGTGGTACACCAATGCACTGAGATACATACTCTGTATGTGGCGTGTTCACACAAGGAATGCAAAGCATCCGGCTCCAGCCTATTAATGACGCCCTATGGCGGGCTGCCCAGTGCTAAAATGCATCCTGTGTGAACAGAGGCCACAGTGTACAGAACCATTTGGGCCCAACTGCACCCTGCAAAAAATATACGTGCAAAACTAAACAAACGCATGCAAAAACACATGCTTACACATCGTTTTTATCCACATCATCTTACGCATTACGCCAAAAAAGCTGCGTTTGCATGCGTTTTTGCATGCATTTGCGTTGTTTATGCGCATATTTCCAGAAGGGTGTGTCTTAATGGGCATGTTTCAATCGGTTCCTGGATATGTGCAAATCGAACGCATGCGTACCCATGTCCTTGCGTACCAATGCATTCCCATAGACAGTAATGCGTTGTTTTGACGCACAACATCCGCAATTGTCCGCATGCGGATGACTGCGAATAATTGACGCCTCAAAAAATGCAACATGTTACGTTCGGCAGACCCCGCCGCACACAGCAAAATGACGCATGCGTACGCAGACGCATGCGAACGCATGCAAACGCATGTCCCTGTGTACGCCATGTTAAAGATAGGTACGCATAATGCATGCGGATCTGTGCAGATGACACGCTGCACACAGAGATGCAAATGTGAAGTCACCCTAACCCAGATAACAGAACAAAGTGAGCTTGTTTTCTGAATCGGTCTACCACCACCCGAATGACCGTTTTTCCACTGTTGCGAATTCCGCTCTTGGGCTCCCTCCGGTGGTTGTAAGTAGCACTTTTGTGAATTCTGCTCTTGGGCTCCCTCCTGTGGTTTTGAGTGGTATAGCTGCTTCTTGGATTTAGCATCAGCAGCTGCTTCCACTGATCGTCTTTCTGCTCGGCTATTTTAGTCTGGCTTTATCCCTCAATCAATGCCAGTTGTCAATTGTTCCTGCTTGGAGTCACGGCTCTTTTGGATTTCCCTGACACTCTGACCCGTTCAGCAAAGATAAGTCCTTGCTTGTCCTTTTGCAGTCCACTTGTTGTGGACTTATTGTTCAGCACATTCTATGTTTTGTTCATTTGTCCAGCTTATCAGTATGGATCTATTCAGCTAAGCTGGAAGCTCTGGGCTGCAGATTTTGCCCTCCACACCTTTAGTCAGGTGTGGAGATTTTTGCATATCTCTGCGGTGGACTTTTTCTAGTTTTTATTACTGACCGCACAGTGTTCTTTCCTGTACTATCTATCTAGCTAGAAGTGGCCTCCTTTGCTAAATCTTGTTTCATACTATGTATGTAATTTCCTTCTCCTCTCACAGTCATTATTTGTGGGGGGCTGTCCTATCCTTTGGGGATTTTCTCTGAGGCAAGATAGCTTTCCTATTTCTACCTTTAGGGGTAGCTAGTTCTCCGGCTGTGACGAGGTGTCCAGGGAGTGACAGGAACATCCCACGGCTACTTCTAGTGTTGCGTTAAGATCAGGAACTGCGGTCTGTATAGTTACCACCTGCTCAGAGCTAGTCGCATGTCGCTCCTAAATTACCAGTCCATAACATTCCACCAGATAAAGGCAAATCTGTAATGAAGTCCATGGACAAATGAAGTCCATGGACAAATTAGTCCATGGGCTTTCTGTAATAGGCAATGGAGCCAATTCCCCGGCCGGTTAAACGTTTAGCAGATTCAATGGGGCAATAACAAACAGGTAGTCTGAACACGGTCCAAAGGTCAGCAGCAGAATATCAGAACTTACAGCACAGAGTACAGGCAAACACACCAGAGAGCACAGGCTTAGAACAAGCTTTTGACTGGCAATGATCTGAGCCAGACAGCTCACCTAAACAGCAGGGCAAATACCAAGAACATGGAGCACCTGTGGAAATATCTGCACCTTCCAGGTCAACCGAACTGTCAATCAAAGCACCAATAGCTCAGCACACCCCAGCACAGGATAGGATGACAGAGCTGTCCATCACAGAGTCCCAGACACACGGAGCAGAGGAATCGTGTCACATAAAGCTTAACTTTTAATATACAAAGATAAAAAAAATGACATACTACCAAATACCAAAGTTAAAAAACCCATAAGGTTCTATATATTTTCTCATATTGACACTAATGTCAAATGAAGTCTCAATCACTTAAGACCAAAAACGGGTATTTATATAAAGCCCATATGACAGAGGTCATCAAGATTCACATCCAAATAAATGTAAAAGTATTAACGTCTATAGTATAATACCCAGACAAATACATATGGGAAAGCAGAACGGAAGTGAGTTAAATAAATGGAACTTTCTTACCCATCTGCTTCATCCGCACAGAAAAAAGGAGGTCCTTCCTTTGTGTCGTTATTTAAATGATCACCATCTGATCAGACAAAGGCAGAATCTAGAGCTGGCCCTACTGTACTCTAAGTACAATTAGGTAGCCCTATCTCACCAAAAGACATCTGCCCTTACAAGGGTAGTCCACAGCTTTCCTCACCTGCCCTATATTTGCCCTAACTTTCCTCCTGATGGGTTTCTCCTTTAATAGGTCTTCAGGGGAGTGCTTATGCACTTATCACATTAACCATGACCCTTCATGGTCAGGGTTCATTACTATTACATGGGAAAAGCGTCGTGAGGCACATTAGGGCAAGGCTAAGGTAGACGTAGACCAGGCAAGAATAGCTGTGAATTGCCCATGTCTGTCCAGCCTCTGTTTGAAGACTTCCATTAAAGGAGATCTCGCCACCTTTCATAACAACCTGTTCCAATCATTGATCACTCTCACTGGGTCAGGACAGGGCCTTGCGGTATCCCACATGAAACACTGTTTCAATTGGATGTGCAACCATTTATTGCCACTGTTTGAGTACGATCACTAAGCCTGTAACGAATCCACCTAACCGTAGCCTTGTTAGTCCCATAATTGGTCATTTTTTCAATAAGGATAGTATGAGATACTTTATAAAATGCTTTGCAGAACTCGAGATATTCTATATCTACTGCATTTACCTGATCCACTCAGTTTGTGGTTCCATCATAAAAGGAAATAATATTAGTTTGTTAGTACTCTTTTTAATCAATTTTTTTAGTCCTAAGTAGTGATGAGCGAATATGCTCGTTACTCAGGTTTCTCCAAGCACACTCGTGTGGTCTCCGAGTATTTCAGTGTGCTCGGAGATTTAGTTTATGTCAATGCAGCTGCTTGATTTGCGGTTGCTAGATAACTCGAATACATGTGGGGGTTGCTTAACAAACAGGCAATCCCCACATGTATTCAAGCTGTCAAGCAACCGCAAATCATGCAGAAACGTGGACATAAACTAAATCTCCGAGCACATTCAAATACTCGGTGACCACCTGAACGTGCTCGGGAAAACCCGAGTAATGAGCATATTCGCTCATCACTAGTCTTAAGACCAAACCAAACATCTAATGATAAAATATCACAGTCTTTGCCAAGTTCTAATTATTCCATTTTTTAATAACAAAACCATACTACATTTCCTTGGAAGATTTACTAAACATGAGTTGTATTAAAAGAGAGGCATAATCTTAAAGAAGAGAGGAGTTTAGTAACAAACTCATACTGTAATTAAGCAATGGATTTTTTTTTGCCATCCATACAGTAGTCAGATATCATCAAATCAATTTATTCTAGCCATTAGCTATTACCTTGTGAATCGTAGATTCCTACACTGATTCACAAACTGCCATTTATTAGTAAATATTACTATTAGAAATGAGCAAATCAGTGGAAGATCCTGAAATTTGCGGATCATTGCGAATTTGAACACTCTGAGATTTGATTTGCTAGAATCACAAAAAAAACAACAACAAAACATTCCCAGCATGACTTCCCACACTGCTAAAGCATCATAGAGCGGGCTAATGATACATTACGCTGCCGTGTGGGCTGCCTTCTAGCTACGTCTATTGTTATGATCCGGTGACTTTGGAGCCGCATGAACTTTCTCTGGAGTAGGTGGAAACTGTACTGATCACAAAACCTGAACTAACACCGCAACTAGAAGTAGCCGTGGGGTGTGCCTAACAAACCCTAGACACCTCGACACAGCCGGAGGACTAAATACCCCTATAGATGGAAATAGGAATACTACCTTGCCTCAGAGCAGAACCCCAAAGGATAGGCAGCCCCCCATGAATATTGTCTGTGAGTAGGAGAGGAAAGACACACGCAGGCAGAAAACAGGATTCAGCAAAAGAGGCCACTCTAGCTAAATAGGGAAAGATAGGACAGAATACTAAGCGGTCAGTATTAAAACCCTTCCAAAAATATCCACAGCAGATAATACAAAAAGTTCCACAATCTAACTAAAGACATGGAATGTATATCTGCCACTCCAGAGAATCCAACAAGACTGAGAAAATACTGACACAATCTAAGCTGGACAAAAAAAAAACACTGAATAGCACAGAATTATTAAGCACACAGCATGTATGCCACAGAAACCAAAACCAGACACTTATCTTTGCTGATTTGGCAGAAGGCAGAAGGAACCAAACCAGGACCAAAACCTCCCAACAACCATGGACAACTGGCAAGGACTAATGAATCCTGCACGCCTAAATACCCCAGTCAGAACTGCAATCAGCAGATACACCTGACCAGGACTGCAACTCAGGGACAACTGCATTACCACCTACAACCACCGGAGGGAGCCCAAAAGCAGAATTCACAACAGTACCCCCCCCCCCTTGAGGAGGGGTCACCGAACCCTCACCAGAGCCCCCAGGCCGATCAGGACGAGCCAGATGAAAAGCATGAACCAAATCAGCAGCATGGACATCAAAGGCAAAAACCCAAGAATTATCCTCCTGGCCATAACCCTTCCATTTGAAAAGATACTGAAGCCTCCGCCTCGAAAAACGAGAATCCAAAATCTTCTCAACCACATACTCCAACTCCCCATCAACCAACACAGGGGCCGGAGGATCAACAGAGGGGACAACGGGTACCACATATTTCCGCAATAAAGATCTATGGATGACATTATGGATAGCAAAAGAGGCCGGAAGCGCCAATCGAAAAGACACCGGATTAATAATCCCAGAAATCCTATAAGGACCAATAAACCGAGGCTTAAACTTAGGAGAAGAAACCTTCATAGGAACATGACGGGAAGACAACCAGACGAGATCCCCAACCTGAAGCCGGGAACCAACACACCGACGACGGTTAGCAAAACGTTGAGCCTCCTCCTGAGACAACACCAAATTGTCCACCACATGAGCCCAAATCTGCTGCAACTTGTCAACCACCGAATCCACACCAGGACAGTCAGAAGGCTCAACTTGCCCAGAAGAAAAACGAGGATGAAAACCAAAATTACAAAAAAAAAAGGCGAAACCAAAGTAGCCGAACTAGCCCGATTATTAAGGGCAAACTCGGCCAATGGCAAAAAGGCCACCCAATCATCCTGATCAGCAGACACAAAGCATCTCAAATAAGTCTCCAAGGTCTGATTAGTTCGCTCGGTTTGGCCATTTGTCTGAGGATGAAATGCAGAGGAAAAAGATAAATCAATGCCCAGCCTAGCACAAAAGGCCCGCCAAAACCTAGAAACAAACTGGGAACCTCTGTAAGACACAATATTCTCCGGAATGCCATGCAAACGAACCACATGCTGAAAAAACAACGAAACTAAATCTGAAGAGGAAGGCAATTTAGGCAAAGGCACCAAATGAACCATCTTAGAAAACCGGTCACAAACAACCCAGATAACCGACATCCTCTGGGAAACCGGAAGATCAGAAATAAAATCCATAGAAATATGCGTCCAGGGCCTCTCAGGGACCGGCAATGGCAAAAGTAACCCACTAGCACGGGAACAACAAGGCTTGGCCCGCGCACAAGTCCCACAGAACTGCACAAAAGAACGCACATGACGTGATAAAGAAGGCCACCAAAAGGACCTACCAACCAAGTCTCTGGTACCAAAAATACCAGGATGACCAGCCAACACAGAACAGTGAACCTCAGAATTCACTCTACTAGTTCATCTGTCAGGAACAAACAGTTTCCCCACTGGACAACGATCAGGTCTGTCAGCCTGAAATTCCTGAAGAACCCGTCGTAAATCAGGGGAAATAGCAGAAAGAACCACCCCTTCTTTCAGAATGCCGACCGGTTCAAGGACCTCAGGAGAATCAGGAAAAAAACTCCTAGAAAGGGCATCAGCCTTAATATTCTTGGAACCCGGAAGATACGAGACCACAAAATCAAAACAGGAAAAAAACAAGGACCATCGAGCCTGTCTAGGATTCAGCCGCTTGGCAGACTCGAGGTAAATCAAATTCTTATGATCGGTCAAGACCACAATACGGTGCTTAGCTCCCTCAAGCCAATGTCGCCACTCCTCAAATGCCCACTTCATAGCCAAAAACTCCCGATTGCCGACATCATAATTGCGTTCAGCAGGCGAACATTAACGGGAAAAGAATGCACACGGTTTCGTCAAGGAATCAACATGATCCCTCTGGGACAAAACGGCCCCTGCGCCAATCTCAGAAGCGTCAATCTCAACCTGAAACGGAAGGGAAACATCCGGTTGGCGCAACACCGGAGCAGAAGTAAATCGACATTTAAGCTCCTGAAAGGCAGAAACAGCCGCAGAGGACCAATTCGCCACATCAGCGCCTTTCTTTGTCAAATCGGTCAACGGTTTAACCACGCTGGAAAAGTTAGCAATGAAACAGCGATAAAAATTAGCAAAACCCAAAAATTTCTGAAGGCTCTTTATGGACGTGGGTTGAATCATGAATGGCCTGAACCTTAACCGGATCATCAATAGATGAAGGGGAAAAAATAAAACCCAAAAAAGAAACCTTCTGCACCCCAAAGAGACACTTAGACCCCTTCACAAACAAAGCATTGTCACGAAGGATCTGAAATACCATCCTGACCTGTTCCACATGAGACTCCCAATCATCAGAAAAAATCTAAATATCGTCCAAATATACAATCAAGAATTTATCAATATAAGTCCGGAAGATATCATGCATGAAAGATTGAAAAACAGATGGAGCATTAGTGAGCCCGAACGGCATCACAAGGTATTCAAAATGGCCTTCGGGCGTATTGAACGCAGTTTTCCATTCATCACCCTGCTTAATACGAACAAGATTATACACCCCCCGAAGGTCAATCTTAGTAAACCAACTAGCCCCCTTAATCCTAGCAAACAAATCGGAAAGCAAAGGTAAAGGGTATTGAAACTTGACCGTGATCTTATTCAAGAGGCGATAATCAATACAGGGTCTCAAGGAGCCATCCTTCTTAGCAACAAAAAAAAAATCCCGCTCCCAATGGTGAAGAAGATGGCCGAATATGCCCTTTCTCCAAAGACTCCTTAACATAACTCCGCATAGCGGTATGTTCCGGCAAAGACAGGTTGAAGAGTCGGCCCTTAGGAAACTTACAGCCTGGAATCAAATCAATAGCACAATCACAGTCCCTGTGTGGTGGAAGAGAACTGGACTTGGGCTCATCGAATACATCCTGAAAATCAGACAAAAACTCTGGAATTTCGGAAGAGGAAGAAGAGGAGATGGACAATAAAGGAACATCATTATGAACCCCCTGACAACCCCAACTAGTCACAGACATAGACTTCCAATCCAACACAGGATTATGTACCTGCAACCACGGAAAACCCAACACGATAGCATCATGTAAATTATGCAATACCAGAAATCGACAATCTTCCTGATGGGCTGGCGCCATGCGCATGGTCACCTGTGTCCAAAACTGGGGCTTATTTTAGCCAAAGGTGTAGCATCAATGCCCCTTAAAGGAATAAGGTTCTGCAAGGGTTGCAAGGGGAAACCACAACGCCTGGCAAACTCAAGGTCCATTAAATTCAAATCCACAAACGCCAAGACAGAAAATGATGACAATGAGCAGATCAGGGACACCAATAACAGAAAATTAGGTTGTACAGTACTGATGGTAAATGAACTAGCGATCCTCTTTGTCCGTTTAGGGCAGACTGAAATGACATGAGAAGCGTCGCCACAATAATAACACAACCTATTCTGACGTCTGAGTCCTTGTCGTTCTGTCCTAGACAGAATCCTATCACACTGCATTGGCTCAGGACTCTGCTCTGAGGACAACGCCACAGCGCGCACAGTTCTGCGCTCCCGCAAGCGCCGATCAATCTGAATGGCCAAAGACATAGAATCACTCAGACCGACGGGCGTGGGAAACCCCACCATAACATCTTTAACGGATTCAGAAAGACCCTTTCTGAAAATTGCAGCCAAAGCATCATCATTCCATATAGTCAACACAGACCATTTTCTAAATTTCTGACAATACAATTCTGCCGCCTCTTGACCCTGAGATAGGGCCAACAAGGTCTTCTCCGCTTGATCCACAGAATAAGGTTCATCATATAATAGTCCTAAAGCCTGAAAAAAGGAATCTACATTAAGCAAAGCCGGATTCCCAGATTCCAGGGAAAATGCCCAATCCTGTGGATCACCACGCAGCAGGGAAATGACGATTTTAACCTGCTGAATAGAATCCCCAGAGGATCGAGGTCTCAAAGCAAAAAACAGTTTACAGTTTAAAACTCAAAAATTTGGACCTGTCACCAAAAAACAAATCAGGAGTAGGAATCTTCGGCTCTAAAAATCTACGGTCACCCCCTAGATTGTCTGGCATGTATTTTACAGGGCACTTGTGCCCCATCACTGTGTAGCACATTGGTCTGAATGTCCTTATGTCTATTCTCTCCTTTACAGGTAGCTCACTGTGCACCATAGTCGCATATCCCCGCATTCATTAGTGGAGGGCAGTCCACTTCCTGTATCCTTCACCTAGGATATTGCATTTATTCTATAGATCCACTACGTGGTCACAGATTTTAAAGTTTTCATGTTACCCTTTCATTTTACTTCCACCCAGCATAACCTTAACACGTGTACACTTTCCAGCACCTTCTGAACAGGAGTCACGCTTCACGCAGTTCCAGGCCGGATTCACCTAGTCCGCCACCCGTGCTGTTTGTCATCACTTATACCTGTATGCAGACTGTTTTAACAATACAGTATGGATCGTACCTTTTCATTGTCATTTTTTTCTTTGTTATTGTGCATCAGTATTTTCTTTGTTAAAAGCATTTTTTCCTTTTTTTTGTGTATATATTGCAGCATTCACTACTGTATCTGATGAAGGTCTCATTTGTAGAGACCGAAAACGTTTATATGTTGAGCTGGATGCACCAAAATAAAATCTATTTCTGAATTTTGCAACAAAGTTCTCCTGAGTGCCAAGTATATTGTCGGTTGGGAACCTCTGTAAGACACAATATTCTCCGGAATGCCATGCAAACGAACCACATGCTGAAAAAACAACGAAACTAAATCTGAAGAGGAAGGCAATTTAGGCAAAGGCACCAAATGAACCTGCAGCGCCCCAGAGTCCTGGTCGTTGCAGTAGCATGGTTCAGCCACTAAGGGGGGCCATGCTGCGTTCGATGGCACGGAAGGAGTTCTCTGAGCAGGTATCACAGTCACCAATACATTTCACAGCTGGGCCTCCGGGGGGAGCTAAGGGTGCTATTCATTAGGCCACTCCCCACCATAGTGGGTAAACTGGGGGTCAGGCAGGAAGTTAGAGAGAACGCTGACGGGATTGAACGGAGCAACACCTGGTGGCAGAGGGTGTTGTGAAGGGAGAGACTGTAGGGTCTCTGCCAGGGGTGGGATCCTGGCAGAGGCTTGGCATGGAAAGAACGTAAAGGGACCGTGCCTGCTCAGCATAGCGGCGGTGCCCAAGGAAGGACTAAGAAGCGAGATAGATTGTGCTGAGTGAGAAACGAAATCAAGCGAAAGGAGATACCAGTGAGGGTTGTGCTGAAAGAGGCAGCACCTTACTGAGGCGCACTACCGGTGGCCGGAACGCCGAGGAGGTAAAGAGTTTCAAGCCATACCTCAGACCTACAGCAGGGCAGTTAGCTTGAGGCGGACTGTCTCACGCATCACCCAGGAAGGCAAAGGGGGGTACCAACAGGAGAGGGGCGCAGATAGAGTCCCGGAAGATCTCCGAGCCTCCCCGTCATACGGGTGCGTTCCTACCATAGTATCTGGAGGGACGAGGAAGATCATTGCGAATTAAGTTGTTGTGAGGGAACACGAGAAACAGACACAACAGTTGTGGGGTACTTTCCGTAAGCACAGCAGGGAAGGACTGCAACACATAGCGCTAGAAGGAAGGCACCGATTTCCACCTGCAAGGAGAGCTCTGGAAGTGCCATTGGACCGGCCGGACTTGCGCAGCCTGGTGAGCCGTATTCCGGACTGAGGACCCAGAGAGCTTCAGTAAAGAGGTAAAGAGACTGCAACCTGGTGTCCTCGTTATTTACCGCGACCTGCACCCCACAACTGCACCGCTACAACATCACTTATTGCACCGGACGTCCCCCACTGACAGACAGGGCCACGGACCGGGTCTAGCCACCGTGACAACCCCAGGACTGAGACCTAGAGGCCCGGCTCCGGGTACCCCTCGGCCCTGCGGCGGTGTGGGGGCGCTCCAACTTGGCGTCACGAACAGGATCTACTTAAGCCTGAAGAATCAGGTCATGTGTGCCTAGAGACTGTGATTTATTGTGTGTAGACTGAACTTTATCGCAAGACTGTGTGCTGTGCCAGTTGCCGCCAAAATCCGCCGCCATTGCAGCGCTGAGGAGAGCGCAGGAAGAGAAGAAGGGCGTGGAGTGGGCGTAGACGAGCTGGAGCGCGCGAAGAATAATGGCCGCCCAGTCTAAGTATTTTTGTGTCTTGAGGACGTGCCCGTCAACCGCCGAGGTCCGCCTCTTGATTCTGGCCGGAGGGTGGAGACCATGGGGACGGGGCCGCCCGCGAAAGAGACCGCGGGAAAACGACCTAGAAGAAGGAAAAAAGATGGCGGCATCCAGAGCACCAGGCGGAACTGATCCGGCGCGGCCTGAAGATATACAGCCTGAGGTAACCTCAGGGGCGCCCACACTGCGGGGTTCGACTTCAACGAGGCCACCGATGGGACGACCCCCTCCGCCGATGTCCGCGGAGTGTGCGGCTGCAGCCGAGACCCGGCAGCTGGCACGCCGCCTGAAGCATGACGCCCGTGTGCTGGCGCGGATGGGGCAACCCACAGAAATCCGCCTGTCCCCAGTGTCCCCTGCTTCTGCTCACCTGGCCGCGTCCGAGGATGCACCACCGACGCCGGGCTTAAAAATAATTCCGGATGCGGAACATTACCGGCGCCTGACGGCAGCCTGGCGGAGCCGGTCCCAGCCCGCCGAGCCGATGGACCTGATAAGCCCCCCCGAGATCCCACCGTCACACTGGGGTGTGGTGGTGGCCTTTAACTCCCAGCATGGACAGGGGATAATCCAAGAGATCGGGGAGCCACTACAAGTTCGCGTGGAAAGGACAGAGGTGGAGCCGAGCAGCGGGAGATTCGACTGTAACTTGGAGCCAGGTGATGCTGTCGCCTACACACGGTGGAGGAGGGCCGCGGGTGAAACAGGGTGGATAGCCCGCGGCGTGCAGCGGTGTGTTGCTTTCCAGGCTGCTGCAGGGGTACCGGAAGACGATACCCCGGCGAAGAAAACTGCAGAGCCCGGTCCCGCGGAACCACCAGAGGATCGACATCATCGTGCCCCGGGGGAACGCATACAGTTGCCGACAGCCAGGATCTCCCAGCGAGGGATTCTGGCCCTGCTAGGACCGGAGCGACGCCCTGGCTCATCAGAACGATCTGTGGGATTGGTGAGGCCAGAAAGAAGACCCCCTGCTGCATCCCGACGGTAAAAGTGATGTTACTAATGAAAAATGTAAATAGTTAACTGTTCATTCCTTTAACTGTTCCTGTTTGCTGCTAAACCCGTCTAGGGTTAAAGGTGACCCCTTTGTTGACCCGGGGTCACTGTTGTTTTCCTGAAGTTTATACAGTTTTAAAAAAGAGAACTGCAGAAATCATGAACTGCGCATGATTCAAACTTTCCCTTGTAAATAGTTTGCACTTTCTTAAAGGTGCTCCCTACTGGTTTTAGTCAAAAGACACTTTGCGAAGAAACCGTTCCTACTGGTCCTAGTTAAAGACACTTTGTGAAGATACCGGACCGGAACTTTGCATGAGACTGGTAGGCTGAGAAGACGAGCTACCTCAGAGAGACCTGGTCCCCTCTTAAAGGGGATGTGAAGAATTGTACTTGAAAGCGATACTGTTACAGAACAGTAATGTGGTAATGATGCCTTGAAAAGAAAATGTAACTGTTTTACATGCCGAGTTATATGTGTTGAATTTGTTAAAATGTGAAATTTGAATAATGTTTTGAAGACAGGAAAGATGCAGAGAGCCCGTAGGGGTAGAAGTAGAGGTCTGCATAGTTGAAAGTAAGAGAAGTAATAATGAGGGTGAGGATAGAAGGTAAACCCTGCGTCCCCATTGAAAAGTTACTTTGTTGCTAAGGACAGAGAGTGAACCCGTAGGGGTTAGAGAGTGAGTCCTTAAAGGGGCCGAGTAGAGCTGGCTCAGAGTTCTTCAACCGAAAGGAATGTTATGTCTATACTGTGTATAGTAGCGAAAGGCAGTAGGCCCTGGCTGAACAGGGCGGTCCTGTAGAAGAAAGGAGAGGCAGTAGGTCTGGTGCCGTAGGGACAGGCGGTCCTGCAGGTTCACAAGAAGGAGAATGTAAAGTTGAAATGCCTTATAATGTGATTATAGGAAGGCCTTTGATAGACTAAGAGTGTGAGTTTCTTAAAGGCAATGTTAAGTTATTATTTCAAAAATTGCACTAAATAGAATACCCGGTTGGGTAACAGAAGTTATTTATACTCTGTAAATTATAAGGTTAATTATGTTTGTAACGTTACAAGTGTCCTCACCTCCCATAAAGGGAAGCCTACTTAAGTATACTTATTGTTATTTGCACTCAACAAAATTGTATGTCTTTTTGCTAACCTGTATTGTTGTTTTTCTTCCCAGTCCCGGAGTACTGTGTTTAACCAGGGGGGAGTGCAGCGCCCCAGAGTCCTGGTCGTTGCAGTAGCATGGTTCAGCCACTAAGGGGGGCCATGCTGCGTTCGATGGCACGGAAGGAGTTCTCTGAGCAGGTATCACAGTCACCAATACATTTCACAGCTGGGCCTCCGGGGGGAGCTAAGGGTGCTATTCATTAGGCCACTCCCCACCATAGTGGGTAAACTGGGGGTCAGGCAGGAAGTTAGAGAGAACGCTGACGGGATTGAACGGAGCAACACCTGGTGGCAGAGGGTGTTGTGAAGGGAGAGACTGTAGGGTCTCTGCCAGGGGTGGGATCCTGGCAGAGGCTTGGCATGGAAAGAACGTAAAGGGACCGTGCCTGCTCAGCATAGCGGCGGTGCCCAAGGAAGGACTAAGAAGCGAGATAGATTGTGCTGAGTGAGAAACGAAATCAAGCGAAAGGAGATACCAGTGAGGGTTGTGCTGAAAGAGGCAGCACCTTACTGAGGCGCACTACCGGTGGCCGGAACGCCGAGGAGGTAAAGAGTTTCAAGCCATACCTCAGACCTACGGCAGGGCAGTTAGCTTGAGGCGGACTGTCTCACGCATCACCCAGGAAGGCAAAGGGGGGTACCAACAGGAGAGGGGCGCAGATAGAGTCCCGGAAGATCTCCGAGCCTCCCCGTCATACGGGTGCGTTCCTACCATAGTATCTGGAGGGACGAGGAAGATCATTGCGAATTAAGTTGTTGTGAGGGAACACGAGAAACAGACACAACAGTTGTGGGGTACTTTCCGTAAGCACAGCAGGGAAGGACTGCAACACATAGCGCTAGAAGGAAGGCACCGATTTCCACCTGCAAGGAGAGCTCTGGAAGTGCCATTGGACCGGCCGGACTTGCGCAGCCTGGTGAGCCGTATTCCGGACTGAGGACCCAGAGAGCTTCAGTAAAGAGGTAAAGAGACTGCAACCTGGTGTCCTCGTTATTTACCGCGACCTGCACCCCACAACTGCACCGCTACAACATCACTTATTGCACCGGACGTCCCCCACTGACAGACAGGGCCACGGACCGGGTCTAGCCACCGTGACAACCCCAGGACTGAGACCTAGAGGCCCGGCTCCGGGTACCCCTCGGCCCTGCGGCGGTGTGGGGGCGCTCCAAACCATCTTAGAAAACCGGTCACAAACAACCCAGATAACCGACATCCTCTGGGAAACCGGAAGATCAGAAATAAAATCCATAGAAATATGCGTCCAGGGCCTCTCAGGGACCGGCAATGGCAAAAGTAACCCACTAGCACGGGAACAACAAGGCTTGGCCCGCGCACAAGTCCCACAGAACTGCACAAAAGAACGCACATCACGTGATAAAGAAGGCCACCAAAAGGACCTACCAACCAAGTCTCTGGTACCAAAAATACCAGGATGACTGTTATGGTTCTCAATGGCAAGAGAACATAGCCCAGCAAACATAAGAACTAGCTCTTGGAAGGATGGAAACTAAACTGACCATGAACTAAACCTGCCGCACAACTAACAGTAGCCGGGTAGCGTAGCCTGCGTTTTATCCCTAGACGCCCAGCGCCGGCCGGAGGACTAACTAATCCTGGCAGAGGAAAATATAGTCCTGGCTCACCTCTAGAGAAATTTCCCCGAAAGGCAGACAGAGGCCCCCACAAATATTGGCGGTGATTTTAGATGAAATGACAAACGTAGTATGAAAAATAGGTTTAGCAAAATTGAGGTCCGCTTACTAGATAGCAGGAAGACAGAAAGGGCACTTTCATGGTCAGCTGAAAACCCTATCAAAATACCATCCTGAAATTACTTTAAGACTCTAGTATTAACTCATAACATCAGAGTGGCAATTTCAGATCACAAGAGCTTTCCAGACACAGAAACGAAACTACAGCTGTGAACTGGAACAAAATGCAAAAACAAACAAGGACTAAAGTCCAACTTAGCTGAGAGTTGTCTAGCAGCAGGAACATGCACAGAAAGGCTTCTGATTACAATGTTGACCGGCATGGAAGTGACAGAGGAGCAAGGCTAAATAGCGACTCCCACATCCTTATGGAAACAGGTGAACAGAGAGGATGATGCACACCAGTTCAATTCCACCAGTGGCCACCGGGGGCGCCCAAAATCCAATTTCACAACAGTACCCCCCCCTCAAGGAGGGGGCACCGAACCCTCACCAGAACCACCAGGGCGATCAGGATGAGCCCTATGAAAGGCACGGACCAAATCGGAGGCATGAACATCAGAGGCAGTCACCCAAGAATTATCCTCCTGACCGTATCCCTTCCATTTGACCAGATACTGGAGTTTCCGTCTGGAAACACGGGAGTCCAAGATTTTTTCCACAACGTACTCCAACTCGCCCTCAACCAACACCGGAGCAGGAGGCTCAACGGAAGGCACAACCGGTACCTCATACCTGCGCAATAATGACTAGGGTTGAGCGAAACGGGTCGATCATTTTCAAAAGTCGCCGACTTTTGGCTAAGTCGGCGTCTCATGAAACCCGATCCGACCCCTGTGCTTGTCGGCCATGCGGTACGCGACTTTCGCGCCAAAGTCGCGTTTCAATGACGCGAAAAGCGCCATTTCTCAGCCAATGAAGGTGAACGCAGAGTGTGGGCAGCGTGATGACATAGATCCTGGTCCCCACCATCTTAGAGAAGGGCATTGCAGTGATTGGCTTGCTGTCTGCGGCGTCACAGGGGCTATAAAGGGGCGTTCCCGCCGACCGCCATCTTACTGCTGCTGATCTGAGCTTAGGGACAGGTTGCTGCCGCTTCGTCAGAAGCAGGGAGAGCGTTAGGCAGGGTCCACTAACCACCAAACCGCTTGTGCTGCAGCGATTTCCACTGTCCAACACCACCTTCGGTGTGCAGGGACTGTGGAAGCTATTTTTTTTTTTTTTTCCCCTCAGCGCTGTAGCTCATTGGGCTGCCCTAGAAGGCTCCGTGATAGCTGTATTGCTGTGTGTACGCCACTGTGGAAACCAACTGCTTTTTTCAAAGCACATATCCTCTTGTTCCTTCCTTTCTGCACAGCTATCTTTTTTGTTTGTCCACACTTTTTATTTAATTTGTGCATCAGTCCACTCCTATTGCTGCCTGCCATACCTGGCTTACATTACTGCAGGGAGATAGTAATTGTAGGACAGTTTTTTTTTTTTTTTTGTTTTTTTTTTGTGGGAGATTAAGATTGGCATTTCTGCTACAGTGCCATCCCTGTGTGTGCCATCTCTCACTGAGTGGGCCATAGAAAGCCTATTTATTTTTTCCGTGATTTGTGTTCTAAAATCTACCTCAACACAAAAACACTACATCAATCAGTGGGAGAAAAATATTGGCCTCAGTCAGGGCTTGTGTGCCACTGCTGTGTGTGCTATCTCTCATTCAGTGGGCTATAGCAAGCCTATTTTTTTTTTTTTTTTTTTTTAATATTATTTGGTTTCTAAAGTCTCCCTGAAAAAAAAAAAAAACCTAAAAAAACAGTGGGAGAGTAATATTGCCCTTTCAGCTTGTGTGCCAGTCTTGACTCCTGGGTGTGCCACCTCTCTCCCTCTCATTCAGTGGGCCATAGAAAGCCTATTTATTTTTTTTTTTAAATATTATTGGGTTTCTAAAGTCTCCCTGAAAAAAAAAAAAAAACCCTAAAAAAACAGTGGGAGAATAATATTGCCCTTTCAGCTTGTGTGCCAGTCTTGACTCCTGGGTGTGCCACCTCTCTCCCTCTCATTCAGTGGGCCATAGAAAGCCTATTTATTTTTTTTTTTAAATATTATTGGGTTTCTAAAGTCTCCCTGAAAAAACAAAAAATACATAAAAAAACAGTGGGAGAGTAATATTGCCCTTTCAGCTTGTGTGCCAGTCTTGACTCCTGGGTGTGCCACCTCTCTCCCTTTCATTCAGTGGGCCATAGAAAGCCTATTTATTTTTTCCGTGATTTGTGTTCTAAATTCTACCTCAACACAAAAACACTACATCAATCAGTGGGAGAAAAATATTGGCCTCAGTCAGGGCTTGTGTGCCACTGCTGTGTGTGCTATCTCTCATTCAGTGGGCTATAGCAAGCCTATTTTTTTTTTTTTTTTTTTTTTAATATTATTTGGTTTCTAAAGTCTCCCTGAAAAAAAAAAAAAACCTAAAAAAACAGTGGGAGAGTAATATTGCCCTTTCAGCTTGTGTGCCAGTCTTGACTCCTGGGTGTGCCACCTCTCTCCCTCTCATTCAGTGGGCCATAGAAAGCCTATTTATTTTTTTTTTTTAATATTATTTGGTTTCTAATTCTCCCTGAAAAAAAAAAAAAAAACCTAAAAAAACAGTGGGAGAATAATATTGCCCTTTCAGCTTGTGTGCCAGTCTTGACTCCTGGGTGTGCCACCTCTCTCCCTCTCATTCAGTGGGCCATAGAAAGCCTATTTATTTTTTTTTTTAAATATTATTGGGTTTCTAAAGTCTCCCTGAAAAAACAAAAAATACATAAAAAAACAGTGGGAGAGTAATATTGCCCTTTCAGCTTGTGTGCCAGTCTTGACTCCTGGGTGTGCCACCTCTCTCCCTTTCATTCAGTGGGCCATAGAAAGCCTATTTATTTTTTCCGTGATTTGTGTTCTAAATTCTACCTCAACACAAAAACACTACATCAATCAGTGGGAGAAAAATATTGGCCTCAGTCAGGGCTTGTGTGCCACTGCTGTGTGTGCTATCTCTCATTCAGTGGGCTATAGCAAGCCTATTTTTTTTTTTTTTTTTAATATTATTTGGTTTCTAAAGTCTCCCTGAAAAAAAAAAAAAACCTAAAAAAACAGTGGGAGAGTAATATTGCCCTTTCAGCTTGTGTGCCAGTCTTGACTCCTGGGTGTGCCACCTCTCTCCCTCTCATTCAGTGGGCCATAGAAAGCCTTTTTTTTTTTTGGTTTTTTTAATATTATTTGGTTTCTAAAGTCTCCCTGAAAAAAACAAAAAAAACATAAAAAACAGTGGGAGAGTAATATTGCCCTTTCAGCTTGTGCGCCAGTCTTGACTCCTGGTTGTGCCACCTCTCTCTCTCTAATTGTGGGCCATAGAAAGCCTTTTTTTTTTTTTTTTTTTAATATTATTTGGTTTCTAAAGTCTCCCTGAGAAAAAAAAATAAATAAATTAGGTGGGAGATTAATATTGACATTAGTGCTTGAGTGACAGTCCTGCGTGTGTGTCATCTCTGTGATTTTGTGCCACAGAAAACAGAGTGTGTAACATTGTGCCTGATTTTCCTTGTGGTCTCACCAACCTGTTAAGGGATATTGAAATCATACTGAAGTTATAGCTCACCGTGTAAGTTGTTTGACAGCAACAAATAAAGTTACTTTGGTTAAGATTTTAAAACAATGAGGAAGTCTGGTGCAAGAGGTCGTCGTGGGCGTTCATTGTCAGCTGGTAATGATGGTAGTGGTAGTGGAGCATCAGGTGGTCGTGGGGATAAAAATATTCCACCTAAGTCTGGAGCTGTGGAGCCAGTTTCGTCGTCAGGCTACACAAGGCCTCGAACGCTCTCTTTTCTGGGAGTAGGAAAACCGCTTTTAAAGGCGGAGCAGCAACAGCAAGTTTTGGCTTACATTGCAGACTCAGCCTCTAGCTCTTTTGCCTCCTCTTCCGAAACTGGTAAATGTAAAAGCAGCGCGTCGCTTGTGGATGTTCACGGTCAGGGACAAGTCGCTTCCTTGTCCTCCTCAGCAAAAACTACAACAAGAGAGAAGGATGCAGCAGGCGACACAACGGGTCACTCCATGGAGCTCTTTACACATACCGTCCCTGGCTTAGAAAGTGAAACATTTAACAGGCCATGCCCATTACAAGTATATTCTGACATGGAGTGCACTGATGCACAGCCACAGCCAGAGTACTATGCTGCTCCTTTGACTCAGACCACCACATTGCCCTCTCAGGGTACAGATCCACAATCAGACCCTGATGAGACTATGTTGCCCCGCCACGAACGCTATACCACCGACCGACACAGTGACACAGACGAAGTTGCACACGAGCTCGAAGAGGAGGTAATAGATGACCCAGTTATTGACCCCGATTGGCAGCCATTGGGGGAACAGGGTGCAGGCGGCAGTAGTTCAGAAGCGGAGGTGGAGGAGGGGCCGCAGCAGGCATCAACATCGCAACAGGTTCCATCTGCCGGGCCCGTATCTGGACCAAAACGCGTGTCAAAGCCAAAACCTGTTGGAGCACAGCGTTGCCATCCGGTTAAAGCTCAGTCTGCAATCCCTGAAAAGGGATCCGAGTCTAGGAAGAGTGCAGTCTGGCATTTTTTTAAACAACATCCAACTGATCAGCGCAAAGTCATCTGTCAAAAATGTTCAACTAGCTTAAGCAGAGGTCAGAATCTGAAAAGTCTAAATACTAGTTGCATGCATAGACACTTAACCACCATGCATTTTCAAGCCTGGACTAACTACCAAACGTCCCTCAAGGTTGTAGCACCCTCGGCCAATGAAGCTAGTCAGCAACGCAACATCCCTTCCGTCACTGTAAGGCCACCATTTTCCGCACCACCGGCAGTATCTGTGCAGGTTTCTTTGCCAGCCAAAAGCAGTCAGGGTCAGGGAATCACCAGTTTTGTAGGAGGAAATATTGCATCTAGGGCACCGGCGGAAACAATACCGTCTCCAACCGTCTCTCAGTCTGCCATGTACACCGGCACACCCGAAAGTTCCACGATCTACAGCTCTCCAGTCCAGCTCACCCTACATGAGACTCTGGTTAGAAAAAGGAAGTACTTATCCTCGCATCCGCGTACACAGGGTTTTAACGCCCACATAGCTAGACTAATCTCGTTAGAGATGATGCCCTACCGGTTAGTTGAAAGCGAAGCTTTCAAAGCCCTGATGGAGTACGCTGAACCACGATACGAGCTACCCAGTCGACACTTTTTTTCCAGAAAAGCCATCCCAGCCCTGCACCAGCATGTTAAACAGCGCATCGTCCATGCACTCAGGCAATCTGTGAGTACAAAGGTGCACCTGACTACAGATGCATGGACCAGTAGGCATGGCCAGGGACGTTATGTGTCCATCACGGCACACTGGGTGAATGTGGTGGATGCAGGGTCCACAGGCGACATCAATTTAGGGACAGTTGTGCCTAGCCCACGGTCTAGGAAACAGTTGGCTGTAGGCGTTCGCACCCCCTCCTCCTCCTCCTCGTCCTCCTGCAGAAGCTACAGCTCTTCCACAGAACGCAGTCGGCCAACCACTCCATCGGCAGATGACACTGTTGCACACCAGTTGTCCCATTATGGGCCAGCTACTGCCAAGCGTCAGCAGGCTGTATTGGCTATGAAGTGTTTGGGCGACAACAGACACACCGCGGAAGTTCTGTCCGAGTTCTTGCAACAAGAAACGCAGTCGTGGCTGGGCACAGTAGATCTTGAGGCAGGCAAGGTAGTGAGTGATAACGGAAGGAATTTCATGGCTGCCATCTCCCTTTCCCAACTGAAACACATTCCTTGCCTGGCTCACACCTTAAACCTGGTGGTGCAGTGCTTATTGAAAACTTATCCTGGGTTCTCCGACCTGCTCCTCAAAGTGCGTGCACTTTGCTCACATATCCGACGTTCGCCTGTACACGCCAGCCGTATGCAGACCTATCAGCGGTCTTTGAACCTTCCCCAGCATCGCCTAATCATAGACGTTGCAACAAGGTGGAACTCAACACTGCACATGCTTCAGAGACTGTGCGAACAGAGGCGTGCTGTTATTTATTTGTGGGAGGATACACGGGCAGGCAGTAGGATGGCAGACATGGAGTTGTCAGGTGTGCAGTGGTCGAAGATACAAGACATGTGTCAAGTCCTTCAGTGTTTTGAGGAATGCACACGGCTGGTTAGTGCAGACAACGCCGTAATAAGCATGAGCATCCCCCTAATGCGTCTGCTGATGCAAAGTTTGACGCACATAAAGGAGCAGGCGTCTGCACCAGAGGAAGAGGGAAGCCTTGATGACAGTCAGCCATTGTCTGGTCAGGGCAGTGTACAGGACGAGGTAGCGGGCGAAGAGGAGGTGGAGGATGAGGAGGATGATGGGGATGAGTATATTTTTAATGCGGAAACTTTCACGGGGGCACAGGAAATTGGTTGCGTGTCACGGCCGGGTTCTGTTTTTTTGAGGGACACAAGTGACGTAGATTTGCCTGCAACTGCCCCTCAACCAATCACAACCGGAGATTTGACAAGTGGAACTTTGGCCCACATGGCGGATTATGCCTTACGTATCCTACAAAGGGACACACGCATTACGAAAATGATGAACGATGACGATTACTGGTTGGCCTGCCTCCTTGATCCACGCTATAAAGGCAAATTGCAAAATATTATGCCACATGAGAACTTGGAACTAATATTAGCAACCAAACAATCAACTCTTGTTGACCGTTTGCTTCAGGCATTCCCAGCACACAGCGCACGTGATCGTTCTCACACGAGCTCCAGGGGGCAGCAGACTAGGAGTGTTAGGGGTGCACACATCAGAAGTGGCGTTGGACAGAGGGGTTTTCTGACCAGGTTGTGGAGTGATTTTGCTATGACCGCAGACAGGACAGGTACTGCTGCATCAATTGAAAGTGACAGGAGACAACATTTGTCCAGTATGGTTACTAACTATTTTTCATCCCTTATCGATGTTCTCCCTCAACCGTCATTCCCATTTGATTACTGGGCCTCCAAATTAGACACCTGGCCAGAATTGGCAGAATATGCATTGCAGGAGCTTGCTTGCCCGGCAGCAAGTGTCCTATCAGAAAGAGTATTCAGTGCTGCAGGTTCAATATTAACAGAAAAAAGGACTCGTCTGGCTACCCAAAATGTTGACGATCTAACATTCATTAAAATGAACCACAACTGGATTTCGAAATCTTTTGCCCCACCTTGCCCGGCCGACACCTAGCTTTCCTATGAAAAGGTCTTGCCTGTGAATTACTTTTCTAATGTCTAATTTGCTGCAGCTGATTGTACAGCATACGACATGTTTACACCTCCCTAAATGGCAAAACTCCCCACACGGGGCCGTGGTATCGCGACTTGGCGCAAGCACCCGTGAGACTGCTGTTTGTCTGAAGAGGTGGGTGTGCTCGCTTTTGGTTGACGGCATTGCTACTGGGTCCCTCATAGTACAATGTAGTGTCTCTGGCGGTGGTGGTGCGCACCCAACGTCAGACACACCGTTGTAACATGAGGGGCCCTGGGGCGGTCCCGCCGGCCTCAAGAGAGTTCCCCCCTACCCCAGCTCAAAATGTGCTCTACCACGTGCAAAATTATGTCGCACAGCTCCACCAATCTTTAGTCTATTCGCTGACATCATTCAATGTCTGGCACTGACAATACAAATTTGTAGACATCTATGATGCAACTTAAAGTAGTCTGTGTCTGTGTCCTATATTGGCACCATTAAATAGTTACTGCCAAATTACTATGTCAGAAACTCAGTAGATGAGCCCACCCCTGTACCTAAGTATGCCACCTTTTTTTTTTGTTTTGGTTGTTTTGCGAGACATTAACATCTATTTATATTTTGGGAGTACTGGGACAGACACTCCTTGCACTACTCCTCCACTCACCACCAAGCTGCCTGTGTATCCATGTAACCGCTGTAAAACTGCCATGAGCCTATTGTTTGTTATTTTAGGCCTTTGATAGCCTGTCTGCGGTCCCTACTTTAAATACTCCTCCACTGACCACCAAGCTGCCTGCCCGTGTATCCATGTAACCGCTGTGAAACTGCCATGAGCCTATTGTTTGTTATGTTAGGCCTTTGATAGCCTGTCTGCGGTCCCTACTTTAAATACTCCTCCACTGACCAGACCACTGCTGCCCGTGTACCCCTGGAACCAATTATAAAGTGCCTACAGCCAGCCCATTTTCTTATGTTAGGCCTTTGAAGCCTGTCTGCGGTCCCTACTTTAAATACTCCTCCACTGACCAGACCACTGCTGCCCGTGTACCCCTGGAACCAATTATAAAGTGCCTACAGCCAGCCCATTTTCTTATGTTAGGCCTTTGAAGCCTGTCTGCGGTCCCTACTTTAAATACTCCTCCACTGACCAGACCACTGCTGCCCGTGTACCCCTGGAACCAATTATAAAGTGCCTACAGCCAGCCCATTTTCTTATGTTAGGCCTTTGAAGCCTGTCTGCGGTCCCTACTTTAAATACTCCTCCACTGACCAGACCACTGCTGCCCGTGTACCCCTGGAACCAATTATAAAGTGCCTACAGCCAGCCCATTTTCTTATGTTAGGCCTTTGAAGCCTGTCTGCGGTCCCTACTTTAAATACTCCTCCACTCACCACCACCAAGCTGCCTGCCCGTGTATCCATGTAACCGCTGTGAAACTGCCATGAGCCTATTGTTTGTTATGTTAGGCCTTTGATAGCCTGTCTGCGGTCCCTACTTTAAATACTCCTCCACTGACCAGACCACTGCTGCCCGTGTACCCCTGGAACCAATTATAAAGTGCCTACAGCCAGCCCATTTTCTTATGTTAGGCCTTTGAAGCCTGTCTGCGGTCCCTACTTTAAATACTCCTCCACTCACCACCACCAAGCTGCCTGCCCGTGTATCCATGTAACCGCTGTGAAACTGCCATGAGCCTATTGTTTGTTATTTTAGGCCTTTGATAGCCTGTCTGCGGTCCCTACTTTAAATACTCCTCCACTCACCACCAAGCTGCCTGTGTATCCATGTAACCGCTGTAAAACTGCCATGAGCCTATTGTTTGTTATTTTAGGCCTTTGAAGCCTGTCTGCGATCCCTACTTTAAATACTCCTCCACTCACCACCACCAAGCTGCCTGCCCGTGTATCCATGTAACCGCTGTGAAACTGCCATGAGCCTATTGTTTGTTATGTTAGGCCTTTGATAGCCTGTCTGCGGTCCCTACTTTAAATACTCCTCCACTGACCAGACCACTGCTGCCCGTGTACCCCTGGAACCAATTATAAAGTGCCTACAGCCAGCCCATTTTCTTATGTTAGGCCTTTGAAGCCTGTCTGCGGTCCCTACTTTAAATACTCCTCCACTGACCAGACCACTGCTGCCCGTGTACCCCTGGAACCAATTATAAAGTGCCTACAGCCAGCCCATTTTCTTATGTTAGGCCTTTGAAGCCTGTCTGCGGTCCCTACTTTAAATACTCCTCCACTCACCACCACCAAGCTGCCTGCCCGTGTATCCATGTAACCGCTGTGAAACTGCCATGAGCCTACTGTTTGTTATTTTAGGCCTTTGATAGCCTGTCTGCAGCCCCTACTTGCAATACTCCTCCACTGACCACACCAATGCTGCCCGTGTACCCCTGGAACCTATTTAAAAGTTCATAGAGCCTAGTTATATATTTTATTTACTATTAATAAGGCCATGATGGACTACGCTGTACCACGCTACAAGCTAACCAGTCGACACTTCTTTTGCGAGAAAAGCCATCCCAACCCTCCACCAGCATGTAGAAGACCGCATTGTCCATGCACTCTGGCAATCTGTGAGTACAAAGGTGCACCTGACAACAGACGCATGGACCTGTAGGCATGGCCACGGAAGATTACGTGTCCATTACGGCGCAATGGGTTAATGTGGTGGATGCATGGTCCACAGGGGACAGCCTACTAAGTCTGTCTGCAGTCCCTAATTCAAATTGTCCTCCACTGTCTAAATCGGAACTTCCACCTTCTGGCTTTCGGCCTATAGTATCAGAAATTAAACTGCATTTGGCCTTCAACTTTGGTTAGGGCCTACTAACGGCTTCTGCCCCTCCCTGGTGTTGCCCTCAACTAAATAAAGCTGAGCTTCAACCTTCTGCTCCAAATTACCATTTTGAAAAATGCAATAGGCTTTTCAGGCCTACTAAAGGTGTCTGTCTGTGTGCCCCTGCCTGGTGTTGTCCTCAACTAAATAAAGCTGAGCTTCAACCTTCCGGCTCTCATTATGTGGTTTTAAAAAAAAAAAATGGTGGTTAGGGCCTACTAACGGCTTCTGCCCCTCCCTGGTGTTGCCCTCAACTAAATAAAGCTGAGCTTCAACCTTCTGCTCCAAATTACCATTTTGAAAAATGCAATAGGCTTTTCAGGCCTACTAAAGGTGTCTGTCTGTGTGCCCCTGCCTGGTGTTGTCCTCAACTAAATAAAGCTGAGCTTCAACCTTCCGGCTCTCATTATGTGGTTTTAAAAAAAAAAATGGTGGTTAGGGCCTACTAACGGCTTCTGCCCCTCCCTGGTGTTGCCCTCAACTAAATAAAGCTGAGCTTCAACCTTCTGCTCCAAATTACCATTTTGAAAAATGCAATAGGCTTTTCCGGCCTACTAAAGGTGTCTGTCTGTGTGCCCCTCCCTGGTGTTGTCCTCAACTAAATAAAGCTGAGCTTCAACCTTCCGGCTCTCATTAAGTGGTTTTAAAAAAAAAAAAATGGTGGTTAGGGCCTACTAACGGCTTCTGCCCCTCCCTGGTGTTGTCCTCAACTAAATAAAGCTGAGCTTCAACCTTCCGGCTCTCATTAAGTGGTTTTAAAAAAAAAAATGGTGGTTAGGGCCTACTAACGGCTTCTGCCCCTCCCTGGTGTTGTCCTCAACTAAATAAAGCTGAGCTTCAACCTTCCGGCTCTCATTAAGTGGTTTTAAAAAAAAAAAAATGGTGGTTAGGGCCTACTAACGGCTTCTGCCCCTCCCTGGTGTTGTCCTCAACTAAATAAAGCTGAGCTTCAACCTTCCGGCTCTCATTATGTGGTTTAAAAAAAAAAAATGGTGGTTAGGGCCTACTAACGGCTTCTGCCCCTCCCTGGTGTTGCCCTCAACTAAATAAAGCTGAGCTTCAACCTTCTGCTCCAAATTACCATTTTGAAAAATGCAATAGGCTTTTCAGGCCTACTAAAGGTGTCTGTCTGTGTGCCCCTGCCTGGTATTGTCCTCAACTAAATAAAGCTGAGCTTCAACCTTCCGGCTCTCATTAAGTGGTTTTAAAAAAAAAAAATGGTGGTTAGGGCCTACTAACGGCTTCTGCCCCTCCCTGGTGTTGTCCTCAACTAAATAAAGCTGAGCTTCAACCTTCCGGCTCTCATTATGTGGTTTAAAAAAAAAAAATGGTGGTTAGGGCCTACTAACGGCTTCTGCCCCTCCCTGGTGTTGTCCTCAACTAAATAAAGCTGAGCTTCAACCTTCCGGCTCTCATTATGTGGTTTTAAAAAAAAAAATGGTGGTTAGGGCCTACTAACGGCTTCTGCCCCTCCCTGGTGTTGCCCTCAACTAAATAAAGCTGAGCTTCAACCTTCTGCTCCAAATTACCATTTTGAAAAATGCAATAGGCTTTTCAGGCCTACAAAAGGTGTCTGTCTGTGTGCCCCTCCCTGGTGTTGTCCTCAACTAAATAAAGCTGAGCTTCAACCTTCCGGCTCTCATTATGTGGTTTTAAAAAAAAAAATGGTGGTTAGGGCCTACTAACGGCTTCTGCCCCTCCCTGGTGTTGTCCTCAACTAAATAAAGCTGAGCTTCAACCTTCCGGCTCTCATTATGTGGTTTTAAAAAAAAAAATGGTGGTTAGGGCCTACTAACGGCTTCTGCCCCTCCCTGGTGTTGTCCTCAACTAAATAAAGCTGAGCTTCAACCTTCCGGCTCTCATTAAGTGGTTTTAAAAAAAAAAAAATGGTGGTTAGGGCCTACTAACGGCTTCTGCCCCTCCCTGGTGTTGTCCTCAACTAAATAAAGCTGAGCTTCAACCTTCCGGCTCTCATTAAGTGGTTTTAAAAAAAAATGGTGGTTAGGGCCTACTAACGGCTTCTGCCCCTCCCTGGTGTTGTCCTCAACTAAATAAAGCTGAGCTTCAACCTTCCGGCTCTCATTATGTGGTTTTAAAAAAAAAAATGGTGGTTAGGGCCTACTAACGGCTTCTGCCCCTCCCTGGTGTTGTCCTCAACTAAATAAAGCTGAGCTTCAACCTTCCGGCTCTCATTATGTGGTTTTAAAAAAAAAAAATGGTGGTTAGGGCCTACTAACGGCTTCTGCCCCTCCCTGGTGTTGCCCTCAACTAAATAAAGCTGAGCTTCAACCTTCTGCTCCAAATTACCATTTTGAAAAATGCAATAGGCTTTTCAGGCCTACAAAAGGTGTCTGTCTGTGTGCCCCTCCCTGGTGTTGTCCTCAACTAAATAAAGCTGAGCTTCAACCTTCCGGCTCTCATTATGTGGTTTTAAAAAAAAAAATGGTGGTTAGGGCCTACTAACGGCTTCTGCCCCTCCCTGGTGTTGTCCTCAACTAAATAAAGCTGAGCTTCAACCTTCCGGCTCTCATTATGTGGTTTTAAAAAAAAAAATGGTGGTTAGGGCCTACTAACGGCTTCTGCCCCTCCCTGGTGTTGTCCTCAACTAAATAAAGCTGAGCTTCAACCTTCCGGCTCTCATTAAGTGGTTTTAAAAAAAAAAAAATGGTGGTTAGGGCCTACTAACGGCTTCTGCCCCTCCCTGGTGTTGTCCTCAACTAAATAAAGCTGAGCTTCAACCTTCCGGCTCTCATTAAGTGGTTTTAAAAAAAAAATGGTGGTTAGGGCCTACTAACGGCTTCTGCCCCTCCCTGGTGTTGTCCTCAACTAAATAAAGCTGAGCTTCAACCTTCCGGCTCTCATTATGTGGTTTTAAAAAAAAAAAATGGTGGTTAGGGCCTACTAACGGCTTCTGCCCCTCCCTGGTGTTGTCCTCAACTAAATAAAGCTGAGCTTCAACCTTCCGGCTCTCATTATGTGGTTTTAAAAAAAAAAATGGTGGTTAGGGCCTACTAACGGCTTCTGCCCCTACCTGGTGTTGCCCTCAACTAAATAAAGCTGAGCTTCAACCTTCTGCTCCAAATTACCATTTTGAAAAATGCAATAGGCTTTTCAGGCCTACAAAAGGTGTCTGTCTGTGTGCCCCTCCCTGGTGTTGTCCTCAACTAAATAAAGCTGAGCTTCAACCTTCCGGCTCTCATTATGTGGTTTTAAAAAAAAAAATGGTGGTTAGGGCCTACTAACGGCTTCTGCCCCTCCCTGGTGTTGTCCTCAACTAAATAAAGCTGAGCTTCAACCTTCCGGCTCTCATTATGTGGTTTTAAAAAAAAAAATGGTGGTTAGGGCCTACTAACGGCTTCTGCCCCTCCCTGGTGTTGTCCTCAACTAAATAAAGCTGAGCTTCAACCTTCCGGCTCTCATTAAGTGGTTTTAAAAAAAAAAAAATGGTGGTTAGGGCCTACTAACGGCTTCTGCCCCTCCCTGGTGTTGTCCTCAACTAAATAAAGCTGAGCTTCAACCTTCCGGCTCTCATTAAGTGGTTTTAAAAAAAAAATGGTGGTTAGGGCCTACTAACGGCTTCTGCCCCTCCCTGGTGTTGTCCTCAACTAAATAAAGCTGAGCTTCAACCTTCCGGCTCTCATTATGTGGTTTTAAAAAAAAAAATGGTGGTTAGGGCCTACTAACGGCTTCTGCCCCTCCCTGGTGTTGTCCTCAACTAAATAAAGCTGAGCTTCAACCTTCCGGCTCTCATTATGTGGTTTTAAAAAAAAAAATGGTGGTTAGGGCCTACTAACGGCTTCTGCCCCTCCCTGGTGTTGCCCTCAACTAAATAAAGCTGAGCTTCAACCTTCTGCTCCAAATTACCATTTTGAAAAATGCAATAGGCTTTTCAGGCCTACAAAAGGTGTCTGTCTGTGTGCCCCTCCCTGGTGTTGTCCTCAACTAAATAAAGCTGAGCTTCAACCTTCCGGCTCTCATTATGTGGTTTTTAAAAAAAAAATGGTGGTTAGGGCCTACTAACGGCTTCTGCCCCTCCCTGGTGTTGTCCTCAACTAAATAAAGCTGAGCTTCAACCTTCCGGCTCTCATTATGTGGTTTTAAAAAAAAAAATGGTGGTTAGGGCCTACTAACGGCTTCTGCCCCTCCCTGGTGTTGTCCTCAACTAAATAAAGCTGAGCTTCAACCTTCCGGCTCTCATTAAGTGGTTTTAAAAAAAAAAAAATGGTGGTTAGGGCCTACTAACGGCTTCTGCCCCTCCCTGGTGTTGTCCTCAACTAAATAAAGCTGAGCTTCAACCTTCCGGCTCTCATTAAGTGGTTTTAAAAAAAAAATGGTGGTTAGGGCCTACTAACGGCTTCTGCCCCTCCCTGGTGTTGTCCTCAACTAAATAAAGCTGAGCTTCAACCTTCCGGCTCTCATTATGTGGTTTTAAAAAAAAAAATGGTGGTTAGGGCCTACTAACGGCTTCTGCCCCTCCCTGGTGTTGTCCTCAACTAAATAAAGCTGAGCTTCAACCTTCCGGCTCTCATTATGTGGTTTTAAAAAAAAAAATGGTGGTTAGGGCCTACTAACGGCTTCTGCCCCTCCCTGGTGTTGCCCTCAACTAAATAAAGCTGAGCTTCAACCTTCTGCTCCAAATTACCATTTTGAAAAATGCAATAGGCTTTTCAGGCCTACAAAAGGTGTCTGTCTGTGTGCCCCTCCCTGGTGTTGTCCTCAACTAAATAAAGCTGAGCTTCAACCTTCCGGCTCTCATTATGTGGTTTTAAAAAAAAAAATGGTGGTTAGGGCCTACTAACGGCTTCTGCCCCTCCCTGGTGTTGTCCTCAACTAAATAAAGCTGAGCTTCAACCTTCCGGCTCTCATTATGTGGTTTTAAAAAAAAAAATGGTGGTTAGGGCCTACTAACGGCTTCTGCCCCTCCCTGGTGTTGTCCTCAACTAAATAAAGCTGAGCTTCAACCTTCCGGCTCTCATTAAGTGGTTTTAAAAAAAAAAAAATGGTGGTTAGGGCCTACTAACGGCTTCTGCCCCTCCCTGGTGTTGTCCTCAACTAAATAAAGCTGAGCTTCAACCTTCCGGCTCTCATTAAGTGGTTTTAAAAAAAAAATGGTGGTTAGGGCCTACTAACGGCTTCTGCCCCTCCCTGGTGTTGTCCTCAACTAAATAAAGCTGAGCTTCAACCTTCCGGCTCTCATTATGTGGTTTTAAAAAAAAAAATGGTGGTTAGGGCCTACTAACGGCTTCTGCCCCTCCCTGGTGTTGTCCTCAACTAAATAAAGCTGAGCTTCAACCTTCCGGCTCTCATTAAGTGGTTTTAAAAAAAAAAAAATGGTGGTTAGGGCCTACTAACGGCTTCTGCCCCTCCCTGGTGTTGTCCTCAACTAAATAAAGCTGAGCTTCAACCTTCCGGCTCTCATTAAGTGGTTTTAAAAAAAAAATGGTGGTTAGGGCCTACTAACGGCTTCTGCCCCTCCCTGGTGTTGTCCTCAACTAAATAAAGCTGAGCTTCAACCTTCCGGCTCTCATTATGTGGTTTTAAAAAAAAAAATGGTGGTTAGGGCCTACTAACGGCTTCTGCCCCTCCCTGGTGTTGTCCTCAACTAAATAAAGCTGAGCTTCAACCTTCCGGCTCTCATTATGTGGTTTTAAAAAAAAAAATGGTGGTTAGGGCCTACTAACGGCTTCTGCCCCTCCCTGGTGTTGCCCTCAACTAAATAAAGCTGAGCTTCAACCTTCTGCTCCAAATTACCATTTTGAAAAATGCAATAGGCTTTTCAGGCCTACAAAAGGTGTCTGTCTGTGTGCCCCTCCCTGGTGTTGTCCTCAACTAAATAAAGCTGAGCTTCAACCTTCCGGCTCTCATTATGTGGTTTTAAAAAAAAAAATGGTGGTTAGGGCCTACTAACGGCTTCTGCCCCTCCCTGGTGTTGTCCTCAACTAAATAAAGCTGAGCTTCAACCTTCCGGCTCTCATTATGTGGTTTTAAAAAAAAAAATGGTGGTTAGGGCCTACTAACGGCTTCTGCCCCTCCCTGGTGTTGTCCTCAACTAAATAAAGCTGAGCTTCAACCTTCCGGCTCTCATTAAGTGGTTTTAAAAAAAAAAAAATGGTGGTTAGGGCCTACTAACGGCTTCTGCCCCTCCCTGGTGTTGTCCTCAACTAAATAAAGCTGAGCTTCAACCTTCCGGCTCTCATTAAGTGGTTTTAAAAAAAAAATGGTGGTTAGGGCCTACTAACGGCTTCTGCCCCTCCCTGGTGTTGCCCTCAACTAAATAAAGCTGAGCTTCAACCTTCTGCTCCAAATTACCATTTTGAAAAATGCAATAGGCTTTTCCGGCCTACTAAAGGTGTCTGTCTGTGTGCCCCTGCCTGGTGTTGCCCTCAACTAAATAAAGCTGAGCTTCAACCTTCTGCTCCAAATTACCATTTTAAAAAATGCAATAGGCTTTTCCGGCCTACTAAAGGTGTCTGCCCCTCCCTGGTGTTGTCCTCAACTGAACAAAGCTGAGCTTCCACATTCTGGCTTTCGCCCTATACTATCAGATATTAAACTGCATTTGGCCTACTAGTGTGGTTAGGCCCTTGAAACAGTGTCTGCTGCTCTTGGGTTTGCTACTCCACTGAACAAAGCAATGCCGCCTGTTTAGTCCTGTTACCAATTTTGAACTGCATGTAGCCTACTTTATTCTTTGGCCCTATATCTGTTTCCTCCTCATCCTGCCCATTGCCCAGCCACTGCTAAATGAGTCTGCTGGTACATTGACCTAGACCACTACATTCCCCTTGTACTCTACACAGCCAGAATCTGTCCCTGCTGAAAGTAAGGTTCCCCTTCCCGCATGTTATACCACCTTACACAGGGACAAAGAGGAAGGTGCAGATGAAAGTGCAGGTTCCTTCATCAGGTGGGGGGGCATACTCGTTGGCGACGTCACTGGCACAGGGCCCCTCAGAGTACGCAAAAGTGTCGCTGCTGGTGGGAGGCGCCCCCGCCATGCAAACACACCGCCGTACTTTGAGGGGCCCTGTGCCAGTGGCAATGCGAACGAGTGGGCCCCCCCCCTGCTTGCTCAGGATCACAGCACTTGCAACTTTTAAATACTTACCTTTCCCTGCAACACCGCCGTGACGTAGTCCGCATTTCCTGGGCCCACGAAAAACTTGAGCCAGCCCTACTCCCCCCACAACTTTCCCCCAATTCCCTATGCCCAACTATTATTATACAGTTAATTAAGATTGGCAAGCTTCAGAAACAAGAATGGATGTTTTTGGCATTAAAATGGGCACTGTAGGTGTTTTCCTGGCCTCCACTCACTGCCGACTATGCTTCCCCATTGACTTGCATTGGGTTTCGTGTTTCGGTCGATCCCCGACTTTTAGCGATAATCGGCCGACTGCACTCGACTCGACTCTGGACAAAATCGGGTTTCCCAAAACCCTACTCGATCTTAAAAAAATGAAAGTCGCTCAACCCTAATAATGACCGATGAAAAACATTATGAATAGAAAAAGATGCAGGGAGGTCCAAACGGAAGGACACAGGGTTAAGAATCTCCAATATCTTGTACGGGCCGATGAACCGAGGCTTAAACTTGGGAGAAGAAACCCTCATAGGGACAAAACGAGAAGACAACCACACCAAGTCCCCAACACAAAGCCGAGGACCAACCCGACGCCGGCGGTTGGCAAAAAGCTGAGTCTTCTCCTGGGACAACTTCAAATTGTCCACTACCTGCCCCCAAATCTGATGCAACCTCTCCACCACAGCATCCACTCCAGGACAATCCGAAGATTCCACCTGACCAGAAGAAAATCGAGGATGAAACCTTGAATTACAGAAAAAGGGAGACACCAAGGTGGCAGAGCTGGCCCGATTATTGAGGGCAAACTCCGCTAAAGGCAAAAAAGCAACCCAATCATCCTGATCTGCAGACACAAAACACCTCAAATATGTCTCCAAGGTCTGATTCGTCCGCTCGGTCTGGCCATTAGTCTGAGGATGGAAAGCAGACGAGAAAGACAAATCTATGCCCATCCTAGCACAGAATGCTCGCCAAAATCTAGACACGAATTGGGTACCTCTGTCAGAAACGATATTCTCCGGAATACCATGCAAACGGACCACATTTTGAAAAAACAGAGGAACCAACTCGGAAGAAGAAGGCAACTTAGGCAGGGGAACCAAATGGACCATCTTAGAGAAACGATCACACACCACCCAGATGACAGACATCTTCTGAGAAACAGGAAGATCCGAAATAAAATCCATCGAGATGTGCGTCCAGGGCCTCTTCGGGATAGGCAAGGGCAACAACAATCCACTAGCCCGAGAACAACAAGGCTTGGCCCAAGCACAAACGTCACAAGACTGCACGAAGCCTCGCACATCTCGAGACAGGGAAGGCCACCAGAAGGACCTTGCCACCAAATCCCTGGTACCAAAGATTCCAGGATGACCTGCCAACGCAGAAGAATGAACCTCAGAAATGACTTTACTGGTCCAATCATCAGGAACAAACAGTCTACCAGGTGGGCAACGATCAGGTCTATCCGCCTGAAACTCCTGCAAGGCCCGCCGCAGGTCTGGAGAAACGGCAGACAATATCACTCCGTCCTTAAGGATACCTGTAGGTTCAGAATTACCAGGGGAGTCAGGCTCAAAACTCCTAGAAAGGGCATCCACCTTAACATTCTTAGAACCCGGCAGGTAGGACACCACAAAATTAAACCGAGAGAAAAACAACGACCAGCGCGCCTGTCTAGGATTCAGGCGTCTGGCGGACTCAAGATAAATTAGATTTTTGTGGTCAGTCAATACCACCACCTGATGTCTAGCCCCCTCAAGCCAATGACGCCACTCCTCAAAAGCCCACTTCATGGCCAAAAGCTCCCGATTCCCAACATCATAATTCCGCTCGGCGGGCGAAAATTTACGCGAGAAAAAAGCACAAGGTCTCATCACGGAGCAATCGGAACTTCTCTGCGACAAAACCGCCCCAGCTCCGATTTCAGAAGCGTCGACCTCAACCTGAAAAGGAAGAGCAACATCAGGCTGACGCAACACAGGGGCGGAAGAAAAGCGGCGCTTAAGCTCCCGAAAGGCCTCCACAGCAGCAGGGGACCAATCAGCAACATCAGCACCCTTCTTAGTCAAATCAGTCAATGGTTTAACAACATCAGAAAAACCAGCAATAAATCGACGATAAAAGTTAGCAAAGCCCAAAAATTTCTGAAGACTCTTAAGAGAAGAGGGTTGCGTCCAATCACAAATAGCCTGAACCTTGACAGGATCCATCTCGATAGAAGAGGGGGAAAAAATATATCCCAAAAAGGAAATCTTTTGAACCCCAAAAACGCACTTAGAACCCTTCACACACAAGGAATTAGACCGCAAAACCTGAAAAACCCTCCTGACCTGCTGGACATGAGAGTCCCAGTCATCCGAAAAAATCAAAATATCATCCAGATACACAATCATAAATTTATCCAAATAATCACGGAAAATGTCATGCATAAAGGACTGAAAGACTGAAGGGGCATTTGAAAGACCAAAAGGCATCACCAAATACTCAAAGTGGCCCTCGGGCGTATTAAATGCGGTTTTCCACTCATCCCCCTGCTTAATTCGCACCAAATGATACGCCCCACGGAGATCTATCTTAGAGAACCACTTGGCCCCCTTTATGCGAGCAAACAAATCAGTCAGCAGTGGCAACGGATATTGATATTTAACCGTGATTTTATTCAAAAGCCGATAATCAATGCACGGCCTCAAAGAGCCATCTTTCTTAGCCACAAAGAAAAAACTGGCTCCTAAGGGAGATGACGAAGGACGAATATGTCCCTTTTCCAAGGACTCCTTTATATATTCTCGCATAGCAGCATGTTCAGGCACAGACAGATTAAATAAACGACCCTTAGGGTATTTACTACCCGGAATCAAATCTATGGCACAATCGCACTCCCGGTGCGGAGGTAATGAACCAAGCTTAGGTTCTTCAAAAACGTCACGATATTCAGTCAAGAATTCAGGAATCTCAGAGGGAATAGATGATGAAATGGAAACCACAGGTACGTCCCCATGCGTCCCCTTACATCCCCAGCTTAACACAGACATAGCTTTCCAGTCAAGGACTGGGTTATGAGATTGCAGCCATGGCAATCCAAGCACCAACACATCATGTAGGTTATACAGCACAAGAAAGCGAATAATCTCCTGGTGATCCGGATTAATCCGCATAGTTACTTGTGTCCAGTATTGTGGTTTATTGCTAGCCAATGGGGTGGAGTCAATCCCCTTCAGGGGTATAGGAGTTTCAAGAGGCTCCAAATCATACCCACAGCGTTTGGCAAAGGACCAATCCATAAGACTCAAAGCGGCGCCAGAGTCGACATAGGCATCCGCGGTAATAGATGATAAAGAACAAATCAGGGTCACAGATAGAATAAACTTAGACTGTAAAGTGCCAATTGAAACAGACTTATCAAGCTTCTTAGTACGCTTAGAGCATGCTGATATAACATGAGTTGAATCACCGCAATAGAAGCACAACCCATTTTTTCGTCTAAAATTCTGCCGTTCACTTCTGGACAGAATTCTATCACATTGCATATTCTCTGGCGTCTTCTCAGTAGACACCGCCAAATGGTGCACAGGTTTGCGCTCCCGCAGACGCCTATCGATCTGGATAGCCATTGTCATGGACTCATTCAGACCCGCAGGCACAGGGAACCCCACCATAACATCCTTAATGGCATCAGAGAGACCCTCTCTGAAATTCGCCGCCAGGGCGCACTCATTCCACTGAGTAAGCACAGCCCATTTACGGAATTTCTGGCAGTATATTTCAGCTTCGTCTTGCCCCTGAGATAGGGACATCAAGGCCTTTTCCGCCTGAAGTTCTAACTGAGGTTCCTCATAAAGCAACCCCAAGGCCAGAAAAAACGCATCCACATTGAGCAACGCAGGATCCCCTGGAGCCAATGCAAAAGCCCAATCCTGAGGGTCGCCCCGGAGCAAGGAAATCACAATCCTGACCTGCTGAGCAGGATCTCCAGCAGAGCGAGATTTCAGGGACAAAAACAACTTGCAATTATTTTTGAAATTTTGAAAGCAAGATCTATTCCCCGAGAAAAATTCAGGCAAAGGAATTCTAGGTTCAGATATAGGAACATGAACAACAAAATCTTGTAAATTTTGAACTTTCGTGGTGAGATTATTCAAACCTGCAGCTAAACTCTGAATATCCATTTTAAACAGGTGAACACAGAGCCATTCCAGGATTAGAAGGAGAGAGAGAGAGAAAGGCTGCAATATAGGCAGACTTGCAAGAGATTCAATTACAAGCACACTCAGAACTGAAGGAAAAAAAAAAAAAATCTTCAGCAGACTTCTCTTTTCTCTCCTTTCTCTGTCAATTAATTTAACCCTTTTTGGCCGGTCAAACTGTTATGGTTCTCAATGGCAAGAGAACATAGCCCAGCAAACATAAGAACTAGCTCTTGGAAGGATGGAAACTAAACTGACCATGAACTAAACCTGCCGCACAACTAACAGTAGCCGGGTAGCGTAGCCTGCGTTTTATCCCTAGACGCCCAGTGCCGGCCGGAGGACTAACTAATCCTGGCAGAGGAAAATATAGTCCTGGCTCACCTCTAGAGAAATTTCCCCGAAAGGCAGACAGAGGCCCCCACAAATATTGGCGGTGATTTTAGATGAAATGACAAACGTAGTATGAAAAATAGGTTTAGCAAAATTGAGGTCCGCTTACTAGATAGCAGGAAGACAGAAAGGGCACTTTCATGGTCAGCTGAAAACCCTATCAAAATACCATCCTGAAATTACTTTAAGACTCTAGTATTAACTCATAACATCAGAGTGGCAATTTCAGATCACAAGAGCTTTCCAGACACAGAAACGAAACTACAGCTGTGAACTGGAACAAAATGCAAAAACAAACAAGGACTAAAGTCCAACTTAGCTGAGAGTTGTCTAGCAGCAGGAACATGCACAGAAAGGCTTCTGATTACAATGTTGACCGGCATGGAAGTGACAGAGGAGCAAGGCTAAATAGCGACTCCCACATCCTGATGGAAACAGGTGAACAGAGAGGATGATGCACACCAGTTCAATTCCACCAGTGGCCACCGGGGGCGCCCAAAATCCAATTTCACAACAGATGACCAGCCAACACAGAACAGTGAACCTCAGAATTCACTCTACTAGTTCATCTGTCAGGAACAAACAGTTTCCCCACTGGACAACGATCAGGTCTGTCAGCCTGAAATTCCTGAAGAACCCGTCGTAAATCAGGGGAAATAGCAGAAAGAACCACCCCTTCTTTCAGAATGCCGACCGGTTCAAGGACCTCAGGAGAATCAGGAAAAAAACTCCTAGAAAGGGCATCAGCCTTAATATTCTTGGAACCCGGAAGATACGAGACCACAAAATCAAAACAGGAAAAAAACAAGGACCATCGAGCCTGTCTAGGATTCAGCCGCTTGGCAGACTCAAGGTAAATCAAATTCTTATGATCGGTCAAGACCACAATACGGTGCTTAGCTCCCTCAAGCCAATGTCGCCACTCCTCAAATGCCCACTTCATAGCCAAAAACTCCCGATTGCCGACATCATAATTGCGTTCAGCAGGCGAAAATTTACGGGAAAAGAATGCACACGGTTTCGTCAAGGAATCAACATGATCCCTCTGGGACAAAACGGCCCCTGCGCCAATCTCAGAAGCGTCAATCTCAACCTGAAACGGAAGGGAAACATCCGGTTGGCGCAACACCGGAGCAGAAGTAAATCGACGTTTAAGCTCCTGAAAGGCAGAAACAGCCGCAGAGGACCAATTCGCCACATCAGCGCCTTTCTTCGTCAAATCGGTCAACGGTTTAACCACGCTGGAAAAGTTAGCAATGAAACAGCGATAAAAATTAGCAAAACCCAAAAATTTCTGAAGGCTCTTTATGGACGTGGGTTGAATCATGAATGGCCTGAACCTTAACCGGATCCATCTCAATAGATGAAGGGGAAAAAATAAAACCCAAAAAAGAAACCTTCTGCACCCCAAAGAGACACTTAGACCCCTTCACAAACAAAGCATTGTCACGAAGGATCTGAAATACCATCCTGACCTGTTCCACATGAGACTCCCAATCATCAGAAAAAATCTAAATATCGTCCAAATATACAATCAAGAATTTATCAATATAAGTCCGGAAGATATCATGCATGAAAGATTGAAAAACAGATGGAGCATTAGTGAGCCCGAACGGCATCACAAGGTATTCAAAATGGCCTTCGGGCGTATTGAACGCAGTTTTCCATTCATCACCCTGCTTAATACGAACAAGATTATACGCCCCCCGAAGGTCAATCTTAGTAAACCAACTAGCCCCCTTAATCCTAGCAAACAAATCGGAAAGCAAAGGTAAAGGGTATTGAAACTTGACCGTGATCTTATTCAAGAGGCGATAATCAATACAGGGTCTCAAGGAGCCATCCTTCTTAGCAACAAAAAAAAAATCCCGCTCCCAATGGTGAAGAAGATGGCCGAATATGCCCTTTCTCCAAAGACTCCTTAACATAACTCCGCATAGCGGTATGTTCCGGCAAAGACAGGTTGAAGAGTCGGCCCTTAGGAAACTTACAGCCTGGAATCAAATCAATAGCACAATCACAGTCCCTGTGTGGTGGAAGAGAACTGGACATGGGCTCATCGAATACATCCTGAAAATCAGACAAAAACTCTGGAATTTCGGAAGAGGAAGAAGAGGAGATGGACAATAAAGGAACATCATTATGAACCCCCTGACAACCCCAACTAGTCACAGACATAGACTTCCAATCCAACACAGGATTATGTACCTGCAACCACGGAAAACCCAACACGATAGCATCATGTAAATTATGCAATACCAGAAATCGACAATCTTCCTGATGGGCTGGCGCCATGCGCATGGTCACCTGTGTCCAAAACTGGGGCTTATTTTTAGCCAAAGGTGTAGCATCAATGCCCCTTAAATGAATAAGGTTCTGCAAGGGTTGCAAGGGGAAACCACAACGCCTGGCAAACTCAAGGTCCATTAAATTCAAATCCACAAACGCCAAGACAGAAAATGATGACAATGAGTAGATCAGGGAAACCAATAACAGAAAATTAGGTTGTACAGTACTGATGGTAAATGAACTAGCGATCCTCTTTGTCCGTTTAGGGCAGACTGAAATGACATGAGAAGCGTCGCCACAATAATAACACAACCTATTCTGACGTCTGAGTCCTTGTCATTCTGTCCTAGACAGAATCCTATCACACTGCATTGGCTCAGGACTCTGCTCTGAGGACAACGCCACAGCGCGCACAGTTCTGCGCTCCCACAAGCGCCGATCAATCTGAATGGCCAAAGACATAGAATCACTCAGACCGACGGGCGTGGGAAACCCCAACATAACATCTTTAACGGATTCAGAAAGACCCTTTCTGAAAATTGCAGCCAAAGCATCATCATTCCATATAGTCAACACAGACCATTTTCTAAATTTCTGACAATACAATTCTGCCGCCTCTTGACCCTGAGATAGGGCCAACAAGGTCTTCTCCGCTTGATCCACAGAATAAGGTTCATCATATAATAGTCCTAAAGCCTGAAAAAAGGAATCTACATTAAGCAAAGCCGGATTCCCAGATTCCAGGGAAAATGCCCAATCCTGTGGATCACCACGCAGCAGGGAAATGACGATTTTAACCTGCTGAATAGAATCCCCAGAGGATCGAGGTCTCAAAGCAAAAAACAGTTTACAGTTTAAAACTCAAAAATTTGGACCTGTCACCAAAAAACAAATCAGGAGTAGGAATTTTCGGCTCTAAAACAGGAGTCTGAACAATATAATCAGAAATTCCCTGTACCCTAGCAGCAAGCTGGTCTACACGAGAAGCTAATTCCTGAACATCCATGCTAACACAAGACTCCTTAGCCACCCAGAGAAAAAGAGGGAAGAAAAGGCAAAGCAAACTGCAGAAAAAAAAATGACTCAACACCTTTCTTCCCTTCTTCTGAGATGCATTTAACTCATAGTGGGCCAGTTGTACTGTTATGATCCGGTGACTTTGGAGCCACATGAACTTTCTCTGGAGTAGGTGGAAACTGTACTGACCGCAAAACCAGAACTAGCACCGCAACTAGAAGTAGCCGTGGGGTGTGCCTAACAAACCCTAGACACCTCGACACAGCCAGAGGACTAAATACCCCTATAGATGGAAATAGGAATACTACCTTGCCTCAGAGCAGAACCCCAAAGGATAGGCAGCCCCCCACGAATATTGACTGTGAGTAGGAGAGGAAAGACACACGCAGGCAGAAAACAGGATTCAGCAAAAGAGGCCACTCTAGCTAAATAGGGAAAGATAGGACAGAATACTAAGCGGCCGGTCAGTATTAAAACCCTTCCAAAAATATCCACAGCAGATAATACAAAAAGTTCCACAACCTAACTAAAGACATGGAATGTATATCTGCCACTCCAGAGAATCCAACAAGACTGAGAAAATACTGACACAATCTAAGCTGGACAAAAAAAAACACTGAATAGCACAGATTTATTAAGCACACAGCATGTGTGCCACAGAAACCAAAACCAGACTCTTATCTTTGCTGATTTGGCAGAAGGCAGAAGGAACCAAACCAGGACCAAAACCTCCCAACAACCATGGACAACTGGCAAGGACTAATGAATCCTGCACGCCTAAATACCCCAGTCAGAACTGCAATCAGCAGATACACCTGACCAGGACTGCAACTCAGGGACAACTGCATTACCACCTACAACCACCGGAGGGAGCCCAAAAGCAGAATTCACAACAGTCTATAGAGTGGATGATCATACCTTGTATGGTGGTGCTCAGTAACTGGGTTTCCAGTGGAGTACCACAACTGGCAGCTTGTACGGCAGAATAGATTCCATCTCCAGACTTAGGCCAGGGTAACACTTGCAAGAAACTCGCACAATTCTCGCGTCTCAATACACGGTACTGCCGCTGGCATCCGGGACCAGAGTGTGCGGCTGCATGTATTTCTATGCAGCTGAGCACTGAGAAAACAATTCATCCTATAAATAAAAAAAAATCAAACATTTTGGCCCAGTGTCTGTACATCCCCTCTTTATGGGGTTTTGCAGAGATTGGGACCAGACCTGTTGGACCTAGAAGTGGCACCAGCATTGGGTGAACCATGTCACAAGCAGGAACCAAAGGTTCTTGGGGGCACTCGCTCTGCCCAGGTTTCCATTGATGACATCTGCCTTACATTTACAGTGGAGGTGGACACTGCATGTATGAACAGGCTCAAGAGCTGAGCATACTCCATACCGCATGGGTGTCAGCTGCATTATACAGCCAGCACCTGAGTCTAACTACGGCAATTGTAGCTTTTATAACACCTGTTTAACCTCTTGGATTTTGCCACAAATTTTGACAGTGGCATTTAAGAGGCTCTATCATTGTCCATTGAACAACCGGCAACATAATTGGGGGTTCGATGGGCAACATGTGTCAATGGCAGGTAGAGAAGTTACTGAAGGCTGCAATGTCTACACCTATAAAGTCCAAACTGTGGCTGATCTTGATATGGGATGGTAATTTTAATCAAGTGATCACAGGTTTAAGTCCCATATTGGGACCAATGGAAAATGTAAAAAAGAAATGTAAAATTTAAAAAAAATACAAATGTTCAAAGCTGAAATCTACCTCTTTCTCCTACAATGCAAATACATGTGTAACTGTCCAAACTAGTAAAATATCCTAATATTGGTCCAACATGGCAAATAACACAAAAATAGAAAAAAAAAATCAGAAGGTTGGTTGGACCTTAAAATGGTGCCAAAAACTACAAGACCTCTTGACTGAAGAATAAAAAAAAGTTTTAGCTCTTTGAAGGTGGAGGAAAAATCTAATTCAAAGGGGGACCCACTGGGAATCTGTCTCCAATGGCCGGCGTTCACCTGAAGTTGGCCCTGGTTGGACTCACCCTCTTTACGATGATCTAAATTAGAGAATATATCTAAGAGTTATTGAAAGTATGTGAAGAGGAAGCAAAGACCAAGTCCCTGAGTCTTGGGTGACTGCCTGGTGCCAAAATGGGGCTCCCACTTTTCTCGATAGACATCTGAACCCGGCTTTACTGTATAAGTGAAGAAAAGAAAATCGTTAAGTGAAGCCTTTTGTACATTGATTTTTATGCTTGGATCGTGGTTACATATTCATGGTGTTTATTAAGAAGAGCTCTTATTGTGTTTTCTGAAAAAAAGAAAAAAGTCCATAATAAGAAATCCCCTCATGGATAATGCAAAATCTCATTCTGGGAAGTGAACCATCAAGAAATTCTGTATTCAGAAATGGCAACCGGGGAATTCGGCACAAGTCAGTTTTTGCCACAATCAGATATAATTATTCCAATTAAGTGGTATGAGTATTGTACATATTTAACATGCTAATTGCCCTTTTAAACAATCAGTCGCTCATTTTAACATGTCCATTGATTATAATAATGAAGAGATTTTATTAAACAGGGAATAGCAGCGTCTTATATTCCGATTACGGAGAATATTCTCCGAGTTGCACAGGCTCCTTTTTAATACGGTGCGAAAATAGAAAATGCTAATTATTGTCATTTGTTAGAAATTACTTGGTCTTTCAAGAAAGCTAATTTGTTGGAAATAAAGTCCTAAAGCAGATACTATGGGAGCGTTAGTATATTAGCTAAAATACATTTATGTAATGTGATTTTAAAGCACCTCCGAAAACTATATTACTTGTAATATTTTTGGATTTTTTTTTATTTCAATGTTTGTGTAGGAAAGTATTATTTTGTTTTTTATATACATTAGGTCAGATGTATTTACACAGGGGTGTAACTTTAAGCTCTGGGGCCCCAATCTAAATTTTTTTATATGACCCTTAACTTACCATGTGCCATTTACTCAACTGATTTCTACTGAGACAGAGGAGCCACTGGAGTCATCATTGCCTAATTAATATGGCCAACGCATCCTTGGCATAAGCGAGGGATACTGGCACTGCATGCGAGTAGTAAGAGTCTCATATGTTCTGCTGGTTGGAGAATAGGACCAAGAATATTCTCAAGAGTCATGGAAAGGTAACATTACTGTTGCATTTAAGCTGTGCTCATTGCTTGAGTCATAGGCTAGAGTCAGGTGGGCATTACCTCTTTTTGTACAAAAATTGGAGAATTATTAAAAAATGTATAAATTGAAATGCAATATATATCCACTCCTCAAATTTTAACACCAAGAAGGAAAAGTCGTGGAATTATGAAAATCACAGGATGGATAGACGTGCTGACAGATCTCTTTGCAATTGCCGACCAAAGATGTCCCAAATGTGCTCAATGCAAGGCAAGTCCGGAGATGGGGTAGGCCATGGTAGCATGTTTAAGCCATCCAGGCTGCTCACAGTAACACAAGCAACATGACTACTGGTGTTGTCATATTGAAAAATGGCTCCTGGGACTCTTTGGAGAAAAGGCCGTATTACTGGTTCCACGATCAAATCAATGTAACACAGAGCTGTTAGTGTACCTGGAATAAAGACTAGACTGCACTACCGTAAATTTTGCCACTCCACACCATAATCTCAGAAGTTAGACCTGTGTGACATTCTCTTGCGCAGGCGTCTTCATGGCGTTACCTTGCATGGTCTCCAGACCAACCTTTGGTTATCATTGCATTCAAGAGAATAGCGGGACTCATCACTGAAGAGGATAGACTTCCACTCCAGCCTCCATTGCCGTCTTGCTCTGCACCATGATATTGTTTGAAAGTGGGGATGTGAGATTAGTAGACAACTGTATCTGGACATCCAGATGATCAGATTGCCTGTGTGTAGAAGAAATGCTCACTTGCTATGAGCGTCGACCACCGGGCAGCGCTCATAGCAATCTAGCAAATGACATCCATAGAGATCTGCTGCAGGCCTTTGGTTGTCATGTCTTCCCATTGGTGACCCATGATCATGTGACGGGGTCACCAATAGGCGGGATTTACTACGCACTTCCGGTACACCCATGTGAGACTCACCCTGTTTGATGCGGGCTCTGGCACTGAACCAGCACCTATTAGTGCACATGACAGATGAACTATACAGCTGACATGTGCCCTCAACAGCCTCAGGTGGAATTGCGATCCACTCACAGCTGTTAACTAGTTAAATGCTTTGGACAATCTCTGACATCAGCATTTAACTCTTGGTTACAGGAAGTGGAGCGCCCCCAGACGCAGGGCTGCGGGGATCTCGGTACCGGGCCTCTCTGTCTCGGTCTTGGGGTTGTCACGGTGGCCTGACCCGGTCCGTGACTCTGCTAAGGGGCGTTCAATTAAAAGTGGTGGTGCGTGGTGCGATGAAATAACGAAGACACAGGGTTGCAGTCTCTTTACCTCTTTACTGTAGGCTTCAGGATCCGCAATCCGGAGCACTGCTAACAGGGCTGGCTGAGACCGGCCGGTCCGAAGGCACATCCAGAGTTCCCTTTGCAGGTGGAGATCAGTGCCTACCTTCTAGCGCCTGTGTGTTGTAGTACTTCCCTGCTGAGCACCACGGGATAGTCCTCACAACTGTTGTGTCTGTTCCTGATGTTCTTTCTCACAACTCTCGTTTCTATTCTGATGTTCTTTCTCTCCGTCCCGCCGGATGATTTGGCTAGGATGCACCCGTATGACGGGTAGGCCTGGAGTTCTTCCGGGACCCTAGTGTCACCCCTCTCCCACAATTGCCTCCTATGTCTGCTTAAGTGATTTAGGTGAGACAGCCAAGCTATAATTAACTGTCCTGCCGCTGTTTGAAGTAATGCTTGGAGCCCAATACTTCCTCGGCGTTCCGGCCACGCGCCTCAGTAGGATGTTGCCTCGATCTTACGGCACGACTCCTACTGGTGTTATCTCCTTTTTGCTGTGATCTCGTTTCTCACTTTTCCACAATAAACCTCGCTTCTTGTCCTTTCTTGAGATACCGCCGCAATGTAGTGCAGGCGCGGTTCCTTAACGTTAGGCCTCTGTCAGGATCCCACCCCTGACAGGGACCCCCCTAAATCTTCCCCCGCAACACCCTCTGCCACAGGATGTTGCCTGGTTCCAACCCAGTCAGCTTCTCTCTAACTTTCTATCCATCCCCCAGTTTTACCAGATTGTGAGGAGTGGCCTAATACATAGTACCCTTTGCTCCCCCTGGAGGCCAGACTGTGAAGTGTATTGGTGCCTGTGATACCTGGTCAGGTGAACTCCTTAAGTGCCATCGGACATACCATCACTCCCCTTAGTGGCGGAGCAACAGTACTGCAACGACCAGGACTCTGGGGCGCTGCAGAAGCACGACGGAAATCCCACCCATCGCTTACCCTGTCACGTGATCACGGGTCACCAATGGGTCGGCATGACAACCGGAGGTCTCCGCTTTCAGAATCACCCGATTGATCAATATAAAAAAAAGAATTAACCCGATCGCTAAACGGCGTATCAAGAAAAAAATTCAAACCATCAGAATTTTGTTTTTGTGGCTGCTGCTACATTGCAATAAAATGCAATAATGGGCGATAAAATGATCGTATATACACAAAAATGGTATCAATAAAAATAACAGCTCGGCGTGCAAAAACTAAGTCCTCAGCTATCCCCAGATCACTAAAAATGGAGATGCTAAAGGTCTTGGAAAATGGCTCCATTTTTTTTGCTTACCAAAGCATGGATTTTTTTTCACCACTTAAATAAAAAAGAACCTAGACATGTTTGGTGTCTGTGAACTTGGAATGACCTGTAGAATCATAATGGCAGCTCAGTTTTAGCATTTGTAGAACATGGTAAAAAAATATATATAACTGTGGAATTGCACTTTTTTTTTGCAATTTCACCGCACTTAGAATTTTTTTCCTGTTTTCCGGTACACGATATGTTAAAACCAATAGTGTCCTTCAAAAGTACAGCTTGTCCCACAAGAAACAAGCTATCACATGGCCATATTGACGGAAAAATAAAAAAGTTATGGCTCTGGGAAGAAAGGGAGCAAAAAACGAAAATACCTCCGGTCATGAAGGGGTTAAAGAGGACCTGTCACCAGGTCAAAAGTGGCCAATTTCTGCTCTTATGTTTTTTTCTAAATTTACCATGTGGTTCCAGAGCAATATTTATCTTTATTTAGAGCTTATTTTTATGGTCTTTGCTGCTCACAATGAATTTATGCAAAGCAGCCTGAAAACACACCCCAGAGGATCCTGTGAGACACGCCTCCTTTTAAAGACCATAACACTACATTAAAAGGTCCATATCTCTGCATATAGCAGATTTTAAATAAAGAAAAAACAGCAAACTCAGGGGAGCAGTGGGGATAAAATAAGAGTGGAAAACCTTTTCCATGTGAGCTCCATTAGAAACGGGACTCAAGTAACAGAGTTAAACTGTCACAAACATTTTTTTTAAACGGAGGATAGTTCTCACAATGGAGAAAGTTGAGTCTGTACTGTATTTCTATAGGAAGGAAGTCGCTAAGGTGTAAGTTGAGTTGTTAGCAGTTATGTTGAGTTGTGTGGGTAACGTAATACACTGATAAGAAAGCATTTATTCAATGCCTCCCCAGACTCTGTGGAATCTGTTTAACCTGTTTTCTCACTTCCAGTCATTTCGGTATAACATCTCCTTTTTAGCTTTATTATAGACTGTTGTTAATTTTTTTTTATATATATATATGTTCAAACTCCATTTGTGAAGGTATTAATAAAGCTATGGAGATTTAGCTCAGCATTATGGAGTCATAAAAATAATAGTGGAATTCACTTATTGATGCTTTAGCGTTTTGAATAGCCACCGAGGGATTCATATTGTATGGACAAAAGAGGGAAGTCTGCATGCCATAAGGAGTCATCAAGGGAAATATATGATAATTAGGTCTTATTCCATTTGTAGAGTGTAAAGTCGAAGGATGGCTGCTTCCCTCTTGGAAAGGGTAATGTGCACTTTCATTTGTGGGCCGTAAAGTCGAAAGATGGCGGCTTCCCTCTTGGAAAGGGCAATGTTTACATTCCCCGATACAAGGGCTGCTTTACTAGATATATCACCTTGAGATACATTAGAAATGGGTTCAAATTGATGCTGTGGGCAAACGATATAGACAGAGAATGATAATGATTTTTATCGGTCTTTTGTCGTTCCCTTATGCACCCAACAGGTTCATCAAAGCCCCCGAACCCCGTGATAATACTTGTAGGTATTATTGTTAGAAAACATGACAACCTGCTCAAAAATCCAAATATTCTCAAATTAAAGTAGTATGCAAGGTAATAAAATACTGATTGGGACGGAACAATTGTGAGAGGTTCACCTTTGATTGAGGGTACTAGATTTTGGGGATGGGTATTAACGTAGACTATTTGATTTAACGAGCAACAATGCAATTACTTGAACAGTGCAATGGGGTAGCCTACATATTACCCTATCCAATTGAGGAATAGGTATCTATAGCCCCATTTTCAAGCAATCAATTATTATTTTGCACTTTAGTTTTTTCCTACCCTCACTCCAAATGCCGAAACTATCACCCCGTCGACACAGTCACATGAGGACTTGATTTTTGCAGGACAAGTTGTGGTTTTGAATGACACCATTCCAAGTGTGGTACAATAAACACAATTTGGCATTTTTTTAATTTTTTTTGCTTCATTCTTCCGGCATTAATTTTGATAACATGACTCTTTAGGTCAACATTATTATGACGATACCAAACTTCCATATTTTTTATTTTTATTTTAAGGGCTAAACAAATTTAGGTCTTGATAATTCTGACGTTTTGAATTTTCTTTCTCTTTACAGCATTTAGCATATTTATTAATTTTATATTTTCATAGATCAGACTTTTATAGATGTGGTGATACCTAATATGTTAATTTTTAAAAAATTAGGAAAAGTGATGATTCAAACTTTTATATATTTTTATTTTATTTCTCTTTCTAAAAACTTTTCTTTCCTGCATTTTTATTCCATTTCTTAGTGAAATTAGAAGACCTGCAATGGCTCGTTATATACACTGTAATATTTCAGTGGCTGGGCTTAATTAGAGTTCGAAGAAGACAGAAATAAGCCCCCATCCAACATGACAAGCCATCACTATCACAGAGGGAAAAAATGGTTGCATGTCGAGGGTTTTCTACTGAAATGCCTATGTCGAAGATTGAATTTAAGTGGGCCAACATCAATGATCTGAGTTGGCTCTGATTGCTGCTATTAGATGCAAATGTCATCTGCACTGGATAGCTGTCTCCATTATTGCCAAAGACAGTGACAGTGAACAGATTGGTGGTTGCACTTGCACACTGTTGCTCTATTCACACAGTGAATTTTAGTACCCCCATTCTCATGATCATAAGGAGCCTGAGGTTGGACCGCCATCTTTACATAGATGACATATTTATGGGGAAACCTATTTAGTTGTACTCACGGCACTTGAATCAGATGTCACTTGGGAGGATATGTTCAGATTTACTGAGTTCATCAAGCAAATAATGGTTATATTATTCTTCTACCCAACAATCCATAATGGCTGGGGTAGTAAGGTTATGTGTTATGGGTGGAATGGTGGCTCAGTGGAAAGTACTAGTGATGATCGAGCCCTAAAATGCCCGAATGCTCAGTACTTTAATCGAGTAGGTCGGATGCTTGGATGGTCTCAACTCGAGTTTTGAGTATAAGGGAAGTCAATAGGAAAGTCAAGCATTTTTCCGGAAGACCTTACACGGACGGCTAGGGAAGGAAAATTGCTGAAATAGAAAAAGCACTGAAATGGAACGGGAACAGCATGGGGAAGACGCCTGAATGCATCTCTGACTCCCAAATCGCTGCTGGGAACACTGTTGTCAGGGTATTACACAACTTTTACGGACTGACAATAAAGCATACAGAACCAAAAATAAAATTGATTTTACAGGAAAAGAAGATGTTAGGAAACATTCTTTCCTGCATAATGACTTGTATATAAAGCAAAATTAAAATGCAAAAAAAACACGTCCTCCACCCTTTAATAACCAGACAATCTCTCACCGTATTTACCCATCCCCTATGACTACAGTAGATGACATAATAGTGGGTGAAATCAAACTATACCCACCGATAGTCACCGGTAAATTTTGTCATTTTACTGCCTTGCCTGGGGATGTGGTGTGAGTGGCATGATCAGACATATCCTATTTAATAGGTCGGACTCTGAAACTCACAAAACCTATGTGAACAATGCAACAACTGCCAAAAATTAGAAGGATGAAGTACTCTGATACACCCTGTATTAGACATAAAGGAGAGCCTCATACACATTGCTAAAAGTGTTTGGTAGTGGGACTCCTAGACTCATAAAGCCCGCCTATTCTAGTGCAAGGGCTGCCAAAAATGAGAAGGAGGAACTGCAATACACCCTGGAAGACAAAAATTTTAAACGAATGCCGCCTGATGACCCTCTAAAAATTTGGAAAGAGTGACTATAATGACCCTATAAAAATTTGGAACGTGATGCATAATGGGCCTCTAATGATTTTGTAGAGAGTGGCTATCATGACCTTCTAAAAAATTGGAGAGAGTGACACATAATGGCCCGCTAAAAATTTGTAGAGTAATGCATAATGGCCTTCTAAAGATTTAAAGAGAGTTACTATAATGATGCTGTAAAAATTTGGAGAGAGTGACTAAAATGACCTTCTAAAAATTTGGAGACAGTTACTATAATGACCTTCTAAAAATTTGGAGAGAGTGACACATAATGGCCCTCTAAAGATTTTTAGCTTGAGCCGCCTGATGATCCTCCATTTGAATTGGCTTTTTGTACCACAGCTGTCATCCAATGGGATTGAAAAGTCTGAGTCAGAGCCGCAAGATGACCCTATAAAGATTTTAAATGAGGGCTGCCTGTTGACCCTTTAAACATTTTGACTGAGGGCCACAGAATGTCCCTATAAAGATTTAGAGTTAGGATTGCCTGATGACCCTGTTGATATGGCGGAGGAGAAGAACAAGAAAAAGAAGAAACCATGAACAGTATACCCTTTTTGGGTGAGAAGGGGTGAATAGAGTCAGCCTATCAGCATTTTCAGTTGAGAGGCACATGCACCTATCAGTTATTATGCCCCCAGCGGCACTAAAAACCTGCTCTGACAAAATGCTAGCAAGGTGTAGAGGGACAGTTTATGCCACGTGTCCTGTTTGGATGACCAAAAGTTGTACGGCACAGAGGAATTACGGAGGAGGCTGGTATGGTCGGCTAAGTACTCCTTCACCAGCTTCAAAAATGTTTCTCTCCATATCAGACTACCCCGCGCATTAGGGCCTAGGTGTTGTGAAGGGCTAATGAAACTGTCCAGACCTTTGATAGTGTTCCCCTGCCTCTGTTGAACCTGGTGTATGTCTCCCTCATCTCTCGTCCTTGGTTGGCCAAGGATCTATGACCTGTGCCGCAATCGTTATCAGATGGGATTTTTTTTTACGAATTGTTCGCCTAGGGCATTTTGGTATTGCACCATTTTGTAGATTGCAAGCCCTCTCGGGCAGGGCCCCCTCTCCTACTGTACCAGTCGTGACTTGTATTAATATTATTGTACTTGTTTATATTATGTATTCCCCTCCTCACATGTAAAGCGCCATGGGATAAACTGCACTATGATAACAAATAATAATAAAAATTTTGCTAGCCATCTCTGCCACGGGAAGGAGAGATGGAATGTTCTCCTTGTATTGTGGTCAAGAAGGGTGAACAACCAGTAATGAATGTTGACTAAAATGCATATAATGCGAGGGTCACAGGAAAGGCAGCAAGACAGTCAGCCATGTGTTCCAGACTCCCAACAGGCAAGACTTCCCTGTCACCACCAGGATGACATCTCTTCCTCTTACTCCTCCTTATCTTCAACCCATCCATGCTAAACACGCGGAATGGAACTGGTGTTGGTAGTACCCTCAGTAGCGCAGGCAACCATTTCCTGTTCCTCCTCTTCCTCAGCTTCCTCTTCCTCATTATCACCCAATCTATGCTGAGAAGATGAGATGAGGTTGGGCTGGATAGTATCATCCTGTCTTCTTTCTTCCTCCGTGTCCACCTGGTCCATATGCAAAGCTTCCTCTTTAATTGTGAGCAGCGAGCGTTGTAGTAGACACACAAGCAAGATGGTTATGCTGATTATGGCATCAATGCCTCTCACCATCTTGGTTGATTACTCAAAGTTTTGTAGCACTTCACAAGATGTCAGACATACGTGCCCACTTGTCAGTTGTTATGTGCAGAGGCTGACCAGAATACCAATAGGCATGTTGTAGCTGGTATTTGACTACTATCGTAGAGCCCCAGGGTGTGGTCACGTCACACACTAGTCAACAAGCTGGCACTTGCAAGCGCTGCTGCAACACTTCCAGACCAGCTGCAGCTGACTTGCGGAGATAGGTATGCTGTGTGTGCGCCTTCACAAGTAGATTAGGCAAATCTGGGTAGGTTTTCATAAACCGCTGAACAACTAAGTTGAGCATGTGGGCCAAGCATGGTACTTGTGTGAGCTTGCCAAGCGTCAGAACCACCACCATGTTACGGCCATTATCACACACTGGCATGCCTGGTTGTAAGTTCAGCGGCAAGAGCCACAGATCCATCGGGTCTGTTATATCGTTCAAGAACTCCAGCTTGCGACTAATATGGATGACAATTTGAAGATGAACGAGGAGGAGGAGGGGGGGTACAGGAACTGGTGTAGGATGTGGAGGAAACCCTGATGAAACTAGGGCCCACAATCCTCGGTGTTGGTAGCATGTGTGTCGTCCCAGGGTCCAACCCAGTCCCAGCCTCCACTAGGTTCACTCATTGTTCCGACAGAGAAATGTAGCATCCCTAGCAACAAGCACCTGTCCACGTCAGTCGTAAGTGGACCTTCCTAGTAACTGCATTGATCATGGCATGGGTGATGTTATGGGACATCTGCTGGTGTAAGGCAGAGACGGCACACCGGCAAAAACAGTGGAGGCTGGGAACCAAGTATCTAGGGATGGCCGGAGGGCAGGAAGCATCCGCACCTGCATCATGGATAGAGCATTGACAAGCACATAGCACAGGGAAAGAGGCAGTGGTGTCACCTGCAGAGACTGATTGTGGACCCAGTCGTTCGGCCCACCTAGTCGGGTGCTTTGATGATATGTGCCCGAGCATGCAGGTATTGGTCAGGCTGGTAGTGGTCAGGCCCCTGCTGATCTTGGTACGACATAGGTAGCAAAATGACCATTCGTTGCACCAGATTGGACTGGGGAATACCTAACTCTTGGCTTGGGAACTTTCTGTGTGTGGATGCGCTGGGGAACAGTTGCCTGACGTCTTCCTCTGGCCACCCCACTGCCTCTTCCTGCCTGTTATGGTGATGCAGATCCCTCCCCCCTATGCTCTGCTGGCCTCACTCTGCATAGCACCTTCCCAGGTTGGGTCAGTGATTTTATCGTTCACCATCTCATCATCCACTTCCGCATTCTGGTCCACTGCTTACTTGTTGACTTAACAACATCACTTGTTAGCAACTATTTATCATAATCATCTACCTCTCACTAGAGAGTACTGTTTTCTTACAGTACTAGGGTCCTGGATGGAATCCCAACCATCTTAGAAGATTGGAAAGAAATTCTAAGAAGAAAACAGAATATCTTTGTTGAGTTTGTATGTTCTCCTCCCGACTCAGGTTGGAATCCTCCTGAGTATTGTAGGTTTCCTCCCATGCTCTAACCTCTAAAATCATGCTGATCATTTCCAATGATAGTCTATAGGGCAGGAGGAGAATAGCATATAGAAGGTGCAGAAGTAACAATCACATCAGGACACTGGTTTCTGGAGAAGGGTCCAATATCCCCGGAACTGCATCATAGAATTGGGAAATGAATCAATAGAAATATTGGTAAAGGCTTTCATACCAAAATTCAGATTTGTTGGAATTCTTCATTTTTGCATTTCTTCTCCCAGAAATCGTAGACATTACAGATACTGCTGAATTAGCTTATCTCTATATAAAGTCTTTATATTCCACATGCCAAATAAGTAATTAATTGTTTTGGATGGCAAAAGAGCATCTTCAGTACACACAGCTGAGAGGATCCCTCGGTGAAGATCTAAACATCTTTTTAACCTCTTGACTCTAGAATAAAAGAATGAAATTGATCACCAGCCCTAACAATAGCTGCAAACCAGCAACTGCCCGCATACATAATGATCTGCACACACGAGGCTCTTCAGGGGCACACCTGGTAGAATAATTAAGGGAGACTGTAGCCAAAAGTCATGTTACATGCTTCTGATTAATGCTCGCAATGATAATCTTTGCAGCAATCGTTTTTCTTTTTTTTAGCATATCTGGATAGTAAAAAATAAGATGAAAAGCATTTTGCCCTACAATCACACATTTTGTAACAACTCCAAGTCTGTGGAAGACTTGTTGGGACTGATAACTCCCTTTAATTAAAGGCATTTGTAGAACCAGTGATTTATCCTATACGCGAACCGTTTAAAGGGGTTGTCATATCATGTTGTTTAATGGGATAAATCTGTAAAATGCTTGTAAAAACAAAACAAGTAACAATTTACCTCTTATTACAAATCCTCAAGATTGTCCTTTATAGTTTACTGCTCGCTGCCTAGGTTGTCCACTACTGCTGCAGTCTATGAGCGGTGGACGGTTTCCAGGATAAAGATCCTGCACTTGCAAGCTATTTGCTTTAGAGCTTCACAGTGCTTCAAAGATGTCTTTGCTAGCAGCACGGAAAAGGGCACAGTTCGGACCAGTGAAATGGTCCGAATTGTCACTCTTTAGAAATGCACCACACCCAGGCAAGCATGACGGTAGGCGCCGGGAACAGTGCACTCTAGAAGATGAGAAATCACATTATATGATTTTTAAATAATTAAATTGCATTTATAACTTTTTGGTATCAACTCCACTCACCGTGTTTGGAAGAAGAAGGAGTACAACCCAAGAACCCCATCCCAACCGCGAAACATGTTGGGGGGAAAACATCATACTTTGGGGGTGCTTTTCTGCAAAAGGGACAGGACCACTGCACCGAATTGAAAGGATGATGGATGGAGTCATGTTTCGAGAGATTTTGTCCAACAACCTCATCCCTCAGTAACAGCACTGAAGATGAGTCGTCGCTGGGTCTTCCAGCATCACAATGACCTGAAACACACAGCCAGGGCAACTAAGGAGTGGCTCCATAAAAAGCATCTCAAGGTCCTGGAGTGGCCTAGCCAGTCTCCAGACCTGAACCCAATAGAAAATCTTTGGAGGGAGCTGAAACTCAATGTTGCCCAATGACAGCCCTGAAACCTGAAAGATCTGGAGAAGATCTGTATGGAGGAGTGGACCAAATCCCTGCTGCAGTGTGTGCAAACTGGGTCAGGAACTGCAGGAAATGTCTGACCTCTGTAATTGCAAACAAAGGTTTCTGTACCAAATATTAAGTTCTGTTTTTCTATTGTATCAAATACTTATGTCATGCAATAAAATGCAAATTAATTATGGAAAAATCATACAATCTGCTTTTCTAGATTTTTTTTTAGATTCTGTCTCTCACAGGTGAAGTGTACCTACGATAAAAATTACAGACCTCTCCATTCTTTGTAGGTGGGAAAACTTGCAAAATCGGCAGCGTATCAAATACTTATTTTCCCCACTGTATGTGTGTAATGTGTGTGTTATAAGTATGTTGTATGTATGCATATACATAAATGTGTACACATATGGTATGTCTAATGTACATAGATGTGTGCAATGTGTAAATGTATGGAGGTGTAACCGGACCCTATGTTTTGAAGCTTTCTTTGAATTTTGGACACAAAAGATGTTTAGATGTTTTTTTTCTCCATTGTAGCATACCACTTTTTGCTTCAAGAACACAGCAAAAAAATATGCTGATTATTCCATTTCCATTTCTGGAATCTCCAGCAATCAGACTGATATCTGTAGTAGAAACCATCAGCAAGTGTCCAAAACCCCTACAGTGCCACCACAGGAGCATTGAGGTACTACACAGCCCCTATCAAAATCAAAAAAGAAAGGCTGTTTATTTAACTTATGGACACACTGTATCCTCCAGGGCAAGACTCTTCGTGGGTTGCTCCTTTCTCTTTCTAGTAGATGGTTGCTGAAAAAAAGTGAAAATCGTATGCAATTATTTTTGGTTTTGGTGAATATAGTTATAGATAATTGACTGTTCTTAGTGGGAATGAGTTATCATACAATGACCTACTGTTTAAATGAGGTTTTTATGTCAAAAGCTTTATATATATATATATATATATATAAATAATCATCTAACGGGTACTTTCGTCTGTTTGTCTGTCTTTCTGTCTGTCTGTCTGTAACGGAAATCCTGCATCGCTGATTGGTCGTGGCTGGCCGCGACCAATCAGCGACAGGCTTAGTCGGGCCGCGAATTGGCCCCTCCCTACTCTCCTCAAGTAAGTGCCCCCTCCCTACTCCCCTCCGGTCAGTGCCAGTGTGTCTTTCTATCCCGGACCAACTTTTTACTATTGATTCTGCCTATGCTGCTTCAATAGTAAAAAGATATAATGTTAAAAATAAAAAAAAATAAAAATTGTGCTATTCTCACCTTCCGACCGATCTGGGTAATTTCACAATGCATCACTAGGAACTGAAGCTGGCAGCAGCATCGCGCGCATCGGGACAGCTTTGGTCGACGCCGGAGGGTGAGTATATAACTATTTTTTATTTAATTTTTTTTTTTTTTTTTTTAACAGGGATATGGTGCCCACACTGCTATATACTACGTGGGCTGTTATATACCACGTCGGCTGTGTTATATGCTTCGTGGCCTGTGTTATATACTACATCTCTGTGCTATATGATTCGTGGGCTGTGTTATATACTGCGTGGCCTGTGTTATATAGTACGTGGTCTGTGTTATATACTACGTGGGCTGTGTTATATACTACGTGGGCTGTTATATCCTACGTGGGCTGTGTTATATACTACGTGGGCTGTGTTATATACTACATGGGCTGTGTTATATACTACATGGGCTGTTATATACTGTGTGGGCTGTGTTATATACTGCGTGGGCTGTGTTATATACTACGTGGCTGTGCTATATACTACGTGGCTGTGCTAAGCGCGACGTACATACATACATACATATTCTAGAATACCCTTTGCGTTAGAATCGGGCCACCATCTAGTATATATATATATAGTTGTGCTCAAAACTTTATATACCCTTTTTTCAGAGAATATGAATGATAACACAAAACCTTTTTCTCCACTCATGGAGTGAATCCATTTATTGTCAAACTACTGTTTTTTTAAATCATATGACAACCCAACACATCCAAATGACCCTGATCAAAAGTTCACATACCCTGGTGATTTTGGCCTGATAACATGCACAGAAGTTGACACTTATGGGTGTGAATGGCTACTAAAGGTAACATCCTCACCTGTGACCTGTTTGCTTGTAATCAGTGTGTGCATAAAAGCTGAGTGAGTTTCTGGGATCCAGACAGACTCTTGCATCTTTCATCCAGCCACTGACAATTCTGGATTGTGAGTCATGGGGAAAGCAAAAGAATTGTCAATGGATCTACGGGAAAAGGTAGTTGAACTGTATAAAACAGGAAACGGACACAAAAAGATAGCCAACGAATTGATAATGCCAGTCAGCAGCGTTCAAACTGTGATTAACAAATGGAAAATCATGATGAAAAAGGAACAACATTCCTATTGTAAAGCACGGAGGTGGATCGCTGATGCTTTGGGGATGTGTGACCTACAAAGGCACAGGAAACTTAGTGAAAGTTGAAGGAAAGATGAATGCAGCACGTTATCAGCAAATACTGGAGGCAAATTTGCACTCATCAGGCCAGAAGCTGCGCATGGGATGTACTTGGATGTTCCAACATGACAACGATCCAAAACACAAGACCAAGTCGACCTTTCATTGGCTACAGCAGAACAAAGTGAAGGTTCTGGAGTGGCCATCTCAGTCTCCTGACCTCAATATCATTGAGCCACTCATTGAGCCACTTTCAAGTGCTCAGTTCATGCTAGACAGCCCAGGAATTTACAGGAACTGGAGGGGTTTTGCCAAGAAGAGTGGGCAGCTTTACCATCTGAGAAAATAAAGAATCTCATCCACAACTACCACAAAAGACTTCAAGCTGTCATTGATGTTAGAGGGGGCAATACACGGTATTAAGAAATGGGGTATGTGAACTTTTGAACAGGGTCATTTGGATGTTTTGAGTTGTCATTATGATTTAAAAAGAGAAAACACAGTAGTTTGACGATAAATGGCTTCACCCAACCAATAACCATGAGTGGAGAAAAAGTTCTGGTGTTATCATTTATATTCTCTGAAAAAAGGCCAAGAAAGCAGAAATTCTGCCAGGGTATGTAAACTTTTGAGCACAACTGTGTATATATTAGTAATTTCTGAAATTTTAATATCACAATCGGTACTAAAAGGACCTTGTCAGCAGGTTTTTGTTATGTAATGGTACAGCAGCATGATGTAGGGGCCGAGACACTGATTTCAGTAATGTGTCACTTACTAGACTGGTTGCTGTAGGTTTAATAATTTCAGTGCTTTATCAGCAGGACATTATTACTAAAGGACTAGCATCTCATGCATCCTAGTCTACTACTTTGTGTGATCTATCCCCAGCACTGATTAGTAGCTTTCAACCTATTCACAGTGTACACAGAAAGCTGCCAATCAGTGATGTGGGTGGGGCTATACAGAGCTCAGCATTCAGATAACTGCTAGATGTGCAGCAGAGAAAACAGTGATTTTATGAAAAAACTGCAGTAAGCAGCCCAGTAAGTTACACATCGCTGGAACCAGGGTTTCTGCTCCTACATCATGTATATGTCAGTTCAAATGGGGTAGAAAAACCTGGTGACAGACTCTCCTTAAAAAAAAATTACATTGGGCGATGGGGCTATTTTAGATTCATACTTCATGAACATTAGTAGCAATAGACTGACTTAGACCCTATCTTTTGTAATGAAGCATCTAATGAGCGTGTGCAAAAGTCATTGTGAATGCAGGAGGAAGAGACCTGTAACATCGACCATCATGAATGGTGGATCCTGTTTTATCTTCTAACATTGAAATCTTGCCTGTGATGATAATGAGACTGCTGAAAAGGTTTCTGTACACAATAGGAAGAATGAGTCTAAAATCGTGCAAGTGGCCAGGGTGTAAATTGCAGGATCTGCCTTTTTTAAATACAGATTCTGATATGAAAAAAAATCATTACCAAATAAAAAAAAAAATACTTTGGTACAAAAAGTTGATCTAAACAATAGGTGCTATGGTGATACATTCTCTTTAAACAAAATATGTATAGGACAGTGAAATCTCCCATTCCTGTGTGTCCTTTGTCACCTGCTCTGTGTCCTGCAGGAGGTTGTTTGGGCCAAGTGGTGTAACGTAAGGCCCCATTACGGAGCCTGTGCTGAGGTGGCGATATTAACACTTGTGCTCAGCAAAAGACTCACAGAGAAAAAGGCTTCAGAAATGCGGCCAGGCTGAGATTTCCGATTTCATTTTACACTTCCAGGTGAAAAGGGGCACCGGAATAATTAAGGAAAAAAAACACCTTTTACAGCAAACCGGCCTCATCTTCCAGTCATTGAGATCGGAGAAGCCTGGTAACGAGCCAGTAGCCATAGTCTAAGCGGGAGAGGCGACCGGAGAAATCATGCAAATTGTCATTTTCATTTTAACAAGCCCTGGGGGGATCATTAATTTTTTAAAAAGCTCTTTTCATCTTTTTAAATAAAGATTATTGCTCGCAAATATAATCATTAAAATCTGAGTCAACAGAATGGCAAAAGGATATATGCATATAGCAACACTAATAATAATCTACACTATTATCATCTATCATCTATTATCTGTCTATCATCTATCTATTATCTATTTATTTATTATCCATTATCTATTTATCTATTATCTATCTATATTATCTATCTATATTATCTATCTATTATCTATCATCTATTATCTATCTATTATCTATCATCTATTATCTGTCTATCATCTATCTATTATCTATTTATCTATTATCTATCTATTATCTATCTATCATCTATTATCTATTTATTATCTATCTAGCTAGCTATCATCTATCTATTATGTATCTATCTATCTAGGTAAAAATCAAAGAAGCAGCACACCATTTTAGTGCAAAAAAACAAAAAAACTATTTTAATAGCCCATTTGTGTGTGACATTTCGGCTCTGTGTGTGAGCCCTTTTCATCTACTATCTATCTATCTATCTATCTATCTATCTATCTATCTATCTATCTATCTATCATCTAACTTCTATCTATTATCTATCTATTATCTATCTATCATCTATCTTCTATCTATTATCTATCTATTATCTATTTATCTATCTATTATCTATCTCTCTTCTATCTATCCATCTATCTTATCTAGCTATCATCTATCTATTAATTATGTATCTATTATCTATCTAATATGTATTTATTTATTTATATATCTAGATGCAAGAAAAAAAGGTCCATTTAGAGAATGATGAGTTTGTGAAAAACATGCAAAGTATCAAAAAAGCACTAAAAGTGTGAAAAATACCACAAAAAAGCACTGTTTATAGTGTGGAAAAGATTTCCTGTTGACTCACAGTCGGGATCTGGCCACAGCGGGATTTTTTTTGCTGCAAAGAATAAATGAATAAAAGTTAGAAATAAAGGAGCACTTTTAAAAAAAAATTCTACAACAAGCTCCATCACTTTTTTTTTTCAGGAGCGTGCTACATTTAAAAATAAAGAGACGTTATCCCAATAATCCCACCAGAATGAGGAACGAGAGAATGCAATGTTTTTCGACATTTCAATCATTATATAGATGTTAGGGGGCGTCCCACATAATGTTTTATATAAAAATAATGCTGCAAGGTTTGATCCATTTTGAAGTTGATTGAAAAAAAATCATCGGAAAGGTAAAGGACGGACTCTTACTTCTACATAATGGATCCATTTATGGCATTATCTAAAAGAGAAAAAAAATCTAGTTAAAAAAATGAAGTGGCGGTTTTCCAAAAAAAGGTTGTGCAGGAATTCACCCTTTATAGTAGCATCTGGCCAAAGTGTTTTTACGTGATGTGTGAACTAAACTTAATACTCCATCAGACAGGATGAAAAACAATGACAGAATATTGTATTTAATATTTTAAAAAATACATGTAAGTATTCTATTATTGTTATACACAGCACAATGCGAATTCTGTTCCTAAAGCTTCCAAGGCAGAACATGCAGTATTGATCGATCACATATGTAAGTGATGCAACAAGGTCAATGGGGAAAAAAAAAGGTGCTGGGGGTATTGTTCTATTTCTTTTTTGGTTATTGGTCCTGAGGGTTATTCTATAAATGTGAGTGTTTGATTGGAAGGTCTGTTGTGCTTCTATCTCCCATTCTGCACTGCTCAGCCTGCTCTATGTAATGTGACCCCCACATTTTTAACATAACACAAGAAAGGGCCAGGTGCAGGGGTCCTGGGGGCTCTGCTTACCAATAGCCTTTCATTAGGACCACTCATGCTCTGCCCCTTTGTATGCCACTTTTTTCATTACATTTATTACACAAGCAGCCCATGACCAATCTATACACAAAATGCTTTATATTATATATATATATATATATATATATATATATATATATATAAAATAATATATAACATGTATAAATATATACATTTATTTATTACATTTGTATTAAAATAAAAATATATAAAAGTATAAACATATGTAAAAATAAATAAATTAATATATATATATATATAATATATACATTTATATGCTTCCATATATATATGTATATATATTTATATTCACACACATATATAGAGTATACGTGTATATATATATATGCACACATTTATGCAAGTATATACATACATATGTAAGCATATAAAAGTATATATGTATATATGTAATATATATTATTTTATTTTATTTTATATATGTTCATATTTTTATTTTAATACATATGCAAGCATATGAATATATATATATATATACACTGTATATATATATATATACGGTACACATATATATATACATACACGGTATATGTATATGTGTGTATATATATATATATATATATATATATATATATATATATATATATATATACATATATACACACACACACACACACACGTGTGTTAGTTTTGATATTTTTTTTCCTGACAAGACAGCAGCACTCTTCTTAGCATTAATACAATATAGATATGCAAAATAGTGTTATGTTCAGTTGTAATGACATCCAAAATCCATTAAAAAAATAGAATATTCTTATTCAGCACTCCAAATTTGCAGAAGGAAAATGTTTATTACCCTGATGCTTCAACAATTACTTCTCTTTGTTAAATATATAAATATATATACATATATATATATATATATATATATATATATATATATATATATATATCATACATTAAAGATGTAATTTTTAAATCTATTTTATGTATCTTGTATTTATTAACTTTAGCTACTGTACATTACTAGTCTAAAAGTTACATGTAAATGACCTAGAAACTTGTGCTCACTGGTTTGGGTATTTTAACAGACAAAAGGTTGTGGCAGACATTTCTGCTACTGTTCTATTCATCAACTTTCGTTGCAGAAATTCATGTAACAAAGGAGTATGAAGGTACCAGATTTAAGAAGTATTAAATATTAAAATATGTGACACAGCTGATTAAAAAAAAAAAAGTATGGATCTCTCAGTGGTAGGAATAATTTATTTTATTAAGAAGAAAGTGTGTAAAAAAATTTTTTTATCATGCAAAGTTTTAGCTTTAACCATGTAAATAAAATGAAAGCATGTGTATGCTTGTGTGTATAAATATATGTGAATACACACACATTATGTATACATATATTTACACACACACATTTATATATATGAATGCTTCAATCTTTCTCTAGATATATGTACCTAAATTAATACATATATCTGCACATATATGTGTGTATAATATATATATATATATATATATATACATATATACACACACACACATATATATATATATATATATATATATATATATATATATATAAATATGCATCATTGTCATCAATTTATATTCCCAATACTTATTTGTTAAATTAATCAGAGTTTTTGGTTTGTCCTTGAATTCTTTGCCTGAATAAGGTGACATTATAAGATCTTTCATTTGGTAAATGATGCAGCATTGCTATTATTTATTATACTAAGCAGATAATAATAACAAAAAGAATAATAGTAATAACTACCAATGTTTATTATATCAAATACCCTAAAAATGCAAATATAATATGACATTCTTTCCTGTTATTCTTGTGTTATTTTATGAAACAGTAGCAATTAAAAAAATCATTATAATCATAATTACATAATTGACAAACATATTCTAACGATTCAATTCATAATACAAACATTACTACAAATAATTATACAATATGGTAATCATTATTTTTGATACATGTAGAAACTCGGGGATCCTGCCAGTAATGGAAACCAGCCTGAACTATAAGCTGCCTTATATATGTGTGTGCATTTTTTTATATATATATATATATATATATATATATATATATATATATATATATATATATATATATATATATATATATATATATATATATATATATATATATATATATATATATATATATCAGCTTATAGTGCAGGCTGGTTTCCATTACCGGCAGGATCCCCGAGCCCCGAAGCTCTGCAGCCTTTCCGTGAGGGAAAATATGTTCTTGAAATCTGCAACTAAGTCACTAAAATACTACATGAGGTCGTAAACTCCCTGAATTAATCGCCCTTACAAATCATGATCCAAAAATCATATCGTGCAAAAAATAAAACATATATTGCTTGTTAGAATAGGATGGAATCGCTGTGATAAATGGTGGCTGGGATGTAAATGTAAGGAGATTTCTTTTTCTTTAGAAGCCACTGGCATTTCATCCCCTTAAAAAATCTGATATACTTAACTTATAGAATTGGAAATAAAGTAGAAGGAGCACAGTATAAGCAATGTATATATATATATATATATATATATATACATATATATATATATATATATATATATATATATGTGTGTGTATATACACACACACATACATATACATTTATATATATATACACACACATATATATATAGACATATACATTTATATATACATATATACACATATATATATATACACACATACATACAATATTTTTATATCATAAATATAGTAAATATTTAAATATATAAAATTCGATTGCAAAATAATATATGCATACATATATATGTGGACTCTTGCAAACTATACATTTTGCATATGTATTATGTAGAAATCTATGCACACAATATATAATAAATATTTTATAATACATATATATATAAACATTATTAATATAAAACAATTTATAAACCATAATTTAAAAAAAATACAGTGATGCAGTGAAATAAGATAATAAATTGATTACATTACTAAATTAAACTGAGTAATAAAACAATCCGGTTTCTCTCTTTTCTTTCTTTTTTTCTCTCTCTCTCTATACATTGTCATTCCTATCAGTCTGCCTGTCCAGAGCTATGGCGATCATTCCTTCGTGTAACAGATGAAGCTCCTGTGTGGAGGTGAAGCAGGGAGAAGTCAGCAGCCCCATGTACAGAGCTCGGGTGCCAATCTGCTGCGGTGGAGGAGAAGCTGAGCAGCAGAAGGCAAACCTGTATTTATCCCACTAAGCTAATAATAAAGCTTGTTTGTACAACTAAACACTGACATTTATGGCTTCCTACCCCTGTGGTAAAAGCTTGTTGCAAACTAAGACCACCCCCAAATGTAAAGTTCTCCAAAACTATGTAAAAGGGGGAATTGTCTGATGCGACACTTCCCAACGACCTTCCCTGTGATTGTGGGGAGAGGGTAAAGCAAGGGTTAAAGAGCCCAGGTATTGATGGGCAGCAGGCCAGCATCATTCCCTCCATAGTGAGGGGCAGAAGAGGGCCATCATGTACAGCCTGGCTCTACTGGACTGATAGATCCGACAAATGGCATCCTGCCCCAGAATCAGCGCCTGATTACTATCAGTGGGGGAGGTGTAACGAGCTCATCGGGAGAAGGGGTCTCACACCGATTACAGGGGCTTATATACATCCAGGGAACAAACTATCAGTCAAAAAATACCAAGCGACATTCATCTGCTGCAAGGTGGGAACCTCAGACTCCGCACAACTTAGGGAATTAGGACCGGAAGTGTCCAACTTGCTGGGGATTGTAGTTCCCAGGCGCCTGAAGGAGGTGGAGAGGCCTGGAGTATAGTGTTCCATGTTTTACCCATGTTTAGTGTAGGTGTGATCAGCAGCTTATCTCTAGACACTGTCCTATTATAAAACAAGTTTACAAGGTTTACATGGAAATGTGAAGCTGAGCTTCCTCCAAGGAAAGGTTCCATATTCCCATCATTTCCGAGGAGAAGTCATCCAAACCACAGGAGAGGCCAAGGGCTATGTACAGAGGGGACTGTGTGCTGCACACAGAGGGGGCATCCATCTATCTATCTAGTATCTATCTATCTATCTATCTATCTATCTATCATCTATTTATCCATCATCTATTATCGATCTATTATATATCTTCTATCATCCATCTATCTATCATCTATCTATCATCTATATCTTATCTATCTATTATCTATCTCTATTATCTATCTGTTATCTATCTATTATCTATCATCTATTATCTATCTATTATCTATCTATCATCTATATCTTATCTATCTATTATCTATCTCTATTATCTATCTGTTATCTATCTATTATCTATTATTTATCATCTATTATCTATCTATTATCTATCTATCTATCTATCAATCATCTATCTATTATCTATCTATCATCTATCATCTATCTATTATCTATCTATCATCTATCTATCATCTATTTATCCATCATCTATCATCTATTATCGATCTATTATATATCTTCTATCATCCATCTATCTATTATCTATCTCTCTATTATCTATCTATGTATTATCTATATCTATTATCTATCTATCTATCATTTATCTATTATCTATTTATATATAATCTATCATCTATCTATTAATCTATCATCTATTTATCCATCTTCTATCATCGATCTATTATATATCTTCTATCATCTATTATCGATCTATTATATATCTTCTATTATCTATTTATCTATATATCTATCATCTATTATATATGTATCTACTATCTAGTTATTATAAACAAATCGATCAATTGAATGATATACAAATACATTTAATATTTTACCCTAAATTATTACATTTTCCAAAAAGGTAAATGAAAAGTAAAAAATTAATTGTGACTCTTTACCTGACAGCTAAGGGAAAAGTCAGGCTGCAACTTTCTTCACATGACATTATATATAAGGCTACTTTCACACTAGAGTTTTTTGTCCTCCGCCACAATGCGTCGTTTTGGAGCAAAAACGCATCCTGCAAAAGTGCTTGCAGGATGTGTTTTTTCTCCATTGACTTGCATTAGCGACGCCTTGCGACGGATTGCCACACGTCGCATCCATCGTGCGACGGATGCGTCGTGCTTTGGCGGACCGTCGGCACAAAAAAACGCTACATGTAAAGTTTTTTGCTGCCGACGGACCGCCATTTCCGACCGCGCATGCACGGCCGGAACTCCGCCCCCACCTCCCCGCACCTCACAATGGGGCGGCGGATGCGCTGGAAAAATGTATCCGCTGCCCCCGTTGTGCGGCGTATACAACGCTAGCGTCGGTAACCTCGGCCCGACGCACTGTGACAGGCCGAGCCCGACGCTAGTGTGAAAGAAGCCTAACCTAGCAGAGGTCGCATGTGATATTGGCGCACAGTGCAGCGGGGGATCACTGTAGGGGTCTGAGGTGACAAATGTCAAGCTCAAATATTTTGGCAATTGTTGCTTAATATCACATAAAAAGGCAACAAAAAGTAGTCAAAATTGGTGCTGGTGTCACCTACATGAAATGATTGCTGCAAAGTGTAAGGTAATAGCGCCGATAATGACACATTGGTAGGTAATGGACTGTGTGTGTACCTAATGAGTGTGTGTGTGTAGGTGTATACCTAATGTGTGTGTGTGTGTGTACCTAATGTGTGTGTGTACCTAATGTGTGTGTGTATATATACCTAATATATGTGTGTGTATCTAATGTGGGTGTGTGTGTATACCTAATATATGTGTGTATATACCTAATCTGTGTGTGTGTATGTATACCTAATGTGTATGTGTGTGTATGTGTATTCACATGTGTGTGTATATAACTAATGTGTGTGTATATACCTAATATATGTGTGTGTATGCCTAATGTGTGTGTGTGTGTGTAGCTAGTGTGTATATACCTAATGTATGTGTGTGTATACTGTATAACTAATGTGTGTGTATATACCTAACGTGTGTGTATATACCTAATATATGTGTGTATGCCTAATGTGTGTGTGTGTGTGTGTGTGTAGCTAGTGTGTATATACCTAATGTATGTGTGTGTATACTGTATAACTAATGTGTGTGTATATACCTAACGTGTGTGTATATACCTAATATATGTGTGTATGCCTAATGTGTGTGTGTGTGTGTGTGTGTAGCTAGTGTGTATATACCTAATGTATGTGTGTGTAAAAGTGATATACTGCCTGTGTGCTTATATAGGCAAATGAAAGGCTAAAGGGAGTAGAAACATTAACTATTATTTATGGCTGTGAGCTTTGTGTACATGTGTGACTATGTATCAGCGTTTTGTTAGAGAGAGAGGGAGATAGATGTATGATACATGGCTAGATGATAGATAATAGATAGATGGATAGATAGATAATAGATAGATGATAGATAGATGATAGATAGTTAGATAGATAGATAATAGATGACTGATGATAGATAATTAGATAGATATTAGATAGATAATAGATAGATGAAGATGATAGATGATAGATAGATAGATGATAGATAGATAGATAGATAGATAGATAGATAGATAGATATGAAAGTGTGTAAATAGATGTAGCTAGGTGAATGGGCCCATGAATAGACAGAGATAGATAGATAATCAGATTGGTAGAGGAGAAATAAGTAGAGAATGAATAGGAGTGTATATATGTGTTTGTATGCTTTTGCATCATGTTTGGCTAGATTGCTTAGGCTAGTAGATGTATATGACATTCATAGATAGAATATGTGTACAAATGTGTGTATGCATAATAGATAGATCGATTATAGAGATCAATGGATTAATAGATAAGTACTAGTGATAGTACTACTCATTACACGAGATTTCCCAAGCACGCTCAGGGGTCATCCGAGTATTTTTTAGTGCTCAGAGATTTAGTTTTCATCTCCTCAGCTGAATGATTTACATCTGTTAGCCAGCATAAGTACATGTGGGGGTTGCCTGGTTACTAGGGAATCCCCACATGAAATCAAGCTGGCTAACAGATGTAAATCATTCAGCTGCGGTGAGGAAAACAATCTCCGAGCACTAAAAAATACTCGGAGGACCCCCAGAGCGTGCTCAGGAAATCTCGAGTAACGAGTATATTCGCTCATCACTAATAAATACAAAAAGAACAGACAGAAAGACAAGAACTGTATCTAGATCTGTAGATAGCCTGGTGAAAGCAACTAGATAGATGAATAGATGAATGACAGTGTGACACTGGACCTTGTAGCTAGATTAATGGACGTATATATGGATGGATCACAGATGTGTTTCCTCTAAGTATGTGATGGTGAAGCAGTAAATCTGTGACTTGGGGTCCGGCCAGGGTGCAGTGGTCGCTGTGCTCCAGCCTGGTGTCCTGGGCCTTTCGTCTCCCCTCCTGACTAGGAGATTGATGGACGGAGCACCTATATACTATAGGGCTGTAGCGGTGACTGTGCCTCACAATGGGACGGATGCCCTTACACTTGATATTAGCTAATAAGACCCCTTGGTCAGTGTCACTCCTTAAATGAGCAGTAAGGGGGAGCTATGGATTCCTGACCTTGCAGTGCATGGACAGGGTGGTAATTGAAAGCATCTAGATAGTAAGTGAACTAATTTCTCTCCTATGAGCTGTTCCAAATGATTTGGGATACACAACCCTAATTCATTTTAACAATAGGAGAGAAACTATGTCGCTTAATTTCAAACGTTTCTAATAAATTACATCAAAGGCACCCAGGACTTGGGGCTCCAATTACTAAAGTACTTTCCTCGGAATTTATGGTTCGGTTTTAGGCTGGCTGTGAAAGGGGCTAACGGGATATATTGGGGGATGTGATGGCTTGGAAAAAAAAATCCTTTTAAATCTTGAAATAACAAAACCAGACGTTGTATTCTTTCCATATTGCAAATAAAGAATGGCATTGTGTGCTTGTGATGGAAACCAAGAAAAAAAAAATTGGCTATTTGCATATACACTCCCACTACAAATGCTCCCAGAAGGTGTTTATACCATGACCCAATTTTTATGTTCCTAAGGCCAATGTTCATTCCTTTAGGATCTGGTAAGAAATGAGGTTTTTTTTTGGCCAATAAAATATAATAAGGCCGCTCTGTTAGTTAAAAGCATCTTGGCAACATGTAGGCAACAATCTCCATTTTGTAATTGTGGAATCCTTTCATGATAATTTCATGTAGTTAAAAAAAAAGTGATTGATGCCGTTTAGGGTCTTAAATAGGAGAGATGGGCAATATAAAGTTCTTCCAAATAATCATGGCAGCATTGTTTTGCTAAAAGGACAGCCATTTACATTTTATATATCTTTTTATAGGACCAAAATAAAAACTTTAAGACAACTAAAGGAGAGGAATGTAATTTTGAAAATAAAAAGAATGTTTGGCAAATGAAATGACAAAAATAAATAAATAAAAATAAAGGAAAAAAAAATTGGTATGACTTCTTCTTCCTCTTCTTCCATTTCAATTGTTCTTACGTCTTATGTAATAATAATTAAAAAAAATAATAATAATAACAAAATATCAGTTCTTACGTCTTATGTAATAATAATAATAACAACAAATATCAGAACTGTAAGGATACTTTTTAAAATTGCCCCCTACTACAACTTGTTCTCCAGTCTCGGCTATGCATCGATGATTTTATTTTTTTCCTTTATATAAATAGAATAAATTGCATTTTTGTGATTTTTCTGATTTTCTTATTTGAATTGAAAATGTGCTAAAATGTCCATAAAAAAAAAACATTTTATGCAGATTTTGTTTTTATTTATTTTTAAATAATATGCTTTTGTTGAAGCATCTTCTATGATATTGCCTTAAACTTGTATTATTACCATGATTTTTAATAAAATAATAATGTTTCTAATCACAAAAGCTTCTTTTGATTCTGCATGTTTTTATATGCGGAAGGGAATGCATTATATTTATTTACAATCTATGCTCTTTTAACTTCCAGGTAAATGTAAGGAAATAATGTATTTATTTTTTTTTTTAATATTTAGAACAATAGATAAAGAATTGGTCAACTGCTGAAATAAAACATCAATTGCTAGATCCTTCTGCACATGCAAAACATTAAAAAGATATAAGTGCAAAATAAATCAGGAAGTTTTTCCCTTTTTCCGTTTTTTGTCCTTTTCAAACTTATCTGATATTCTTTTACAATCCATGACTTGTTTACTATAATGGGATTTTTTATATTAATTTATAAAATATCGAATTGTGGATTTTATAGGGCATTTGTGTACTTATCAATTCAATTTTATTTATTGCAACATTTATTTTAAGAGTTAAAATTATACCGTGTAGATTTTCTTTAAGGATTCACAATTCTGTAATTTCACACTGTTATAATAGAAGGTCGACAGCAATGCTGTATCTCTGTTCATGCTTTACATGTTATTATATTAAATGCTATAATTACTTTTATAGATTATTTATATATATATATATATATATATATATATATATAAATAATCTATAAATATATGTGTATATATATATATATATATATATATTTTATATATATTGTCACATCCAGGGAAAGACAACTAAAGGCATTAGCAATTTTTGAGAAAATACATTTGGTATATCTATATTATTCCATGTTTGATACATTTTATAAAAAAACTCTCGAAAAATAACAATTCTGAATGCACTGACTACTAGCAGTTCCTATCCCCCTTTTGTCTATGGGGGAGGTCCGTGATACTTTGATATTGTCCAAGCCAATGAGCACTGATAACATCATCATCTTGCATCTCATCATAATTACCGATACCATATTATGAGTCTTAAAATTGAGTTTATCTTCTGGAATCAAAGAGGAAATTCATTTATCACTGTACCCCCACAGGTAGGTCACATGGCCTATTGTCATTGACGGCACGGTACAGTGATCTACAAAAAATATCACTTATCGACTAGAGACCTGAGAGTCACAGCACTTATCATAATTTTCTGGAGAACTTGAATAAGGTGTACGGTGACCAGTCACATATTCTCGTTGCTTCTCCATTCATCGAGTGACGATAGTGCAGAGCTCTGTACATTTTCATCAGAACCATGGGCTTTGAATGACCTAGCGCATGGGCATCGGACTGCTCAATTTAACTTCTCCTGGCAGTGGTCATGCGGCCACGACACAGCGGGAGGCATAAGAAGTGTCACCAACTCTGGTCTAAAAATTATCATAGGGGATAATTTTTAGTCTATAAAAAAGGTCTCAAAATAGCAAATGAGGGTCAATGTGACCGTGCGGGATGATCCATCATGCCAAGTGACCCATTGTTGGAGCTGCATTCAAACGCATTGTCAATGCTTTCTGATCGATTCATCTTTTGTTCGATGGCCACATACCCTAGTGCCACATGTCATGGCACACACCAAGTAGTTTTTGACAGTGAATTATTTTGTGTTATATTGAATGTTCGAGAAAGCGCAAGTCCTAATGAATGCTTACTGGGTTCTACAGGGCCATATTTCCATGCTGTTTCCTAAACATTAGCAATTTGTCAAATTTGAGGACTTCATTTTGTAGCCAAATTGTTTCTTAAATGAACATTAAATGTAAATCTAAAGGCATGGCCAAACGTTTTCCTGTTCGGCTCATTTACGAGGAAACAATTTTCTTTAGTTCCTCTCTTGCCTCCTGTGTTCTGCAGCGAAAAGAAACAGCATGGGAGAAAATTATGAGCCTCTTACTTTCAGCATTACTCAGTTATTAATTTCATGAATGAAATGAGGGTATCATAAAAAAGGCAAATGTACTAAAAAAAAAATGAAAGGTTTTGTTTTACCTGGAGAAAACACTTAACGTGCGCGACAGATTAAAACATGTTACTTGTATGGTGAAATCTTATATCACATACTAACAACTGCAATAAAGGGATCATGCACATGGCCACTTTACAGCTTCGATTTGTAGGGAGGGGAATGAGGCCTCTATTGTGCCTCCATAAGCCTCCAATTGCTATACAGAAGGATAAGCTACATGCTCCATTGGATATTTAAGGCAGGGACTGGATGAGCAGAAGGATCGAAACTACCCCGGCCTGAAGATCAATGTGGTACTCCACGCCAGACAAATCGGGGCAATATTCTTTGCCCAACATCCTGGGCATATTTTCTGCTTATTAAGGGCAACTGCAATGTCATAACATGGGCACCCAGGATGCAGGCAGAGAATGGCTGGTGTAGAGTGAACACTGCCTTGATCTGAATGCCATGGAGGACCAAAATGGACATCGGAACAAGGTAGAGAAGGAAAGTAGTAGTGGTGGAACAGAGTAGATCAGGAGGCTCACTGAAGGAACGTAGCAGAGTCTAGTGATGTTCCAGAGTTGAGTTGCTCTAAAGACTAACAGTAGCAGATTCCAGTGATGTAGCAGATTCCAGTGATGTAGCAGGGCTAAGCATATCAGGAGGCACACTGTAGTAATGTAGCAGAGCCAAGCAACATACTAGAGCTGGGTATGCCCCAAGGCTTTTAGTGGTTATGTAGAAGAGCCCAGAAATTCAGCAAAGCTGGTTAGGTCCAGAGGTACAAAGTAATATAGAAGAGTAAAGTTACGTAGAACACAGTAGAACAAGCTATGAAAAGAGACACATAGTGGCAATCTAGCAGAGTTAGGCATGTCAGGAGGCACAGAGTGACAATGTAGCAGAGCCCAGCAATGTATCAGATCTAGGCATTGTAATGTAGCGCAGGGCGGTAGCCAGGGACGATTTTCAACAAAGTGGGGCCATAGGCAAAAGTTTAAAGTGGGGCCCAAATGCTATCATATTGCACCATCACACAGAAATATTTTGGATGTAATTACATGCGCGGAGTTCAGGCCAGTAAGTGAGCATGATCAACAATATTGAAGTCGTTCGACGCTTGTTCCCGAGTTTCTTTACATCGACTGAGGAAGGATGATGAGGACATATAGTCCTCGATACAGTATAATGCAGGTCACATATAGTATATATAGTATAATGCACTCCCCATGGTCCTTGATAGAGTATACTGCAGCCCACCTCAGAGTATACTGCAGCCCCTCCTCAGCATATAATGCAGCCCCTCTCAGAGTATAATTCAGCCCCACACACACAGTATAATGTAGCCCCCTCAAAATATAATGTAGCCCCCTCAAGTATACTGCAGCCCCTCCTCAGGGTATAATGCAGCCCCTCTCAGAGTATAATTCTGCCCCACACACAGTATAATGCAGCCCCCTCAGAGTATAATGTAGCCCCCTCAGAGTATAATGTAGACCCCTCAGAGTATAATGCAGCCCCAAACACACAGTATAATGTAGCCCCCTCGGAGTATAATGTAGCCCCCTCATAACGTATAATGTAGCCCCCTCAGAGTATAATTCAGCCCCACACACACGCAGTATAATGTAGTCCCATCAGAGTATAATGCAACCCCCTCAGTGTATGATGCAGCCCCCTTAGATTATAATGCAGCCCCCTCAGAGTATAACGCAGCCCCACAAACACAGTATAATGTAGCCCCCTCAGGCTATAATGTAGCCCCCTCATAGAGTATAATGAAGCCAGCTCAGAGAATAATGCAACCCCCTCAGAGTATAATGCAGCCCCCCTGCAGCGCCCCAGAGTCCTGGTCGTTGCAGTAATGTCACTCTGCCACTAAGGGGAGTGATGTTGCGTCTGATTGCACTAAAGGAGTTCACCTGACCAGGTATCACAGTCACACATTACACTTTACACTCTGGCCACCAGGGGGAGCAAAGGGTTCTATGTATTAGGCCACTCCTCACACTCTGGTAAAACTGGGGGTTGGATAGGAAGTTAGGGAGAAGCTGACTGGGTTTTGCCCAGGCAACATCCTGTGAGAGAGGGAGTTCCTGGGAAGATTCAGGGGGGTCTCTGTCAGGGGTGGGATCCTGACAGTGGCCTAGCAAAAAGGACAGATCGTTACGGAGCCGCGCCTGCACCCGTTGCGGCGGCATCTTAAGAAAGGACACGAAGCGAGGTTTATTGTGGAGAAGTGAGAAAAGAGATCACAGCACAAAGGAGAATAGAACCAGTAGGAGTCGTGCCCTAAGATCGTGGCAACATCCTACTGAGGCGCGTAGCCGGTTGCCGGAACGCCGAGGAAGTATTGGGCTCCAAGCATTACTTCAAACCAACGGCAGGACAGTTAACTTTAGGTTGGCTGTCTCACCTAATTCACCTAATGAAGACAACGGAGGCAATTGTGGGAGAGGGGCGTCTCTAGGGTCCCTATAAAATAACTCCAGGCCTACCCCGTCATACGGGTGCGTCCTAGCCATATCATCTGGGGGACGGAGAGAAAGAACAGAAACATACACGACAGTTGTGAGGACTATCCTGTGGTGCTCAGCAGGGAAGTACTACAACACACAGGCGCTAGTAGGTAGGCTACTGATTTCCACCTGCAAAGGGAACTCTGGATGTGCCTTCGGACCGTCCGGTCTCAGCCAGTCCTGTTAGCAGTGCTCTGGATTGCGGATCCCGAAACCTTCAGTAAAGAGGTAAAGAGACTGCAACCCTGTGTCCTCATTATTCATGACACCTTGCACCACGCACCATCATCACCCCTTTTATTGGATGCCCCTTAGCAGGGTCACGGACCGGATCTAGCCACTGTGACAACCCCAGGACCAAGACAGAGAGGCCCGGTACCGAGTACCCCGCGGCCCTGCGTCTGGGGGCGCTCCACCCCCACAAAGTGTAATGCAGCCCCCACACACAGTATAATGCAGCCCCCCCCCCCCACACAGTATAGTGCAGCCCCCACACAGTATACACATACAGCTCTGGCAAAAATTAAGAGACCACTGCAAAATGTTTAGTTTGTCTGATTTTTCTCTTTATAGGTATATTTTTGAGTAAAATGTAAATTGTTCTTTTATTCTATAAACTTCTGACAACATGTCTCCGAATTTAAAAGCAATACATTTTGTATTTTTTTCTGACAAAGAAAAATGGTCAAAATAAAAAAAACCAAAACAGTACGTTCAGACCTCAAATAATGCAAAGAAAACAAGTTCATAATCATTTAGAAACAACAATACTAATGTTTTAACTCAGGAAGAGTTCAGAAATCAATATTTTGTGGAATAACCATGATTTTTAATCACAGCTTTCATGCGTCTTGGCATGCTTTCCACCAGTCTTTCACACTGCTTCTGGCGCAAAAATGTAAGCAGTTCTTCTTTGTTTGATGGCTTGTGACTATCCATCATCCTCTTGATTACATTCCAGAGGTTTTCAGTGGGGTTCAGGTCTGGAGATTGGGCTGCCCATGACAGGGTTTTGATGTGGTGGTCTCTTAATTTTTGCCAGAGCTTTATATGCATATATACAGTACTCATCTCTCCTCCTTGTTCCCCGAGCTGCTCCAGGCTCTGCTACAATGTCATCAGCTCCAATGCTGGCACAGAGTGGCATACGATGAACTGAGGCCATCGTGCACCTGCTGAGTCAGAAGCAGAGGGGGAGTGATGGGAGAAGTGCTTCCATCACTTCTTCCAACTGTTGAATAATTTATTAGTTGAATACGCGATGCGGTGTGGGGGGGCAGCACCGTGCCTCTTTTACTCAATGGCCCGATAGCGGCCGCGTGGTGTGTTATTACCGGCACGCCACTGGCTGGTGGCCCCAGGAAGAGCGGGGTCCCTAGGCAGCTGTCTGGTCTGCCTGCCCCTAAAGCTGGCCCTGGCGGTAGCTGTGGTCGAAGTACTCGTCTCTTCAACTACGACACATTACATGAAGTTGGGGGTTCTGGCTGGGTGTGTGGACTTTTCCTGTGAGGGCGCTACGACCTTGCAAGCTGCATGTAACCGATGTTGCTGGTTTGCAAGTACCAGGTGTTCGACAGTTCAACGAGGGAGACCCCCAGTCAAAAATAAAGTTTTTACTGAACAGGAATTTGGTAGGGAATATACAGTATACATGAAAATAAATCAGAAAATAAATCAAGAAAAATATAGAGACACACTATAAATTAACTAAATAGTGACAAAAGAAAATTGGTGCACAAGAGTCTCATAAAATATTAATTAGTAATTATTAGATAAAATTACTAAGTACAAATAAGACAGAGGCCCAAAAAGAAGGACACACACTATATATAAAAACACAAAAATTGCTCAATACTAAGTCTATCAGCTGTGTGTTAGACTAAGAGACTTCTGTCTGCCTATTGAGGAGGACCGTACTTACATCTGGTGATGTGTTAAGAGGGGGATGTCTGTAGCTTGGTCCAAGATGCTCTATGAGCGTTTCACCCGCAGCTTCGTCAAGGGTGACCCAAGGAGCATTACTGTTCTCTTCTTAACTTCTAGAGGCACAAGCACCAAGTGTTTCCTGGTTCCTGTTGTTTCTTGTTCTCCGGTCTAATCACACTGGGAGCACAGTAATGTGGACATACAAGATTTACTCTCGAGCAGCCGACCACCAGATATAGCTTGCAACCCCATATGTACACTGCAACCCAAAATGTCCCCCTACATAAACCTGCAACCCCATTTGTCCCCCCACATATACCCTGCAACCCCATATATTCCCCTACATATAGCTTGCAACCCCATATTTCCCCTGCAACCCTATATGTCTCCCACACATATAGCTTGCAACCCCATATCTCCCTACATATAACCTGCAATCCCATATGTCCCCTACATATAGCTCGCAAGCCCATTTGTCCCCGGCAACCCCATATGTTCCCCTACATGTAGCCTGAAACCCCATAAGTCCTCCCCATATAGCTTGCAATCCCATGTCCCGCTACATATAGCCTGAAACCACATATGTCCCCCCATGTATATGTCTCTACACATATAGCCTGCAACGCCACATGTCCCCCAACATATATCTTGCAACCACATGTCCCCTGCAACCCCATATATCCCCCTACATATACCCTGCATCCTATATGTCTCCACATATATAGCCTGCAACCCCTATATGTTCCCCCACATATACCCTGCAACCCCATGTGTCCCCCAACATGTAGCCTGCAACCCCATATGTCCCCCCACATATAGCCTGCAACCCCATATGTCCCCCAACATATAGCTTGCAACCACATGTCCCCTGCAATCCCATATGTCTGCCCACATATACCCTGCATCCCATATGTCTCCACATATATAGCCTGCAACCCCTATATGTTCCCCCACATATACCCTGCAACCCAATGTGTCCCCCAACATGTAGCCTGCACCACCATATGTCCCCCCACATATAGCTTGTAACCCAATATGTCCCCTGAATCCCCATATGTCCCCCCACATATAGCCTCCAACCCCATATGTCCCCCAACATGTAGCCTGCAACCCCATATGTCCCACATATAGTTTGTAACCCAATATGTCCCCTGAATCCCTATATGTCCCCCCACATATAGCTTGTAACCCAATATGTCCCCTGAATCCCCATATGTCCCCCCACATATAGCCTCCAACCCCATATGTCCCCCAACATGTAGCCTGCAACCCCATATGTCCCACATATAGTTTGTAACCCAATATGTCCCCTGAATCCCTATATGTCCCCCCACATATAGCTTGTAACCCAATATGTCCCCTGAATCCCCATATGTCCCCCCACATATAGCCTCCAACCCCATATGTCCCCCAACATGTAGCCTGCAACCCCATATGTCCCACATATAGTTTGTAACCCAATATGTCCCCTGAATCCCTATATGTCCCCCCACATATAGCTTGTAACCCAATATGTCCCCCCACATATAGCCTCCAACCCCATATGTCCCCCAACATGTAGCCTGCAACCCCATATGTCCCACATATAGTTTGTAACCCAATATGTCCCCTGAATCCCCATATGTCCCCCCACATATAGTTTGTAACCCAATATGTTCCCTGATTCCCTATATGTCCCCCCACATATAGCTTGGACTGCCGATCCTTTATTCTCTTTAGAAATAAGCCGCCACCCACCAACATTTAAAGATCACTTAAGAAATGTTGGCTTCTACTCATGAATTCAGTATAATGTACAGACCAAGGGGCAGTCAGCGGTCTCTTTTCCACAAACCATCTTTTGGCTGTGAAGAAGCTTGCAGTAACAGGAAACTTCCATGTGTTCTGTCTGCAGTAATAAAGCAGCCAAGCTAAACCCCAACCTTTCAGCCAGAATAAGATTAATGCCCGTTTTCTGCCAAATTTCTTACAGAATGAAAAATAATTTTAATTTTTTTTTGTGTTTTTTTTTTTTTAAACTTCATTTTTGGGTTCCTGTGAATATAACTGAACAACTTTTTTTTTCCCTCAATCAATGAATGAAAATTGCTCTTCACATTCATATCGCAGCCAAACTTTCACATTATAATCTTTTCTTTCCACATTTTGTTGGATAGGTTAACGTTTAATATATGGTGGAGGCCACCCAGCAGTGTTAATTTCTTTGCTAGTAAGAAAAAAAATTAATCATTTTTTTAAACATTATTTTCCTTCTCGGTGTTCCAAAAATTATAAGTAAAAACATCAGATTTAATGAAGCCAAATTTAATATTTTCCATGGCAACCACAAATGCAAAATACTGCTATAAAATGTAAAGGTGAATATAACAAGGCCATTAGTCTTCTGTAGTCAGGTGCCATTTGGGGGAGTTTAGCAGGTGGGACATCTTTCCATTACAACCAATACTTGTTACATGTATGTATTTTACATCTGTTAAAAAAGGGGATCATTTTTTTTTTATGAAACCCCCCCAAAAAACTCTTGCATCATTACAATCCAAAACTTAAATAACTATTAAACTACTTAAAAATAAAACAACTTTGCATATATGAACTAAAAGATGCATTTTACATATAACTATAGTGATTTAAATAAGGGCTGTGGAGATACAAGGGGGGGGGCAGTCGACGGGTACCCAGACCGCAAACCAAAACTGCATGGACCAGGGGTCGTCCCACCAAACGCCCGCTCCCCTTTTAACGTGGGTGTAATGCTAATCAGACAACACAGGGTGAGGATAAAACAGTGTGGCAATACTTTATTGAACCACAAAACAGACAGATAACACAGAACAGTCCCGGTAAAATACCCCAAGATTGTGCACATTGCAGAGTCTCACCCTTGGGCTGACTCCCAGGGATAAGAGGATAAGAGCAGCTATGACTTCAGAGCTTCCAGGGCTGATTACGCCACCTATGGCACGCACAGAGAGGAGATAATGAAAACCTTAGAAAGCTGACAGTCCATTGAGATAGAAGGCCTGTTGACTGGAGGGTCACAACCTGGCTTCATCTTCAAGGGCTGACTACCCCGCTGGTGGCACGCACACAGAGAGGAGGTAACGACAAGCTTAGAAAGCTGACAGTCCATTGAGGTACAAGGCCAGTTGACTGGAGGGTCACAACCTGGCTTGTCCAAACATCTCCATGCAGCCAGGCGACCGGCGGGTTCCATTCCTGGCTTTCACAAATGTATCCATGGTTCAGCGATGGTCAATGGAGCAGATCTGTATTCTTCCAGCTGGGGTCATGGTTCCCAAACATGGCATCCTGTAGAACGATAAATCTGTGTCCCTCATGATGGAGCAATGATGTCTTAGCTGCTGCCCTGTCTCTGGTCCTTTGGATGTCTGGATGTCTGGATGTTTTGGCTGAATCTCTCGCTGTCTCTCTGTCCCTCTTTTTATAATTGACAAGTGTCTGTCATTCAGTATTTACAGGTAATGCTGATAAGATCAACTCGCATTGTTTGATTATGTAATCTATTTGCATAAATTTTCCTCCTCTGTTTTGAATGCCAACAAACTGGCTGGCCTGGACAATGTATAATTAACATATCATCAAATATCACTAGTCATCCAGGATAAGAGCACATTATGTTACCTCAAATGTCAACTTCCAAAACAATATTACAGGCTTACACAAGCAAAAGTCTCTTTTCTTGACGAACCAGAAAGAAACACAAATTCAAAAGTCAACATATAGATAACAGTCTATTCTTCCTGGCTTGCTAAAAATAGACATCTGGTTAATTAAGATACAATGCTGTGCCTCCACAAGGGCTATGGTAAAAATATAAACCTGACTTCCATCATCAGAATAAGAAAATATAGGGGATATAATAAAAGAAAATTGGAAATTGTATTTTGAAATTACAGAATTATTGTTTCTGCAGGCATTCCAATGGGTAGCATCTTGGTATTGGTAGAATGTCAATTAACTTAAAGGGGTTATCCACTACCTGGACAGCCCCTTCTTAAATACTATTTTCCTCTATACTCAGCGCTGTTTCAGCGATGTTGGCGTTAGGTCTCATTGACATTTTTATGACATGTAAGCCCTGCAGCCAATCAGAAGTCACTATTGGGCTGGTGCGCTCTCAGTTCCAACCCTGAGGTTCGTGTGAAGTAAGTGAGAGCACAACAGCTCAATAGTGGAACCTGTCAAGATTGTTGGAAAGCATGAACCTCTGATGCTGCTGCAGGACTACAGGCACAGCCACACACCAGCCCTGGGCACACAGGAAGCTGGGAGGCAGAGGAGTCGTGTGCTCCTGAAGATGAAACTTTAGAATAACCCTTTAAAACAATTATGCTTGAAACCTGGTATATTCTAAATAAGGCTAAGAGTAAGAGTTTTTTTTAATTTGAATTTTTAGATCGAATCCGTTGCAAAATCGACGTGAAAAAATCACATCAAATACTACTGGGCCACCACTGTAGTGATGCTTTCCCATTGCTTCCACTTGCTGCTATGCTGGACAGAAGTGACTGCTGCAGCCAATCACTGAATACAGCAGTGATGTGCTGGTCACTGCTGAGACCAATGATTGAATGTTCCTCACCTGTCCCTGTACTTTCTGCTCCAGATGGACAGGTAATATGTTACGACTTCAGCCAATCACCAGGTGCAACAGTTACATTTCCATCTAGATAGAGCAAGAAATTCAGAGACCTGCAGGGAACCTGGGAAGCATCAGACAGGGACTCTGATTTGAAATCGATAACTTGAGTATTACTTTTACTATTTGACATCATTCTGAACATTCTTAAGGTACCGTCACACTAAGCGACGCTGCAGCGATACAGACAACGATGCCGATCGCTGCAGCGTCGCTGTTTGGTCGCTGGAGAGCTGTCACACAGACCGCTCTCCAGCGACCAACGATGCCGAGGTCCCTGGGGGTCCCCGCAGGGACGCGCTTAGTAACCCGATGTTTACCCTGGTTACCAGTGTAAAATGTAAAAAAACAAACAGTACATACTCACCTTCGCGTCCCCCGGCGTCCGCTTCCTGCACTGACTGAGCGCCGGCCCTAACAGCAGAGCGGTGATGTCACCGCTATGCTGTGCTTTCACTTTATGGGCGGCGCTCAGTCAGTGCAGGAAGCGGACGGCGGGGGACGTGTGACAGACATCAGAGGGTGAGTATGTAGTGTTTGTTTTTTTACATTTTACACTGGTAACCAGGGTAAACATCGGGTTACTAAGCGCGGCCCTGCGCTTAGTAACCCGATATTTACCCTGGTTACCATTGTAAAACATCGCTGGTATCGTTGCTTTTGCTGTCAAACACAACGATACACGGCGATCTGACGACCAAATAAAGTTCTGGACTTTAATCAACGACCAGCGATATCACAGCAGGATCCAGATCGCTGCTGCCTGTCAAACACAACGATATCGCTAGCCAGGACGCTGCAACGTCACGGATCGCTAGCGATATCGTTTAGTGTGACGGTACCTTTAGAAAAACTTTCACGTTTCCCATGTCTGTATTTCTGGAAACCTCCTGAGATATCATTGATATTAGCTTGTTTCAGAAGTAGCTCTTTTGTATGCAACGACTTTATGTTTTGTGTTCTTTAAATTCCTACTTACTATTGTATGCAAAGTTATTAAAACAGTTAATCCCTTAGCAGTATTATGTTACAATCATGCATCTATGGATGTAAGTACGCCTATTCCTTTCACAAGGTACCCGCTATAATACTGCTAATTGATGTAGTAATTTCTGTATGGAGATTATTGTGGTCGCTCTTCTATTGCTATTTCCCTTAGTGCAGTAACATATAGGCAAAAGAGAATGCTAGGTATAACAGGATACAGAAATATTCCTACATGGGGTCATCTCTAATGGCATCAGGCATGAGAGATTAGACTAAATTCATCTTAGTAAATTAAGGTGAATAGATAGAAGCCATAAAAACACTATGGGCCTGATTCAAAAGCTTTCACTAGAAGAATTTTGGTGTGAAAGCTTTGCAAAGTCTCAAAATGTAGGTGCAACTTGAAGTTGTGCCTACATTTTGCATTTTTTGATGTTTTCACGCCAGTTTTTCCCAGTTCGGTCAAAATGCACAGACATTGGTGGGACATGAGCTAATTCACGACGAGTTGTGGCATTCCCTACCCCAGAAATCTCACTCTGGTCTCTGATTGGAGTGAGATTTCTGGTATTGGGCACTGAGGCGCATGACACTCAGAAGCCTCAGATTCATGAAGAGGCACGCACTTCTTCATGAATTAGGAGCATCTGCCTCCAGCGTGCCCCCTTATTAAGACCAGCCAATCTTGATGAATCGGGCTCTATTCCTTTATCTTAGACCTTATTTTTCAAATACAGTTCAAGTAATGTTAATATATGAAAGACTAGGCTGAAGGCCAAATTTAAGAGGTGGTTTGAGGTTGCGGACAGAATCGATAAATCAGGAGACTTCACTTTCCTTCTCCTCACAGAAGGGGCACAACATGTTTAATAGTTATAGTTCACATCACGAGGTACAGTAACCTTGGTGGTTACAGTATATGGGTAGCAGTTGCTGGTCAGTTTTGCTAGTGCTGAACACTTGAACATCCTAGTTCACAAATCCAAAAATCCTCCTTATACACAATTACTAAGTCTAGGCGGTTTAATCTTAAATTCGCAAAATCCTCATGTCAGTGTTGTCTTCACCCAGAGCCACCCAATTTTGACCCAAAACATAACTTGTACAACAAAGAACATGGTCTCCTATGATGCCAAGTCTGTTTCTAGGCTTCATGGGAGAACCAAGATGGCATCAACCTGGCAACCCATCGGTACCCAGCAATTGTGTTTGAAGGTGACCGTGAACTCCCGAATGGATGCCCCACTATGCTCTTACCAGATATTGACAGTTGCATTGAAATGGTTGAACAGAACTTGACGATGGCTACATGTCTTTCAGAAGAATCGTCTCTCTTCATATCTGGCTCAATTCCTTAAAGCCTGACTTGAACCACAGCCTGCCACCTTTGGGTTCAGTCTTCTATATTTTTATTTAGTAGTAGTCAACAAATCTAGCATGAGTGATTGGGAATAATGAAGCCGGTCAGTGTTTTCTATCAGAGACAAGTAGGACTAGTAGCTCATACCTGCCATGCTTCTCGTCTGCTAGTCAAATGTGGGGGGATTCTAAGGCAATTATTATGCTCTCTGTATTCAAGTCCCCCACTAATCACCCATGCATTGTTTTATTGATTAGCCAGAAATGTTAATTGAAAGAAACTTCCATTAGATGGATTTCATATAATGGTTTTATACTATACCCAGCACATACATGGTTCTCAGTTGTTATAAAGGATGTAGTGATAGCTGTCGCACCTGGATCTCTTTCCAAACATACAAGCGCCATGATAATAATTAGTAAAGGGTGTACAAGTTATGTGCGAACATTGTTCATATACATATACAAGATATCAAATAAAATAACCAAACATTAACAGTAAAAAACTCACTTGGGAGAGAGGACTGTTGCAATCTGTAAAGAAGTGGTCCCCAACCTTTCTTGAGTGTCACATTCTGCACTAAGAGACGGTCACGACTAGAGGCACATCAATAGCCTCCCAACAAGTGACATCCAGTGTCCCTCCCACTGCAGTAGTGTCACCCAAAGCCCCCCATTACTGGTACAAGGAAAGCCAAAATCTTCCCCACAAAAATCACACTGAGACCTTGTGTCAACCTCTTTTATAAGTGGGGGTTCCCACCTTACTCCTATTTGGGATACTCGCATCAAGGCATTCCGCCACATTATTGCATAAAAGTTCAAGAACCCCTATAATTGGCAGTACCATCTTATCTCCAGCTTATCATACTTATTTCTCCAACCCACTGCTGATAGATGTACATCTAGATCTGCTGTTCTGTAAGGGTTTACTCAGAAAAGTTACCATCTGGAGACCAGCTCTTCATAACTGATTGCGAAATATGGTAGCTGATGCACCAAGCTGACAGACAAACACGAAATCATGAGCCGCCAAGTTATTTGTGGTTTCCCAAGCCTGCTATGAAGTATAGGTAAGGAGATTGTGGATCAGAAGGTTGAAAGTATTTGAGATGGTAATGAGTTGGCGCCAGGGTTATTGCCATTTGTAGGTTTTCATGAAGAGATGGGTTTAGAGATCAAGCTTGGAGGCTTCAATCATGGAGGACAATCTGAGGTAGCAGATTCTAGAGTACATAGGAAGCACGGAAAAAATCTTAGAGACAAATGTGTGATGAGCAGACAAGGGGAGAGCCAAAAAGGAGATCTGTGAGGACCTGAGATTACAGGTAGGGAGGCAGAGGGAGATTAGGTCAGAGATGTATGGAGGAGACCTATCCTTGTTTGTCAGTGTTAATACTTTAAACTGAATTTTCTACTTGATTGGAGGCCAATGAAGAGATTGGCAGTCTTGAGAGAAGGAGGAGCAGTGAGGGAGGTTGAGGAGATGAGGATGGATTGATGGAGAGCAAGAGTGTTAATAGGGAAGGATGTTGCAGTAGTGCCATTGGGAGATTATGAAGGGTGTGCACTAATAGTTTTGTTGACCGGAGATTGTTTAACCATCAGATTCAAGAAATGTTTTGAGTTGGAGGTGGTAAGACTAGGACATGTGTCCTGGACAGAGCAAAGTCAAAGATTAGACTGAGGCAGTGGACTTTTGAGACAAGGGAGAGTGTGGGGTCATTAATTGTGACATATAGGGTCCAGTAGGAGGGTTGAGTGGAATGGTGGAAAGATGATTAGTTGGGTTTTGTCCATTATGTGTTTTAGGAGGATGGAGTAGAAGAAAAAGGAGGTAACACTGGGATTTTGGATAGCAAAGAGGTAATGTATGGTCCTATGTTCTACTTTCCTGTTAACGGATATCCATAAAAAACTGAGGCGAGTTGGAATTTCCCATGTGTTGGACTACCTTGTCTTGAAGTCAGAAGGTACATGATGTTCCCCTAACCAGGGACCATTTTGGAAGAACCTTTACTGCAAAATCCTCCCAAAAAGTACCAAAAGAATTGATAAATCATTGATAAACCTGATCCACCATGATATCATTGCTTTCTGCTAATTTATAAATTCGACTGAATGAAAATGAAAATGAAAATGACAGAATTATCTGATTTGCCTTAATTTACGACCTCCGGGGGAATCTTCAATTTATGTGTTGAGGTCTAGAGGGGTGACCGATGTATTGATACTTCCTCTGGGGTCCAAATAAATATATTATTTCCTTTTATTTAATGAACAGCTGTTCATAAGTGATTGATTTGGTTTCGCCAATAGATATGTCAGAACTGTCATGTCATCTCAATTTCTGGATAACCATATGCTAATTCACCTCTTAATTGATTCTTTAATTACATTAAATTGATGTTTTCACAGGATCGGATTAGCAACATTTGTAGAAGAATAAATATGAGAAATGTGCTACATCTCTTGAAGAAGGTTGGGTTCTAGGAACCCGACCTAGTGGAGGTCTCAAATACTTATGAGACCATGTTCACATGTCCAGTAATCATCAGTTAGAACATATCGAGCAGCAATCCATTAACAAAAAAAGTTGTGTAGACACAACTGTGTCAGTTTAAAAAAAAAAACCTGATTTCAACTTGATCCGTTTTTTTTTTGTTTTTTTTTAACATTGAAGTCTATGTAAAACTGATCTGTTAAATAGCCAATAGCCATGAGTTTTTATTTCATATGAAAAAGATCAGTTTTATGCTCAATGGATCAGTTTCAAATTAAACAAAACAAATGGCTACTTTAATTGATCAGTTTTCCATAGACTTCAATGTTAAAAATAAAAAATCAGTTTTTTTGTGTGTCTGCACAACTTTTTTGTTAACAGATTCCTGCTGGATCCGTTCTAGCTGATGATTACCAGAAATGGCATCCTGGCTGTGCAATTGCAGCCAGGAATATTTTTTTCTGAAATGATTCAGTGCTTCAGAGAGATTATACTCTTACGATCCATAGAGAAAGTCAGGACTAGTCCAGTACTAGTCCCAGCAGTGCTAGAGGAGCTTGACAGGTTTCTCCCTATGTACATGCAAGGGAGAGTCCTGTCAATCACCTGCTACGGCGCTGTGAAGAGCCGGCCAGGGGCATAGCCGGGCTAGTCTAGTCTTCTGCTATGGTGCCCCGTTGAATCTTCAAAGTATATAATTTCTGAACATCCAGAGCGTTTCAAAGAGTAATATACCTGGCAGAGGAGGTGCAGCCAGACTTCAATTCTCTAGGTCGCTTACAGGATGGTGTAGTTGTAGCTGTTCAGAGACACTGCTGCATTATGGCCAGGGCAGTTGCCAGACATCCGTAGACCTTCAGGTAAGAGTGCACTTATTCTATTAATTAGGATGGGACACAATCACGATACCTGTCTGGTGTCTCATAGTTGCCTCACAGCTGTCTCACTTGGCATGAAGAATACTTTCAATAAATGGTCATGAAGGTAGGGACCCATTGATGAAATCTGTGCAACCGGTATATCTAGAGTATTATCATCACAGACAGGATTCTAATAAAAGATAACAGATATACAGTATGTGAATAACACAGGATCCAAAATGCACAATAGGTGATGGTCACAGTCAGGGTGAGAGAGCCACAGCTCAACAGTAACATTGACTCTGGGGGAGAACTGTTCAGCTACATTACATTCACACACAATTTTACCTCTGCTTCTATATCATAATACACTAGGTGGTCTGATAAATGAATATGACGCTCTCCTTTTTTCTGTACATAGTTAATCAAATACACTGGCCCAACTACTGCTCACGATGAGGGGTAAGTGGCTTACTCCTGCATACGGGCCCACTGCGGAATTTACCTGCTTTCCAATGCGACAGTCCGAGCCCGGTCACAGCTCGTCTCCTCCTCTTCTCTACACAGTGACCTCTGTACAGGTAGCAGAGCATGCCTGGAAAACCAAAGAAGTCAATCAACATCTTCACTATATGCTCTGGAAAAAATGAATACTGTGCTGTTATTTATTGGTATGGACATCTAGTCCAGAGTTACTGTTAGTATTGACACGTGAGGTCAAAGTCAGGCATTTTTTGCCTTTTATTTGATATTTTTGTACTATTGTTAAGCAGGGAATGGGGATTTAAGAAAATCTACACAGGGAGATTTCTAATGGCGTTGGGTTTGTCAGATTCAACTGACGTGAAATGTTTAATGTCAGCGGCCGGGTAGAGAATCCGTCCAGATTACCATCCCATTCCCACGCAGTGGTATATTGTTTGTAGGGCAGGGTGTATAGCATCGTCTTGTAATATACCTAATCATTCCTCGAAGGCAATATATTCAATTAGATATGGATCCTCAGGCGTCCTCTCAACGGGTGATAGATTCAATATATGCCGTGCAAGATGGGACTCACAAACTCTAAAGAGCAGGATATTTCCTGAAGGCTCAGACACCTCCACCATTCCTAAAAAGAACAATCTTATCGCCTGCTAGCAATTTTTCGTGCTGACTTATTAATCACCTGATTACAAGAACTGGAAGCTTTCGGAAAAAAAAATCATTAATTTTGGCAAACATCAAAAAGAAGGAAGAGAAGGTGCTATGAAGAATGCGAAGCATCTCGATGAAGATATGGACGCATAACCTGGACCACAAGGCTCTGATAAACCCCAAACAGGCCTGGACACATTCATCAGACACGTAGAAGTAATGACAAAAATTTAGAGATCAGAATAATCTTAGGTCAGAGTCGCAGTGTACAGCCAAAGCATCCAAATCAGACACTATTAGTGATGACGAGCGAACTTGCTGGGATAAGGTGTTATCTAACTATGCTCGGGTGCTAACAGAGTATCTTTGTTGTGCTTGAATAATATGTTTGAGTCCTTGCGGCTGTTCGACAGCCACAACACATGCAGGGATCACCTGACAAACAGGACATCCCTGCATGAGTTGTGGATGTCGAACAGCCGTGAGACATGGAGCCACGGGGACTCAAACATATTTTTCGAGCATTCTGAAGTCATTCAATTAGCACCCGAGCATGCTCAGATAACACCTTATCCTGCAAGTGCAGCGCCCCAGAGTCCTGGTCGTTGCAGTACTGTGGCTCCGCCACTATGGGGAGCTACGGTGCTTCCGATGGCACTGAAGGAGTTCATCTGATCAGGTATCACAGACACCAATACATTTCACCGCTGGGCCTCCGGGGGGAGCTAAGGGTGCTATTCATTAGGCCACTCCCCACCATAGTGGGTAAACTGGGGGTCAGGCAGGAAGTTAGATCAGAAAGCTGACTGGGTTGGAACCAGGCAACACCTTGTGGCAGAGGGTGTTGTAGGGGAAGATACAGTAGGGTCTCTGTCAGGGGTGGGATCCTGACAGAGGCTTGGCATTGGAAAGAACGTAACGGGTCCGCGCCAGCTCCGGGAAGCGGCGGGGCCCAAGAAAGGACTAGAAGCGAGATAGATTGTGCTGAGTGAGAAACGAGATCAAGCAATAGGAGAATACCAGTAGGGGTCGTGCTGTAAGACCGGAGCAACACCCTACTGAGGCGCACTACCGGTGGCCGGAACGCCGAGGGAGTATTATAACATTCAGCTTCAAGCAATACTCTAAACAGCGGCAGGACAGTCAGTCTAAGGCGGGCTGTCTCACACAAATCACCTATGAAGTCTTGGGGGGCACCTTGTGGAGAGGGGCGACTCTAGGGTCCCGGAAGAGCTCCGAGCCTACCCGTCAAACGGGTGCCATCCCAACCAGAACATCAGGGAGGGACGGAGGATTAGAAGAACATCATTTAATCGAGTTGTGAGGGAACTTAAGAAACAGACACAACGGTTGTGGGGACTTTCCGTAAGCACAGCAGGGAAGGACTGCAACACATAGCGCTAGAAGGAAGGCACCGATTTCCACCTGTGAAGAGAACTCTGGAGGTGCCATTGGACCGGCTGGACTTGCGCAGCCTGGTGAACCGTATTCTGGACTGTGGACTCAGAGATCTTCAGTAAAGAGGTAAAGAGACTGCAACCTGGTGTCCTTGTTATTTACTGCACCGCACCACCACCACCAACATCCACACCTATCATTCACTGTGCGCCCCGCGGCAGGGTCACGGACCGGGGCCTAGCCGCCGTGACAACCCCAGAAGCAGAGACCCGTAGGCCCGGTACCGGGTACCCCTCGGCCCTGCGGCGGTGGGGGCGCTACAAATTTGGCGTCACGAACAGGATCTACTTAAGCCTGAAGAATCAGGTCATGTGTGCCTAGGAACTGTGATTTACTGTGCTTGGACTGTACTTTGTTGCAAAGACTGTGCTGTGCCATTTACCACCAAAAATCCGCCGCCATTACAGCGCAGGAGGAGAAGAAGGGCGTGAAGTGGGCGTAGACAAGCTGGAGAGCGCGAACAGCAATGGCCGCCCAGTCTAAATATTTCTGTGTCCTGAGGATGTGTCCGTCAGCGGCTGAGGTCCGCCTCCTGATCTTGTTTGGAGGGTGGAGACCATGGAGACGGGGCCGCCCACGAAAGAGACCGCGGGAAGAGAGCATTGGAGGAAAGGCAAAGATGGCGACACCAGGAACCCTGCGTGGGACTGACCCGATCCGGCCTGAAGCTGCGCAACCCGACACAGCCCCAGAAGCGCCAACGCTGCGGGGTCTGACCCTCACGGAGTTACCGATGGGCCGACCCCCTTTGCCGCTGTCTGAGGAGTGTGTGGCTGCAGCCGAGGCCCGCCAGCTAGCCTGCCGGCTGGAGGCTGATGCCCGCGTGCTTACTCGGCTGGGCCAGCCCACGGAGGTCCGGTTTTCCCCTGTTCCCTCCCACTTGGCCGCGGCTGGGAGTACGCTACAGACGCCGGGCCTAAAGATCATGCCGGACGCCGAACATCTACGGCGTCTGATGGCAGCGTGGCGGAGCCGGCCCCAACCTGCAGCGCCGATTGACTTGGTCAGAGCCCCAGAGATCCCGCCATCACACTGGGGTGTGGTAGTGTCTTTTAACTCCCGGCACGGGAGAGGAGTCATCCAGGAGATTGGGGAGCCGCTGCAGGTCCGTGTCGATCGGGAGGAGGTGGAGCCCTGCAGCAGGAGATTCGCTCGTGATCTGGAGTCGGGTGACGCTGTGACCTACACGAGGTGGAGGAGGGAAGCTGGTGGAATAGGCTGGATAGCCCGAGGCGTACAGCGATGCATTGCCCTCCAGGCTGCTGCCGGAACACCGGAAGAAGATGATCCCGTAAAGGGGGCAGCAGAGCCCGGCCCCGCAGAACCTCGAGAAGCCCGGCCTCGCCGTGCCCCGGAGGGACGTGTGCACCTGCCAGTGAGAAGGGCCTCCTGTCGAGGGATCTTATCGCTGCGGGGACCGGAACCGCATCCTGGCTCACCAGTGCGATCCGTTGGCCTGGTGAGGCCAGATCGGAAACCACCCTGCTCCACAAAGGACGAGTAAGCATAATTGCTTTATTACTATGTACATAGTTTTTAACTGCTTGTTTCCTGTTTGGCTAAACCCGTTCAGGGTAAACTTTTAAAGGGATCCTTTTGTTGACCCGGGATCCCTAGTGTTTTGTTTTGTTTGTCTTTCCAAAGTTTTTGCACAAGTTTTAGAACTGCTGAAATCATGAACAGTGCATGATCCGAACTTCTTGTAAATAGTTTGCACCTTATTAAAGGCGCTCCCTACTGGTTTTACTTCAAAAAGGACTCTTTGTGAAGATACCACACTGGAACCTTTGCTGAGTATGGACTGGTAGCTTGAGAAGATACGCTACCTCATAGAGACTTGGTCCCCTCTTAAAGGGGATGTTCGATTGCTACACTTAAACTGTGATATTGCTTTAAGACAGGAAGCAATAATGTCTTGATCAAAGGAGATGATGATAATGTTTATATGAGAAAAGTTATATGTGTTTAATTAGTTAAATGTGAAGAAATACTGATGATGTGCTCTGAGAAGTAAAAGGTGAAAGATAGAAGAGGGATGCAGTGGACCCGTAGGGATAGACGTGGTGTCCAGCATGCATGATAGAAAGAAAGATAATGAGAAGGCTTAATGTTCAATAGAAAATGTTTTGATAATGCTGATAGATAGTTAGGATAGAAGGTAAACCCTGAGTCCTCATAGGAGTCATGTAGAGATGACTTAGTGCTCTTAAACTGAAAGTAATGTTATGTTCTATACTGTGTATAGTAGTTGAAAAGGCAGTAGGCCCTGGCTGAACGGGGCGGTCCTGTAACAGAAAGGAGAGGCAGTAGGTCTGGTGCCGATAGGACAGGCGGTCCTGCAGATTTAAAGAAGGGGAATGAAAAAGTTAAAATACCTTATAATGTGATTATAGGAAGGTCTTTAGTGGATTAAGAGTGTATGTCCTTAAAGGCAGTTAAATTATTGTTCAACAATTTTTGCACTTAAGTAGAATACCCGGTTGGGTAAGAAAAGTTGATTATAGCATGTTGCTATGATATTTTACTAAGTTTGTAACGTTTAAGTGTCCTCACCTCCCATAAAGGGAAGCTCTGTTCAAATATGCTTATTGTTATTGCACTCAACAAAATTGTATGTCTTTTTGCTAACTTGTATTGTTGTTTTCTTCCCAGTCCCGGAGTACTGTGTTTAACCAGGGGGGAGTGCAGCGCCCCAGAGTCCTGGTCGTTGCAGTACTGTGGCTCCGCCACTATGGGGAGCTACGGTGCGTTCGATGGCACTGAAGGAGTTCATCTGATCAGGTATCACAGACACCAATACATTTCACCGCTGGGCCTCCGGGGGGAGCTAAGGGTGCTATTTATTAGGCCACTCCCCACCATAGTGGGTAAACTGGGGGTCAGGCAGGAAGTTAGATCAGAAAGCTGACTGGGTTGGAACCAGGCAACACCTTGTGGCAGAGGGTGTTGTAGAGGAAGATACAGTAGGGTCTCTGTCGGGGGTGGGATCCTGACAGAGGCTTGGCATTGGAAAGAACGTAACGGGTCCGCGCCAGCTCCGGGAAGCGGCGGGGCCCAAGAAAGGACTAGAAGCGAGATAGATTGTGCTGAGTGAGAAACGAGATCAAGCAATAGGAGAATACCAGTAGGGGTCGTGCTGTAAGACCGGAGCAACACCCTACTGAGGCGCACTACCGGTGGCCGGAACGCCGAGGGAGTATTATAACATTCAGCTTCAAGCAATACTCTAAACAGCGGCAGGACAGTCAGTCTAAGGCGGGCTGTCTCACACAAATCACCTATGAAGTCTTGGGGGGCACCTTGTGGAGAGGGGCGACTCTAGGGTCCCGGAAGAGCTCCGAGCCTACCCGTCAAAAGGGTGCCGTCCCAACCAGAACATCAGGGAGGGACGGAGGATTAGAAGAACATCATTTAATCGAGTTGTGAGGGAACTTAAGAAACAGACACAACGGTTGTGGGGACTTTCCGTAAGCACAGCAGGGAAGGACCGCAACACATAGCGCTAGAAGGAAGGCACCGATTTCCACCTGTGAAGAGAACTCTGGAGGTGCCATTGGACCGGCCGGACTTGCGCAGCCTGGTGAACCGTATTCTGGACTGTGGACTCAGAGATCTTCAGTAAAGAGGTAAAGAGACTGCAACCTGGTGTCCTCGTTATTTACTGCACCGCACCACCACCACCAACATCCACACCTATCATTCACTGTGCGCCCCGCGGCAGGGTCACGGACCGGGGCCTAGCCGCCGTGACAACCCCAGAAGCAGAGACCCGTAGGCCCGGTACCGGGTACCCCTCGGCCCTGCGGCGGTGGGGGCGCTACAAATTTGGCGTCACGAACAGGATCTACTTAAGCCTGAAGAATCAGGTCATGTGTGCCTAGGAACTGTGATTTACTGTGCTTGGACTGTACTTTGTTGCAAAGACTGTGCTGTGCCATTTACCGCCAAAAATCCGCCGCCATTACAGCGCAGGAGGAGAAGAAGGGCGTGAAGTGGGCGTAGACAAGCTGGAGAGCGCGAACAGCAATGGCCGCCCAGTCTAAATATTTCTGTGTCCTGAGGATGTGTCCGTCAGCGGCTGAGGTCCGCCTCCTGATCTTGTTTGGAGGGTGGAGACCATGGAGACGGGGCCGCCCACGAAAGAGACCGCGGGAAGAGAGCATTGGAGGAAAGGCAAAGATGGCGACACCAGGAACCCTGCGTGGGACTGACCCGATCCGGCCTGAAGCTGCGCAACCCGACACAGCCCCAGAAGCGCCAACGCTGCGGGGTCTGACCCTCACGGAGTTACCGATGGGCCGACCCCCTTTGCCGCTGTCTGAGGAGTGTGTGGCTGCAGCCGAGGCCCGCCAGCTAGCCTGCCGGCTGGAGGCTGATGCCCGCGTGCTTACTCGGCTGGGCCAGCCCACGGAGGTCCGGTTTTCCCCTGTTCCCTCCCACTTGGCCGCGGCTGGGAGTACGCTACAGACGCCGGGCCTAAAGATCATGCCGGACGCCGAACATCTACGGCGTCTGATGGCAGCGTGGCGGAGCCGGCCCCAACCTGCAGCGCCGATTGACTTGGTCAGAGCCCCAGAGATCCCGCCATCACACTGGGGTGTGGTAGTGTCTTTTAACTCCCGGCACGGGAGAGGAGTCATCCAGGAGATTGGGGAGCCGCTGCAGGTCCGTGTCGATCGGGAGGAGGTGGAGCCCTGCAGCAGGAGATTCGCTCGTGATCTGGAGTCGGGTGACGCTGTGACCTACACGAGGTGGAGGAGGGAAGCTGGTGGAATAGGCTGGATAGCCCGAGGCGTACAGCGATGCATTGCCCTCCAGGCTGCTGCCGGAACACCGGAAGAAGATGATCCCGTAAAGGGGGCAGCAGAGCCCGGCCCCGCAGAACCTCGAGAAGCCCGGCCTCGCCGTGCCCCGGAGGGACGTGTGCACCTGCCAGTGAGAAGGGCCTCCTGTCGAGGGATCTTATCGCTGCGGGGACCGGAACCGCATCCTGGCTCACCAGTGCGATCCGTTGGCCTGGTGAGGCCAGATCGGAAACCACCCTGCTCCACAAAGGACGAGTAAGCATAATTGCTTTATTACTATGTACATAGTTTTTAACTGCTTGTTTCCTGTTTGGCTAAACCCGTTCAGGGTAAACTTTTAAAGGGATCCTTTTGTTGACCCGGGATCCCTAGTGTTTTGTTTTGTTTGTCTTTCCAAAGTTTTTGCACAAGTTTTAGAACTGCTGAAATCATGAACAGTGCATGATCCGAACTTCTTGTAAATAGTTTGCACCTTATTAAAGGCGCTCCCTACTGGTTTTACTTCAAAAAGGACTCTTTGTGAAGATACCACACTGGAACCTTTGCTGAGTATGGACTGGTAGCTTGAGAAGATACGCTACCTCATAGAGACTTGGTCCCCTCTTAAAGGGGATGTTCGATTGCTACACTTAAACTGTGATATTGCTTTAAGACAGGAAGCAATAATGTCTTGATCAAAGGAGATGATGATAATGTTTATATGAGAAAAGTTATATGTGTTTAATTAGTTAAATGTGAAGAAATACTGATGATGTGCTCTGAGAAGTAAAAGGTGAAAGATAGAAGAGGGATGCAGTGGACCCGTAGGGATAGACGTGGTGTCCAGCATGCATGATAGAAAGAAAGATAATGAGAAGGCTTAATGTTCAATAGAAAATGTTTTGATAATGCTGATAGATAGTTAGGATAGAAGGTAAACCCTGAGTCCTCATAGGAGTCATGTAGAGATGACTTAGTGCTCTTAAACTGAAAGTAATGTTATGTTCTATACTGTGTATAGTAGTTGAAAAGGCAGTAGGCCCTGGCTGAACGGGGCGGTCCTGTAACAGAAAGGAGAGGCAGTAGGTCTGGTGCCGATAGGACAGGCGGTCCTGCAGATTTAAAGAAGGGGAATGAAAAAGTTAAAATACCTTATAATGTGATTATAGGAAGGTCTTTAGTGGATTAAGAGTGTATGTCCTTAAAGGCAGTTAAATTATTGTTCAACAATTTTTGCACTTAAGTAGAATACCCGGTTGGGTAAGAAAAGTTGATTATAGCATGTTGCTATGATATTTTACTAAGTTTGTAACGTTTAAGTGTCCTCACCTCCCATAAAGGGAAGCTCTGTTCAAATATGCTTATTGTTATTGCACTCAACAAAATTGTATGTCTTTTTGCTAACTTGTATTGTTGTTTTCTTCCCAGTCCCGGAGTACTGTGTTTAACCAGGGGGGAGTGCAGCGCCCCAGAGTCCTGGTCGTTGCAGTACTGTGGCTCCGCCACTATGGGGAGCTACGGTGCGTTCGATGGCACTGAAGGAGTTCATCTGATCAGGTATCACAGACACCAATACATTTCACCGCTGGGCCTCCGGGGGGAGCTAAGGGTGCTATTTATTAGGCCACTCCCCACCATAGTGGGTAAACTGGGGGTCAGGCAGGAAGTTAGATCAGAAAGCTGACTGGGTTGGAACCAGGCAACACCTTGTGGCAGAGGGTGTTGTAGAGGAAGATACAGTAGGGTCTCTGTCGGGGGTGGGATCCTGACAGAGGCTTGGCATTGGAAAGAACGTAACGGGTCCGCGCCAGCTCCGGGAAGCGGCGGGGCCCAAGAAAGGACTAGAAGCGAGATAGATTGTGCTGAGTGAGAAACGAGATCAAGCAATAGGAGAATACCAGTAGGGGTCGTGCTGTAAGACCGGAGCAACACCCTACTGAGGCGCACTACCGGTGGCCGGAACGCCGAGGGAGTATTATAACATTCAGCTTCAAGCAATACTCTAAACAGCGGCAGGACAGTCAGTCTAAGGCGGGCTGTCTCACACAAATCACCTATGAAGTCTTGGGGGGCACCTTGTGGAGAGGGGCGACTCTAGGGTCCCGGAAGAGCTCCGAGCCTACCCGTCAAAAGGGTGCCGTCCCAACCAGAACATCAGGGAGGGACGGAGGATTAGAAGAACATCATTTAATCGAGTTGTGAGGGAACTTAAGAAACAGACACAACGGTTGTGGGGACTTTCCGTAAGCACAGCAGGGAAGGACCGCAACACATAGCGCTAGAAGGAAGGCACCGATTTCCACCTGTGAAGAGAACTCTGGAGGTGCCATTGGACCGGCCGGACTTGCGCAGCCTGGTGAACCGTATTCTGGACTGTGGACTCAGAGATCTTCAGTAAAGAGGTAAAGAGACTGCAACCTGGTGTCCTCGTTATTTACTGCACCGCACCACCACCACCAACATCCACACCTATCATTCACTGTGCGCCCCGCGGCAGGGTCACGGACCGGGGCCTAGCCGCCGTGACAACCCCAGAAGCAGAGACCCGTAGGCCCGGTACCGGGTACCCCTCGGCCCTGCGGCGGTGGGGGCGCTACAAATTTGGCGTCACGAACAGGATCTACTTAAGCCTGAAGAATCAGGTCATGTGTGCCTAGGAACTGTGATTTACTGTGCTTGGACTGTACTTTGTTGCAAAGACTGTGCTGTGCCATTTACCGCCAAAAATCTGCCGCCATTACAGCGCAGGAGGAGAAGAAGGGCGTGAAGTGGGCGTAGACAAGCTGGAGAGCGCGAACAGCAATGGCCGCCCAGTCTAAATATTTCTGTGTCCTGAGGATGTGTCCGTCAGCGGCTGAGGTCCGCCTCCTGATCTTGTTTGGAGGGTGGAGACCATGGAGACGGGGCCGCCCACGAAAGAGACCGCGGGAAGAGAGCATTGGAGGAAAGGCAAAGATGGCGACACCAGGAACCCTGCGTGGGACTGACCCGATCCGGCCTGAAGCTGCGCAACCCGACACAGCCCCAGAAGCGCCAACGCTGCGGGGTCTGACCCTCACGGAGTTACTGATGGGCCGACCCCCTTTGCCGCTGTCTGAGGAGTGTGTGGCTGCAGCCGAGGCCCGCCAGCTAGCCTGCCGGCTGGAGGCTGATGCCCGCGTGCTTACTCGGCTGGGCCAGCCCACGGAGGTCCGGTTTTCCCCTGTTCCCTCCCACTTGGCCGCGGCTGGGAGTACGCTACAGACGCCGGGCCTAAAGATCATGCCGGACGCCGAACATCTACGGCGTCTGATGGCAGCGTGGCGGAGCCGGCCCCAACCTGCAGCGCCGATTGACTTGGTCAGAGCCCCAGAGATCCCGCCATCACACTGGGGTGTGGTAGTGTCTTTTAACTCCCGGCACGGGAGAGGAGTCATCCAGGAGATTGGGGAGCCGCTGCAGGTCCGTGTCGATCGGGAGGAGGTGGAGCCCTGCAGCAGGAGATTCGCTCGTGATCTGGAGTCGGGTGACGCTGTGACCTACACGAGGTGGAGGAGGGAAGCTGGTGGAATAGGCTGGATAGCCCGAGGCGTACAGCGATGCATTGCCCTCCAGGCTGCTGCCGGAACACCGGAAGAAGATGATCCCGTAAAGGGGGCAGCAGAGCCCGGCCCCGCAGAACCTCGAGAAGCCCGGCCTCGCCGTGCCCCGGAGGGACGTGTGCACCTGCCAGTGAGAAGGGCCTCCTGTCGAGGGATCTTATCGCTGCGGGGACCGGAACCGCATCCTGGCTCACCAGTGCGATCCGTTGGCCTGGTGAGGCCAGATCGGAAACCACCCTGCTCCACAAAGGACGAGTAAGCATAATTGCTTTATTACTATGTACATAGTTTTTAACTGCTTGTTTCCTGTTTGGCTAAACCCGTTCAGGGTAAACTTTTAAAGGGATCCTTTTGTTGACCCGGGATCCCTAGTGTTTTGTTTTGTTTGTCTTTCCAAAGTTTTTGCACAAGTTTTAGAACTGCTGAAATCATGAACAGTGCATGATCCGAACTTCTTGTAAATAGTTTGCACCTTATTAAAGGCGCTCCCTACTGGTTTTACTTCAAAAAGGACTCTTTGTGAAGATACCACACTGGAACCTTTGCTGAGTATGGACTGGTAGCTTGAGAAGATACGCTACCTCATAGAGACTTGGTCCCCTCTTAAAGGGGATGTTCGATTGCTACACTTAAACTGTGATATTGCTTTAAGACAGGAAGCAATAATGTCTTGATCAAAGGAGATGATGATAATGTTTATATGAGAAAAGTTATATGTGTTTAATTAGTTAAATGTGAAGAAATACTGATGATGTGCTCTGAGAAGTAAAAGGTGAAAGATAGAAGAGGGATGCAGTGGACCCGTAGGGATAGACGTGGTGTCCAGCATGCATGATAGAAAGAAAGATAATGAGAAGGCTTAATGCTCAATAGAAAATGTTTTGATAATGCTGATAGATAGTTAGGATAGAAGGTAAACCCTGAGTCCTCATAGGAGTCATGTAGAGATGACTTAGTGCTCTTAAACTGAAAGTAATGTTATGTTCTATACTGTGTATAGTAGTTGAAAAGGCAGTAGGCCCTGGCTGAACGGGGCGGTCCTGTAACAGAAAGGAGAGGCAGTAGGTCTGGTGCCGATAGGACAGGCGGTCCTGCAGATTTAAAGAAGGGGAATGAAAAAGTTAAAATACCTTATAATGTGATTATAGGAAGGTCTTTAGTGGATTAAGAGTGTATGTCCTTAAAGGCAGTTAAATTATTGTTCAACAATTTTTGCACTTAAGTAGAATACCCGGTTGGGTAAGAAAAGTTGATTATAGCATGTTGCTATGATATTTTACTAAGTTTGTAACGTTTAAGTGTCCTCACCTCCCATAAAGGGAAGCTCTGTTCAAATATGCTTATTGTTATTGCACTCAACAAAATTGTATGTCTTTTTGCTAACTTGTATTGTTGTTTTCTTCCCAGTCCCGGAGTACTGTGTTTAACCAGGGGGGAGTGCAGCGCCCCAGAGTCCTGGTCGTTGCAGTACTGTGGCTCCGCCACTATGGGGAGCTACGGTGCGTTCGATGGCACTGAAGGAGTTCATCTGATCAGGTATCACAGACACCAATACATTTCACCGCTGGGCCTCCGGGGGGAGCTAAGGGTGCTATTTATTAGGCCACTCCCCACCATAGTGGGTAAACTGGGGGTCAGGCAGGAAGTTAGATCAGAAAGCTGACTGGGTTGGAACCAGGCAACACCTTGTGGCAGAGGGTGTTGTAGAGGAAGATACAGTAGGGTCTCTGTCGGGGGTGGGATCCTGACAGAGGCTTGGCATTGGAAAGAACGTAACGGGTCCGCGCCAGCTCCGGGAAGCGGCGGGGCCCAAGAAAGGACTAGAAGCGAGATAGATTGTGCTGAGTGAGAAACGAGATCAAGCAATAGGAGAATACCAGTAGGGGTCGTGCTGTAAGACCGGAGCAACACCCTACTGAGGCGCACTACCGGTGGCCGGAACGCCGAGGGAGTATTATAACATTCAGCTTCAAGCAATACTCTAAACAGTGGCAGGACAGTCAGTCTAAGGCGGGCTGTCTCACACAAATCACCTATGAAGTCTTGGGGGGCACCTTGTGGAGAGGGGCGACTCTAGGGTCCCGGAAGAGCTCCGAGCCTACCCGTCAAAAGGGTGCCGTCCCAACCAGAACATCAGGGAGGGACGGAGGATTAGAAGAACATCATTTAATCGAGTTGTGAGGGAACTTAAGAAACAGACACAACGGTTGTGGGGACTTTCCGTAAGCACAGCAGGGAAGGACCGCAACACATAGCGCTAGAAGGAAGGCACCGATTTCCACCTGTGAAGAGAACTCTGGAGGTGCCATTGGACCGGCCGGACTTGCGCAGCCTGGTGAACCGTATTCTGGACTGTGGACTCAGAGATCTTCAGTAAAGAGGTAAAGAGACTGCAACCTGGTGTCCTCGTTATTTACTGCACCGCACCACCACCACCAACATCCACACCTATCATTCACTGTGCGCCCCGCGGCAGGGTCACGGACCGGGGCCTAGCCGCCGTGACAACCCCAGAAGCAGAGACCCGTAGGCCCGGTACCGGGTACCCCTCGGCCCTGCGGCGGTGGGGGCGCTACACATGTTTGCTCATCACTAGACACTATAGATTCTAGACTAGTTAGTAAAGGACTCAATACAAAACTCACAAAAATTAATACATATGCGTGGCCGAGAGACAAGGATTGTTATATCTCTCCCAATATTTCTGTCCGAAACAATAGGACAGTCTAGGAAACTCCCCAATAAATACAAAACAACAGAACGGAGTATACAAGTCCCAATACGCATTTTATTTAAAAATTGTATAATTTTATTTATATTATCAAAATATATAATTCAAACTGAGTAATCAAATATAAATACAATACATATAAATAACAGGATTAGTGGAGGAGGAAACACTATAATAGTGGCGGAGCGGATGACAACACCTATCACATCATATCACAAGGACTGCTATTGTGGGAGCCATAGTATGAAAAAAAAAAAAAAAAAGGTGCAACAGTGCGGGTTATATCACTAGCTAAAGTGCCATAGTGCCTACAGGACTCATCACCTCATATCATATAAAGCAGCTTACCCATTAGGTCTGAGATGTCTCACCACACTCCACACACCACCCCCTTTATTTATTTAGATGTAATGACAATCTTACACAGACACAGAGGAGAGCTCTGAAGGAATTACAATCATTGGATTCAGTGGTTTTTAAACCAGCAGACAAGGGAGGGAATGTGGTTATCTGGCCAACCGACAAATATGAGAAGGAGGCATTTCGACAGTTGAGGAACAAAACCACTTACTGTGTGTTGCCCCACAGCCCTTTACAATCCTTCACTAATGAATTAGAGGTGATTCTATCCTATGCTGGGGAGTCAGGGATTATTCCAAAGAAGGTCCTTGATGGCCTGCTTCCAAAATTTCCAAAGATAGCCACCTTCTACTTACTGCCGAAGGTGCACAAAGACGCTGTTAATCCCCCTGGCAGACCGATTGTCTCTGGCATGGGGGGGTTGTGCGATAATGTGTGTAAATTTATTGACTACTATCTAAAACCACTCGTGGAAACGCTCCCCTCCTATGTCAGAGACACTACGGATGTTCTAACAAGGGTCGATGGCCTGTCCCTCGAGGCGGGTATGCTTCTGGTTACCATCGATATCGAATCATTATACACGTCAATTCGACACAGCGATGGGTTAAGGGCGGCACGCTTCTTTCTTGAGACAACCAACTGGGATGGACATTTTTCGGAATTTATTTTAGAATTATTGGAATTTATTTTGAAGCACAATTTTTTTGTATTTAAGGATAAATTTTTTTTACAGTTACAAGGTACTGCAATGGGCGCGGCGTGTGCCCCGTCTTATGCTAATCTATTTTTGGGGTACTGGGAAAGAACCATCTTCCAGGGCGACGGGGCACATGCCGCGGACCAGGTGGTGGGCTGGTTTCGTTACATCGATGATGTACTTATGATCTGGAACGGTGACGAGACCAGCCTGACCCAGTTCATGCAGTACCTTAATCAAAATTGTTTTAATTTGAAGTTTACCTATTGCTGGCACAAAACTCGGATTAATTTTTTGGATATCACTCTTTGTGTTGCCGCAGATGGCTCTATTGAGACGGACCTCTATCGCAAAGAGACGGCCGTCAATTCTTTACTTCATGCCTCTTCAGCACATAACTACTCAACTATTAAGGCCATCCCAGTTGGTCAGTTCTTGAGGAATAGGCGTGTCTGCTCCACCGAGGCCCGCTTTGAGGGACAGTCCGCGACTCTTTCGGACAGATTCAAGGCCAGGGGGTACAGTCGTCGGTGCATCAAGGCAGGTTATAGACGGGCGAAACAGACCCGGAGAGAGGATCTGTTGGTACCATCTAAAAAGACCAACAAAGCACGGGATCCTGAGATACGGTTTATTTCCACAGCAAATTGCCGGTGGGATCGGATCCGTGATATTTTGACCAAACATTGGTCGGTCTTAATGACGGATAATGTTCTGGCGAAACATTTGTCTCCAGCCCCATGTATGGTACAGCGCAGGGGAAGAAATCTTAAAGACAGTCTGGTGAAAAGCCATTATGTGGCAAAATGTGATACCTTCTTGGCGAAAATAAATCCCAGACTGGGTTGCTTCCCCTGCGGGTCATGTGTCGCGTGTCCTAATATCCTTAGATGTGGGACCTTTTTATCATCTGATGGGAGCAGGGAATATACAATTCGTGATTATATTTCATGCAATTCCACCCATGTGGTATATTACGCTACATGTCCCTGCTCCCTGATTTATATCGGTCTCACATCTAGGGAACTGAAGGTTAGGACGCGCGAGCATGTTCGTGACATTCTGGCTGCAAAAGAAACAAAGGATATATCAACTTTGAAAACCCTACCTAGGCATTTCCGCATGTACCACGGGTCTGATCCCACCGGTCTAAAAGTGAGGGGAATTGATAGGATTCATGGCGGCATCAGGGGTGGCAATCTGAAGCAACTGCTTGCACAATGTGAATGCAGGTGGATTGCCACCCTTGACACCATGTCCCCCAAGGGACTTAATGAACAATTGAGTTTTGTTCCATTTTTATGACACGCCTTTCCCACCTCTTATGTGCGATTGCTGTTCCACCACGACTTCGTCCTCATTGGTAATACTTTTGTGCTGTCCCAGCACTCAGTACAATTCTGACTATTGTTGTTTATCCTCTTTCCAGATGATTCCTTTCTGTGTTTTTAAGTTTTATTCTAATAAGTTTGTTCTCTTGTCTTTAGTTTTTATTAGTATGGGACGCTGCCGCAATGTGACCTGTTATGCGATCTCTCACCGGATTCGCCTGAGACCTTCTATGAATGAAACCGGATTTCAACTTTATTATTTTGTTATTTTTTATTTTCATTTTATTTTATTTATTTTCTTTATTATTTGATGTGTTTATTTTTCTTCGTTATTATTATTATATTAGATATCGTTCTTGTATTATTTTTTTCGTATTATTCAATTACTCATATATATTTATATATTCATATTCATATATATATTCATTATTGATTATTTGTCTTATTATATCTTTATATTTTTTTCTATTATTATTTATGCATACTATTTATTAGTATTATATATTTACTATTTTTTTTTTTTTTAATTCCTGCTGTGTTGCATTTATATGTATGTGTACACGTCTGTAATTACTTATGTATTCACATATGAATTTATGTTTAGTTTTTGTATATCACTTATCCTGTTTTCTGATGGGCCCCTGTCATGGTGCACACTGTTATGTTTTCACCAAGTATGAGTTTCTATTTAGTATAGCAGGAGGGGTTGTATGATCTCCATTAATGACATTTCACTATTTTAATCGTGCTTATGCACGTTATATCTCACCATTATAATATAGCGATTCCCATGGTTATCCATGGGTGGGTTTTGGATTTATTTATGTAGGCAGTCACTTTGTTTACAGCACTTTAAGCACTTTTCTTGTGGTCCCCGATATGGTGATCTGGGGAGTTAAACTATGTAATTCACAGCAGGCTTAGTAGTATTACTTACTTTGCGGTGATTCGTGCTTCTGATGGTCTCTGGTCAAAGACTTTCTTTTATTTACTCACATGTTACTTTGTAACATACTGGATATCATTTAGAAAATGGCGGTCGCCATGGACTTCGGTGGGAGGGTCTCAGGCTGTGCGCACACGTGCTCTAGAGTCTATGCACCTGACTTCCTGGGCGGTTATCATTAGATGCCGCACACACACCATGTGACGTCACTGAGCGGTTTTCCGCCCCCTGTGTGTGCGGCTCTGACGACCGCCGGGTATGATGGATCTGGACCTTGGACACATGTGCGCCGATGCGCTTGATGAGACTTCCTGTATGCGCCCTATTTTAACCGGTGAGAGAGTGAGCTAGCAACAAACCCCTTTTTGAGAAAGCGACCGCGAAACGTGCGTCAAGGGGGTGGTGTGTGGAGTGTGGTGAGACATCTCAGACCTAATGGGTAAGCTGCTTTATATGATATGAGGTGATGAGTCCTGTAGGCACTATGGCACTTTAGCTAGTGATATAACCTGCACTGTTGCACCTTTTTTTTTTTTTTTTTTTTTTTTCATACTATGGCTCCCACAATAGCAGTCCTTGTGATATGATGTGATAGGTGTTGTCATCCGCTCCGCCACTATTATAGTGTTTCCTCCTCCACTAATCCTGTTATTTATATGTATTGTATTTATATTTGATTACTCAGTTTGAATTATATATTTTGATAATATAAATAAAATTATACAATTTTTAAATAAAATGCGTATTGGGACTTGTATACTCCGTTCTGTTGTTTTGTAGTTAGTAAAGGACAATAACTTTTTTTTTGCAGAACAAGTTGTAGTTTTGATTGACACCTTTCATTTTACAGTATAAATGTACTAAAAAAAGGGAAACATTTCCAAGAGCCATTGTTTTTTAGTTTTTGTTTTTACAACGTTCAATGTGACATGGCATAACGATTCTTCAAATTCAGTACTATTACGGAGATACTAGACTTGTATTTTTTTTTTATATATATATATATATATATATATATATATATATATATATATATATATATTTAAGTGCTAAAAAAAAATTAAATTTGTAAAATTATAAAATTTTGTTTGTGTCATCATTCTCGGAGACCTGTAAGAAAAATTTTTTATAGTCCATAGAGTTGTGTGAGGGCTTTATTTTGCATGGCGAAGCCTACTTCTTTTATTGATACCATTTTGGGGTACATGTGAAGTTTTGATTGCTTTTTGTTGTAATTTTTTTAGGGAAGTGTGGGGACCAAAAATACAGCAATTATGATTTTTTTTTTCTTTTTATGGTGTTTACCATATGGTTTAATTTATTTTAATGATTTCATTTGATAGATCAGACTTTAAAAGGTGCGGCTTTACCAAATATTAATTGAATTTTTGTATAGTTTATTTTTCAAGGTGGAAAAGAAGAGTGCTTTCAATGTATTTTATTTTTATTTTATTTATTTACTTTATATTTTAGTCCCCATAGGGGACTTGAACTTGAGATAATTTGATTGCTTGTTCTATTTTCTGCAGTACATAGTCACAATGACGTTAGATTGGTTTCTGCACCCTGATGCACGTTTCGCTTATTGCTTTGTCAAGGGGATTATATAAATGCCGAACAGATGCGCCCTCGTACAATCTTAATACATTTTACTGCAGCTTTTGCACAGATGAAATCACATAGTATAAATCTATGCAAATATGGCTATTTCAAAATACATCTGTCAGTATAATCCGTAGAATGCATCTATTCTTTATATAGTCAGCATAGTGGCAAATTAGAGGGATAACCGAGACTTAACTCTTAAAGTACGGCTAATTTCTTCTTAATCTTTGCCTTTGTGCGTAGACAGCTGACATGAAAACAACATCGAGCTAGGTTCTTTACGGCAGAGTCCAGCCTTTCCAGGGGATGCCAGAAATTGCTTGAGGTGTCACTTACTCCTTTCAAGTGCTATCACAATCAGCGAAGTGAAACTTAAAGCTAGAAAGTGAAAAGCCCTGTCATCTTAAGCTGAAAAATAGTTTGTAATGGCGATAATAACATGTTTATGTCTTCAGCAGCCAGGTAAAGACATGCCTTTCTCTCAATCTCCTCCAGGCTTCTTCTGTCAATCAAATTCTCACCTTGCCTTTCACCTTTTCTTAGAAGAGTGCCCTTTATACACTAAATTGCCCAATAATCATCCATTTTCGCTTGTTTTTAACAGTATTGTCTTTCCAGATATCTTCTGTACTAACCAACATGGAAGATTTATAGGACTTCATTAGGACCGGTGATCCAAAGAGCATGTCACCATCATATCCGTGGAAATACAGATTGTGACTGTGGGCAAAATGGCAACCGAGAAGAAAATTTTGGTGCCAGTGATTGGCAACTTCATTTATTGTACAATAATTTTATGATATTTTTAATCCAAACCCATGGGGTTTGGAGCTGGTGGTAAGGACACTCAAGGGGAACTTTGGGGGGCTGTAAAGGATTATTCTCATGATCATAAATAGATAAAAATTCAAAATTCTTTGAAACCAACAACTTTGAAATTTAATTACTCCAGAATGGAGAGATTTTTAATTTTTTTTTACCAGCCAGCTCTGCAGTTTTTTCAGCAAGGAGCATGACTCTAAGGCTACCTAGATTTCTGGAGTCAACAACCAATGCCTCGGCACTCCTCCGATTCTCCAGAGTTTAGAATCAGAGATCGCACAGTTTGGACTAGTGGCAAAACCATGCTGCTGGTCCAAACCGTCGACCAGGCATGAGAGCTCTGCCACGGGTAAGAAGGAAGTCAAGTGGAAGGGGAGCAATGTGCTCTTGCCAGAGCAGACGATAGATCTCTTTGGTTTTGCCATGGGTCCCTCTAACACATTGAATGTAGGATCATCTAGAATTATCTAGTAATTTCTTGTTGAAGGACATTGTTAAAGTACACATTTGACAAAGATCAATTTGTTGTTACCGGTGGACCATCTAGCTAGTTGTGGAGAACATAAGCATGCTCAGCTGAGTGTATGTGCAAGGGCTCATTCAGACAACAGTATTTTCAGTCCGAGCGCTGTCCATGAAAAAAACAGATAGCCCTTGGACCACTATAAATCAACGAGGTGGTGCAGATGAACAATTCTTTTAGTGACCGAAACTGCGTCTGAAAAAAAATCACAGAATTCTTTATGTTCTTATTTATAAATTGGATGAGACTCACCGATTCAAGTCTTTGGGTGTGTGACATACATCAGATGCCACAAGGAGCCACGATATAACATCCAATTTTTATGGATGCATTGCAATTCTGTAACATAGTAAACAGTAAATGGTCTTGTAAATGATTAATAGCTGCTGCTGTAAAAATATGGATTGAATATGGATGACAAGTGATTAAAAAAATCATTCCACTTTTCTGGATAAATCTCTGACCAATTTTTTATATGCTCCTGTGAACCTACTGTAAGAGGAATTTGAGTGGAAACTGACAGCAGCCACCTTTAGACAGTCTATTAATCATTAACAGGGCTAAGGCTGCGTTCACACAGCTGTATCACCCAGAAGATGGCATGGCCGATGGTAATTGCCTTGAGGGTTAGCAGGTGAAACAACTATTTCCCTGCAAGATTAAGTGATTGTGCAAGGAGATATTGGGCTGCTGTTTCCAGCTTCAGCGTGATGTGAGGTCTTCGATTTCCAATGAAACTTTATTTTCGTAAGACTAAAGTTCAGGCATATATGCAAAGAAGTGAGAAACTTCAGGACATTTCATTCATCCCAAACCTTGGTCTCCAGTATGACAACAACATTTTCTTAGCGTCACCTTTCTTCTCACCATTGCCATACTGAAGACCAAGGTCTAGAAGGACTAGAGTCCTAAAATAAATAGTATCATCTCGCGATATCTTGCACAAAAATTTGGATTAAAAAAATTAATAATTAAATATTACTCGTAAACGAGAGACTTTTGTTCTATTAACAATTTCTTGACTCTCCTTCAACAATGGACACCGTTGTCTTCAACCAATCTATCATATGATTGGACAAATATCATGGATTGGACAATGTTAATGATGCCACGTTACGCTGCGATATACCCAGTGTCACTGTATAGCTAGGAAGATATTTTAAACTTTTGACAGCTCTGATGTTGACCATAATGGATTTGGTCCAATTCTAGACGTATTAAGTCCCATTTGAACCCTCCATTTGGTTCAGGAAAGTCGGAAGTTGATGGACAGAATTTCACTGCTTAGAATTTTCTTTTACTTTTGTAACAAAATTACCGAAGTTTTAATTGGACTTTTTCTTATTGACGAGTAACCAAATAGCCACGGCTCCTCCGTCAGCTCTGTAAGTATGCAGACTGCATGTTTCAATAATCATTGCAGCCTCATAGGCAATGGCCTTTGACTCTTGTCTCAGAGATCTGCATCAAACAAAATGATGGCCGTGACCATAGGTGCTGCCATGAAAGGTCCGGAGGCAAATAGGTCAGAGAAGATAATAACAGATCTCACATTTGCTCACATTTAAGACACAAAGACACTGATCCGACACACCTTACTGTCACGGCCTTAGGCCAATTGAAATGGCTGATGCATTTCACACAAACTGCATCTAGAAGTGAACTAAATGTAAAAGAAATGTTGGCAAGAAGGATGGCCTTTTACTCGTCATGTCTAATCGAAGAGTTGCCAGAAGGGCCAGGGGAAAATAAAAGATAATAAATTACTTAGAAGCCAATAAAAAAGTGCTATAAAATATAGTATAGTTCCCATACACGAAGGATACACACATTAGAGATGTTTTAAAGAATATTTATAGGGACGGTTTTTGAAACAACAACCCAAATATGTCTCAAAAATTGGGCTTGTTCTTTCAATATTAACAAAAGAGAATCAGTATACGAAAACTATAAGGGAAGTGAAAACTCATCACAAAAAAATCGGGTACAGATCAAGAGGTGCATTTTAAAACTCCCAGGCCTCCGATGTGACATGTCTAACAGGACCATCACCTACCATGCATCATTTAATATGCTAGTTGTGATGCTAGTCACTACTTATGGACAGATCGTGAGGTTGAGAAGTCAGATGTTCCGAGGTTAGGACCAAGGGGAAAAACAAAGGCGCAAGTCAGATCACGAACCAGGGTCAAAATATCAGCAGATGGCAGTTCAAAGCAAAAGGACAAGATGAAAGGATAGTCAGAACATGGTCCAAAGGGTCAGGCTGCAGCAGATCAGAACTCTGTACAGCAGAATCAGGCAAACGCTCACCAGGAAGCAAAAACTACATCTGTCAGGTATCAGAAGCAGACAGTTCAGTTAAGTAACGTGGCAATCTCCAGAACAGAGAACACCTGGAGATAGTCCAGCACCTCCCAGTGACAGATTAGATGACCGAACTGTCAAAGTACCAACATTTCAGCACGCTTATCCTAAGATTGGAAGGCCAAACATTGACAACTCAGCATGACCCAGATTCCATAGGGCAGCAAAACAGTCACTCACTGAGTGGAGGAATGGTTACACTAGTGTTCTCCTGTATGGTAGAAACCCCTAAGATATCAGAGCTGGGAGCAACTGTTGCATCTTTACCATCTATAGTGATGACTGTCAAGGTCAGGAGACAATTTCTCAAAAAGGAGGTCTTTTGTATAGACCTACTATGTCAATTCATTTACATGGAAACGTTTCCAAAAGGAACCACCTCTTCTAAGTGACCGACAGATTTCGGGCAGGTTTTTCTGGGACAGAATTCTCTGCCATCCTCTGTATATTGTACTTCTTTGAGAGGTCCGCCTTACATTAGGAAGACCTGCTTTCCACTACATAATTTTGGTTTTACTGTGTTTGAATCAATCCCTTTATCCCTGAAAAAAACACAGTAATAACATAGAGGGTTGAGTGTTTTCATTGTTTACTAGGGCATCTTTAAATTACTAATTCCAAAGATGGAGTTCATTTTTAATACACTTCATTTCAACTAAAATTCTCTAAACCCCATGGTCTAATGCGCACAGATATATTAGGGATCCATGCTATAAGCAGGGGCTTAAACGCTGTTGAAAAAGGTGTGACCACATTCGGGCCCATGCGGGAGGGTGACTGACAAAACCAGAGCCTATTTCCATCTGGAAGCGTGTCCGAGGACGCACATTGAGCTGAAGTGTGTTATTGTGGTGCAGAGACCCGGAGGGTCCCTGCACTGCAGTACACTCTGTCGACAAATCAGAGGCCAGCAAATGGTGACCATCAAAGGCATTTGCAATGGCTATAGAATACGAAGCCGTGGTTTGTGGAAGCGGGAGAAGGTGAGCCCAAGATGGGGAACATTCTTACTAGAAGGGGCACAGGATAGGGGACAATATTATGTCCAAGGTTGGAGGATATTATACCAGGAAGGAGCTCAGGATGGGAGACATTATTACATTACCAGGTGGGTCAACAACTAGGTCTTTATAGAATCTAGAATGATACCAGGGCCTACACATCTGACCCACATGTAGATAGGGGCCTAGGTCCAAATTTTGCACAGGGTCACATTAAACTCTAGCTATGCCACTGGCTATAAGGATCCAGAATACAGTTAGGTCCATATATATTTGGACAGAGACAACATTTTTCTAATTTTGGTTACAGACATTACCACAATGAATTTTAAACAAAACAATTCAGATGCAGTTGAAGTTCAGACTTTCAGCTTTCATTTGAGGTTATCCACATTAAAATTGGATGAAGGGTTTAGGAGTTTCAGCTCCTTAACATGTGCCACCCTGTTTTTAAAGGGACCAAAAGTAATTGGACAGATTCAATAATTTTAACTAAAATGTTCATTTTTAGTACTTGGTTGAAAACCCTTTGTTGGCAATGACTGCCTGAAGTCTTGAACTCATGTACATCACCAGACGCTGTGTTTCCTCCTTTTTGATGCTACTCCAGGTCTTCACTGCGGTGGTTTTCAGTTGCTGTTTGTTTGTGGGCCTTTCTGTCTGAAGTTTAGTCTTTAACAAGTGAAATGCATGCTCAATTGGGTTGAGATCAGGTGACTGACTTGGCCATTCAAGAATAGTCCACTTCTTTGCTTTAATAAACCCCTGGGTTGCTTTGGCTTTATGTTTTGGGTCATTGTCCATCTGAAGTATGAAACAACGACTAATCAGTTTTGCTGCATTTGGCTGGATCTGAGCACACAGTATGGCTCTGAATACCTGAATTCATTTGTCTGCTTCTGTCCTGTGTCACATCATCAACAAACACTAGTGACCCAGTGCCACTGGCAGCCATGCATGCCCAAGCCATCACACTGCCTCTGCCATGTTTTACAGATGATGTGGTATGCTTTGGATCATTAGCTGTACCACTCCTTCGCCATACTTTTCTCTTTCCATCATTCTGGTAGAGGTTGATCTTGGTTTCATCTGTCCAAAGAATGTTCTTCCTGAACTGTGCTGGCTTTTTTAGATGTTTTTTAGCAAAGTCCAGTTTAGCATTTTTATTCTTGATGCTTATGAGTGGCTTGCACCGTGCAGTGAACCCTCTGTATTTACTTTCATGCAGTCTTCTCTTTATGGTAGATTTGGATATTGATACGCCGACCTCCTGGAGAGTGTTGTTCACTTGGTTGGCTGTTGTGAAGTTTCTCTTCACCATGGAGATTATTCTGCGATCATCCACCACTGTTGTCTTCTGTGGGCGCCCATGTCTTTTTGCATTGATGAGTTCACCAGTGCTTTCTTTCTTTATCAGGATGTACCAAACTGTAGATTTTGCCACTCTTAATATTGTAGCAATTTCTCAGATGGGTTTTTTCTGTTTTCGCAGCTTAAGGATGGCTTGTTTCACCTGCATGGAGAGCTCCTTTGACCGCATGTTTACTTCACAGCAAAACCTTCCAAATGCAAGCAACACAACTCAAATCAACTCCAGGCCTTTTATCTGCTTAATTGAGAATGACATAACGAAGGGATTGCCCACACCTGTCCATGAAATAGCCTTGGAGTCATTTGTCCAATTACTTTTGGTCCCTTTAAAAGCAGGGTGGCACATGTTAAGGAGCTGAAACTCCTAAACCCTTCATCCAATTTTAATGTGGATACCCTCAAATGAAAGTTGAAAGTCTGAACTTCAACTGCATCTGAATTGTTTTGTTTAAAATTCATTGTGGTAATTTCTATAACCAAAATTAGAAAAATGTTGTCTCTGTCCAAATATATATGGACCTAACTGTATATACTGGATTTCATGAATTGCTTCTGAAACTACAATCTTGATATGGAGGCACACCAAAAGGTTTTTCTCCAACTCATACAGGATTATGGACAGTAGTCACTCTACGGGAGAGCCAGCAAAGATGGCTCCTGGCTAAATGATTGGCCTAACGATGTATATTGTGGGTTTTAGAAGTACAAGGGAACCACATGGGACTACAATATGATTGTTCAATACTTCCACTTGAGGATGAAAGAAAAAAAAGTGTGAAGAGATATTATATTGTAGACGATGGAGGAATATGTTCCTGAGTAACTTTCAGTCTGATCCGAGAAACTGTTAAAATAAATTCTAAGACCTTCACTGAGTTGTGCTTTAAGAAAATATATCCAATGGTCTACAAAACTAATGAAAAAGTTAGTGAAAATCCAACTAACTACACATTAGCCCCATTAGTTTCAACTTCCTAAGAGTTTAGTGCTATAATGGATTGTGATCTTATAGCCCAAAATCCCAAGGACATAGAGAAGGCGGAGGAACCAGGGGGTCAATGCATGTGGTTGCTGGGTGCCTGGGGTGCTTACAAGCAAGACTAGTGCAGCACACAGAATCTTTTACTTGTGGTTGAAAAATAATTCTCATGCTTCTAAATATGAACATGTTACCTAGAAATTGTCTGAATTTTACTTGATTTTCATATGGATTCCAGAATCCAGACCCCAGGAATGTGCTTGTGACTTGTCTTGAAATTACAAATATGAAGAAAATCCTCTCTCTTACGTTTCAGGTTATTCATGATGACCCGCGAGACATTGTATTGTGTACATGATGAAGGGCTGGGAGCACTGATACAACTATGCATGTAATGTTAGTTATTCACATCAAACCTTTGCTAAAAAAAAAAGAAATACAAAGAAAATGGGTTAAGAAGGTGCTTTGGATTACTCAAAAGGTCACATAATTGGAAATCACCAGAGCGACTTACCACTCTGAGCAGGCAACTACCTGCCCTCTAGTTTTAAGGACCAAAGTAAAAACAAAAAATTTAAAACCCACCTGAGACATATACAGTTGTGCTCAAAAGTTTACATACCCCAGCAGAATTTTTTCTTTCTTGGCCTTTTTTCCGAAAATATGAATAACACCAAAATCTCCACTCATGGTTAGTGGTTGGGTGCAGCCATTTATTGTCAAACTACTGTGTTTTCTCTATTTAAATCATAATGACAACCCAAAACATCCAAATGACCCTGATCAAAAGTCCACATACCCTGGTGATTTTGGCCTGATATGATATTCATATTCTCGGAAAAAAGAACAAAAAAGCAAAAATTATTCCGGGGTATGTAAACTTTTAAGCATAACTGTACATATGTCACTGTGACCTGGTACTTATTGACCTGGGACGTATGGATACGTCTCATCTTTAACGCTAGCATTAAAATTCCGGTGCAGTCTGGAGATAGGCTCATGGAGTAGTCGTCGTCCCGGAAGGTGTCGATGCCCACCCCCCTCCCCCGCAACTAAAATCGCTGTGATTAGCTGTTCTATTCTGAACAGCCAATCTCAGCATTTCTCAGTGTTTTAGGCAATCAGATTGCATGAAACACTCAAGTCCAACCTAGGATCGATGCTGTAAGAGAACTGATCATAGGCTGGTGCCTGGCAATGCCAGGATCACCATGGCCAGCTCTAATTGGACATCGATCGCACCAATAAGAGCTCAGAGACACGCTGTGACCTGCAAGTGACCACCCTGTACTTCTTTATTCTAGCTTCGGACTTGTACAGGGCAGTCACTGTCCGTCTGTGCGCTGTGCTAGGCCCTGTGGTTCCATAGAAACCTGTGACATCACAGATCCTGCTGCTGCCTGATCATTGCCGCTCCTGCTGAAGAAAGAGTAAAGAAATAAGAATTGTTCCTGATCCCTGATCCTTGCCTGATCTCTTCAGCCACCCCAGCGTGCATCCAGTAGCCGCCGAGAGTTGATCAACGACTGAAATCACTGATCTGCATTCGTGCTCTCTTTTTTCCAGAACTTTTTTTACTATAATTTTCTCCTCCCGCCTTAGCACCACATCCGTGTGTATGTCCTACGCACATCACTGACCAACCTCCGGTTGCTGCTTATTTTCTTTAGATGTGACCGTCCAGGCTGATAACCACTGGTGAATGACCTGCTGCAAGCGCAGCATCACTGACCAGTGGTGACATAATCACTGGCATTTTCCCACGGTCCTGAGGTCACCACAGTTCAGCCAGATGATGTCACTGCTGGAGAATGATGCTGCGCTCTCAGCAGCTCATTTACCAGTGGTTCTCAGCCTGGATGGTCGCACCTTGGCACCGTTCAGGTTGAAAACTATTTAGCCCCCAGAAATGGATTACGGCGTGGGACAGAACGGCGGATAGGTATGGTATATTGTTGTTTTTTTAATTTTACTTTTATTACAGATCGAGTGCTTCGGTGGAATTAGAAGAGGTCATAAGTATGGTTTAATTGAGATTATTAAAGGAGTCTGTGACATTTTTTCAATTAAAGGATTTTATTCTGGCTGTGCCTTTATTTAACATATAACTATAGGATTAGTAATGGAGAGGTGTCTCATAGACATCTCTCCATTACTAAGCCATGGGCTTGATGTCACCTGACAATACAAAGGTGACATCAATCCCACAAATATTAACCCCACTTGCCACTGCTACAGGGCAAGTGGGAAGAGCCGGGCAAACACCAGAATTAGCACATCGATAAGATGCGCCTATTCTGGGCAGCTGCGGGCTGCTGTTTTTAGGCTGGAGGGCCCCTTACCAGCCTGAGAATACCAGCCCCCAGCTGTGAGATTTAGCAAGGCTGGTTGTCAAAAATTGTGGGAACCCCATACCGTTTTTTAAATTATTTATTTCAATAATTAAAAAAACAGCATGGGGACCCCTCTGTGATTGATAACCAACCTTGCTGAAGCAGACAGCTGAGGGTTGCAGCCCCCAGCTGTGAGTTTTGCCTGGTTGGTTCAAGAAAATAGGGGCAACCCATGCCGAGTTTTTCATTCATTTATTTCGTTATATCGCAGGCGGCGGCTGAGGAATACCCCGATCATCCGCTCCTGCTGTCACTGTTATTAGCAGCAGCAGGTGTCAGATGATGGGCGTAATAGTCCCAAAAGCCCCAACCTGCTGTCATCATTATGACTAATATAACTCATCATTCTCCTCTGCTCACGCCGATCGCCGGCAGAGCAGGGGAGAATGATGAGAGCCATCATCAGCACCTGTCGCCGAGGAACAGCGCTTACTGTAGTGCTTCTTCCCCGGTGGCCGGCTGTGTAGAACTGATGCGGCACACGGGCTTGTACATGGTTGCCACACGTGTGCCACAAGTATTACACATACGGAAACACAGATACGGATATCTCCGCTATCGGTTTTTCTGGTACCAGAAATATCAGGATGTGTGAAATCGGCCTAACATAAAGGATTTTTTTTTCCAAGAACTCCAAAAACAAATTTATACAATTATGTTGCACTCTTTTGGGATACCTTTCAAGGGATAACAGGACTGAACAATGCTAGGTCACAGCCCTAAAGGGCAAATCTTTGGAATTGGAAAGCAATGCATGAAATTGGGTAGAAAAAAAAACTATTTAAAAAACACAATTTTTATTAGCAACTGTGGATTCAGGCTATAGGTCCTATCTGAATAGTTTACAAAGGTTGAGAAACTTAATTATCACGTGACAGAAGTCATGACGTGGTCGCCTACTTGACAGTAAGCAGTGAACATATCATGTATTCTCCATCATGGGAATTTCCTGTTTCACCAAGTATACTATATTTATTGAGATCCCCAAGCCTAGACTTAGCTGTAATGTAAAAATAGGGCCTGATGTATTATTCCCAGACAGCCTGTGACATATTGCCACATATATTACTATGTTACACATAATAAAACTTGTAATGCAAAATAGAAGATGCAGAAATATAACATATAGCGCCTTGAGAATAAATGTGTCAGTGTATCAGAGAGGTTTTATCTTCCATTATCACCTAGTTTCACTTAGAGAAGATGTTCTGGAATATAACAATGTAACTGCGGTTTTACAGAATTTGCACACACGTCAGTAAAAAAAATAGAAAAAAAAGGTGAATACTAAATCTGTATCTCCCAGGCGTCAGGGATAAGATATACTCTTTCTACAAGTTGTCTTTCCTCTGGTTCGTTCAGAGACATATTGCCTTCATGAGCTGCGTGAGAAGTTACAATCCCATAATTTAGAATTCCAGTTATGTGACATAATTTGCAGAAACACTGGCTCTTGCTCCAGTTTTGGACACAGTTTTTGTGCCTATGGTCACTTTTTTTTTTTTTTTAGGAATTTATGAGCATGTGTCTCAAATGTTCTTGCCTAATTTGAAGGATTTAGGATGGCGTCATAATCTTTTCTGTTTGGGCTTTACATCTAAAGGACATATCATCAATAAGGTCTAATATATCATGTGCAAATCGACCCATACGGAATAGATCTTATTCGCAAGTGATTGGCTCCAAAGTCAACTCCAACTGAAGACATCTTCTACTGGACTTTTGGATTCTGTTACTGACCCGACCTGTCGCCAGTCTGTACAACTTTCTTCCCTGGGGGTTGGCCTTGTGCGCATCAGTAACTCAGCTTGCACTTCAGACATCACTCTCTTTTTTAAGGAATTCAGGTAGTGATATGCTGCCACCACGTGATGACACCCTGGCAGAGTTTCCAGACAAATTCAGCTCTGCTACTTGCAATATCGAGGTGTCTGTCTAACAGTCCAGCTCTGCTGTTCCAAGGTGCCGTCTGCACACTCAGCTCTGCTATATTAAGGTGCCTCTCTGACATTTCGTCTTTACTGTTCCAAGTTGCTGTTCGCACACTTGGGGCAACTACTTCATGGTGCCTGTCTTCCATTGCACTTTTACTAATTCTATGGTGCTGTTCTCCCACTCGGCTTTGCTATATGAAACTACCTTTTTGTCAGACTTGTTCTGCTATTTTTAGATGCTGTCTGCACATCCAGTTCTAGGTGCCTGACTGTTAGTACAGCTATTTTCTTCCTATGTAATGTCTACACATACAGCTCTCATATATCAATGGAAAAAACAACAGCTACCCAGTTCGGGGGTATCCCCCTCATGTATTATCCCCCATTATACCTTACACTACCTTACACACAAATTACCTTAGAGTCAGTGTCCAACCACATTATGCCAATTACCGTATATACTCGAGTATAAGCCGACCCCCCTAATTTTGCCACAAAAAAACTGGGAAAACTTAATGACTCGAGTATAAGCCTAGGGTGGGAAATGCGGCAGCTACCGGTAAATGTCAAAAGTAAAAATAGATACCAATAAAAGTAAAATTAATTGAGACATCAGTAGGTTAAGTGTTTTTTAATATCCATATTGAATCAAGAGCCCCATATAATGCTCCATACAGTTCATGATGGGACCCATAAGATGCTCCATACAAAATACGCCCCAAATAATGCTCCATGCAGTTTATGATGGGCCCAATAAGATGCTCCATATTAAAATATGCCCCATATAATGCTGCACAAATGCTGATTATGGCCTCATAAGATGCTCCATACAGACATTTGCCCCATATAATGCTGCACAAATGCTGATTATGGCCCCATAAGATGCTCCATAGACACATTTGCCCCATATAAATGCTCCACAAATGCTGATTATGGCCCCATAAGATGCTCCATAGAAATATTTGCCCCATAGAAATATTTGCCCTGTATAATGCTGCACAAATGCTGATTATGGCCCCATAAGATGCTCCACTGACACATTTGTGCCATATGCTGTTGCTGCGATTAAAAAAAAAAAATCACATACTCCCCTCTCGTCGCCCAGGCCCCCGGCACTTGCTATAGTCACCTGTCCGCGTTCCACCGCTGGGCGCAGCTGTGTCTTCCGCGTCCTCTGCACTGACTGTTCAAGCAGAGGGCGGCGTGCACACTAATTGCGTCATTGCGCCCTCTGACCTGAGCGTCACTGCAGAGGACGCGGAAGACGGAGCAGCGCCCGACGGTGGAACGAGGGACAGGTGAATATAGTGCACTGCCCCGTCATACTCACCTGTTCCTGGCGCGGTCCCTGGTTCTCCGGCACTGACAGCTTCTTCCTGTATTGAGCAGTCACATGGTACCACTCATTACAGTAATGAATATGCGGCTCCACCCCTATGGGAGTGGAGTTGGGTCCATATTCATTACTGTAATGAGCGGTACCATGTGACCGCTCACTACAGGAAGAAGCTGTCAGAGCCCAGAGAACCACGGACCTGCAGGGACTGCACCAGGAGAAGGTGAGTATGATTAGGCAGCTGCCGCTCCCCCTCCCATGCCAACCTCTGGGAATGACTCGAGTATAAGCCGAAAGGGGCAATGTCAGCCTAAAAAAATGGGCTGAAATTCTCGGCTTATACTCTAATATATACAGTATATATAGTTCATAGGGGAACCACAGGTAGGGAGGAAATAAGAAAAAATAAAAATAAAATCAGAAGCAACAACATAGCACCAGTGTTCTTTGTGCTCAATAGCTATTAATAGCCATATCTATAATGGAGCCACTAACTGCCCCTCGGTGTTGGTGTATATGACATATCCTACAGTGCAAAAGTATTCACCCCATTTGGCTTTTTACCTATTTTGTTACATTACAACCTGTGTTTAAATATTTTTGTAATCCAATTTTTGTGTGATGCATCAGCACTAAATAGTCTAAAGTTGGTGAAGTGAGAAAAATATAGGCATAAATAACATTTATGTGATCAAATAACTAAAAATTGGCATACACATATGTATTTAGTGCTTTTGAAATCAGGCCCCTAAAAATTTCTGCTGCAAGTAATTTCCTTCACAAGTGACATGCTTAGTGACCGGACATCCCCTGTGTGCAATCTAAGTGTCACATGTCTGTCAGTATATACACTTTACCTTTTCTGAAAGGTCAGAGGCTGCAACACCATTAACAAGAGGCACCACTGGCCAGACACCATGAAGACCAAGCAGATCTCCAAAAAAAAAGTAAGAGACAAAGTTGTTGAAAAGAACAAGTCAGGGTTCAGTAATAAAAAGAATATCCCAATCTTTGATGATCCCCCAGAGCACCATCAAATCCATTGTCATCAAATGGAAAGAACATGGTGCCACAACAAACCTGCCAAGAGAGGTGCGCCCACCAAAATTCTCAGCCCAGGCAAGGAGGGGATTAATCAAAAAGGCAGTACAGAGACCAAAGGTAACCCTGAAGGACCTGCTGACTTCCCAAACTGAGACTGGAGTATCTGTCCATACGACCACAATAAGCCGTACACTCCATAGAGGTGACCTTTATGGAAGAGTGGGGAGAAAAAAAACCTTTACTTACACACAAAAATTGTAAGGTCCATTTTTAGTTTGCCAAAAGACATGTGGGAGACTCCTCAAATGTATGGAAGAAGGTGCCGTGGTCAGATGAGACCAAAATTGAACTTTTTGTTCACCAAGGTAAATGCTACGTCTGGTGCCAAATCAACACAGTTCATCACCTCGAGAACACTATCCCCACAGTGAGACATAGAGGTAGCAGCATCATGCTGTGTGGATGTTTTTCGGCAGCAGGGACAGGGAAAATGGGTAGTGCGAAATACAGGGATATTCTTCAGCAAAACCTGTTTCAGTCTGTCAGTGATTTGAGACTGGGGCGGAGGTTCACCTTCCATCAAGGTAATGACTCAAAGCATACAGCTAAAGCAACACTCAAGTGGTTTAAGGGAAAACATGTAAATGTTTTGGAGTGGCCTAGTGAAAGCCCAGACCTTAATCCAATGGAAAATCTGTGGTCAGACATGAAGATTGCTGTTCACCAGAGGAAGCCATCTAACTTGAAGAAGCTTCAGTAGTTTTGCCTGGAGGAGTGGGCATAAATCCCAGTAGCCAGATGAACTGATGCAAACCTTGAAAAAAAAAATTGTGAAATTTCAGGTTGTGAGGGAGGCAAAACACATAAAATGCCAATGTGGTGAATACATTCTTGTACACAGCTCAGTATTCTGAGCACTACTACATCTACAGCAGAGAAAACAGGGATTGTATCAAAACTGCACCAAGCAGCCCAGTAAGTGACACATCACTGGCATCAGGCTCTCAGCCCTCTACATTAGATTCCATAACAAAAACCTGTTGACATATTCCCTTTAAGGGAATTGGAACTGCATTCTAGCCAATGTAATCATATATTAGGAAATTATGGTACAGAAGAAAGAAAAAGCAAAAACTGTTTAAGGGAGGACATTTATTTTAATCCCTCCCCATACGTGACAGGTGTCAACATTCTTCTTTTTTTTTTTCTTTATAATTTCTGCTTTTTAAGTCACCTGCCTTTATGGAAAAATGGAATAAAAGCTATTAAGAAACTGTCGGTAAAACTGCAGTTTTCTATTGGCATTATAAATACTTTTCCATTTTTCTATTTCATTTTTTTTCTTACTTTATAAAACTACAACTGAACCCTACAAAAACCAAAGTCTTCGCACAGCTCCATCTGCAGAAAAATATAAAAGTGATGGGTTTCAGAACAAAGAGACAAAAGCCAAATGTAATTTTGCTTAAAGAAGCACTTCTCCTCCCATCAAAGTTTTTATCCTCTTAGTATATTGCAGTCATCATATTATACAGCACTGTGTACTTACAATTGCTAATTTTGCCTTTCTACCCAGCTAATTCTTCTCTTTTCTCTGCGCTATGTAAAACAGGAAGTCTCTTTTTCCTGCATAAGTCATCTCTCTGTTCAACTCCTAACCCAGCAGCTCTGTCCCTCCCTCCTGCCAGGGATTATTGCAGTGATGGCTCATGCAGGGAAAATTGACCTCCTGTTTCTACATGGAGTTTAGAAGGATTCAACTCATCATCAGTTTATAATCTCATGGTGTCATAGACCTAATGAACAAGAGAAGAATTTGCTGGGTAGAAGGACAAAATGAGCAATTGTAGGTACATAGTGCTGTATAATAAGACAATGTAATGGAAGAACAGCTAAGCCTTGTAGTAGTAAAGTTCGGAAGAGGGAATGTCAGCTCCTCTAAGCCCTGGAGTACGGTGCGGTTCCAGACAACAGAATGGAGAAGGAAAATAATAGCTGAAGACAAAGAGAAATAGATCAGGGCTGGGACCAGCGGCTCAGACAGTTATTCCCCACTCTGACATCAAGTTTCGAATGCAGAAGAGGTCAGCAAGTTGTAAAGTTTAGAGAGGCAACTGAGCACAGGGATTCTGGAATGATCAGTGAATCAGAAAGATGCTGAGCCAATCCAGACTATAAAAAAATCGAGGCAGCTTTCCCTGTAATAGACAGAAACGCGCTCCCAGGACGCCCATTGCAGACTTGCGGAAAGTGCCTCATGTATCAGAGGAGCGCTGACAAACACAGCCTTGAGGTCACACGTGCATGATTAAAGCGTCAGAAGGGTTAAAGGAGGGTTGTTTAATATTTTTATGATAACTTAAGGCCCTTGTAGCCTTTTCATTATGATGGTTCTCTCGAATATCTCCCAATTGGTTACACTGGTCAAAAATAAAGAAATTCGTATTGATATTACCGGCAAATATGAGCAAAATATAATAAAAGATATTATAGCCGCTGAATTGTACTCCATTCAAAATTTAAAGGGGTTGTCCATGGGGTGAAAAAAAAAATAAAAGGTTTGGACTGATTTTATATCTATATATATATATAATTGTCTAAGGGTTTTTCTGTCTGTCCTGGAAATCCCGCGTCTCTGATTGGTCGAGGCCGCCTGGGCCTCGACCAATCAGCGACGGGCACAGTATCGCCGTAGATGTCATAATGGAAATCCCGCATCTCTGATTGGTCGAGGCCGCCAGATGACGTAGATGTCATAATGGTTGCCATGGCGATGATGATGTCATAAAGGTTGCCTTGACCAATCAGCGATGGGCACAGTCTGCCGCGAATTCTGGAAATCATTGTCCATATACTACGGGGACATGCATATTCTAGAATACCCGATGCGTTAGAATCGGGCCACAATCTAGTATATCTATATACAGTATATAAAAGGTATCGTGATTACTCGCTAATCCCGCCCCCTTCAAGTAGCTCCACCCCCCACCACATCACCACACACAATCCCGCCCCCCACCACATTACCACACACAATCCCGCCCCCACTACATTACCACACACAAGACATTACCACACATAATCCTGCCCCCCACATCACCACACACAATCCTGTCCCCCACATCACCACACACAATCCCGCCCCCCACATCACCACACACAATCCTGCCCCCCACCACATCACCACACACAATCCCGCCCCCCACCACATCACCACACATAATCCCGCCCCCACCACATTACCACACACAATCCCGCCCCCCACCCCATTACCACACATAATCCTGCCCCCCACATCACCACACACAATCCCGCCCCCCACCACATCACCACACACAATCCCGCCCCCACCACATCACCACACACAATCCCGCCCCCCACTACATCACCACACATAATCCCGCCCCCAACACATCACCACACACAATCCTGCCCCCCACTACATCGCCACACATAATCCCGCCCCCCAACACATCACCACGCATAATCCCACCCCCCACCACATTACCACACATAATCCCGCCCCCCCACCACATTACCACAGATAATCCCGCCCCCCACCACATCACCACACATAATCCCGCCCCCCCACCACATTACCACATAATCCCGCCCCCCACATTTCCACACGAGGCTCCGTCCCCACACATTACCACATGAGGCTCCGTCCCCACACATTACCACACGAGGCTCCATCCTCACACATTACCACACGAGGCTCCGTCCCCACACATTACCACACGAGGCTCCATCCTCACACATTACCACACGAGGCTCTGTCCCCACACATTACCACACGAGGCTCCGTCCCCACACATTACCACACGAGGCTCCATCCTCACACATTACCACACGAGGCTCCGTCCCCACACATTACCACACGAGGCTCCATCCCCACACATTACCACACGAGGCTCTGTCCCCACACATTACCACACAAGGCTCTGTCCCCCCACATTACCACATGAGGCTCCGTCCCCACACATTACCACATGAGGCTCCGTCCTCACACATTACCACACGAGGCTCCATCCCCACACATTACCACACGAGGCTCCGTCCTCACACTTTACCACATGAGGCTCCATCCTCACACATTACCACACGAGGCTCCATCCCCACACATTACCACACGAGGCTAAGTCCCTGAAATTTTAACTTTATTTATGTTTCGTTATGAAATTTGTTTAGATGCTGGAATGAATAAAAAACGCACATCTTACTGAATCCAGTTTATTTTTGATTTTACACTGTGAATAAAATGTATTATTAGTATTATTCAGATTTTTAATGATTATTATTGTTGTTATTAACTTCATTTTAAGTTAATTTACCACCTGTGTAAGCGCTATTGAATGTTGTCATTATTTACTTTAGTTTAATCACCAGCAGCGTTAATTAGATAGCAATGAGCGTGCCGAGCGTTAGCTGGCTGGAAACAGCTAGTATATATATGTATATATATATATATATATATATATATATATATATATATATAGTGGTATAGCGACCCCTGTGGCAGCTAGGGGGCGCTGTGTGCTCCTTGAGATAAGCATTGAGGCATATATATGGTGTGCAAGGACCTGTGGTGATGTCACGCTCACCTGACTAGCCATGTGACAGGTACCTGGGTGTGGTTACACCTATGTAAAGGAGGTGTGTGGAGCACATGGTGGAATGTGAGTGTTAGTGGGTAAGTGTCTGTCAGGGTGGACACACTTCCGTGTGTCCTGGCAGGACACTGCAAAGTGGCCTGTGTGCTGGATGGTCCCAGGTGGAGACAGACGTCCTGGAAGCACACAGTGACCATTCCAGGATGGAGAGCCTGCGTGCTGGACATAGCACGGACGGTTGGTGTTGGAGGCTCCAGCGAGTGGAGTCGTCCTGGAAGCACCTGGAGACCGTAGACCTGGGAGGTCTGTGTTGAGGACCTGGGACTGACCTGAAGTCAGTGTGAGTAAGAAACGTCTGATGGATACTTCTGTGGAGAAGAGGGATCTGGGAAACCTGTGCGGCACCAACAGGTAACGGGAAGGAACCGTGCGACACTGACCGGGGTCAGAGTGAGAGACGTTGTGTATGGGCACCTCGGAGGCCAAGGGGTGTCCAGGAACCCGTAAAGGTTGCCAACGGGTAACGGTCTGAAAACCGTGTATAATGCTGACCAGGGTAAGAGACGAACTGTGGTAAAGATGAATATATGCAGACTGTGTTCAAACTGTTACCAAGTTCCTGTGGATGTGGTTTATATTGTGTGAAATAAACCGAAAAGTCTGTGTTTTGATAGAAAACCGTGCCCGAGTGCTTTGATTCTGCTGCCAAGCGAGTGTTCCCCAAGACACGTAGTAGGCGCTATGCTACAATATATATATATATATATATACAACCAATCAACTGCGGCCCCCTTTTAGATGCTCTCTACAGTCTCCTGGTGCCATCTTTCTCCAGGAATTATATGAGAAAAAATAAAAGATCATCATTCATAACAAATTCATAAATGCTATTAATTAGCAAATTGCACTGACAGAAACCTATACTATACAGGTGTCTGAGAAAATGGGCAAAAGGAAGTTCTGTGCTGTGACCTAGAGGTAAAGTATGCTACGTATTGTAAAGCTATCTCCAGGTCATAGCAGCCATTCTACATTCAGAAATACAGGGTGGACAGCAGTGTGAGTAGCCTCGACCTCTCTCAGCACGCCTGGTATATCCAGTATTAGTATCCAGCAGCCTCTTCTTACCTCAGATCCCCTAATATTCCCAGTATTACATCAGATAGACATGATGGAAAGCAAATGTGAGAGGTTTTTTCTTACTGCAGCACCTTTAATGTTCCCAGTATTAGATCAGATAGACAGGGTGAGCAGCAGTGTGAGCAGCCTCTTCTTACCTCAGCACTCCCGTTATCTCCATTATTAGATCAGATAGACAGGGTGGACAGCAGTGTGCGCAGCCTCTTATCTCAGCATTCCTGGAATCTCCTATATTAGGCTACGTTCACATTTGCGTTGTGCGCCGCAGCGTCGGCGCCGCAACGCACAACGCAAACAAAAACGCAGTTGCGTTTTGAACAAAAAACGCAGCGTTTTGCGCCGCATGCGCCCCCCCCAAAGTCTAGACGATGTTTGGCATTTTTATTAGAAAACGCATGCGTCGTACAACGCACCACGACGCAAGTACTTGCGTCGTCTGCGTTGTCAATACAAATCAATGGTAAAAAAGGCGCATCGACGACGCAAAAGCGACGCAAACACGACGCATGCGTTTTTTAAAAAGTCGGCGCCGCACAAAAAATGCAACATGTTGCGTTTGCTGCGCCCTGACAGGTGCGCCCTAACGCCGCATGCGGCGTACGACGCACCAAAACGCATGACAACGCATGTACATGCGGCGCCATGCGGCCCCAATGTTAAAGATAGGGCCGCACGACGCATGCGTTTTGTTGCGGCGACGACGCTGCGGCGCACAACGCAAATGTGAACGTAGCCTTAGATCAGCTAGACAGGGTGGACAGCAGTGTGAGCAGCCTCTTATATCAGCACTCTGGTATCTCCAGTATTAGATCAGATAGACAGGGTTGACAGCAGTGTGAGTAGCCTCTTCTTACCTCAGCATTCCTGGTATCTCCAGCATAAAATCAGCTAGACAGGGTGGACAGCAGTGTGAGCAGCCTCTTACCTAAGCACTCTGGTATCTCCAGTATTAGATCAAATAGACAGGGTTGACAGCAGTGTGAGCAGCCTGTTCTTACCTCAGCACTCCTGGTATCTCCAGCATTAGATCAGATAGACAGGATGGATAGCAGTGTGAGCAGCCTCTTCTTACCTCATCACTCCTGGTATCTTCAGTATTAGATCAGATAGACAGGGTGGACAGTAGTGTGAGCAACCTCTTCTTACCTCAGCACTCCTGGTATCTCTAGTATTAGATCAGATAGACCGGGTAGACAGCAGTGTGAACAGCCTCTTCTTACCTCAGTACTCCTGGTATTATTATTATTTATTTATATAGCACCATTGATTACATGGTGCTGTACATGAGGAGGACTTACATTAAAATTACAGATATCACTTACAGTAAGCAAACTAACAATTACAGACTGATACAGAGGGGCGAGGACCCTGCCCTTGCGGGCTTACATTCTACAGGATGGTGGGGAAGGAGACAATAGGTTGAGGGTTGCAGGAGCTCCGGTGTTGGTGAGGCGGTAGCTTCAGTAGTGGTGAGGAGGCAGCGGGGTCAGTGCAGGCTGTAGGCTTTCCTGAAGAGTTGGGTTTTCAGGTTCCGTCTGAAGGATCCAAATGTGGCTGACAGTCGGACGTGTTGGGGCAAAGAATTCCAGAGGATGGGGGATATTCGGGAGAAGTCTTGGAGGCGGTTGGGTGAGGAGCGAATAAGTGTGGCGGAGAGGAGGAGGTCTTGGGAGGACCAGAGATTACGTTAGGGAAGATATTGGGAGATTAGTTCAGAGATATATGGAGGAGACAGGTTATGGATGGCTTTGTAGGTTAGTATTAGTAATTTGAACTGGATACGCTGAGGGAATGGGAGCCAGTGAAGAGATTTGTTTAGTTTGTGACTATCCGCCATTTTTTTGTGGAGTTCTGGCTGCTGGTCCTTTTCCTCTGGTGCTGGGTTTGTCTTGGGTCAGGTGTTTGTTTCACTCTTTATTAACCAGCACCTGCCTCCCAGTCCTTGCTGGACAACAGTGTTTATCTGCTTGTGCTCTAGCTTGGTGCTTTGCTTTGTCTTCTGTGTGTGTTATTTGTGCAGTGCTGGTACTTCTGGTTCTGCTAGCCTTAGTGTCTGTTTTCTATTGGTTTCTGCAGCCTTCTCTTTGTTTTCTATTAGGAGTTGTACCCAGTCCTTAGTTCTTTTAGGCCACCCCTTCCCCTTATCTAAAGGTCTTCGCTTGAGAATAACCTTGGATCGTCGGCGGATCTATTCGCAAGGAATGGGTCGCCCACTCCATCGTAGGGTTTTAGACTAGTCATAGTGCAGGGTCAGTTTTCCCCCTTCTACCTTAGTCCTGTGTTGGAGATCCATAACAGTTTGTCCAGCCAGAAAGAAGTATAAAACAACCCAAAACACCCCTCCCGGATTTCTGCAATATGAACAGCGTTCAAGACCTTGCTCAGCGTCTGCGAGGGTTAATGTCGGAAGTTGCCAGCTTACAACAGCACCTAAATTATTGCCCTGGAATCCGCTCTGAAGAACCTAAGGTGGGTTTGCCTGAATGTTTTTCTGGTAAACGGCAGGAATTTTTTTTGTTTAAAAATACATGTTTACTTTATTTTCGGCTTAGACCCAGATCTTCAGGGGCTGAATTACAGTGCGTGGGGATTATTATGTCGTTATTGCGAGGTGAGCCGCAAGTTTGGGCATTTTCATTGCGTCCGGAAGACCCTTGTTTGAGGTCAGTAGAAGCATTTTTTCTGCTATGGGGGTATTATATGATGATCCTGATTGGGTCACTACAGCCGAGGCAGAACTCAGGTGGCTGAAACAGGGATCTGGTGATGCTGAGATATATTGTACCCAGTTCAGACGATGGTCTGCAGAGGTCAACTGGAATGATCCAGCACTCAAAAGTCAGTTTTTAGCAGGTTTGAATAACCGGGTTCAAGATTTGCTCATTTCATATCGTGCACCTGCTACGCTTGAGGCTGCTATGCAATTAGCTTTAGAAGATTGAGAGGTAGACAAAATAAGGAGAAGGTTTCAATTTTGCTGGAGAGCCTCGTTGACTGTGGGGAGCCGATGCAACTTGGGGCAATGTACTCTCATTCCCAGGAAAGGCAGAGAAGATTCTCTGAGGGGCTATGCCTTTATTGTGGTAAGGCTGACCATTTTATTAAGCAATGTGAAGGACACATAAACCAGGAAAAGAGAAAAAAAGGTCAATCAGAATAACCCACCCTTTCGCATTGCATTTTTACGGTCGGCAGGAGTATCTTTTTCTGGTAGTTCTACCTTACGTGGTCATTCGATTGATTTTCAAGTGATGGTGGACTGTGGTTCTGCACTTTATTTGATTGATCAACAATTTCTAGACAAGTGTAAGATTGACTCTGTACCTTTATCATGCCCTTTTCCTGTAGTGGCGATTGATAACACTCCTCTAGAACATGGGTGCGTTTCTAAAAAGGTCACCGGGTTTCCACTCACTGTGAATATGGAACACCAGGAATCTTTAGATTTGTTTGTACTTGATAAATTGCCTTTTCCAGATGTCCTGAGGTTACCCTGGTTAAAAATGCACAATTCTGTACTGGACTGGTCTTCAAGTACGATAAGATCCTGGGGTCAGGAGTGTTATGGGAAATGTTGTGATGTACGCATTGCTGCTGTTATGAAAAATCAGCTACCTGAAGCCATTCAGGAATTCTGGAAAGTATTTTCAGAAGTGGAGTCACAAGCTCTACCACCTCATAGAGATTACGATTGCGCTATTGAGTTCGTCCCAGGTGCTACACTCCCTAAGAGTCGTTTATTTAATCTGACGATTCCCGAGAGGGAGAAGGAATACCTGCAGACTAGTCTTGCTACAGGTAATATAAGACCCTCTAAGTCCCCTGTGGCGGTGGGGTTTTTTTTTCGTAAAAAAATAAAAGGATGGGGGTCTTAGGCCATGTCTGGATTTCAGGGAGATTAATAAGATCACTGTGCGCAATCCTTACCACTTGCCGCTAATTCCGGATTTGTTTAACCAATTAGTTGGAGCCAAGTGGTTCTCTAAGATCGATCTCAGTGGGGCATAAAATTTGCTGCGTGTTAAAGAAGGCGGTGAATGGAAGACAGCCTTTAATACCCTGGAACGTCATTTTGAGTGTCTAGTTATGCCTTTCGGCCTTACAAATGCTCCGGCGTTTTTTCAAAATTTCATTAACGACATCCTGAGGTCGTTGATCGGTAGGAGTGTAATTGTTTATTTGGATGATATTTTGATCTATTCGCCCAATCTGGGGTCGCATTGGCACAAAGTCTGTGAGGTTCTGCAGATTCTGAGAGAAAACACACTCTTTGCTAAACTGGAGAAATGCGAGTTTGCGGTACAGAAAATTAGTTTTTTGGGGTACTTTGTTTCCAGTGATGGTTTTGAGATGGACCCGGTGAAGGTTCAGGCGGTATTGGAGTGGCCTAGACCTGAATGCTTGAAGTCGATTCAGAGATTTTTGCGGTTTGCTAATTATTATAGAAAATTCATAAAGAATTTTTCTGTTACCACAAAACCCCTTACTGATCTTACTAAGAAGGGTTGCAATACTGTCCAATGGTCCCCTGAGGCTGTTAAAGCTTTTGAGCATCTCAAGGAGAGGTTTAGCTCTGCTCCTGTTTTGATCTAGACAGAGGAGACTAAGCCCTTTCTGGTAGAGGTGGATGCCTGATCAGTAGGAGAGGGGGCTGTTCTGTCACAGGAAGGAGAGGATGGGGTGCATCCCTGTGCTTTCTTTTCTAAGAAATTTTCAGAGGCGGAGCTCAACTACGATGTTGGGAACCAAGAATTGCTGGCTATTAAGCTTGCGTTTGAGCATTGGCGACATTTTTTGGAAGGTGCTAGACATCCTATACAAGTCTTTACTGATCATAAGAACCTGATCTATCTGGATGCTGCTAAACGTTTGAATGCCCGTCAAGCTAGGTGGGCATTGTTTTTTGCCAGGTTCCATTTCTCTGTGACATATATCCCTGGGACAAAAAATGTTAAAGCTGATGCTTGGTCTCGAAGTTTCTCCCCAGCGGTTAATACTGAAAAGGAAGAATCTATTCTGCAGAGGGGTGGTGGTGGCTGCATTAGGTTCTGAGTTGGAAAATAGCATTCTTAAAGCACAGGATGCGGCACCAATTAACACTCCGTATGGGAAATTATTTGTGCCTAAAGCCCTGAGGAGAGCTTTGTTTACGGAATGTCATGTCTTGTTTGGCGGGTCATCCAGGGATTGCCGAAACAAGAAAGTCGATCAGTCGGAGTTTCTGGTGGCCGGGGTGGCTAAGAGAAATTGTCAAGAGGGTCCGTCAGTGTACCGTGTGCCCTAGGTCTAAGGCTTCTCATGCTCTGGCGGCAGGGTTGCTTTGCCCGTTAGATGTTCCTAGTTCTCCATGGACGCATCTTGCAATGGATTTTATCACCGACCTGCCGGTCTCTGAGGGTTTTTCTGTTATCTGGGTTGTTGTGGACCAGTTTAGTAAGATATGTCACCTGGTCCCGTTCAATAAATTACCCTGCCCTAAGTCACTTGCCAGGGCATTTGTGAAAGAGATTGTCAGACTCCATGGTGTTCCCACGGACATTATCTCCGATAGGGGACCACAGTTTGTGGCTCACTTTTGGCATGCTTTTTGTGACAGACTTAAGGTTCATTTGTCATTTTCGTTGGGCTATCATCCACAGTCCAATGGACAGACCGAGAGGAAGAACCAGGACGTTGAGCAGTTTTTGAGATGTTTTGTAGCAGACAATCAGGAGATGTGGTGGGAATATGTACCATTAGCTGAGTTTGCTCTCAATAATCATATGTCTTCTTCGGTTAGGTGTTCTCCTTTCTTTTGTTGTACTGGGAAGAATCCTTCTTTCTGTCCTTTTTCTAGGATTGGGGCGGCGGTGCCTGAGGAGGAGAGTTTTTCTGGAAATTTGGAAAGGGTTTGGATCAGTGTGCACAAAATTTTAAACAGGCTAATAGGAGGTCTAAGAAATTTTTTTACAAGAGAAGAAGGGAGGCAAGGTTTGTTGTTGGGGACATGGTTTGGTTGTCCTCTAGGAATCTGCATTTGAAGATCTCTTCTAAAAAGTTGGGGCCGAAGTTTGTAGGACCTTTCCAAGTGGTTCACATTGTCAACTCGGCAGCGGTGAGATTAGACATTCCTTCATCCTGGAAAATTAATTCAGTTTTTCATGTATCTTTGCTGAAGAAGGTGGCTATGCCATCTGCTCCTCCAATTGATGAGGACTGCGAGTTTGAGATTTCAGGCATTCTTGATTCCAGGTGGCATAGAGGAGGGTTACGGTATCTTGTGTCCTGGAAGGGTTTCGGTCCCGAGGACAATTCCTGGGTGAAAGCTGTGGATGGCTCTGCCTCAAGATTAATTAAGGCTTTTCACAGGAGATTTCCAAATAAGGCCCGGCCTAGAGGATATGGGGGATCCTCGTTAAGGGGAGGTACTGTTAGAATCTGTTTAGATTGTGACTATCTGCCATTTTCTTGTGGAGTTCTGGCTGCTGGTCTTTTTCCTCTGGTGCTGGGTTTGTCTTGGGTCAGGTGTTTGTGGAGCGCTCCCACTGCCGCAGGGCCGAGGGGTACCCGGTACCGGGCCTCTCTGTCTCGGTTCTGGGTGTTATGATCTGGTGGCCTAGGAGCAGCATGGACGAGCTCTGGAGTAGGTGGCCTCTATACTGACCGCAGACCCTGAACTTAACACCGCAAGTATAAGTAGCCGTGGGATGTTCCTGTCACTCCCTCGACACCTCGTCACAGCCGGAGGACTAATTACCCCTAAAGAAAGAAACAGGAAAACTATCTTGCCTCAGAGAAAATCCCCAAAGGAAAGACAGCCCCCCACAAATATTGCCTGTGAGAGGAGAGGGAAATTACAAACGCAGACTGAAAACAGAATTTAGCAAAGGAGGCCACGCTACCTAGAAAGAAAAGACAGGACAGAGTACTGTGCGGTCAGTATTAAAATACTACAAAAATCCACCACAGAGAATACAAAAATCTCCACACCTAACTAAAGGCATGGAGGGTAACTCTGCGACTCCAGAGCTTCCAGCTTGGCTGAATAAATCCTTACACAGACAAAGCTGGACAAGAAAAAACATAGCAATTCACTGAACTATAAAGTCCACCGCATGTGGACTGCAAAAACAAAGCCAGGACTTATCTTTGATGATTTGGACAATCCAGCAGGAGAAACCAAGCAGAGATGTGAATCCTCCAGAAAAACAATGGACAACTGGCACTCACTAAAGGGTGAAGCTAGACTAAATAGCCCCGTCCAAAGTGGAAGCACCTGATGACTGCTGTGAAGGACAAACAGCAGCACTACCACTTATAACCACCGGAGGGAGCCCAAGAGCAGAACCCACAACAGAATTCACAACATCTGGGGTTGTCACGGTGGCTAGACCCGGTCCGTGACCCTGCTGAGGGGCGTCCAGTGAAAGTGGAGAGTGATGATGTTGTGGTGTGGTGCAGGTCGCGATGAATAACGAGGACACCAGGTTGCAGTCTCTTTACCTCTTTACTGAAGGCTTCTGGATCCTCAATCCGGAATACGGTTAACAGGGCTGTCTGAGACCGGCCGGTCCGATGGCACCTCCAGAGTTCCCTTTGCAGGTGGAAATCTGTGCCTACCTTCTAGCGCTTGTGTGTTGTAGTCCTTCCCTGCTTAGCACCACGGGATAGTCCTCACAACTGTTGTGTCTGTTTCTGAAGTTCCCTCACAACTGCTTTTGATGTTCTTCTTCGTCCCCCAGATGATATGGCTAGGACGCACCCATATGACGGGTAAGCCTGGAGGTCTTCCGGGACCCTAGAGTCACCCCTCTCCAATTGTTGCCCCCTATGTCTGCTTAGGTGATTTGGGCGAGACAGCCTGCCTATAACTGACTGTCCTGCCATAGGTTTGAAGTAAGGCCTGGAGCTCAATACTTCCTCGGCGTTTCCGGCCACGGGCTACGCGCCTCAGTAGGATGTTGCCTCGTCTTACAGCACGACTCTTACTGGTGTTTCTCCTTGTTGCGTTGATCTCGTTTCTCACACTTCACAATATACCTCGCTTCTTGTCCTTTCTTGGGGTACCGCCGCAATGAAGTGCAGGCGCGGTCCCGTAACGTTCTTTCTGTTCGCTAGGCCTCTGTCAGGATCCCACCCCTGACAGGGACCCCCCTGAATCTTCCCCTGCAACAACCTCTGCCACAGGATGTTGCCTGGTTCCAACCCAGTCAGCTTCTGTCTAACTTCCTATCTAACCCCTAGTTTTACCAGATTGTGAGGAGTGGCCTAATACATAGCACCCTTAGCTCCCCCTGGAGGCCAGACTGTGAAGTGTATTGATATCTGTGATACCTGGTCAGGTGAACTCCTTCAGTGCCATCAGACGTACCATCACCCCCCTTAGCGGCGGGGCATCAGTACTGCAATGACCAGGACTCTGGGGCTCTGCATTTGTTTCACTCTTTATTAACCATCGCCTGCCTCCCAGTTCTTGCTGGACAACAGTATTTATCTGCTTGAGCTCTAGCTTGGTGCTTTGCTTTGTCTTCTGTGTGTGTTATTTGTGCAGTGCTGGTACCTCTGGTTCTGCTAGCCTTAGTTTCTGTTTTCTATTGGTTTCTGCAGCCTTCTCTTTGTTTTCTATTAGGAGGTGACCCATTTTTGTACCCAGTCCTTAGCTCTTTTAGGCAACCCCTTCCCCTTATCTATAGGTCTTCGCTTGAGAATAACCTTGGATCGTCGGCGGGTCTATTCGCAAGGAATGGGTCGCCCACTCCATCGTAGGGTTTTAGCCTAGTCATAGTGCATGGTCAGTTTTCCCCCTTTTACCTTAGTCCTGTGTTGGAGATCCATAACAGTTTGTCCAGCCAGAAAGAAGTATAAAAAAAAACCAAAACACCCCTCCCGGATTTCTGCAATATGTGTTGTGAATTCTGCTCTTGGGCTCCCTCCGGTGGTTGTTAGTGGTAGTGCAGTGGTCTCTGGATTATAGGCCAGGGCAGGTGTTTCTGCTTATTGCAGCTCTATTAGGTATTTAGGTTTGTAGGATCCATCAATCCCTGCCAGTTGTCCATTGTATCTTGGAGGGATTGCATCTCTGTCTGGCTCCACTGCCCTGCTGTCATTTTAGCTAAGATAAGTGCCTTGTTTTCGTTCTCTGTAGCACGCATGCAGTGTGCTTTTATGTGCAGTGCAATCTATTGTGTTTTTGTCCAGCTTGACTTGTTTGGATTTTTCTGTCATGCTGGTTTCTCTGGAGATGCAGATATACATCCTATGTCTTTAGTTAGATGTAGTATATAGTATTTTCTGCTGTGGAATTTTCTAGTGTTTTAATACTGACCGCTTAAAACTCTGTCCTATCCTTTCTATCTAGCTAGAAGGGCCTCTTTTGCTAAACTCTGTTTTTTCTGCCTGTGTACGTATTTCCTCAAACTCACAGTCAATATTTGTGGGGGGCTGCCTATCCTTTGGGGCTCTGCTCTGAGGCAAGATAGGATTTCCCATTTCCATCTTTAGGGGTATTTAGTCCTCCGGCTGTGTCGAGGTGTCTAGGCCTGGTTAGGTACATCCCACGGCTACTTCTATAGTTGCGGTGTCAGTATTAGGATTGCGGTCAGTACAGGTACCACCTACTCCAGAGATAGTCTCATGCGGCTCCTGGGTCACCGGATCATAACAGTACAACTGGCCAACAATGAGTTAAATGCATCTCAGAAGAAGGGAAGAAAAGTCCTGAGCCATTTTTTTTTCTGCAGTCTGTTTTGTCTTTTCTTCCCTCTTTTCCTCTGGGTGACTGAGGAGCTGTGTGCTAGCATGGATGTTCAGGGATTAGCTTCTCGTGTACACCAACTAGCTGCTAGGGTACAGGGTATTTCCGATTATATTGTTCAGACTCCGGTTTTAGAGCCTAAGATTCCTTCTCCTGAGTTATTTTTTGGGGACAGGTCCAAATTTTTGAGTTTTAAAAATAACTGTAAACTGTTTTTTGCTCTGAAACCTCGTTCTTCTGGTGATTCCATTCAGCAGGTTAAAATAGTCATCTCCCTGCTGCGTGGCGATCCTCAGGATTGGGCATTTTCCCTGGAATCTGGGAATCCTGCCTTGCTTAATGTAGAAGCCTTCTTTCAGGCTCTAGGGTTATTATATGATTAACCAAATTCTGTGGATCATGCTGAGAAGACCTTGTTGACCCTGTTTCAGGGTCAAGAAGCGGCAGAATTGTATTGTCAGAAATTTAGAAAATGGTCTGTGCTGACTAAATGGAATGAGGATGCTTTGGCGGCAATTTTCAGAAAGGGTCTTTCTGAATCTGTTAAAGATGTTATGGTGGGGTTTCCCACGCCTATTGGTCTGAGCAATTCTATGTCTCTGGCCATTCAGATTGATCGGCGCCTGCATGAGCGCAGAGTTGTGCGCGCTGTGGCGTTGTCCTCAGAGCAGATACCTGAGCCTATGCAGTGGAATAGGATTCTGTCTGGAGCTGAACGACGGGGATTCAGACGTCAGAATGGGTTGTGTTTTTACTGTGGCGATGCTTCTCATGTCATTTCGGTCTGCCCAAAGCGTATTAAGAGAATCGCTAGTTCAGTTACCATTGGTACCGTACAACCTAAATTTCTGTTATCTGTGACATTGATCTGCTCTGTCGTCATTTTCTGTCATGGCGTTTGTAGATTCTGGCGCCGCTTTGAATTTAATGGACTTTGAATTCGTTAGACGTTGTGGTTTCCCCTTGCAGTCTTTGGAGAACCCTATTCCTTTAAGGGGCATTGATGCTACACCTTTGGCTAAAAATAAACCCAAGTTTTGGACACAGGTGACCATGTGCATGGCGCCAGCCCATCGGGAGGATTGTCGCTTTTTGGTGTTGCATAATTTGCATGATGCTATTGTGCTGGGTTTTCCATGGTTGCAGGTACATAATCCGGTGTTGGATTGGAAATCTATGTCTGTGACTAGTTGGGGTTGTCAGGGAGTTCATGGTGACGTTCCTTTGATGTCAATCTCCTCTTCCCCCCCTTCTGAAATTCCAGAGTTCTTGTCTGATTTTCAGGATGTGTTCAATGAGCCCAAGTCCAGTTCCCTTCCACCGCATAGGGACTGTGATTGTGCTATTGACTTGATTCCAGGTTGTAAGTTTCCTAAGGGCCGACTTTTCAACCTGTCGGTGCCTGAACATACCGCTATGCGGAGTAATATTAAGGAGTCTTTGGAGAAAGGGCATATTCGGCCATCTTCTTCACCATTGGGAGCGGGATTTTTTTTTGTTGCCAAGAAGGATGGCTCCTTGAGACCTTGTGTTGATTATCGCCTCTTGAATAAGATCACGGTCGAATTTCAATACCCTTTGCCTTTGCTTTCTGATTTGTTTGCTAGGATTAAGGGGGCTAGTTGGTTTACTAAGATTGACCTTCGAGGGGCATATAATCTTATTCGTATTAAGCAGGGTGACGAATGGAAAACTGCGTTTAATACGCCCAAGGGCCATTTTGAATACCTTGTGATGCCCTTCGGGCTCTCTAATGCTCCATCTGTTTTTCAGTCCTTCATGCATGATATCTTCCGGAATTATCTTGATAAATTCATGATTGTATATTTGGATGACATTTTGATTTTTTCCGATGATTGGGAGTCTCATGTGAAACAGGTCAGGATGATTTTTCAGATCCTTCGTGACAATGTTTTGTTTGTGAAGGGGTCTAAGTGTCTTTTTGGAGTGCAGAAGGTTTCTTTTTTGGGCTTTATTTTTTCTCCCTCATCTATAGAGATGGATCCGGTTAAGGTTCAGGCCATTCATGATTGGATTCAGCCCACGTCCGTTTAGAGTCTTCAGAAATTTTTGGGCTTTGCTAATTTTTATCGCCTTTTCATTGCTAACTTCTCCAGTGTGGTTAAACCCCTGACCGATTTGACGAAAAAGGGCAATGATGTGACGAATTGGTCCTCTGCGGCTGCCTCTGCCTTTCAGGAGCTTAAACGCTGATTTACTTCTGCTCCGGTGTTGCGTCAGCCAGATGTTTCTCTTCCATTTCAGGTTGAGGTTGACGCTTCTGAGATTGGGGCAGAGGAATTCTGATGGTTCCTTGATGAAACCATGTGCCTTCTTTTCCCGAAAGTTTTCGCCTGCTGAACGTAATTATGATGTCGGCAATCGGGAATTGTTGGCTATGAAGTGGGCGTTCGAGGAATGGCGACATTGGCTTGAGGGAGCCAAGCATCGCATTGTGGTTTTGACCGATCATAAAAATCTGATTTACCTCGAGTCTGCCAAGCGGCTGAATCCTAGACAGGCTCGATGGTCTTTGTTTTTCTCCCGTTTTGATTTCGTGGTCTCGTATCTTCCGGGTTCTAAGAATATTAAAGCTGATGCCCCCTCTAGGAGCTTTTTGCCTGATTCTCCGGAGGTCCTTGAAACGGTCGGCATTCTAAAGGAAGGGGTGGTTCTTTCTGCCATCTCCCCTGATCTACGACGGGTCCTTCAGAAATTTCAGGCTGACAAACCTGACCGCTGTCCAGTGGGGAAACTGTTCGTTCCTGATAAATGGACTAGTAGGGTGATTTCGGAGGTTCATTGTTCTGTGTTGGCTGGTCATCCTGGTATTTTTGGTACCAAAGATTTGGTTGGTAGGTCTTTTTGGTGGCCTTCTTTGTCGCGGGATGTGCGTTCTTTTGTGCAGTCCTGTGGGACTTGTGCGCGGGCTAAGCCTTGTTGTTCCCGCGCTAGTGGGTTGCTTTTGCCTTTGCCGGTCCCTGAGAGGCCTTGGACGCATATTTCTATGGATTTTATTTCAGACCTTCCGGTTTCCCAGAGGATGTCAGTTATCTGGGTGGTTTGTGACCGGTTTTCTAAGATGGTTCATTTGGTGCCTTTGCCTAAGTTGCCTTCCTCTTCTGATTTGGTTCCATTGTTTTTTCAGCATGTGGTTCGTTTGCATGGTATTCCAGAGAATATTGTGTCCGACAGAGGTTCCCAGTTTGTTTCTAGGTTTTGGTGAGCCTTTTGTGCTAGGCTGGGCATTGATTTGTCTTTTTCTTCCGCATTTCATCCTCAGACAAATGGCCAAACCGAGATGCTTCGTGTCTGCTGATCAGGATGATTGGGTGGCTTTCTTGCCATTGGCCGAGTTTGCCCTTAATAATCGGGCTAGTTCGGCTACCTTGGTTTCGCCTTTTTTTTGTAATTTTGGTTTTCATCCTCATTTTTCTTCAGGGCAGGTTGAGCCTTCTGATTGTCCTGGTGTGGATTCTGTGGTGGACAGGTTGCAGCAAATTTGGGCTCATGTGGTGGACAATTTGGTGTTGTCTCAGGAGGAGGCGCAACGTTTTGCTAATCGTCGTCGGGGTGTTGGTTCCCGGCTTCGGGTTGGGGATTTGGTCTGGTTGTCTTCCCGTCATGTTCCTGTGAAGGTTTCTTCCCCTAAGTTTAAGCCTCGGTTTATTGGTCCTTATAGGATTTCTGAGATTATCAATCCGGTGTCTTTTCGTTTGGCCCTTCCGGCATCTTTTGCTATCCATAATGTTTTCCATAGATCTTCTTCCCTCTGTTGATCCTCCGGCTCCTGTGTTGGTTGATGGGGAGTTGGAGTATGTGGTTGAGAAGATTTTGGATTCTCGTTTTTCGAGACGGAAGCTTCAGTACGTTGTCAAATGGAAAGGTTACGGCCAGGAGGATAATTCTTGGGTTTTTGCCTCTGATGTCCATGCTGCTGATTTGGTTCGGGCCTTTCATCTGGCTCGTCCTGATCGGCCTGGGGGCTCTGGTGAGGGTTCGGTGACCCCTCTTCAAGGGGGGGTACTGTTGTGAATTCTGCCTTGTTTTGGTTCTCTGTAGCACGCATGCAGTGTGCTTTTATGTGCAGTGCAATCTATTGTGTTTTTGTCCAGCTTGAGTTGTTTGGATTTTTCTGTCATGCTGGTTTCTCTGGAGATGCAGATATACATCCTATGTCTTTAGTTAGATGTAGTATATAGTATTTTGTGCTGTGGAATTTTCTAGTGTTTTAATACTGACCGCTTAGAACTCTGTCCTGTCCTTTCTATCTAGCTAGAAGGGCCTCTTTTGCTAAACTCTGTTTTTTCTGCCTGTGTACGTATTTCCTCAAACTCACAGTCAATATTTGTGGGGGGCTGCCTATCCTTTGGGGCTCTGCTCTGAGGCAAGATAGGATTTCCCATTTCCATCTTTAGGGGTATTTAGTCCTCCGGCTGTGTCGAGGTGTCTAGGCCTGGTTAGGTACATCCCACGGCTACTTCTAGTTGCGGTGTCAGTATTAGGATTGCGGTCAGTACAGGTACCACCTACTCCAGAGATAGTCTCATGCGGCTCCTGGGTCACCGGATCATGACAATATGAACAGCGTTCAAGACCTTGCTCAGCGTCTGCGAGGGTTAATGTTGGAAGTTGCCAGCATACAACAGCACCTAAATTATTGCCCTGGAATCCACTCTGAAGAACCTAAGGTGGGTTTGCCTGAATGATTTTCTGGTAAGCGGCAGGAATTTTTTTTGGTTTAAAAATACATGTTTACTTTATTTTCGGCTTAGACCCAGAACAACCAACAATTTGCAGAAGGGGAAGCGGAGGAGTAGCGAGGAGAGAGATGAATTAGTCAGGTAGCAGAGTTAAGGATGGACTGGAGAGGTGCGAGAGTGTTAGCAGAGAGGCCACAGAATAGGATGTTGCAGTAGTCAAGGCAGGAGATGATGAGGGCATGCACAAGCATTTTAGTAGATTGACAGATTCTGGAGATATTTTTGAGCTGGAAGCAACAGGAGGTGGAAAGCTTGGATGTGCAGTTTGAAGGACAGGGCAGAGTCAAGGGTTACTGTGAGGCAGCAGACTTCCGGTACGGGGGAAAGCGTGAACTCATTAATTGCGATAGATAGGTCAGGTAAGGAAAATCTATGAGATGGAGGAAATATGATGAGTTCAGATTTGTCCACATTGAGTTTGAGGAAGCAAGAGGAGAAGAAGGAGGATATGGCTGATAGACACTCCGGGATTCTGGACAGCAAAGAGGTGATGTCTGGGCCAGATCTCCAGTATTACATCAGTTAGACAGGATGGATAGCAGTGTGAACAGCCTCTTCGTACCTCAGTACCCCTAGTTTCTCCGGTATTAGATCATATAGACAGTGCGGACAGTAGTGTGAGCAGCCTCTTCCTACCTCAGCACTCCTGGTATCTCCAGTATAAGATCAGATAGACAGGGTGGACAGCAGTGTGAGCAGCCTCTCCTTACCTCAGCACTCTTATCTCCAGTATTAGATCAGAAAGACAGAGTCCATAGTGTGAGCAGCCTCACAAATTAAATCCTACTAATTAAAGTATAGGAATTTATTTATGATATATTTTTCTTTATTATTTTTTTTTATTCCTGGAAAACCCTTTTATTACTACTGATATAGACTGAAATGTCTGCTCAGTCAATGAAAGGTCGTAGTGATTGCTTCCAGGTCATGACTTGCCACTCTAAAAACAGCAAAAAATGCCTGTCTGGAACCAGAGACCTGGAGCTGTGAAGGATCAATAACGGTGAGTATTACTTCTTTGATTTTTTACTATTCTGAGCACTTAAAAAATTAAATGTAAGGGTATGCCCTTTAATCAGACAGATATATTTTTTCCATTTTTTAGAACAAAAATCAATTCGTTATCACTCACTGGGACTCCAATCTCATATCAATACACTTGGGTCAATTTCAAAGAAACTTAATAGCTACGTAATATGCAAGCATGCTTTTTAGGACATGAAAGGAGAACACGCAAACTCCATGCAGAAGTCCTTGGTTGGATTTGAACCCAAGATGCTTGTGCGGAAGACTGAGTAATCCTTGCAGATGTCAGCAAGTGATAATATAGGGCAATGGTAGAAGGATTACATTATCAGAAAGCTTCAAGTAAGGCCTCTTTCACACTTCCGTCTTCCAAATCTGCACAGGATCCGTCAAGACGTTGAAATGACGGATCTTGTGCAGATTGTGGAAAACGGGTGCACGGGGCCCGTCTTTCTGACGGACCCGTCGAGGCAATGTGCACCTGTTGTGTATGCGTCTTCGCAGCAGTTTTCTGCTGCGAAAATGCACACACAACACAAACCAGGTTAAAAAAAAAAAATTAAAATTGCAGTATTCTCGCCTACCGGCGTCCCGCGCAGCGATGCTCCCGGCAGCTAGCATTCCTAGTGACTTCTCACGAGATTTCGCAATGTATTACTAGGAACGCTATCTGCCGGGAGCATCGGTGATGCTGCGCGGAATGTCGGTAGGTGAGAATATTACGATGTTTTTTAATTATTATTTCCAGGTCACCACCTGACAGCACACTGGAGGACGTCCTTCTTAGCCATGATGGGACAGGAAACACGAGAGGTTAAAAGGACCCTCCCCCTACCACCCTTCAGTGTTTTTCCTGTCCCATTATGGATAGGAACGGCGAGAGGAAGCTACCGTTCTGTGCGGGGGGATGTGGATCGAGGGGGCTTTGCCTCACCCTTCCCTCCATAAGGCGCCCGCTGGCCGACACCCGACCGAGGGTCCCTCTGCCTACCAGTGTAGCGCTGCTCCTGGTATGAGGATCGCTTCCCCCTGCCGGGGGCTCTCGATCCTTCCGTCACGCCCCCTGGTGCATGCGAATCCCAGCGGCGGCCTCTGCTGATGTCGGCGTCTCCATGCGGCCGGCATGGGGATGGAAACCCTCGCTGCACCATCCTCTCTTTCCGGCCGCGCGTCACTTCCGGTTTGCGGCTGAGGGGGGCGGGCGGCGTCTCTGCAGGCGGTAGTGAGCGCGGGAGCGCTGTACAGATGAAAAGAGGAACAGAAGTATAAAGGTATGTGCAGGGGCAGTAAGCGATCTCCAGTGCAGTAACATGGAGGACGCAGCTAGAGCAGAGGGGCAGGAGTCCACAGCGCTAGTAAGTAGAGCAGGGCTCTTTGTTATGGATATCTTAAAAAAAAAAAAAAAAAAAAAAAAAAAGGGCATTATCCTAGAGTTTGTTATCTTCTATAGGCTGCCTCATTACCTGAAAAACCGTTAAAGAAACCTGGCAAAAGCAAGAAGTGCCCTATTTGTGCAGCCAAGCTGAAAGATACCTGGCAGAAACCCCTATGTGAAGCATGCACCTGCAAAATCATAGGAGAGGAGCAGGCTTCTCTTATGTCAAATATGAGAGCCATGATAAGAGAGGAGGTCCAGGCTTCGGTATCAAGTCTGGTACTACCGCAAGCCTCACCTTCAGAGAGACCGAGCAAAAGGCAGAGGGTCGATTACTCTTCAGGAGACTCGTTATCTGCGGTATCGGATATAGAGGAAGAGGAGAGCAGAGACCCTCCAGAGAGAGGGAGGAAATACTTATTCTCCGCAGCAGACACAGGAGAACTGTTGGAAGCTGTACGGCATACTATGCAGATTGAGGATCCACAACCATCTTGTTCGGTTCAAGATGAAATGTTTGGTGGCCTGCGCTCACAAACTGCGATGGTGTTTCCTGTAAATTCCCATATTAGATCCATGATTTTGGATGAATGGGAGGAGGCGGAGAAGAGATTGACTATTCCTAAAGATTTCCGACTCCGCTTGCCGTTTGACCCGGAGGATGTTAAAGAATGGGTCGATGTTCCTAAAATAGACATTCCATTGGCGAAAGTGTCCAAAAGAACCTCAATCCCCTTTGAGGACTCTTCCAACTTAAAAGAGCCCATGGACAGAAAGGCAGATGGACTTTTGAAACGGGCCTGGGAAAGTTCTTCGGCGGTTATCGGAGCTAATATTGCAGCAACATCAGTGGCTCGCTCCATGGACCTGTGGCTAAATGATCTTCAGGATCAATTAATAGCCAAAACTCCTAGAGATACTATCCTGAAATCTCTGCCTCTGTTGAAATTGGCAACCACCTTTTTAGCAGACGCGTCCGCGGAGACTGTTAGATTTGCGGCTAGAGGGCAATCTCTCTCTAATGCAGCCAGAAGAGCTATCTGGCTCAAAAGCTGGTCGGGTGATATGCACTCCAAAAATAAATTATGTTCCATACCCTTCTCTGGGGGCAGGGTCTTCGGACCAGTCCTCGACGATATCTTAGAGAAAGCCGCAGATGTAAAAAAGGGGTTCCCCGAAGAAAAGCCTAAAAAATTCCAGCCCTTTCGGAGACCCCGCTATAATCAGAAACAGGATTACAGGGGTAAAGGGAAGCAAGGTAGATGGAGCTACCAGAAAGGGGGAGATAGTAGACCCAAAACCAAGGACTCGAGTTACTCAGGTCCGAGGTCCAGCTACCATAGAAAATGACGCCATCAGAGTAGGGGGTCGTCTAGCCGGATTCCTAGAAGGTTGGAGGGAAATAACAACGAGTCCTTGGGTGTTACAAGTGGTGTCCCAGGGGTACAAAATCGAATTTTCCTCCCTTCCGCCCGAAAGATTTCTGGTGTCCAGTACACATCTAAAATCATCGTCCCCCATGTGGTCGGATATACAGGACCTCCTAAAAATGGCAGCAATTGTTCCGGTCCCCTCTCAAGAAGAGTACAGAGGTCATTACTCGAATCTCTTCTCGATAACAAAACCATCAGGAGAGTCGAGAACAATTATAAATCTGAAGCACCTAAACAACTGGGTGGTATACAAAAGGTTCAAAATGGAGTCGATTCGGTCTACCATTCCTCTGTTAGGAAAGGGTATGGTGATGTGCACTCTGGACCTAAAGAGTGCATATTACCATGTTCCCATTTACTTAAACCACCAAAAGTTCCTGCGGTTCGCGGTAAACATGGAAGGGAAAATCTATCACTTTCAGTTTCGCTGTCTCCCTTTCGGCCTGGCGTCGGCTCCCAGAGTTTTTACAAAACTTATGGTAGAGGTAGTCGCATATCTGAGAAATCAGGATTTGTTGGTAATCCCTTACCTAGACGACTTTTTGGTAGCGGCAGAGTCAGTAAACCAGCTCAGGATCAACTGTCAGTTCCTCATATCCACTCTAGAGAGTCTCGGATGGATCATAAACTGGGAGAAGTCAGATCTAATACCAAAATCCAGAATAAAATTCCTAGGAGTCATGCTCGACTCGGAAACAAGAATGTCCTACCTTCCGGAAGACAGGCTAAAGGGTATAGTAAAAAAGGTCCATCTTTTCTCCCGAGGCCGAAATACGATCAGAGACGGGATGATAATACTGGGGCTAATGACGGCCTGTATCCCTTGCGTGAGATGGAGTCAGTTTCATTCCCGACAGCTTCAGCAGGGAGTTCTGAAGAGCTGGAACAGAACGCAAAATTCTCTAAATCAAAGACTAAATCTTTCTTTTCAGATCAAGAGGTCCCTGGTATGGTGGACTCTCTCCAAAAATCTCCGGCTGGGAGTACCATGGCTCCAAACTCCGAGTGTGTCAGTCACGACAGACGCAAGTCAGGAAGGTTGGGGAGGTCATGTCCTGGGAAGATATTTCCAAGGTCGCTGGGAAAGAAAGGACAGCAAGAAGTCATCAAACCACAGAGAGTTGCATGCGGTTTGGAAGGTCTTAACGGCGGCACAACATTTGCTGAAGAACAAGCATGTAAAGATCTTCTCGGACAATACGACGACCGTAGCCTTCCTTCGACACCAGGGGGGCCCAAGACATCTGGCATTGCAAGATCTAGCAGAACAGATCTTCAAGTGGGCAGAGAAGTCGGTGCGGTCAATCTCGGCGGTACATCTGGAGGGATCCAAGAACCAGTTGGCGGATTTCCTGAGCAGGAAAAGTGTATCCCCTACAGAGTGGGAACTAAACGACGAAGTATTCAGGGATCTTTGTCATCGTTGGGGGAAGCCGGCTGTGGATCTATTTGCTACAAAGCAAAACGCAAAAGTCAAGACCTTTTACTCCCTAAACCCCTGGGAAAGCCCAGCTGCGATCGATGCCCTGTCACAGCCTTGGAACGACGGTCTTCTGTATGCGTTTCCACCTCTGGCATTGATTCCAAGAGCACTCAGGAAAATCTGCGAGGACGGGGCCAAAGTCATCCTCATAGCTCCTCACTGGCCGAAACGAAGTTGGTTTCCAATGCTAAAGAGATTATCAGTGGAAGATCCCTTCCGGTTACCAGACAGAGAGGATCTTCTTCTACAAGGTCCAGTTCTACACCAGAACCCAGGAGCGCTTCAGTTGGCAGCCTGGATCCTGAACGGAAGGTCTTGAGGGCAAAAGGTCTTTCAGATGACGTCATTTCTACCCTTCAAGCCAGCAGGAAGCCGGTGACATCTGCCATCTACACAAAAATATGGAAAACATTCTGTGGATTCTGTGGGAAGATGACAGTTGATACTGACCATCCAGATATCCCAAAAATTCTTGACTTCTTGCAATCAGGATTTCAGAAAGGTCTTAGACCAAGTACATTAAGAGTCCAGATAGCGGCCCTAAGTGTATTTTTTGATTTTTCTTTATCTACTCACCCCTGGATTAGTCGATTCTCTAGAGCAGTCCAGAGGCTAAGGCCATTTATTAGGAAATCAGTCCCACCGTGGGATCTTAATCTGGTCCTGAATTTTCTCTGTGATCAGTCCTGGGATATATCGGGAGACATAGACATCAACAAACTCTCTCTTAAAACCGCGTTTTTAGTTGCGATCACATCGGCAAAAAGGTTGGGGGAACTACAGGCTCTTTCGGTACAGAACCCGTATTTACAGATCTTCGATGATAAAATAGTACTAAAGCTTGATCCGGCCTTTCTCCCTAAGGTCGTTTCTGATACTAATATGAATCAGGAGATTGTTTTACCGTCTTTTTGCCAATTCCCTAAAAATCAAAAAGAAAGATTTTTTCATAACCTTGATGTAAGGGAATCAGTACTCAGGTACCTTGATCTATCTAGACCCTGGAGACAGGACAATAACTTGTTTGTTCAGTTCAGGGGTTCAAATAAGGGGAAAAAAGCGTCTAAAGCGACTATCGCACGGTGGATAAAATCTACAATTGATTTAGCCTACAAAGCTAAAGGTCTAAATTCCCCGGTTAATCTTAAAGCCCACTCATCTAGGGCCATGGCCACATCATGGGCGGAGAAAGGGGGGGCTACGGCAGACCAGATCTGTAGAGCTGCATCATGGTCTAATCTTAGTACCTTTTCTAAACACTATAAACTAGATGTAGTTTCGCCTCAGTTGGCTTTTGGTAGGAAGGTACTTCAAGCAGTGGTCCCACCCTGAATACCATTCTCCTTTGGTATTTCTCCAGTGTGCTGTCAGGTGGTGACCTGGAAAACAGTAATTAGACTTACTGGTAATTGTATTTCCAGGAATCCATCCTGACAGCACTGTTAGTTCCCTCCCTATGGTTTGATCTTTATACTTATGTGATGTAACATTTGTATGATTGATTATCTTGTTGTAATAAAACTTGTTTTTGCATCCATCCAGATGTGTTACTTTGGAAAAACACTGAAGGGTGGTAGGGGGAGGGTCCTTTTAACCTCTCGTGTTTCCTGTCCCATCATGGCTAAGAAGGACGTCCTCCAGTGTGCTGTCAGGATGGATTCCTGGAAATACAATTACCAGTAAGTCTAATTACTGTTTTTTAACATTATATCTTGTTACTATTGATGCTGCATAGGCAGCATCAATAGTAAGAAGAGAAAGAGAGCGAGAGAGAGAGAATTTCCCTGATGGGAAATTCTTCCATGCATGTTCAGTTTGAAAAGACGGGATCCGTCACTGGATTCCTGCTTTTCACAGGCAGCAACGCTGACCGATTTTCCGACGTGCAGAAAAAGAGTTCCTCTGAACACTTTCTCTGCCCGACGGACCGTTTTTTTTATGCAGGATTCAGTGCACAACAGATGAAACGGATATGTGCGCACACGTCCAGAAAGTATGCAGAAATTTCCTGAGAAAATCCTGAGGTTTTCCGCAGGAATTCTGCACGCATTTTTGTCACGTCTTTATCGCGTATTTTGCGCGGTTTTTGTGCGGGTTTTTCGGCGATTCACGTTTTTTTCCCGGAGGTTCCCAATGCAATAGTTTAGTGGGAAATCCGCATAAAATCCGCAAAATTAATGAACATGCTGGGTATTTTTCCGCATGGGTTTTTTTTGTGGAAAAATACGCAACATGTGCACAAAAATTGCGAAAACCATTAAAAATGATGGGATGCTTAATGTATGCGCTTTTTAAGCGTATTTGCAGCGGAAAGACGCCGAAAAAACCCCACAAAAAACGCGAAAAATCCGTGCATAATCCGGAACGTGTGCACATACCCTTAGAGATGAGCGAATGTGCTGGGATAAGGTTATCTGAGCATGCTTGGGTGCCAACTGAGTGTCTTCTGCGTGCTCGGAAAATATGCTCTAGTCCCAGCGCCTGCATGTCTCATGGGTGTTTGACAGCCATAACACATGTAGGGATTGCTCTATTCATTGTCTATAGATTGCTGCGATTGGTTTTCTCCAGAGTCCCATAAACAATGAATGGAATGAAGGTCAAGCAGAGGACTGTTCTCTGGATTGCTAAGGGTCCCCATGGTCAGACTCCCAGTGATTAGTAAGTTACTAATTACTAAGGATAAATGAAGGCTTCTCTTTATGGGAATAAGACTTTAATGGACAAAAAAAGTGTCAATATATTATTTTACATCCTCCAGTTTAGTTTCTCTCCATGTGACAGTAGAGATGCATATAGAGCCTTAACTATAAATATAGCATGTAGTATTGGTATTCTGCTTCATCTAGGAACACAGAAGAACTAAAGAGCAACTATTTGTACCTTTACTCTCTGCTGAAACTGTCACAGTCTACACTGCAAAGCTCAAAATTGATCTATAAAAAAAAAAGGAAATATCAGCAATGTTTTGCTCACCTGGTGAGGTGGATCCACTAAGCATCAGCTTTGGGTGGGCACATGGACAGTAGGTGCTGATACAGCAGGTAAAAAGACACGTGGGCAGCAAGGACTTGGCACAAGTAGGAATCTCAAGAGCTTCAGGACAGATGATGTGGAACCTAGCAAGGATGAAATCCAAGCGCGAACAGTCCAGATGGTGAAGCCCAGCAAACATAAGACTAAAGTCTCAACCCCAAGGCACAGGTTGGTGTCTTAATAGGCCTTAAATAGGTTTAGGAAGAAGATGTCCTTGATCCACGTTCGGCAACTTTCAAAACCAGACGTGGAGCGCAATAGAGGGCAGCAGACCTAGGGGAAAGAAGCAGAGCCCGGTAAATCTGGGACAGGTGTCTAAGAGCCTATTGTCTAATAACTGGGATTTACCTGGCATATAGAACATAATGTGAAATATATCCTTACAAAAAATATATTATTTCAAGAGCAGTATATGGTTCAGGAGCAGATTATCCTTACAAAGATGTATTACTATATACCGTTGCGCTGACTTGCTGTTTGAAGCCGCGTGCTACCAGAGCGTGCTGTTTATCCTAATATGCCAGAATCGTGTTCTTCTTGGAATAGTTTAAAACAATTTAGTAAAAAAATAAAAAAAAGTTAAGAGACAAGAACTGCCTATAGTTTAGCAGTTAGCCTCTGAGGGGACCGGCAGTGTAGGTCTTTGTTGTAGTTGGCCGGTCTCCGTATCATCTGGCAGAACTATACATATCTGTTTGTTGTTATGGTAAAATACTTGTTCACACTTACAACATATGCAAACGTTTTACGATAGGCTCCATCTACTGAGAATACAATAAAACTGCATTTTAACCAGCGCAGCTCCATCATCCCAGCCCCAGTCAATTCCCTGATAAAGACAGTTGCTCAGGAATCACTTCCCAGGGGATGAAATCAGTTCTTCACGTCGGATCTATTGCTGCCAAATGTTTTAGAACTTCACAAAAATACTTGGCCAAAATCCATTTCTAAAACATCTTTATTTCCTAATTCTTCCCAGTCAGATGTGCGACACTAAGGAATTATGGGCGTTAGTAAACACGGAATGACTATTGGGTCCAGCTGTGCGTTGCAAATCAAAAGATTAACTCAAATGACTCAAAGTTTACGTTTCCAAACAAAAATAAAAATGCAAAAATAGAAATCTTCTGCATTATTTTTCACAGCATGGGTTGATGTAGAACTATAACTACGTCACTGGACTATAGTGTCGGCTATAGTTATGGTAAATTGAAGGAGTGTAGTCTAAAAGCTTTAAGAGAATAAAAATAATTTAAAAAAGGTTCAGATTGTTATAAAAACTAAAAGTAATAATAATCACACATACCCATCCTAGCAGCTCCCATTCTGATGCTTAACTGTTCCCCCCCCCCCGTAGTTTCTACTGGGCCAGGTCACTGCTGCAACCAATGATTGTCTACGGTATGTGGGCATTTTAGGACACTTCCAGGACCACGTTGTAAAGGCCAGAAGGGACTGGGTAAACATCAAAAAGTAGATGCAGAATCAGTAAGGATAAGAATCATTTGTTTTATTTTTTTTATAACCGTCTAAGCCCAGAGGGCAGTAGCAGCGGGTGAGGCACTGGTCTTCTCCTTTGACGACCTTGTGCATTAAATGATAGAGTGGGTCCTGTTGGCGATGGTGTTGGACGGCCAGGACCATAGGTTTCAGTGTTCAATAAAGGAGACTTACGTTCTAAAACAGTGTCTTTACTGAATGATAACTTAGTAAGGGTTACGTACAAGGGGTAGAGCCAGGGTACAAAGTCTTAAGGATATTTCCTTCACAGTGTAAAGCATTTTTGCACACAGTGTTCTTCCTCTGTAGTCTACTCCAGGGCCGGTGAAGCACACTGTTTTGCTCTACTTCATCACAGCCCAGATCGTCACCACAGTCCTGATTAGCAAGTCTCCCTACCTGCTCAGAGTTTCCACATCATACTGTATTGCTTCCACTAATGGTGTCCTGGATCTACCACTTGGGACCCCCACTAGTCCCACAAACTCAGTCCTTTTTATGTCAGTTACCTTCGGCATTTACCAAGCTCAGGGTTTCTACTGACATCATCCTATCCAAAGACGCTTTTAAGGTGGAAGGCCACTCTGTTTTTCGGTCACTTCAAGGTTGCACTACTCCTTTGTCACTTAGTAGTTCACTCATGTCGGCAGCACCACTCACAGACACTTCCTACTTGAACTCGAACTTGTCCCTATTTAACTATCTACAGCAAGCCATCTCTTTGTTTAACACTAAGCCCTCTGACTGTGGGCTAATCCCAAACATCAACTCTCTCTGACAAAGCAGTCTATTGCTGGGCAGAATTAATTTTTCACACAGTTCTTATGCAAACATTTTAACACCTCTCTGTATCATACAGTATATTCCTACATACCACACTAACAGTACTTATCACACTATATCTCAACACATTACAATTTACATTATGTTACCTAACTACACACTATACATTATACAACACATTTCACATGAAATAATAATAACGTGATTGGTGTCTTCAGGGTTAGGACCGCAATAGCAATTGTCCACCACCCTTAGGGCTCATGCCCACTTGCGATGAAATAGAATGAATGCAATCAGATAAAAAAAAATCGGATTGAATTCGGACCAATGTTATTCTATGATTGTGTCTTCATCTGCGTTTTTTTTCCAGCTTGGATCGGATCATGATCGGACTGGAAAAAAATCACAGCATGCTGCGATTGTAATTAGAAATCGGATCACATCCCGAAATAGAAGTCAATGGGTGAGAGAAAAAAATCGTTTAAGCACCGATGTGCTTTGAAAAGCTGGCAAAACAGTGACACACATTATATATATATATATATATATATATATATATATATATATATATATATATATATATTTCATAGAAAGATGGATATAAGAATAACCGGTAATTCATTTGTCGGCTTCTGTAAAATCACTGCAGTAGCCGACAGGAAATAAGACATGGTTTACAAACAGTAAATAGATGCAGAATAGGTAGATACATAGATGTCAGTGACAAATACAATTAGTAGTGTGTGTGTGTGCGCAAATTATGGGACCTGTATGTAATTAATAAAAGATTATTTTGGGGGAAAAAATGGCGTGGGCTCCCGTGCAATTTTCGGAACCAGCAGAGGGAAAGCCAGCGCCTAGGGGCGGATATTAATAGCCTAGGAAGGGACCATGGTTATTGCCCCCTGGCGAAAAACATCAGCACTTAGCCTTGCTCATCCCACTTGCCCTGTAGTGGTGGCAAGTGGGGTAATAGGTGTTGGGTTGATGTCACCTTTGTACTGTAAGGTGACATTAAGCCCATGGCTTAGTAATGGAGAGGTGTCAATAAGACACCTATCCATTACTAATCCTATAGTTGTTACATGTTAAATAAAGACACAGCCAGAATAAAGTCTTTTAATGAAATAAAATACAACACAGTTTTCCCATTGTATTCTTACTCCTAGTCCATGAGACTTAAAAATTGGTACTAAAGGGTTTATAGTTGGAGGACAGCCTTTAAAAATAATTTTCTCTGGGCCCAAGGATTAGAGATGAGCGGATTGCTTTGTGCAACCAACCTCAGGCCACGGTCCAGTTCAGTAGTCACTGGCTGTGGACAGGAGCTGAGGGAATATCCTGAGCTTCCAGCTTCCTCTGCACAGCATTTGTTGCACCAGCTTGGTGTAATGTCATCTGTGTGGAGTATGGCGTCAGCCCAGATAGACATAAGCCAAGTGTGAGAACCCGGATGGTAAGGAAATTCGTGCAGCTTTTGTCCATGGCCAGAGAGCACTGACCTAGACTGAAGACCGAGGTTACGTGAAGAGATTCGCTCATCTCTAATATATACTGTAATATATTTTATTTTTCTCATTGATGAATATAAATCTGGCAAGTGGCAATGAAACAGTTAAAGCAATACTCTATGAAGGTGTTATTCGGCAGTGTTCCAAGGCCTGACAGCCAACGCCTAACAGATCCTCCCAGGTTTTCAAGAATTGTGTGCCCCCATTTCCATTTGCACCCCTCCTCAAGGATTCACCTTGGAAACATCTTGATCTAGGTAACAAATCTGTGCATAGTGTTACCTTCTGGTCTTTATTTTTCTAAGCAAAATACAAATTTCAGCCCCCAACCTCCAAATGAACTCTCTGTTTTGCTTTGCAGCTCATCTCCTCAAAGGATAAGGCACCTCTTTAGAAGACAAATGCTGCTTGGCAACGCCGAGGAAGGGAATCTCAGATCTTGGCAACGAATACACAAACTATATAGTGCATATGCAAGCACATGGTAAGTGCATTTTACGACATGAAAGACCAGGGCATAGTACCATGTGGTAAAATATGCCTAATGGTTGTATATAATTTACCTCTGGGTTCATAAATGGGAACGGAATTAAGGAATTTCATACCGTGATCCTCTAGTGCCACCTACTAAAATGTGACCCGTATCAGATGCAATATATTTTATTAGAAATTAAATTACCACTGCATTTGTAATGCAAAATGGTTCAAATAATTAAAAAAAAAATTTTTAAATAAAGATATAAATTCCGATCTTTGTAGAAACTGTGGGAAAAAATGTGATGTACAGGACTGGCGTTATGTAGGCTCAAACACATATACAGTCAACAGACTTTTAGTAAGGTTAAAGCTGGAGTGAAAACAAGCATGCAAAAATTAGTAATGCTATCAATGACACTGGATAAAAACAAACAAATAATCTGCAATAAATTCAGCCTTTGATCAATAAGCCTGAATGGCCAACTGACGGAGCTTTACTCACGTTTTTACCACCATGGCACAAAGCACTTTGTAACCAAACTAACAATATTTCTGAGAATTAAAAGTCCCTTAACTAGAGCTATGGCACTGACTATAAAATGTAACATAGCAAATAGATAATGGCTGCACTCAATTTTACTGTGCTAAACCAACTGTGTTTGGATGTAATTAAAATCACAGCATGGTGAAGGGCGGGGCCTTCAAGTCAGAAAAAATAGTACATAGTAAATATAGGAAAACTGACTGAACAGCCTTCTAGTCTGAACTGGTGCATAGCCAAAAAAAAGTGAAATGTGAATAGCATACTGGCTTGTGAAATGAAAAAACACATGAGATGCTTAGCACAAGATTTGGCCAAAATACTTTTTTTGGTTATGCACCAGTTCAGACTAGATGGCTGTTCAGTCAGTTTTCCTATATTTACTATGTACTGTTTTTTCTGACTTGAACGCCCCGCCCTTCACCATGCTGTGATTTTAATTACATCCAAACACAGTTGGTTCTGACCTTCCTATAAATGCAGGCTTTACCATGTTATTAGCCATAGGTAAGTGTTCACACTAGGCAGACAGGTCAGTTACCCATCCGATCTGAGATCACCTTGACGTTTGGTGGATGGGCTCACAATTTTTGGCCAAATCTTGTGCTAAGCATCTCATGTGTTTTTTCATAGATTTCACAAGCCATTATGCTATTCACATTTCATGTATCGCACATTTCCTTGCTTTAGCACAGTAAAATTGAGTGCAGCCATTATCTATTTGCTATGTAAGACTTTTTTTGGTTATGCACCAGTTCAGACTAGATGGCTGTTCAGTCAGTTTTCCTATATTTACTATGAAATGTAACAGTCACTAAATTTATCTTTTGTGTCACATTGGCATAATATAGAGAATACAGGTGTAATAACTCTGCTGGCATCACTGCATGGCCTCCCATCCCCCACCTGCATTACACTCAAACTCACTTATTTCTCTGGGCCTTGTTGTGACTTCTCTCTGCTGCCAGCTCCATGCTGTGTGCCTCATGTCTGCTGTTTGCTCTGTGCATGCTCTGTGTGTGCATAGGGGGGCGGCGCCGGCAACTCCTGATTCTTATAGAGACTGTGTGCACCTTGCTAAGGTGTCCCTGGCCAATCGCCATGAGGCTTCCTGTATTTAAGACATCCCCACCCATTGGTGGGGGCCTGTGCAACTTACTCCCTCAGTCAGTTCTTAGCTGCTGAGGTGCTGGGCCCTGTCTCGCTTACTCTCATGTCCAACTCCCAGGATGGCATTGTACCCTGGTCTGTTTCCTGTGTCTAGCAACCCAGTGGGGCTTTGAACCCTGGCCTATGTCCGCCACCCAGAGGGGCGTCGTACCCTGGCTTGTGTCCATGTCTCTGTCCCTGGTCTCGTTCCTGACTCTGTCTTAGTCAAGTCCCGTTCCTGTGTTCGTTTATATCCCTGTCTTGGTTTGTTTTTCTGCTGTGAGTACTCTGTGTCTTGCTTTGCTCTGCTTTCGGCTCCGCTCTCTGCAACCTTGCTTTGCTCCTTGCTTTGCATTCTGTGATCTTGCTCTGCACTCTGTTTTGCTCTCGGCTCTGCACTCTGTGTCTTGCTCTGCACTCCGACTTTGCTCTGCTCTTAGCTCTGCACTCTGTGGCTTTGCTGTCAGCTCTGCTCTCTGTAGCTTTGCTCTGCACTTTGCTCTGAACTCTGTGGCCCTGCTCTGCGGCTCCGCTCAGCTCTCGCTCTGCGGCTCCGCTTCTTGTGGTTCTACCTGGCTCCGCTTCTTGCGGTTCTACTTCTCCCGCTCTTGGCTCTGCCTCCTGCATTTCTGCGCTTGGCTCCGCCTCCTGCGTTTCTGCGCTTGGCTCCGCCTCCTGCATTTCTGCACTTGGCTCCGCCTCCTGCGTTTCTGCACTTGGCTCCGCCTCCTGTGTTTCTGCACTTGGCTCTGCCTCCAGCTCTTGGCTCTGCCTCCTGCGTTTCTGCACTTGGCTCCGGCTCTTGGCTCTGCATGTGGCTCCGCCTCCAGCTCTTGGCTCCGCCTCCTGCGTTTCTGCACTTGGCTCCACCTCCTGCGTTTCTATACTTGGCTCCACCTCCTGTTCTTGGCTCCGCCTCCTGCGTTTCTGTTCTTGGCTCTAGCTCCTGTGCTTTCGCTCTGCATCCGCTCTTGCGGTCTTTCTCTACCTATTATTTAGTCCTCCTGTCTGAACAGGTTCTTGCCTGTTTTTCATACCTGCCTGCAGACCGGTCCCTACCGGTTCTTCCTGTGTCTCAACCGTGCCCGCCTGTCTGCCAGAGTGCCAGCCGTGTCCGCCTGCCTGCCAGTGTCTCTGTTGTACCCGTCTGTCTGCCAGAGTGCCAGCCGTGCCCGCTTGCCTGTCTATGTTCCGTTCCCCAGTGGGATCAGCAGCCACAGCCAGACACCACCCTGGAGTGGTACCTGGTAGCTTCCTATTGCACAAGTCTGACCTCATCATCGGAGGCTCCAGCGAACACCTAGGAAGCTACTTAGTTATGCCCCTTCCAGGGAAGTTTGGTTTGTGGTCCAGTGGGGCCACACCCCCGCACGCCCGCGTCAACCAGTTTCAGCGTGTGCGTGACAACAGGAGTAACAGACTGACCAAAATATTAGTGGTACTGTCAGTACACAAGATGCCTTCTGAACTCCTGGCTGTTTTACTTATGATTGTTCATGACAGCTTCTCTTCAATCACTCAGTAATGTAAACCATTTACCCCCATAAAAAACATAAATCCCTGAACATTTCAGTGCTGCTCTGCCTACTATGGTTCATGACCACTTTCTTTCACTCATTCGATAATCAAAACCATTTGCCCCCATAAAAAAACATAAATCATTCATTGACTGACCTGAATGTTAGTGGTACTGTCAGTACACCAGATGCCTTCTGAATGCTTCCTTGCTTCTTTAATTACGATTGTTCATCTAAGTTTCTCATCACTCATTCAGTAATCCAAACTATATACCCCCATAAAAAGCACAATAAATAATCTCTATTTTTATATAGACATTATCATCACTGTCCCCAATGGGGCTCACAATCTAAATTCACTCATAGACACACCTGAATATTACTGGTACTTTTGGTAACCTCTCTCTTTCTTCTGGTATCTTTCCCTCCTCATTTAAACACACCATCATAACCCCTTTACTTAACCCCTTAACGACCGCCAATACGCCTTTTAACGGCGACAGTTAAGGGTACTTATTCCTCAGCGTTGCTTTTTAACAGCACTAAGAAATGAAGGTATAGCACCCACCATCGATTCCAGACAATTTTGTGTTCAAAAAGTCAAACCGCGCTCCCTCCCTTCTGAGCCCTGCCATGCGCCCTAACGATGACTTTCGACTTTCCCCCAAATACGGGGTATTGGCTTACTCAGGAGAAATTGCACAACAAATTTTGTGGTCCATTTTCTCTTGATACCTTTTGTGAAAACAAAAAAGTTTGGGTCTAAAGTAAATTTTTAGTGAAAAAAAGTTTAATGTTAATTTTTTTCCTTCCACATTTCTTTAGTTCTCGTTAAGCAACTGAAGGGTTAATAAACTTTTTGAACGTGATTTTGAGCATCGTCAGTGGTGCAGTCTTTAGAATGGTGTCACTTTTGGGCATTTTCCATCATATTGCCCCCTCAAAGTCACTTCAAATCTGATGTGGTCCTTAAAAAAACGGTTTTGAAAATTTTGTTGGAAAAATAAGAAATCACTGGTCAACTTTTAACCCTTATACGGTCCTAAAAAAAAAATGTTTCCAAATTAGTACTAATGTTGACATGTGGGAATTGTTATTTATTCACTATTTTGCGTGACATAACTCTTTGATTTAAGGGCACAAAAATTTAAAGTTTGAAAATTGCAAAATTTTCAAATTTTTGGGCAAATTTCCATTTTTTTCATACATAAATGCAATCCATTTCAACAAAATTTTTACCGCTATCATTAAGTACAACATGCAGTGAAAAAACATTCTCAGAATTAGTGGGATCCATTGAAGCGTTCCAGAGCTATAACCTCATAAAGTGACAGTGGTCAGAATTGTAAAAATTGGCCTGGTAATTAAGGTCAAAATTGGCTCAGTCACTAAGGGGTGTGAGGCTGTGACTGGTGTTACATGTGAGGGTCGCTGTGTGTTCTTCCCTGGATGCGCACGGAGGCATATTGAGGCCATGGGAGTGCATTGCAGTCACAGGCATAGCTGTGATTGCAATGCAGTATCAAAGTAAGTGTTAAGGCCCCGTCACACATAGCGAGATCGCTAGCGAGATCGCTGCTGAGTCACAAGTTTTGTGACGCAACAGCGACCTCAGTAGCGATTTCGCTATGTGTGACACGTACCAGCGACCAGGCCCCTGCTGCGAGATCGCTGGTCGTGTCGGAATGGCCTGGACCGTTTTTTGGTCGTTGAGGTCACGTTGACATCGCTGAATCGGTGTGTGTGACACCGATCCAGCGATGTCTTCACTGGTAACCAGGGTAAACATCGGGTTACTAAGCGCAGGGCCGCGCTTAGTAACCCGATGTTTACCCTGGTTACCAAAAAAAACAAACAGTACATACTCACCATCTGATGTCCGTTAGTTCCCTTGCCGTCCGCTTCCTGCTCTGACTGAGATCCGGCCGTACAGTGAGAGCACAGCACAGCAGTGACGTCACCGCTGTGCTCTGCTCTCACTGTACGGCGGCACACAGTCAGAGCAGGAAGCAGACGGCAAGGGACCTGACGGACATCAGATGGTGAGTATGTACTGTTTGTTTTTTTTGGTAACCAGGGTAAACATCGGGTTACTAAGCGCGGCCCTGCACTTCGTAACCCGATGTTTACCCTGGTTACCCGGGTGCTGCAGGGGGACTTCGGCATCGTTGAAGACAGTTTCAACGATGCCGAAGTCGTTCCCCTGATCATTGGTCGCTGGAGAGAGCTGTCTGTGTGACAGCTCCCCAGCGACCACACAACGACTTACCAACGATCACGGCCAGGTCGTATCGCTGGTCGTGATCGTTGGTAAATCGCTATGTGAGACTTGTGTCTTGGACAAGCTATTTGTCCAAGGCAGATTTGGGAAAAACCTGCTCTGGGTTTTTGTGTTTTGAAACAGACTACAGGATGGTAGTGGTGCAATCTGTTTCATTCCTGGCCGGGTTTTCCGTGTGGCTGAAGGCCACAGGTTGCTTGTAAAAACCCCTGCAGTAAAGGGTTTGTGTGTGTTAGGTTCAGTGTAAAGGCTGAGTCACACATAACGATATCGTTAACGATATCGTTACAACGTCACGCTTTTGGTGACATAGCAACGATCCCGCTAACGGTCTCGTTATGTGTGACAGCGACCAACGATCAGGCCCCTGCTGGGAGCTCGTTGGTCGATGGGAATGATCAGGACCATTTTTTGGTCGCTGATCACCCGCTGTCATCGCTGGATCGGCGTGTGTGACGCCGATCCAGCGATGTGTTCACTTGTAACCAGGATAAATATCGGGTTACTAAGCACAGGGCAATGCTTAGTAACCCGATATTTACTCTGGTTACCATTGTAAAAGTTAAAAAAAAAAAAAGTACATACTCACATACTGATGTCTGTCACGTCCCCTGGCGTCCACAGGGTTAAAACTGCTTTCGGCAGGAGCACTGTTAATGCACGCGCTGCTGCCGAGAGCTTCCCTGCACTGACTGTGTCAGCGCCGGCCGTAAAGCAGAGCACAGCGGTGATGTTACTGCCGGCGCTGACACAGTCAGTGCAGGGAAGCTCTCGATGTTTACCCTGGTTACCCGGGTGCTGCAGGGGGACTTCGGCATCGTTGAAGACAGTTTCAACAATGCCGAAGTCGTTCCCCTGATCGTTGGTCGCTGGAGAGAGCTGTCTGTGTGACAGCTCCCCAGCGACCACACAACGACTTACCAACGATCACGGCCAGGTCGTATCGCTGGTCGTGATCATTGGTAAGTCGTTTAGTGTAACTCCAGCTTAAGTTTGGTGTTTGGAGGAGTACAGAGCTGAAGGCTCTGCAGAGCTCCACCTGTGTGAGGCAACATAGGCAAGCAGAGTCAAACAGCCAAGGCAGCTGGAGGGCCTAGCACCCACAGAATACACAGTGGTATTGTCGCCCAAGGCAGCTGGTCTCAGAAGTGGACTGGCGTGTTTATAGGCTTCAAACTGGAGGATATGGTTTCCAGCTGCGATCTGTAGGATATCATGTACCGTGTATTGCTGTGAGTTGAACATTAAAGAGATACATGGCAGTGCAGTCACTCACGGCAACAGGTCACAGAGATGGACTGACATGTTTAATGGCTGCAATCCAGAGGATATGGTTCCCGGCTGCGATCCGGAGGATATTGTGTGCGGTTTACTTTGTGAGTTGAACATTAAATAGACTTTTGTTTTGAAAATTGCTGGGTAACTGCCTCATCACTGCACAGGGTGCTACAGCTGCAATACAGGGGTTAACAAAAACATCCCTTGACCAAACCTGCACTGCTAACTACAGACTGGTTTGTAATTTTCCCTTCATCTCTAAACTACTGGAACGCTTGGCGACTCCCATCTAATCCACTCCTTCTCTGATTATTCATACAATCCGGTTTCCGCTCTTTACACTCTACTGAAACTGCCCTTACTAAATGCTCTAACGATCTATTATCAGCTAAAACTAATGGTCACTACTCTATGCTGATTCTCCTGGATCTCTCTGCAGCATTTGACACTGTGGATCACCAGCTCCTCCTCACTATGCTCTGCTATATCGGCCTCAAGGACACCATTCTCTCCCGGTTCTCCTCCTACCTCACTGACTGCTCCTTCACTGTATCTTTTGGCTGCTTTTACTTCTCTCCTTGTCCCCTTACTATCGGAGTTCTTCAGGGCTCAGTCCTAGGCCCCCGCTTCTTCTCTCTATACAGTCCCTATTTGACTATCAGTAAATTTGAGTTCCAGTGTCATCTCTATGCTGATGACACCTAACTATACATTTCTTTCCCTGACATCACCCCCACCCTGGTAAAAAATACCAAGGATTATTTGTCTGCTGTCTTAACATTATGTCCCCCTCTATCTAAAACTGAATATCTCCAAAACTGAACTTCTTGCGTTTCCTCCCTCTACTAACCTAACTCTACCTGACATTGAAATTGCCTTGGAGGGTTCAACCATAACTTCCAAGCAGCACACTCACTATCTTGGGGTCATGTTTGACACAGAACTTTTCTTTCTTCCCCATATCCAATTGCTCACACAGTCATGTCGCCTGCACCTTAAAATCCATCTCCAGAATCCAACCTTTTCTCACCTTTGAAACAGCAAAACTCTCACACTCTCTCTTATTCACTCTCGTCTAGGCTACAGCAACTCTCTTCTGATCAATCTCCCACTAACCAAACATTTTTCTCTCCAATTCATTCTGAATGTGGCAGCCAGAGTAGTATTTCTGTCCAGCCACTTTACTGATGCCTCCACCTTGTGCCAGTGATTACACTGGTTGCCCATTCACTACAGCATACAATATAAATTCATATCTCTCAACCACAAATCCTTCCACAGTTCTGCACCACCCTATATCTCCGCCCTCATCTGTCTATTCCCTTCCATTCTGAAATGGACCTAGAACTAATATCCTGCATAATCCAAACCTCGTCACTATCGTCTCCAAGACCTCTCCCGTGCTGCACCAGTTCTCTGGAATGCACTACCCGAGAGGCATCTCTTTAAACAAGCCTATCACCTAAACTCATTTACCCAACTCTCCCCTGTTCCTTCCTTCTAAATATTATTCAGAATCTGCTCCCTCCAAATGATATATCTCCACACCCTTAATGCACAAAATAACTGCATATAAACACACTGGCTGATGATCGGATCATCCAATTTTATATGAAAATCTCTTTATTATAATTGATGGATCAGAAATAAGCACTTTTCACCTATTGTGTCCCCCCTTTTTCCTTGTAGATTGTAAGCTTACAAGGAGGACCCTCACTCCTAATGTAACTTTTTAAACTGTCCTACCTTGTATTGAATTGTCTGTATATATTACCCCTTAACTGTAAAGTGATGTGGAATATGTTGGCGCTATATAAATAAAGTTAGTATTATTATTATACCAGGTGCTGTCTGAACACCTCCTAGCTTCTCTGCCTACAATGTCAACTTCTCTTCACTCATTCGGTAACCCAAACCATTTTTTCACATAAATATAAATTGCTCACATTAATTGTTTTAGGAGGACAAAGAAGAGAAAATCAGTACAAGAAAATCCTAAAACCATTGACATAACTTGACATTACTCACTTCAAAAATGTACAGACTGTCCACCAAGTAGGCCTGGCCCACCAAATTACCAGAAGATGCTCCTGTTGGTCAAGGCTGTGACACAAAAGTTGACTGTCATCAGAAGACAACCTAATTTGCTTGTGACTTTGGAGCTTATGGGTTGAGTTACAAATAATCTTTTTGACCTTAGAGATGATACACCCTGTGTATGTGATCACAATCACCAAGGTCTTTTGAAAGTTCTAGATGTTTTGGCATCTTGTCTGTAGACATAGGGTACCGTCACACATTGAAATTTTCATCGCTGCGACGGCACGATTCGTGACGTCGCAGCATCGTATGATCATCGCTCCAGCGTCGTAGACTGCGGTCACACGTTGCAATCACGGCGCTGGAGCGATGCCGAAGTCCCCGGGTAACCAGGGTAAACATCGGGTAACTAAGTGCAGGGCGGCGCTTAGTAACCCGATGTTTACCCTGGTTACCAGCGTAAACGTAAAAAAACAAACAGTACATACTCACCCGTCGGTGTCCTTCAGGTCCCTTGCCGTCTGCTTCCTGCTCTGAGTGCAGCCGTACAGTGAGAGCAGAGCGCAGCACCGCTGCGCTCTGCTCTCACTTTCCGGCCGGCACTCAGAGCAGGAAGCAGACGGCAAGGGACCTGAAGGACACCGACGGGTGAGTATGTACGGTTTGTTTTTTTACGTTTACGCTTGTAACCAGGGTAAACATCGGGTTACTAAGCGCGGCCCTGCGCTTAGTTACCCGATGTTTACCCTGGTTACAAGCGAAGACATCGCTGGATCGCTGTCACACACAACGATCCAGCGATGTCAGCGGGTGATCAAGCGACGAAAGAAAGTTCCAAACGATCTGCTACGACGTACAATTCTCAGCAGGGTGTCTGATCGCAGTAGCGTGTCAGACACAGCGATATCGTAACGATATCGCTAGAACGTCACGAATCGTAACGTCGTAGCGATGGAAATTTCAATGTGTGACGGTACCCTAAGCTCTGATATCTGTCGTACACCTGTTATTGGCACCTGCCATATTATAGTTTGGCATTTCTGAGGCATTTGACTAATAAGAAGTTTATATAAAAATTTCTAGTGTTACACAGCCTTGGAAAACTTAACGTGCAGAACTATTCATCCACAATAGATAGCATTTCTAATATATTAGCCCACAGCTGTTTCGTATATGGATCAGATGCGCGCGATATCCACCATGTCCAGAAATAGTGTTTAATATTTAATCTATTCATTGTGACACAACTACTCTCTTATACATGAGAAAAACTGAGCGTTATACAGCCCCACCCTTGTGGTTAGGAAGACATTTGTGATCCCAGTGCCCATATGTAAATGATATCTTTCTCAAAAATAGGCCTAAAACCTCTGCTCATTGTTCGACAAAGAGGAATCCATGAGAATGTAGAATTAAGTTAGTGAAAGTGCACAATAGTAAACAATATCCCACAGCAATGGCAGCAAGCATACACGTTGTATAGGGCCAAGCAGCATAGATGGCATCTAGTCTGCCACATGGCCAAAGTAGTAACTTAGGATTATGAAAAAAATAAGACAAGGCAACATTACATTAAGTGAAAATACTGGGATAAAAAATTCTAACAATGTACATCCATCATAAAGGAGTTGTCTATATCCTGTGCAATATGATTTATGTACTTTCCGACAGTTGCAATGAATTGGAGTTAAATGTGAGAAAGTGCAGTTTTATCGGAGACCTAGTATGATATGCCAATCCTACATTTAGTAGTATAACATGGCTGTAGTTTGTCAATAAATTCCACACTTTGTAATAATAATAATGAGATGACTCTGCTAACTCTGTCTTGGTCTGCACTGCAAAGCTAAGAGGCAGACTAAAGAAAACAGTAGCGTCCTGTTTCATTAAGACTGCTGTAGTCTTAATGTGGGGTTTACAAGAGTTAGACGCGTCTATTTCACCGAGAGGTGTATGCCACTTAATGAATCAGGCGTCTATTATCAGTGGTGCGAACCTTGCCAGAAATGTTACTCTAGTCAGTGACTGCTGTAAGGAACTCTGCCACTTTAATAAGTTTGTCAGGTGGGTGTAGCCTTACCCAGTCCCACTCCGGCTCATTCCCTAGCTTTGCCCATTTTGGCAGAGCTGCTTCAAACTGGCGTGAAAACACCAAAATTTACTGCATTTTTTGCATAAAAATGTGCAACTTTTCCAAAGTATTTTTTTGCCAGTTGTCTGGCGAAAAGCTTTGGTGATTCGTCCTCTACACCAGTATTGAGTCTGAAAAATTAGACATTTTAAGATTCTTTTGCTTATACAAAACCCTGATTTTATTACTATGCATTTTTTTATGAAACGTGGCCAATTTCCTCCTCCATATGTATTAATCACTACATGGAATGCAACGCTTGCAAGGATCAGATTGGATAAACATGACAAAAACAAACACGAAGATTCCGTCATTACATCTCAGACAGGTACAAATAAAGCACGGCTCATTTGCAATAATGTGATGTAACTGTACACACGGCGGCAGCTCTTCTACTAATGCTACATATAGTAATTCATATAATTACACAGATATCTTTAAAGGAGCTCTCTTTTGACATAAGGAAGAAGCTGCCACTCCTGACACTAGAGATTGTCAAGAGATTGTAGACCGAATCTAGGTTTCCCTCAGTAGGGAGCGGTATATTGTTTTGTTATACTAGTGGATCGCATTAGGGGGTCTTTCACTTGTATGTCACTCTATGCACAATACATGATCTAACAGGCTGTGTTAATATGTTTCTTTGCCCATTTCAATTAAAGTCTCCTCGAACAGTGAAACACTATTGGGTGAAAGCAGCTTTAAAGGGCATCTGTCCGTAGGATCACGCTTTCTAACCCATCTATACCGGCATATAGGTCATAGGAAGCTGAATAAAATGATACCCTAATATCTACAATCCGTTATCTTCTTTCTGAGAAATCCACATTTTTCTTAATATGTAAATGAGCTGTTCAGATCTATGGTCCGGACATAGATCTCCCTGAGAATCTGCCTCCAGAGCTAAAGGAGGTGTTATCAGTGTGAGACATGTAATGACTGATAGTCTGCTCTCCTAATCTATATGGCTCATACTGATAACAGTCCCTTTTGTTTAAAATTATCTCTGGAGGCAGATTCACAGGGAGATCTATGTCCGACCCACAGATCTTAACAGCCCATTTATGTATTAAGGAAAATGAGGATTTCTCTGAAATAAGAAATCCACATCAAGGTATCATTTTATTCAGCTTCCTATGACCTGCAGGCCCATATAGATGGCTTAGGACGGTTGTTAGTGCTGACAGATGCCCTTAAAGGCCCCCATACACAAAATAAAAGTTGGCCAAAACAGCCAATTATGATCATAGTGAACAATCGATGATGGCCTATGCAAAATAAACAATTGTTCATTTCGACCACTTACTGACGTAGGCTCATTGTCATTAAAAAGACCAAAATATTAGAATTTTGCATGCAAAAAAATGTAACACAACCCAAATTACTTTTTTTTCCATCATTGATACACTAACATATCTGTCCCAGGCCTTCTGGGGGAGGTGAAGGCTTAGGACATAAACAGTGGCATAGTAAGGTTGGAGACTCAGGCCTCTCTACCTTAAAGAGTACCCCCGGAACAGGGATAGTTAGGGTTCCAGTTCCAGGGACAGTTTGAGGTCCCCCTTCCTTACTGAAGATCGTCACAGAGTGACACATGTAAAAAGTAACTGTAAAAAATCATACTCATCTCACTGCTCACTTCTCCAGCCACCCCCACTACTCCCTACTCGATGTTTAGTCCTTCTCGCTACCGTTTCCCAGAATCTCTGGCTGGGTATATACTCAACACAGTTGCTTCCAGCCACGAGTAGGTCCTGAAGCATGTGCAATGAAGCCCTGATCGACAGTGAACACTAGTCCAAAGGTGCGGTGTGGTGGAGATGCGGAGGACTGAAAAGTGGGCAGGGAGCAGTAAGGAGAGTATAATTTTTTTTTTTTTTTTTTAAAACCTCTTGCTGGTCTTCTACTCTTCAGCAAACCGAAGCGGACTCATTTTACTGAATTTGAGTGCAGCGAATTATAAAAGTTCAGTATTCTCCAGAATAAAAAAAATTGTAATGTTTGAGGAGAATAAAATTCCTTTCGAATAAATTTGGCCAACTCTCGTGAAGATCATCAAGGCAGCAGCATTTGTCACATACAACACTCTGGATCCAGTACAGGTATTGGGATATAAGGATATTGACTGTATGCTCCGATACCTGTAGTGGGCCCAGAGCCTCTCACCATCTCTTAGTGCAGCACTAACCATATTACTAACACACATTTATAAAGGGAATCTCTAAAGGTTATGAGGTGCAGAAGAGAACTCAGTAATGTTATTTTCTCACTTACTCATCCTCCCCTTCAGTGTTTTCTTGGCATCTGTATACAGAGCCAAGAGACTCATGTTATATAATACAAAAATTACATTATTCACGCATTTTTAGAGATTCTGGTATATTCATCATGCGATCGCCTCAAATCAATGAACCTCTCAGAAACAATTCTAAGACCTTAAATGGTTAAAAAAAGGAAATTAAAAATTCCCTTGTGGCCCGCAGGATACTATAGGGATGCAATCAAGAGTAAGATTATTTTCCCACACTATCGGAAGGAAAAATTTAATAAAAAAAATAAAAAAAAGGACACAATGGACATGTGCAGATCATGGATATGTAGTCCCTGACACTAGTTTCTAATAACTTGCCTGAATTGTCCAGTAATTTAATTGGACTTAAAAAGTAATTAGCTATCCATCTGAACAGAATAAAAAAAAAATATCTTATTAATATTGTAATGGGTGGAGAATAATTAACACCACCCTGATATGGTTAATGTTCGTATGTTCGGAGCCGATCTAAGTTGCCCTGTTAATATGATGGTTGATTCCTGCTGTTTGTATTGAAAAAGCCAAACACTCACCCAATGTGTTTTTTCACATTGTGTTGGTGGGTAGGCTCATGGTGCAATCAGATTGCTGTTGTATACCCTGTTCAAAATTTATATATATATACGTAATATTTTATATAAACAGCTTGTGGTGCTGGATCATCACTCTGGTTATTAGGGAGTTAACAACTAGGGACTGCAAGTGTACAGCTAGCAGTGCCCCTGAGAGAGAGTTAGTGAACACTGCCCTTACTCTGGCAAGGGAAGCAGAACAGCCAGTGATGTGACAGAGGTACCACAGTGTTAACAATTTTCCTGAAAAGCAGCAGAAGTGCGGCGCTGTACTCGATGGTTGACCGCTTTGTGATCTGTGAGTTATCAAGACAGAAACCTCCAGATTAATGTGTTCTACATTCTGCTGATAATAAAATATGGCTAAAAGATTGCCAAATCATTGTATTCCTGTTTTCTTTACATTTTATACAGCATTCAAACTTTTTTGAGAAACGGGGATGTAAGTATTATATCTTCATATTGGAAGAAGTAAATAAAATTCAAACTGGTTTCAAGATGCTCTGGTGTTATGTTCCTTGTCAGGAAGCCGAGGCTGCCTCACAGTCTGAGAAGCACAGCACTAAAGAAAACATTCTCTCATTCCCATCTTCAAAACTTTTCTCGTGCTGCACCAGCTTTCTGCATTGCGCCTACTAGATTTCTAAGCATAGAAGGAGCAGGTATTTATATCAATAATTATACATTATATAGAATCAATTCACACAACATTTTATTTTAATGCATTCATCTATTCCTGCTCTACAACACTTTGGCTAAAAGATAGGACCCAATGTTCAATGTGGAAGTTTCCTTTTGAACATTATTGCTGATTGATAAGCTCTAAAGCCAAAGAAATATCTTACGGACGTATTCACCACTTTTCATCTCGTTAATCTGCTACTTTACAGTCTAAAGATCTGATCAGTCAGTGGACTAGCAAATGTTTCTTTGGCTGCAGTTTTCTCTCTGTGTGGCATTAATGCTGGATAACCAATGGGTTTTATTAAAGACCTGCTTTACAGCATCACATAAAGTGGATTTTCAGAGCCGCGATGCTTAGGGTCATCATGTGTGCTGTTATATAGAGATACATGACCAATTCTGCAGACAGTTTAGTAATTGGATAATAACAGTCACTGTGCATATACTTAGCGGGATCCAGTTTCTTGCTCATAAAAATGAATCATCAAAAGAATGCGATTGCTATAAATCAAAGAGAGCTTCAGAGCGCAAAATTGGCAGTGACAAGTAAATACAAGTGTATGGCGCGCACACCCTGCAAAGGGAGGCGAGTGTGACAACATAATTTAAACCCAACAATAACGTCCTCAGCCAAAAGAACGCAACTTATTCCTCTTCATCGAGATAGAAATAGTATCCAGTATTTGTCATGGAGTCATTAATATAAATTGTATAACGATGCAAACAGGTATTCAATGGTCATTGTACATTCAACCAATGTAAACTCATTTAATGGATGATCTGATAAATAGACAATTTGCAAATCATTTTACAAATTGTGCGGTCGATTCATCAAAGCTTTAATGTCGGAAAGGCTTTGAAAAAGTAGCAAAACTTATGTGCAACCCAAAATTGTACTAAAATGTTAAGACCTTTGGTGTTTTCACGCCAGATGGAAGCTGGTCCGCTGTAATGGGCAGAACTGAGAAGGAGCTGGAGCGGATTTTGGCATGCCCAACCAATTCACTAAAGATTATAGCATTTTGTGTGCCAGAAATGTTACTCCAGTCAATGACTGGAGTAACATTTCTGGCAACGTTCACAGCACTCAGAAGATGTACGGGATTCATTAAGTGACATGCGCCTTCTAATGAATTTGGTATATTGCATCCATTAAGACTGAGAAACCAACAAAGGAACAACTGAAAATAGGCCAATTATTATCAAACATCAAACTTTATTAAATCAAGATGATTAATATGATATATGGGGAGGGGGAGAGAAAAGACAACCAGCATGAGGACGCTAATCAAAGATGTGTAACCATATATAGATATACATGACTAATGATAGGAATATAATATGTCAATTGAAGAAAATCAATCCAAGAAAAGGAAGAATGTGTAATAGAGCATCAATAAAAAAGTGCTGCAGTGCATTAGTGCATAAATAACAAAATAGAAGAAAATCCAGGAGATCTTCTGGCTTATCTATGGCAGCTGAAAGCACCCAGTAAAAGGTAATAATAATGTAAGTATACAAGTGAATATGTACCTGGGTAGCGGTCAGGAGTCAGGGGACACATGATGAAGCACCCACCCCGACGCGCGTTTTGGCATCTGCCTGTTGTGAATTTGCTTTTTGCTCCCTCTAGTGGTTACTAGTTTTTTGACTCTGGTTTTTCTGTCATTCCTTTTATCCGCACCTGGGTCGTTAGTTAGGGGTGTTGCTATATAAGCTCCCTGGACCTTCAGTTCAATGCCTGGCAACGTAGTTATCAGAGCTAGTCTGCTGTGCTCTTGTCTACTGATCCTGGTTCCAGTTATATCAGCTAAGTCTGCCTTTTGCTTTTTGCTATTTGTTTTGGTTTTGTATTTTTGTCCAGCTTGTTCCAAATCTATATCCTGACCTTTGCTGGAAGCTCTAGGGGGGCTGGTGTTCTCCCCCCGGACCGTTAGACGGTTCGGGGGTTCTTGAATTTCCAGTGTGGATTTTGATAGGGTTTTTGTTGACCATATAAGTTACCTTTCTTTATTCTGCTATCAGTAAGCGGGCCTCTCTGTGCTAAACCTGGTTCATTTCTGTGTTTGTCATTTCCTCTTACCTAACCGTCATTATTTGTGGGGGGCTTCTATCCAGCTTTGGGGTCCCCTTCTCTGGAGGCAAGAAAGGTCTTTGTTTTCCTCTACTAGGGGTAGCTAGATTCTCCGGCTGGCGCGTGTCATCTAGAATCAACGTAGGAATGATCCCCGGCTACTTCTAGTGTTGGCGTTAGGAGTAGATATATGGTCAACCCAGTTACCACTGCCCTATGAGCTGGATTTTTGTACTCTGCAGACTTCCACGTTCCTCTGAGACCCTCGCCATTGGGGTCATAACAGTTTGCCAGGCCAGTATTAAATGTTTAATGCATTGCAGAAGAGGGATTATAAGAAAGAAGATTCTGAGTTTTTTTTTTCTTCTTCCCCTTTACCTCAGAGTGGCTATGCTTGCTGCAGACATGAATGTCCAGACCTTGATTACAAGTGTGGACCAGCTGGCTACTCGTGTGCAGGGCATACAAGACTATGTTATCAGAAATCCTAGGTCAGAACCTAAAATACCGATTCCTGAACTGTTTTCCGGAGACAGGTTTAAGTTTAGGAATTTCGTGAATAATTGTAAATTGTTTTTGTCCCTGAGACCCTGTTCATCTGGAGAAAGGACATATTCGTCCGTCTTCTTCCCCTCTTGGTGCGGGATTCTTTTTTGTGGCAAAAAAGGACGGATCTTTGAGACCTTGTATTGATTATCGGCTTTTAAATAAGATCACTGTCAAATTTCAGTATCCTTTACCGCTGTTGTCTGACTTGTTTGCCCGGATTAAGGGTGCCAAGTGGTTCACCAAGATAGACCTTCGTGGTGCGTACAACCTTGTGCGCATTAAGCAAGGTGATGAATGGAAAACCGCATTCAATACGCCCGAAGGTCATTTTGAGTACTTGGTGATGCCTTTTGGGCTCTCCAATGCGCCTTCAGTTTTTCAGTCCTTTATGCATGACATTTTCCGGAAGTATCTGGATAAATTTTTGATTGTTTATCTGGATGATATTTTGGTTTTTTCTGATAATTGGGATTCGCATGTGGAGCAGGTCAGGTTGGTCTTTAAAATTTTGCGTGAAAATTCTTTGTTTGTTAAGGGCTCAAAGTGTCTCTTTGGTGTACAGAAGGTTCCCTTTTTGGGGTTCATTTTTTCCCCTTCTGCTGTGGAGATGGACCCAGTCAAGGTCCGAGCTATTCTTGATTGGACTCAGCCCTCGTCAGTTAAGAGTCTTCAGAAGTTCTTGGGCTTCGCTAACTTCTACCGTCGTTTTATCGCTAATTTTTCTAGCATTGTGAAACCTTTGACGGATATGACCAAGAAGGGCTCCGATGTAGCTAACTGGGCTCCTGCTGCCGTGGAGGCTTTCCAGGAGTTGAAACGCCGGTTTACTTCGGCGCCTGTTTTGTGCCAGCCTGACGTCTCACTTCCCTTTCAGGTTGAGGTGGATGCTTCGGAGATTGGGGCAGGGGCCGTTTTGTCGCAGAGAGGCCCTGGTTGCTCTGTTATGAAACCTTGTGCCTTTTTTCTGCAACTCTGGTTTCCATCCTCGCTTTTCTTCGGGTCATGTGGAGCCTTCTGACTGTCCTGGGGTGGATTCTGTGGTGGATAGGTTGCAGCAGATCTGGAATCATGTGGTGGACAACTTGAAGTTGTCACAGGAGAAGGCTCAGCGCTTTGCCAACCGCCGCCGCGGTGTGGGTCCCCGACTACGCGTTGGGGATTTGGTATGGCTTTCTTCCCGCTTTGTTCCTATGCAGGTCTCCTCTCCCAAATTTAAACCTCGTTTTATTGGGCCTTACAAGATATTGGAAATCCTTAATCCTGTATCTTTTCGTCTGGATCTTCCTGTGTCGTTTGCTATTCACAATGTATTTCATAGGTCCTTGTTGCGGCGGTACATTGTGCCTGTAGTTCCTTCTGCTGAGCCTCCTGCTCCGGTGTTGGTTGAGGGCGAGTTGGAGTACGTGGTGGAGAAGATCTTGGATTCTCGTCTCTCCAGGCGGAGGCTTCAGTACCTGGTCAAGTGGAAGGGCTATGGTCAGGAGGATAATTCCTGGGTGGTCGCCTCTGATGTTCATGCGGCCGATTTAGTTCGTGCCTTTCATGCCGCTCATCCTGATCGCCCTGGTGGTCGTGGTGAGGGTTCGGTGACCCCTCACTAAGGGGGGGGGTACTGTTGTGAATTTGCTTTTTGCTCCCTCTAGTGGTTACTAGTTTTTTGACTCTGGTTTTTCTGTCATTCCTTTTATCCGCACCTGGGTCGTTAGTTAGGGGTGTTGCTATATAAGCTCCCTGGACCTTCAGTTCAATGCCTGGCAACGTAGTTATCAGAGCTAGTCTTCTGTGCTCTTGTCTACTGATCCTGGTTCCAGTTATATCAGCTAAGTCTGCCTTTTGCTTTTTGCTATTTGTTTTGGTTTTGTATTTTTGTCCAGCTTGTTCCAAATCTATATCCTGACCTTTGCTGGAAGCTCTAGGGGGCTGGTGTTCTCCCCCCGGACCGTTAGACGGTTCGGGGGTTCTTGAATTTCCAGTGTGGATTTTGATAGGGTTTTTGTTGACCATATAAGTTACCTTTCTTTATTCTGCTATCAGTAAGCGGGCCTCTCTGTGCTGAACCTGGTTCATTTCTGTGTTTGTCATTTCCTCTTACCTCACCGTCATTATTTGTGGGGGGCTTCTATCCAGCTTTGGGGTCCCCTTCTCTGGAGGCAAGAAAGGTCTTTGTTTTCCTCTACTAGGGGTAGCTAGATTCTCCGGCTGGCGCGTGTCATCTAGAATCGACGTAGGAATGATCCCCGGCTACTTCTAGTGTTGGCGTTAGGAGTAGATATATGGTCAACCCAGTTACCACTGCCCTATGAGCTGGATTTTTGTACTCTGCAGACTTCCACGTTCCTCTGAGACCCTCGCCATTGGGGTCATAACTAGTGTTGAGCATTCCGATACCGCAAGTATCGGGTATCGGCCGATACTAGCGGTATCGGAATTCCGATACCGGGATTCCGATACTTGGCGCGTATCGGATACCGGAATCGGAAGTTCCATGATTCAAAATTCAGAAATTCAGCCAATGAGAAAGATTCCAAGTGTGGGCACATCCTGTTTAGCATGGAGGGCATGAAAGTACTGGCAAGGCTGTGATTGGCTGCTGAAATGATGTCATGATGCAGTTTAAAAGTCGCTGGCGCCATTTTGCGATCACTCTGCTGTGAATTCAGTTAGTGACAGGACGCTGTTTGCTGACTGAGGGACAGTTTAGAGATAGCGATTTGCTTCTTTGTGCTTTCCAAAGGCTAATTTAGCAACCGCTGTGTTCACCTACTATTCACCTTGCTTTTGCCTTGTAGCGCTGTTTTCACAGCGATCTGCAAGGTCTCTCTGTGTGTGTGTGTGTGAGTGCAGCCCACTCTCTAGTCTGAGTGCAGCCACATAGGCCATCCATAGCTGGTTGTATTCAGTTCAGGGAGGGTGGTTCATTGCCTCATACTGTCCTTTTTTTTTTTTTTTTTTGAAGTAGTGCAGGCTGCTGCACATTTTTTCAAATAATTCCTATTAGTGTCTTTCCACCCGTCTCCATCTAATTTGTGGAAAAACACTACATAGGATAAAGTAGAGGAGGGTTTTTGGGCCTTGCAGCGCCGTTTACGGCTGTCTGCACGGTCTCCGTGTGACTGCAGCTCGCCCTGTAGTCTGTGAGCAGCCGTAGCTTGGTTGTCTCCAGCTCAGGGTTGTTCACTGCGTCATACCGCCAAATCAATTTTAATTTTTTTTCAAGTACTGTAGTCTGCTGTTAATTAATTTAAAAAAATCCTATTAGTGTCTTTCCACCCGTCTCCAGCTAATTTGTGGAAAAACACTACATAGGATAAAGTAGAGGAGGGTTTTTGGGCCTTGCAGCGCCGTTTACGGCTGTCTGCACGGTCTCCGTGTGACTGCAGCTCGCCCTGTAGTCTGTGAGCAGCTATAGCCTGGTTGTCTCCAGCTCAGGGTTGTTCACTGCGTCATACCGCCAAATCAATTTTAATTTTTTTTCAAGTACTGTAGTCTGCTGCTAATTAATTTAAAAAAATCCTATTAGTGTCTTTCCACCCGTCTCCAGCTAATTTGTGGAAAAACACTACATAGGATAAAGTAGAGGAGGGTTTTTGGGCCTTGCAGCGCCGTTTACGGCTGTCTGCACGGTCTCCGTGTGACTGCAGCTCGCCCTGTAGTCTGTGAGCAGCCGTAGCTTGGTTGTCTCCAGCTCAGGGTTGTTAACTGCGTCATACCGCCAAATCAATTTTAATTTTTTTTCAAGTACTGTAGTCTGCTGCTAATTAATTTAAAAAAATCCTATTAGTGTCTTTCCACCCGTCTCCAGCTAATTTGTGGAAAAACACTACATAGGATAAAGTAGAGGAGGGTTTTTGGGCCTTACAGCGCCGTTAACGTCTGTCTGCACGGTCTCCGTGTGACTGCAGCTCTATCCGTTGTCAGTTCAGCCCCCAAAAAAGAAATAAATAATAAAGTTCACCAAACACACCAGTTACACCACTTTACATTTGTGTAGGCCACATTAACTCATATTAAAGTCTAGTCCACACTTTAGCTAATTAGTGTTTCTTATACCTGTTAGGAGGAGTTTTTCAGGAATAAGCACACAAAGCCGTTAGTACTTTTCTGCTTTTCTTTATCAGTCAACCACGATGAAGAAGGCAGTGAGTAAGGCACGTGGGCGTGGGCGCGGAGCAGGGAGGGGACGTGGGGATTCTGTGCCCGCTGCGGGCACCGGTGACTCATCAGCACCCACTTTCACGAGGGAACAGTCGTTCATGCGCAGCTTTGTCGCCGAGCGCCGTACACCGCTGCTGCGTGAAGACCAAATTGAAGCCGTTGTGGGATGGATGGCAGCTAATGCATCAACTTCCATTAGTGCCACATCCTCTCAGACACAGAGCACTGGAGAGCAGCCATCTGTCTCTTCACCACCTGCCAAATTGCCCAGGCAGACAGAGAGCCCAGGACAGGAGCCGTCTCTACTTCTGTTCTCTGAATCTCTTGGCTTGGAAACAGGGGGCCAGCCAAGCAGCATTGGAGAAATGGAAGAAGAGGCAGGGTGCAGTGATGCCCAACAGCTTTTTCTCTCTGAGTCTGAAGAGGCGGGTGGGCCAGTGGCTCCGTTCACCACATCGCAGGCCGCATCAGCTGATGATGACACTCAGGTGCCACTTACTGGTGCGTGCTCTGCTGCTGAGACTACCCGGGAGGAGCAGTTGGGGGCAGAGGGTAGTGTGGATGACGAGGTCCTTGACCCATCTTGGCGTCAGGGACAGGAAGGTGGTGGGAGCAGCTCTGAGGAAGAGATTCCCCGTACGGTCCAAAGAGGGAGAGGGAGGGGGAAGACTGCGGATCCTGCAGCCTCCGCTTTGGCACCCGTAAGGAGCATGTCTCTTCCAAAAGTCAAAAGGGGGGCTCCCAAGACTTGCAGTGCCTGGTCCTTTTTTGACACAGTTGCAGATGACATTTGCTATGTCAGATGCAAGGTGTGTCATCAAAAAATCAAAAGAGGTCAAAAAGTCGCCAACCTCAATACCTCCAACATGTGGAAACATGTGCGCAACAGGCACCCGGCGGAGTTAGACAAACACACTGAAGAGCTAGGCCAACCAACAGCGGCAGCTACCACCTCTTCAGCTCGTGTTGCCTCTTCCTCTAGCTCACACGCAGCTGGTTCGGCTTCCTCCCAGGATCGCCGTGGAAGAACCTCTGGCCCTGTTGTCCAGAGACCCGCTGTAATTCCACCCGCAGCACCACTTTCCCAGTCAACCCCACACTCCCAGCCCAGTCTACAGCCATCGGTAGTACAGGCATGGGAGAAAAGGCGGCCTTTCTCGTCAAACCACCCACGAGCACAGGCTCTGACTGCAGGCATTGCCAAACTTCTGTCACTGGAAATGCTGTCATTCAGGCTGGTGGAGACTGACAGCTTCCGTGACTTGATGTCATTGGCAGTCCCACAGTACAGTGTGCCCAGCCGCTTTTACTTCAGCAGGCAAGCCGTCCCTGCCCTGCACAAGCATGTGGAGGGACACATAAAACATGCGCTACTGAACGCCGTCAGTAGCAAGGTCCACCTCACCACCGATGCGTGGACCAGTCAACATGGACAGGGGCGATACCTTTCCCTCACTGCCCATTGGGTTAATGTAGTTGAGCCGGGTACAGACCGTGCGAGTGGCGCAGGACGTGTCCTGCCCACTCCAAGGATTGCAGGAATCCATTCTGTACGCATTGACTCCTCCTCTTACACCAGTTCCTCAGAATCATCGCTGCAGGAGCCGTCACAGTCCACCTCCACATGGACCCGTGATGAACGTGTACCTGTTACGACCGACATGAGCACAGCCGTGGCCAAACGTCAACAGGCCGTCTTGAAATTAATTTTTTTGGGGAATCGTAGCCACACAGCGCAGGAGCTCTGGAATGCCATCAAGCAGGAGAGCGATGTGTGGTTTGAGCCAGCGAATCTCCAGCCAGGCATGGTAGTGTGTGATAATGGCCGAAATCTGGTGGCAGCCCTGGGCCTCGGCAACCTCACTCACATCCCATGTCTGGCACATGTGCTCAATTTGGTCGTGCAGAGTTTTTTGAGGGACTATCCGGATCTTGATGCACTGCTGCACAAGGTCCGCCTAGAGTGTGCTCACTTGCGGCGTTCCAGCACGGCAAAAGCGCGCATTGCGGCTCTGCAGCGCCGACACCGCCTGCCGGAACATCGCATCATATGTGACCTACCTACCAGGTGGAATTCCACGTTACATATGTTGGAGCGGTTGTGTGAGCAGCAGCAAGCTGTAATGGAGTACCAGCTGTATCAGGCGCACAAAAGTCGCAGTCAGCGCCGTACAGACTTCACAACCACAGAGTGGGCCACTATGAAGGATGTCTGCCAGGTTTTGCGTCCCTTCGATTATTCCACGCGGATGGCGAGTGCAGATGATGCACTAGTCAGCATGACTGTCCCCCTTATCTGCCTGCTTGAAAAATCACTGCAAGCGCTAAGGGATGATGTTGTGGAAGAGGTGGAGGATGAGGATTCACCACTTCCATCATCTTCTGGACAGTCAGCGCCACGTGGTTCCTCACAAACGCGTAGGCAGGGGACAGTTTGTGAGGAGGATGAGGAGGAGTCAATGGAGGAGGAAGACATCCGTCCAGAGGAGGGAGTTACACAATTGTCCAGTACTCAGTGTGTACAGCGAGGGTGGGGTGATGACGAGCGGGCAGAGATCACGCCTCCAGCTGGGGACAGCGTTTCTTGGGCAGTTGGCAGTCTGCAGCACATGGTGGATTACATGCTGCAGTGCCTGAGAAACGACCGCCGCATCGACCACATTCTCAACATGTCTGATTACTGGGTGTTCACCCTCCTCGATCCTCGCTACCGGGACAACGTAGAAAGCCTCATCACACCGTTGAACCGGGAGCGAAAAATGCGGGAGTACCAAGACACACTGGTCAGTTCCATCATCTTCTCCATTCCAACTGAGAGAAGTGCTGCTAGTGCATTCCAAAGCAGCTCAGTGCGTCCAGGCAGTGGTGGAGGCTCTGCACAAAGAGGGAGCAGAAGCAGTGCCTCTGCCCAAGGCAAGACCAGTATGGCCCAACTGTGGCACAGTTTTGTGTGCCCCCCACAAAAGTCTACACCATCACAGACGGCTCCAGTCAGCAGGAGGCAACGGTTCCGTCAGATGGTGACAGACTACATGTCTTGCCCTCTTGCTGTACTCCCAGACGGCTCTTCCCCTTTCAAGTTTTGGGTCTCAAAGCTGGATACATGGCCAGAGCTAAGCCAGTATGCATTGGAGGTGCTGTCTTGCCCTGCGGCCAGTGTATTATCGGAACGTGTCTTTAGTGCTGCAGGTGGTGTACTAACTGACCGTCGCATGCGACTATCCTCCGATAACGTTGACCGGCTTACTTTCCTGAAAATGAACAAGGCCTGGATCTCGCAGGAATTTGCCACTCCTCCTCCTGATTAAATAATTAGGTCACTGTATACGTTATCCAGGTCTCCTGTTGTGTTCATCTTTCAACCACCTGAACTTACATTCCTGGGCTCCAACAACGCCAGTTGAGGCTCAGAAGTGCCATCTGCACAGTCAAAACATACGACCCAGTGTTATTGGGTTTCAGTAACGTCAGCTGATCCCCAGCTGTGTAGCCGGCAATGTGTCCTGCGACCGCCACGCTGACACAACTGAAATGTAAGGGAACCTGTCCCCCCCCCCCCCCAAGGCGTTTGTTACTGAAAGAGCCACCTTGTGCAGCAGTAATGCTGCACAAGGAAAAGGTAGCTATTTTCATTATGCTCCTTGCACACGCAGAACTTAACACTTATAAAATGTGTCCACTGATACCGTAAAACCGTCCCGGAGGTGGGACTTTCCTTCGTAATATGACGCAGCACAGCTGTCATTCCTACCCCCTCGGCGCCGTGCCCCGGCTCCTCATCGTTGTTTGATTCCGTCCCGGAGCCTGCGCTGTTATGTTATCCCTTGGCCAGGCACACTTAGCGCTGCCCATCTTCTGACATCATTTGGTGTCAGGCTGGCTGCGCCTGTGCGGCCGCGCTGTCCGAGAGCCCGCCTCGCAGTGTGGTCTAATGTAATCCCACCGCGGGCCTGGGATCAGTGGCCATGCGCAGTGCATATCCTCGCCTCTCGCTCCACTCCCTACGGCTTCTTCAGACTGTGCGGTGCCAGCTGATCCGTAATAGCATGCCACGGCCGTGGCAGCGCACAGTCTGAAAAAGCCGTAGGGAGGGGAGCGAGAGGCGAGGATATGCACTGCGCATGGCCACTGATCCCAGGCCCGCGGTGGGATTACATTAGACCACACTGCGAGGCGGGCTCTCGGACAGCGCGGCCGCACAAGCGCAGCCAGCCTGACACCAAATGATGTCAGAAGATGGGCAGCGCTAAGTGTGCCTGGCCAAGGGATAACCTAACAGCGCAGGCTCCGGGACGGAATCAAACAACGATGAGGAGCCGGGGCACGGCGCCGAGGGGGTAGGAATGACAGCTGTGCTGCGTCATATTACGAAGGAAAGTCCCACCTCCGGGACAGTTTCACGGTTTCAGGGGACACATTTTATAAGTGTTTAGTTCTGTGCTTGCAAGGAGCATAATTAAAAGAGCCACCTTTTCCTTTTGCATCTTTTGAGCTGCACAAGCTGGCTCTTTCAGCTACAAATGCCTTGGGGGGGGGGGTTAAAGGTTCCCTTTCTCCAATCAGGCTTCGGCCTACATTGTGTTCCTCTGCTTCTCCACCTGTCCCTGGGCTCCAACACCGCTAGTTGTTGCCTGGTAGTGCTGTACGCACAGTCAACAGTCGCTCCTCTGTTATTGGGGTTCAGTAACGTCAGCTGTTCCCCTGCTGTGTGTGTGGCAATCCCTCCTACCTCCTCCAACCTCCTCCTACCTCCTCCTCCTCCACCTGTCCCTGGGCTCCAACACCGCCAGTTGCCGTCCAGAAGTGCTGTACGCACAGTCAACAGTCCCTCCTCTGTTATTGGGGTTCAGTAACGTCAGCTGTTCCCCTGCTGTGTGTGTGGCAATCCCTCCAACCTCCTCCAACCTCATCCAAACTCCTCCTCCTCCACCTGTCCCTGGGCTCCAACACCGCTAGTTGCCGTCCAGAAGTGCTGTACGCACAGTCAACAGTCGCTCCTCTGTTATTGGGGTTCAGTAACGTCAGCTGTTCCCCTGCTGTGTGTGTGGCAATCCCTCCTACCTCCTCCAACCTCCTCCTACCTCCTCCTCCTCCACCTGTCCCTGGGCTCCAACACCGCCAGTTGCCGTCCAGAAGTGCTGTACGCACAGTCAACAGTCCCTCCTCTGTTATTGGGGTTCAGTAACGTCAGCTGTTCCCCTGCTGTGTGTGTGGCAATCCCTCCAACCTCCTCCAACCTCATCCAAACTCCTCCTCCTCCACCTGTCCCTGGGCTCCAACACCGCTAGTTGCCGTCCAGAAGTGCTGTACGCACAGTCAACAGTCGCTCCTCTGTTATTGGGGTTCAGTAACGTCAGCTGTTCCCCTGCTGTGTGTGTGGCAATCCCTCCTACCTCCTCCTTCCTCCTCCACCTGTCCCTGGGCTCCAACACCGCCAGTTGCCGTCCAGAAGTGCTGTACGCACAGTCAACAGTCCCTCCTCTGTTATTGGGGTTCAGTAACGTCAGCTGTTCCCCTGCTGTGTGTGTGGCAATCCCTCCAACCTCCTCCAACCTCATCCAAACTCCTCCTCCTCCACCTGTCCCTGGGCTCCAACACCGCTAGTTGCCGTCCAGAAGTGCTGTACGCACAGTCAACAGTCGCTCCTCTGTTATTGGGGTTCAGTAACGTCAGCTGTTCCCCTGCTGTGTGTGTGGCAATCCCTCCTACCTCCTCCTTCCTCCTCCACCTGTCCCTGGGCTCCAACACCGCCAGTTGCCGTCCAGAAGTGCTGTACGCACAGTCAACAGTCCCTCCTCTGTTATTGGGGTTCAGTAACGTCAGCTGTTCCCCTGCTGTGTGTGTGGCAATCCCTCCAACCTCCTCCAACCTCATCCAAACTCCTCCTCCTCCACCTGTCCCTGGGCTCCAACACCGCTAGTTGCCGTCCAGAAGTGCTGTACGCACAGTCAACAGTCGCTCCTCTGTTATTGGGGTTCAGTAACGTCAGCTGTTCCCCTGCTGTGTGTGTGGCAATCCCTCCTACCTCCTCCTTCCTCCTCCACCTGTCCCTGGGCTCCAACACCGCCAGTTGCCGTCCAGAAGTGCTGTACGCACAGTCAACAGTCCCTCCTCTGTTATTGGGGTTCAGTAACGTCAGCTGTTCCCCTGCTGTGTGTGTGGCAATCCCTCCAACCTCCTCCAACCTCATCCAAACTCCTCCTCCTCCACCTGTCCCTGGGCTCCAACACCGCTAGTTGCCGTCCAGAAGTGCTGTACGCACAGTCAACAGTCGCTCCTCTGTTATTGGGGTTCAGTAACGTCAGCTGTTCCCCTGCTGTGTGTGTGGCAATCCCTCCTACCTCCTCCTTCCTCCTCCACCTGTCCCTGGGCTCCAACACCGCCAGTTGCCGTCCAGAAGTGCTGTACGCACAGTCAACAGTCCCTCCTCTGTTATTGGGGTTCAGTAACGTCAGCTGTTCCCCTGCTGTGTGTGTGGCAATCCCTCCAACCTCCTCCAACCTCATCCAAACTCCTCCTCCTCCACCTGTCCCTGGGCTCCAACACCGCTAGTTGCCGTCCAGAAGTGCTGTACGCACAGTCAACAGTCGCTCCTCTGTTATTGGGGTTCAGTAACGTCAGCTGTTCCCCTGCTGTGTGTGTGGCAATCCCTCCTACCTCCTCCAACCTCCTCCTACCTCCTCCTCCTCCACCTGTCCCTGGGCTCCAACACCGCCAGTTGCCGTCCAGAAGTGCTGTACGCACAGTCAACAGTCCCTCCTCTGTTATTGGGGTTCAGTAACGTCAGCTGTTCCCCTGCTGTGTGTGTGGCAATCCCTCCTACCTCCTCCTTCCTCCTCCACCTGTCCCTGGGCTCCAACACCGCCAGTTGCCGTCCAGAAGTGCTGTACGCACAGTCAACAGTCCCTCCTCTGTTATTGGGGTTCAGTAACGTCAGCTGTTCCCCTGCTGTGTGTGTGGCAATCCCTCCAACCTCCTCCAACCTCCTCCTACCTCCTCCTCCTCCACCTGTCCCTGGGCTCCAACACCGCCAGTTGCCGTCCAGAAGTGCTGTACGCACAGTCAACAGTCCCTCCTCTGTTATTGGGGTTCAGTAACGTCAGCTGTTCCCCTGCTGTGTGTGTGGCAATCCCTCCAACCTCCTCCAACCTCATCCAAACTCCTCCTCCTCCACCTGTCCCTGGGCTCCAACACCGCTAGTTGCCGTCCAGAAGTGCTGTACGCACAGTCAACAGTCGCTCCTCTGTTATTGGGGTTCAGTAACGTCAGCTGTTCCCCTGCTGTGTGTGTGGCAATCCCTCCTACCTCCTCCAACCTCCTCCTACCTCCTCCTCCTCCACCTGTCCCTGGGCTCCAACACCGCCAGTTGCCGTCCAGAAGTGCTGTACGCACAGTCAACAGTCCCTCCTCTGTTATTGGGGTTCAGTAACGTCAGCTGTTCCCCTGCTGTGTGTGTGGCAATCCCTCCAACCTCCTCCAACCTCCTCCTACCTCCTCCTCCTCCACCTGTCCCTGGGCTCCAACACCGCCAGTTGCCGTCCAGAAGTGCTGTACGCACAGTCAACAGTCCCTCCTCTGTTATTGGGGTTCAGTAACGTCAGCTGTTCCCCTGCTGTGTGTGTGGCAATCCCTCCTACCTCCTCCTACCTCCTCCACCTGTCCCTGGGCTCCAACACCGCCAGTTGCCGTCCAGAAGTGCTGTACGCACAGTCAACAGTCCCTCCTCTGTTATTGGGGTTCAGTAACGTCAGCTGTTCCCCTGCTGTGTGTGTGGCAATCCCTCCAACCTCCTCCAACCTCATCCAAACTCCTCCTCCTCCACCTGTCCCTGGGCTCCAACACCGCTAGTTGCCGTCCAGAAGTGCTGTACGCACAGTCAACAGTCGCTCCTCTGTTATTGGGGTTCAGTAACGTCAGCTGTTCCCCTGCTGTGTGTGTGGCAATCCCTCCTACCTCCTCCTTCCTCCTCCACCTGTCCCTGGGCTCCAACACCGCCAGTTGCCGTCCAGAAGTGCTGTACGCACAGTCAACAGTCCCTCCTCTGTTATTGGGGTTCAGTAACGTCAGCTGTTCCCCTGCTGTGTGTGTGGCAATCCCTCCAACCTCCTCCAACCTCATCCAAACTCCTCCTCCTCCACCTGTCCCTGGGCTCCAACACCGCTAGTTGCCGTCCAGAAGTGCTGTACGCACAGTCAACAGTCGCTCCTCTGTTATTGGGGTTCAGTAACGTCAGCTGTTCCCCTGCTGTGTGTGTGGCAATCCCTCCTACCTCCTCCTACCTCCTCCACCTGTCCCTGGGCTCCAACACCGCCAGTTGCCGTCCAGAAGTGCTGTACGCACAGTCAACAGTCCCTCCTCTGTTATTGGGGTTCAGTAACGTCAGCTGTTCCCCTGCTGTGTGTGTGGCAATCCCTCCAACCTCCTCCAACCTCATCCAAACTCCTCCTCCTCCACCTGTCCCTGGGCTCCAACACCGCTAGTTGCCGTCCAGAAGTGCTGTACGCACAGAGCCAAACACCTCGCCAATGTGTTAGTGGGGTTCAGCACCGCCAGCTGTTCCCCTGCTGTGTATACGGCAACGTGTACTGCGACCGCCACGCAGACACAACAAGTTAAATGTAAGGGAACCTGACCCCCCCCCCCCCCAGGCGTTTGTTACTGAAGGAGCCACCTTGTGCAGCAGTAATAATGCAAAGGGAAAAAGTGCCTCTTTTCGTGATGCTCCTTGCACATGCTGAACCTAACACTTATGAAATGTGTCCCCACACAGCGTTAAACCGTCCGGTAGGTGGAACTTTCCTTTGTCGTGTGACGCAGCACAGCCATCATTTTTACCCCCTTGGCGCCGTGCGCCCACTCCTCAGCGTTGTTTGAATCTGTCCCGGAGCCTGCGCTGTTAGGTTAGCCCTTGGCCATGCACACATGTTGCGCTGCCCGTCTTCTGACCTCATTTGGTGTCAGGCTGGCTGCGCCTGTGCGGGTGCGCTGGTCGAGATCCCGCCTCGCAGTGTCGTCTAATGTAATCCCACCGCGGGCCTGTGATCCGTGCCCGTGCGCAGTGCATATCCTCTCCTCTCACTCCCCTCCCTACGGCTTCTTCAGACTGTGCGATGTCAGCTGGTCCCTAATAGCATGCCACGGCCGTGACAACGCACAGTCTGAAAAAGCCGTAGGGAGGGGAGTGAGAGGACAGGATATGCACTGCGCACGGGCACGGATCACAGGCCCGCGGTGGGATTACATTAGACGACACTGCGAGGCGGGATCTCGGCCAGCGCACCCGCACAGGCGCAGCCAGCCTGACACCAAATGAGGTCAGAAGACGGGCAGCGCAACATGTGTGCATGGCCAAGGGCTAACCTAACAGCGCAGGCTCCGGGACAGATTCAAACAACGCTGAGGAGTGGGCGCACGGCGCCAAGGGGGTAAAAATGATGGCTGTGCTGCGTCACACGACAAAGGAAAGTTCCACCTACCGGACGGTTTAACGCTGTGAGGAGACACATTTCATAAATGTTTGGTTCCGCATGTACAAGGACCATAATTAAAAGAGCTAAGTTTACCTTTTCCAGCATTAGTGCTGTACACAATGGCTCTTTCAGCTACAAACGCCTGGGGGGGGGGGTGTTAAAGGTTTCCTTTCAACTTGCTCGAGTGCAGGCTTCGGCCTACACTCCGCTCCCCCTGCTCCTCCTGCTGACCCTGGGCTCTAACACCGCCAGTTTTTGCCCAGATGTGCTAGCTGCACAGAGAAAAACACCAGCCAATGTGTCAGTGGGGTTCAGCACCGCCAGCTGTTCCCCTGCTGTGTAGCCGGCAACGTGTCCTGCGACCGCCACGCAGACACAAGAACTGAAATTGAAGGGAACCTGTCCCCCCTCCCCCAGGCGTTTTTACGTTATCCAGCCACCTTGTACAGCGGTAATGCTGCATGTGTGCAAGGTGGCTCATAAACGTATTCTCCTCGCACATGTGGAACTGAAAACACGTCTGAAATGTGTCCTCTGTGTGACCATTTAACCGTCCCGGGGGTGTGACTTTCCTTTGTAATGACACGCTGCAACCCCCTTGGTAGCGCTGCCCGTCTTCTGGCATCATTGTTTGGCTGGCTGCGCCTCTGCGGCCGCCCTGACCCACACAACGCCCCTCGGTGTCTTATTTATTGGGACTGCGAGGGTGTGATTGATGGGCAGGATCAGTGCATCAGTTCGCCTGTCCCTCCTCTCCTTCCGCCTTCTTCGGACTGTGCGGCTTCATGGCCGTGGCATGCGATAAGGGATCAGATGACGCCGCACAGTCTGAAGCGGGTGTAAGGACCCGCGTGTGAGAGGCGAACATATGTGCTGCGCCAGGCCCTGAATCCCAGCCCCGCAGTGTTTTAACAATGTTAAGACACTGCGGGGCTGGGATTCATGGTCATCGCGAACCGCAACGGCCGACATTAAATGATGTCAGAAGATGGGCAGCGCTAACGGCGCTAGGCCAGGGGATAACACGACAGCGCAGACTCCTGTACAGCAAATAACAACGCTCAGGAGGCTGCACCCAGCACCAAGGTGGGATTCTTGACATCTGTGCTGCGTCTCATTACAAAGGGAACTCTCGCCTCCATTACACAGTTTGACTGTATAAAGGGCTAAATGTTATACGTGTTCCATTCAGCGTGTGCAAGGAGAAAAATTACAAGAGCAACCTTTGACTTGCGCAGCACTACTGCTGCATAAGCTGTGGCTCTTCTACTTTGTAACCCCTGAGGGGGGGTTAAAGGTGACTTTTGAAATCGGTTCAATTAGGCTTCGGCCTACACTCTGCTCCACCTGCAGAGCCCGGGCTCCAACAACGCTAGTTGCTGTCCGGAAGTGCTGGCTGCACAGAGCCAAACACCTCGCCAATGTGTCAGTGGGGTCCAGCACCGCCAGCTGTTCCCCTGCTGTGTAGCCGGCAACGTGTCCTGCAAAAGCCACGCAGACACAACACACCCAAAGCTGCCGCCTGTGCAGGCTTCGGCCTACACTCCCCTCCCCCTGCTCCTCCTCCTCCTGCTCCTCCTCCTGCTGTCCCTGGGCTCTAACACACCGCCAGTTTTTGCCCAGATGTGCTAGCTGCACAGAGAAAAACACCAGCCAATGTGTCAGTGGGGTCCAGCACCGCCAGCTGTTCCCCTGCTGTGCAGCCGGCAACGTGTCCTGCAAAAGCCACGCAGACACAAGAACTGAAATTGAAGGGAACCTGTCCCCCCTCCCCCAGGCGTTTTTACGTTATCCAGCCACCTTGTACAGCGGTAATGCTGCATGTGTGCAAGGTGGCTCAGAAACGTATTCTCCTCGCACATGTGGAACTGAAAACACGTCTGAAATGTGTCCTCTGTGTGACCATTTAACCGTCCCGGGGGTGTGACTTTCCTTTGTAATGACACGCTGCAACCCCCTTGGTAGCGCTGCCCGTCTTCTGGCATCATTGTTTGGCTGGCTGCGCCTCTGCGGCCGCCCTGACCCACACAACGCCCCTCGGTGTCTTATTTATTGGGACTGCGAGGGTGTGATTGATGGGCAGGATCAGTGCATCAGTTCGCCTGTCCCTCCTCTCCTTCCGCCTTCTTCGGACTGTGCGGCTTCATGGCCGTGGCATGCGATAAGGGATCAGATGACGCCGCACAGTCTGAAGCGGGTGTAAGGACCCGCGTGTGAGAGGCGAACATATGTGCTGCGCCAGGCCCTGAATCCCAGCCCCGCAGTGTTTTAACAATGTTAAGACACTGCGGGGCTGGGATTCATGGTCATCGCGAACCGCAACGGCCGACATTAAATGATGTCAGAAGATGGGCAGCGCTAACGGCGCTAGGCCAGGGGATAACACGACAGCGCAGACTCCTGTACAGCAAATAACAACGCTCAGGAGGCTGCACCCAGCACCAAGGTGGGATTCTTGACATCTGTGCTGCGTCTCATTACAAAGGGAACTCTCGCCTCCATTACACAGTTTGACTGTATAAAGGGCTAAATGTTATACGTGTTCCATTCAGCGTGTGCAAGGAGAAAAATTACAAGAGCAACCTTTGACTTGCGCAGCACTACTGCTGCATAAGCTGTGGCTCTTCTACTTTGTAACCCCTGAGGGGGGGTTAAAGGTGACTTTTGAAATCGGTTCAATTAGGCTTCGGCCTACACTCTGCTCCACCTGCAGAGCCCGGGCTCCAACAACGCTAGTTGCTGTCCGGAAGTGCTGGCTGCACAGAGCCAAACACCTCGCCAATGTGTCAGTGGGGTCCAGCACCGCCAGCTGTTCCCCTGCTGTGTAGCCGGCAACGTGTCCTGCAAAAGCCACGCAGACACAACACACCCAAAGCTGCCGCCTGTGCAGGCTTCGGCCTACACTCCCCTCCCCCTGCTCCTCCTCCTCCTGCTCCTCCTCCTGCTGTCCCTGGGCTCTAACACACCGCCAGTTTTTGCCCAGATGTGCTAGCTGCACAGAGAAAAACACCAGCCAATGTGTCAGTGGGGTCCAGCACCGCCAGCTGTTCCCCTGCTGTGCAGCCGGCAACGTGTCCTGCAAAAGCCACGCAGACACAAGAACTGAAATTGAAGGGAACCTGTCCCCCCTCCCCCAGGCGTTTTTACGTTATCCAGCCACCTTGTACAGCGGTAATGCTGCATGTGTGCAAGGTGGCTCAGAAACGTATTCTCCTCGCACATGTGGAACTGAAAACACGTCTGAAATGTGTCCTCTGTGTGACCATTTAACCGTCCCGGGGGTGTGACTTTCCTTTGTAATGACACGCTGCAACCCCCTTGGTAGCGCTGCCCGTCTTCTGGCATCATTGTTTGGCTGGCTGCGCCTCTGCGGCCGCCCTGACCCACACAACGCCCCTCGGTGTCTTATTTATTGGGACTGCGAGGGTGTGATTGATGGGCAGGATCAGTGCATCAGTTCGCCTGTCCCTCCTCTCCTTCCGCCTTCTTCGGACTGTGCGGCTTCATGGCCGTGGCATGCGATAAGGGATCAGATGACGCCGCACAGTCTGAAGCGGGTGTAAGGACCCGCGTGTGAGAGGCGAACATATGTGCTGCGCCAGGCCCTGAATCCCAGCCCCGCAGTGTTTTAACAATGTTAAGACACTGCGGGGCTGGGATTCATGGTCATCGCGAACCGCAACGGCCGACATTAAATGATGTCAGAAGATGGGCAGCGCTAACGGCGCTAGGCCAGGGGATAACACGACAGCGCAGACTCCTGTACAGCAAATAACAACGCTCAGGAGGCTGCACCCAGCACCAAGGTGGGATTCTTGACATCTGTGCTGCGTCTCATTACAAAGGGAACTCTCGCCTCCATTACACAGTTTGACTGTATAAAGGGCTAAATGTTATACGTGTTCCATTCAGCGTGTGCAAGGAGAAAAATTACAAGAGCAACCTTTGACTTGCGCAGCACTACTGCTGCATAAGCTGTGGCTCTTCTACTTTGTAACCCCTGAGGGGGGGTTAAAGGTGACTTTTGAAATCGGTTCAATTAGGCTTCGGCCTACACTCTGCTCCACCTGCAGAGCCCGGGCTCCAACAACGCTAGTTGCTGTCCGGAAGTGCTGGCTGCACAGAGCCAAACACCTCGCCAATGTGTCAGTGGGGTCCAGCACCGCCAGCTGTTCCCCTGCTGTGTAGCCGGCAACGTGTCCTGCAAAAGCCACGCAGACACAACACACCCAAAGCTGCCGCCTGTGCAGGCTTCGGCCTACACTCCCCTCCCCCTGCTCCTCCTCCTCCTGCTCCTCCTCCTGCTGTCCCTGGGCTCTAACACACCGCCAGTTTTTGCCCAGATGTGCTAGCTGCACAGAGAAAAACACCAGCCAATGTGTCAGTGGGGTCCAGCACCGCCAGCTGTTCCCCTGCTGTGCAGCCGGCAACGTGTCCTGCAAAAGCCACGCAGACACAAGAACTGAAATTGAAGGGAACCTGTCCCCCCTCCCCCAGGCGTTTTTACGTTATCCAGCCACCTTGTACAGCGGTAATGCTGCATGTGTGCAAGGTGGCTCAGAAACGTATTCTCCTCGCACATGTGGAACTGAAAACACGTCTGAAATGTGTCCTCTGTGTGACCATTTAACCGTCCCGGGGGTGTGACTTTCCTTTGTAATGACACGCTGCAACCCCCTTGGTAGCGCTGCCCGTCTTCTGGCATCATTGTTTGGCTGGCTGCGCCTCTGCGGCCGCCCTGACCCACACAACGCCCCTCGGTGTCTTATTTATTGGGACTGCGAGGGTGTGATTGATGGGCAGGATCAGTGCATCAGTTCGCCTGTCCCTCCTCTCCTTCCGCCTTCTTCGGACTGTGCGGCTTCATGGCCGTGGCATGCGATAAGGGATCAGATGACGCCGCACAGTCTGAAGCGGGTGTAAGGACCCGCGTGTGAGAGGCGAACATATGTGCTGCGCCAGGCCCTGAATCCCAGCCCCGCAGTGTTTTAACAATGTTAAGACACTGCGGGGCTGGGATTCATGGTCATCGCGAACCGCAACGGCCGACATTAAATGATGTCAGAAGATGGGCAGCGCTAACGGCGCTAGGCCAGGGGATAACACGACAGCGCAGACTCCTGTACAGCAAATAACAACGCTCAGGAGGCTGCACCCAGCACCAAGGTGGGATTCTTGACATCTGTGCTGCGTCTCATTACAAAGGGAACTCTCGCCTCCATTACACAGTTTGACTGTATAAAGGGCTAAATGTTATACGTGTTCCATTCAGCGTGTGCAAGGAGAAAAATTACAAGAGCAACCTTTGACTTGCGCAGCACTACTGCTGCATAAGCTGTGGCTCTTCTACTTTGTAACCCCTGAGGGGGGGTTAAAGGTGACTTTTGAAATCGGTTCAATTAGGCTTCGGCCTACACTCTGCTCCACCTGCAGAGCCCGGGCTACAACAACGCTAGTTGCTGTCCGGAAGTGCTGGCTGCACAGAGCCAAACACCTCGCCAATGTGTCAGTGGGGTCCAGCACCGCCAGCTGTTCCCCTGCTGTGTAGCCGGCAACGTGTCCTGCAAAAGCCACGCAGACACAACACACCCAAAGCTGCCGCCTGTGCAGGCTTCGGCCTACACTCCCCTCCCCCTGCTCCTCCTCCTCCTGCTCCTCCTCCTGCTGTCCCTGGGCTCTAACACACCGCCAGTTTTTGCCCAGATGTGCTAGCTGCACAGAGAAAAACACCAGCCAATGTGTCAGTGGGGTCCAGCACCGCCAGCTGTTCCCCTGCTGTGCAGCCGGCAACGTGTCCTGCAAAAGCCACGCAGACACAAGAACTGAAATTGAAGGGAACCTGTCCCCCCTCCCCCAGGCGTTTTTACGTTATCCAGCCACCTTGTACAGCGGTAATGCTGCATGTGTGCAAGGTGGCTCAGAAACGTATTCTCCTCGCACATGTGGAACTGAAAACACGTCTGAAATGTGTCCTCTGTGTGACCATTTAACCGTCCCGGGGGTGTGACTTTCCTTTGTAATGACACGCTGCAACCCCCTTGGTAGCGCTGCCCGTCTTCTGGCATCATTGTTTGGCTGGCTGCGCCTCTGCGGCCGCCCTGACCCACACAACGCCCCTCGGTGTCTTATTTATTGGGACTGCGAGGGTGTGATTGATGGGCAGGATCAGTGCATCAGTTCGCCTGTCCCTCCTCTCCTTCCGCCTTCTTCGGACTGTGCGGCTTCATGGCCGTGGCATGCGATAAGGGATCAGATGACGCCGCACAGTCTGAAGCGGGTGTAAGGACCCGCGTGTGAGAGGCGAACATATGTGCTGCGCCAGGCCCTGAATCCCAGCCCCGCAGTGTTTTAACAATGTTAAGACACTGCGGGGCTGGGATTCATGGTCATCGCGAACCGCAACGGCCGACATTAAATGATGTCAGAAGATGGGCAGCGCTAACGGCGCTAGGCCAGGGGATAACACGACAGCGCAGACTCCTGTACAGCAAATAACAACGCTCAGGAGGCTGCACCCAGCACCAAGGTGGGATTCTTGACATCTGTGCTGCGTCTCATTACAAAGGGAACTCTCGCCTCCATTACACAGTTTGACTGTATAAAGGGCTAAATGTTATACGTGTTCCATTCAGCGTGTGCAAGGAGAAAAATTACAAGAGCAACCTTTGACTTGCGCAGCACTACTGCTGCATAAGCTGTGGCTCTTCTACTTTCTAACCCCTGAGGGGGGGTTAAAGGTTACCTTTGAAATTGGTTCAAGTAGGCTTCGGCCTACACTCTGCTCCCCCTGCAGAGCCCGGGCTACAACACCGCTCGTTGCTGTCCGGAAGTGCTGGCTGCACAGAGCCAAACACCTCGCCAATGTGTCAGTGGGGTCCAGCACCGCCAGCTGTTCCCCTGCTGTGTAGCCGGCAACGTGTCCTGCGACCGCCACGCAGACACAACACACCCAAAGCTGCCGCCAGTGCAGGCTTCGGCCTACACTCCCCTCCCCCTGCTCCTGCTCCTCCTCCTTCTCCTGCTGTCCCTGGGCTCTAACACACCGCCAGTTGGGGCCCAGATGTGCTAGCTGCACAGAGAAAAACACCAGCCAATGTGTCAGTGGGGTTCAGCACCGCCAGCTGTTCCCCTGCTGTGCAGCCGGCATCGTGTCCTGCAAAAGCCACGCAGACACTTGCTCTTGTACCTTCTGCTCCCCATCCTGGTTCCAGTACCGTCAGCTGGTTCCGGGCAGAGCCTTTGGCTTAGGTGCCTCCCTTTGGTATCCGAGTTCCACCAACGTCAGGTGGTCCTTGGTAGTGCTTTCAGGCACGGGTACCTCCTGCTTAGTAACCGGGTTCCAGTAACGTCAGCTGGTCCTCGGTAGTTCCATTGGCTCTTGGACCTTCGGCTACCCATCCGGGTTCCAGCACCGTCAGCTGGTTCTCGGCAGTGTCTTTTGCTCTTGTACCTTCTGCTCCCCATCCTGGTTCCAGTACCGTCAGCTGGTTCCGGGCAGAGCCTTTGGCTTAGGTGCCTCCCTCTGGGTATCTGAGTTCCACCAACGTCAGGTGGTCCTTGGTAGTGCTTTCAGCACGGGTACCTCCTGCTTAGTAACCGGGTTCCAGTAACGTCAGCTGGTCCTCGGTCGTTCCATTGGCTCTTGGACCTTCGGGTAGCCATCTGAGCTCCAGTTCCATCAGCTGGTTCTCGGCATTCTCTCAGCCTTCTTGTACCTTCTGCTGCATTTCCAAGTTCAAGAGACTAAACACGATGACCCGGAAGACCACCCCTAAGATGACGACGACACCAGAGACGACAACCACCGTGATGACGACGACCCTGGAGACGATGACCCTGAAGACCACCCCGATGACGACGACCCCGGAGACGACCCCGATGACGACGACCCCGGAGACGACGACCCTGGAGACGACGACGACCTGGAAGACCGAGAAGCAGAAGAACAAGAGGCTGCAGAACAAAGAGCAGAAGGACATTAAGCATAACACAAAATATCAGAGCAAAAAATATTATGTAAATTATAAGCAGAAGAAGACTAAGCAGTGTATGGGGGTGAGTCCGTTCCTCCTCGTGGTGCCCCTGGATAAAGCCTGATGCTGCAGGCCAAACTGAACGCGGACAAATGTAACTGTTTTGTGACAGGCAGAACGGAAGGTGTAATCTTCAAACTTTTATAGATAACAACTACGGGAATGCCTGTCACAAATAAGAATATGATGAAGAAGTAGAATATGATGAAGATAATAGTAAAATAAAAAGAATATGAACAATGTAACCCAAAAAATAATAGGTAGAAGATGAAGAAGAAGATGAAGAAGGTGAAGAAGTTGATGTCAAAGAAGCTGATGATGAGGATAATGAAGAAGAAAGCGTGGGAGAAGTAAAAAAGAAGGTGAAGGGCGTGGAAGTAGTGAAACATCAATATCTGACATAAAAAAAAAAAATAACATAGTCAAATTCTTTCTAACGCCGAACGTCATAAAAAAAAAAAAAAAATCCTGCTATTCTATTAGATTGGGCTAAACCTCTGTGCCTTTAATGTCTCCGCCACGTCCCCCAATACATCCTACATTATTCTTAGTTGTTTTCCTTCATGTAGAATGAACCTACAAGTGTATAAAGGGTTTATTTTAATTCCGATATTTTCGTCCCATTGACTTGCATTGGGATCGGGTATCGGTATCGGATTGGATTCCGATACTGTGACGGTATCGGCCGATACTTTCCGATTCCGATACTTTCCGATATCGGAAAGTATCGCTCAACACTAGTCATAACACTGCCTTTGTCAGGGGGTTATTAAGACTGGTACGTGCTATACCAGTTTTAACTAATTAGCTGCAGTTTTTCAGAAAAATGATTCCAAAGTATCATCTGCTAGTTATCTCCCATCTGTGAGACTTGCTGTCCACTGTTTATAATGTTTTCCATTTACCCCTGATTACAAACGCCACATTACAGGAAGTAAGGGCAGATCTTTGTCTCTCTGCTCTCCTGTTTGTCAAATATCCTATAGACATAACAAAAAGGAGGGCTTTCAATTCAGGGCAGACAATCCTAAAGCAGGAAAAATTATAATAAGTGAGGGAGCGGATGTCCTTACACCTATAGTGCCAAAAGAATGACGAAGACATTCCCAATGAAAAAGGGTGGATAGCGAGTTAGAAAAAAAGAGCATCAGGACAGTTCTTGGACATGTGCTGAAAAATCTGTTATAACTTTTGAAAAGTTCTACATTTCTACAAGTTTTGTGTGAAAGGAAAGGTATGCTTTAAAGGGGGGCTGGAAAAATCCAAAGTAGTGTACATGTTGTTTTAGCTAACACAATCTGTTCACTTAAAAACCCCAGAACATTTAAAAAATAATGGTATCTAAGCATTTGCCCAAAAAGTTAAGATATCCTTAGCGCATTGAATAGACCAGATGTTACATTGGGGTACTGCACTGAAAACTCACTGAGCCATGATATTCCAGCAATGGGCTACAACTTCCACCATCATATATGATGAGGTCTGAGACGTAGGGTCTAGACTAAGTCTCCAATGGAGATGTGGTCAATCTGAATGGCACTACATGTATCAGAAAAAAAAAGTGGTCTTATACAGTAATGGCACTAGGCAATGACCTGGTCTGGCATCCACTCCAGTCCTCTGTGCCTAACATCCTCAGCCCGGCAACCTGGATACCCAAGGTGCTTACTAAGACCTGCAACATCAAAAAGTCACTTATGGCTTAGTCACTAGGTCTACTGCGACATCATGGCTTTGTTAGTCATAGAATCCTAGAATGTTAGAGTTGTTATCGCCCTTCAGGGTCATCGTGTCCACCCCGTGCTCAATGCAGGATTCACTAAACCATCTCAGACAGATGTGTGTCCAGCCTCTCTTTGAAGACTTCCATTGAAGGAGAACTTACCACCTCTTGTGACAGCCTGTTCCACTCATTGATCTCCCTCACTGTCAAAAAGTATTTTCTAATATCTAATCTGTATCTTCTCCCTTTCAGTTTCATTCCATTGCTTCTCGTGTTTCCCTGTGCAAGTGAGAATAATGATGATCCCTCTATGCCTAGAGGCACTCAGGGTTTATGGTTTAGAAGTGAGGACCGACCGTCACAGAGGACGCGAATGGATGCCACCAAACAAACACAACTAGTACGGAGTTGTTAATCTCTACTGGTGACTAAGGTTCACTTTTAACTTGATACTTTGAAAACCAATTGGTAATGTAACATACTAATGAGGTCAACAACCAAAAAAAACAACTTTATCTATGAAAAAGATGTCCAAACATTTAAAAAACGTTCCATATTGCTAATTGTCATCAGTCATCCTTAGCAGAGTTGAGTGAATATGTTCGGAAGCGGTCGCCGAATCTGAATTGCCATATTCGTGCCATATTGGTACCCCATTTGTTTCGAATTTATGTTTGATGACCGGTTCCGAACATATTTGGTCATTTCTACTCCCATTGACTCCAATGACGTTTGGCTGTGTTTGGCGAATACTGCAATAACAGTATTCGCTGCCGATCATAATTGGAACTGAATTTTGAAAAACTCGCTCAACTTTAATCCTTACCTTCCAATCTTAGCTATTAAATGTTGGCTCTGGTTGGTGTTGACAGGCCCTCTGAGATTTGTGCACTTTTCATATGAACAACGGACACCTTCATGGTTGACTAGTTTCTGCATAACACAGTCCAGAAATAGTTTTGGCCAAAACTACAATCATTTCTTACTATTAGCCCATGTATGTGCGGTACAAGAGAATTGTGAAACTGATGTGGATGTGAGCACAGCTAAAATAATCGCGCCCAAATAAGTTGTATGATTGAGCCCCGCCACCGTAAGCCAAGCTCGGAGCAAAGACTGCAATTTGTTTTCATTACAGCTAGGCTCTCGTCTCATATCGGCGGCTTGTGGTTACTCTTTTCAGCACAGGATGATCTTGCTCTGACCTAGTCCTCTTACTTATTGAAAACAGAATTTAACGATTAAATGAAACCTTTCTGAAAAACCACGAGACTTGTGATCAGGGATCCTGGATACTCCAGCCTTAGACTATGGGAGGTAGCGCTGAGGCACTTCTTGCTGTCAAGCATTTGGAAAGTGGTGCCAATCATGGTTTGAAAAAAAAAAAGTCTAATTTGCAAAAAGATAACAATAGAAACATCCATCCATGATTTATTCTTCACATTGCTTCATGCTTTTTGGTTATTTAATACTAAATAAAATAGAACACAAATTGAATAGTAAGAATCTGATCATGCAACCACATAAAGCAAATAAATGGGCTAAGAAAGTCCGAAAAGACAAAGTCCTGTGTGCTGCAAAAAGATAAAAGCTGGACAGGTTTCTGTAAGTCACTACTTTAGAAAAATAAAGCTGTCTGAATCCTCGAGCTTCTGCTTCCAAGAAAATGAAACAAAATCTCATTGCCATTCACTCCCATCGGAATGCCAGCACAGGTATTATTCTTCTAGCACCGCCACCTTCTATGCCCTGCAGCGGGAGATAGAATTGGAAAACATCCCACAACTGCTGCTCTCTGCGGTACCCAGGAGTAAAGACCACATCCACCAGTCCAAAGTCAAAGTTAGGATGGTTTCCACACTGCGATTGGTTTCAGTTCTATTGTGACATTGCTGGTTTTGGTAAACACCAGAGGCACCCAGGATGGCTGGCCTGGGGAAGCTGGCCACAGAAGTGAAGACCCAAATGGGTGCCAACAAGGACAGAGATTGCTCAACTTTACTGCTAAATATTGCCATTGCTGCAGCAATTGTGAGGATAATCTCGAAGGGGTCGTAGAAAAAAAATAGAATGTTTTAAAATAAATTGTACCAACTTTTAGCTTTAACAATTTCCCATTGTTCCAGTTTTGGTGATTCCCAGTACTCTACTCCCCTACAGTTAATCATTAGTGATGAGCGAACGAGTTCGGAAAAGGCATTATCGGAGCATGTTCAGATGATAACATGATCGTTGCAAACAATCACTGGTTGGCTGAGGGGTCATGAACCTAAATGGCAAGTGTGGTCTCTTAATGTCCATGCAGCTGATCATATAGGGTCTAGCCACAAGACCACTGTAGCCAACCATTGAATGGCTGCAGCGTTCATATGGAAACTTGGGAAAAGAAGCAGTGGAGAATCAGTAAGGGAGTCTGAAAACTGAAGAAAACTCAGGATCAGGCTGTAAAACCTCCTAATGTCTTGGTCAACAGCCGGCACAGCATCTAATCGTTAAGTACTGAATGTCAACCATAAAGATGCTACTAAAAGCAGAAAAAACTTCAAGAAGTGTATTCATTTCATAGAACACAGTGCCTTGAAATTATTTTTATCTTGTACATCTTTAGTTTAGAAAACCTGGACCTGACAGTCGTTTTAAGCCATTTCTACGAGCAAAGAGCTACAGGCATCTTTCTCATTTACTGTAATCATTTGCAGCTTCTGGATGCGGCTGGAAAATGATGGGCCCAGTTCATAATTTGAAGATTTTTTTTTAAGTCACTTCACTTTTTTTTTTTTCCTTGCTGACTAGTGTTGAGCATTCCGATACCGCAAGTATCAGGTATCGGCCGATATTTGCGGTATCAGAATTCCGATACCGAGTTCCGATATTTACCGCATATCGGATACCAGAATCGGAAGTTCCCAGAATTCAAACTGCACGAATTCAGCCAATTAGGACTGATTAGAAGTGTGGGCACATCCTGTTCTGCATGGTGGGCATGTAACTACTGGCATGGCTGTGATTGGCTGCTGAAATGATGTCATGATGCACTATAAAAGTCACTGCCGCCATTTAGGGCTCACTCTGCTGTGAATTCAGTTAGGGACAGGACGCTGTGTTCTGACTGAGGGCCAGTTTAGAGATAGCGATTTGCTTCATTGTGCTTTACCCAGGCTAATTTAGCAACCGCTGTGAGAGAACCTTGCTTTTGCCTTGCAGCGCTGTTCACAGCTGTCCGCAAGGTCTCTGTGTGTGTAAGTGCAGCTCACTCTGTAGTCTGTGTGCAGCCACAGCCAGTTGTATTCAGCTCAGGGTGCTTCACTGCCTCATACTGTTCTATCCATTGTCCTTTTTTGCTATTAGTGCAGTCTGCTGCACTGTTTTTTCAAATATTTCCTATTAGTGGCTTTCCACCCGTATCCAGCTACATTGTGGAAAAACACTACATAGGATAACATAGAGGAGGTTTTTTTGGCCTTGCAGCGCCGTTTACGGCTGTCTGCACAGTCTCCGTGTGAGTGCACATCGCTCTGCAGTCTGTGTGCAGCCACAGCCGGTTGTATTCAGCTCAGGGTGCGTCACTGCCTCATACCGTTCTATCCATTGTCCTTTTTTGCTATTAGTGCAGCCTGCTGCACATTTATTCAAATATTTCCTATTAGTGGCTTTCCACCCGTATCCAGCTAAATTGTGGGAAAACACTGCATAGGATTACATAGAGGAGCTTTTTTTGGCCTTGCAGCGCCGTTTACGGCTGTCTGCACGGTCTCCGTGTGAATGCAGCTCACTCTGTAGTCAGTTCTGCAAAAAAATAAAAATTAATAAAGTTCACCAAACACACCACTTTACAGATGTGTAGGCCACATTAGCTCATATTAAAGTCTAGTCCACACTTTAGAAAATTAGTGTTTCTCATACCTGTTAGGAGCTGTTCAGGAATAAGCACACTAAGCCCTTAGTACTTTTCTGCTTATCTTTATCAGTCAACAAAGATGAAAAAGGAAGGGAGTAAGGCACGTGGGCGCGGAGCAGGGAGAGGACATGGGAATTCTGTGCCTGCTGCGGGCACCGGTGACTCATCATCACCCAGTTTCAGCAGGGAACAGTCCTTCATGCGCAGCTTTGTAGGAGATCGCCGTACACTGCTGCTGCGTGAAGACCAAATTGAAGCCGTTGTCGGATGAATGGCAGCTAACGCATCGACTTCAATTAGTGCCACATCCTCTCAGGCACAGAGCACTGAAGAGCACCCATCTGTCTCTTCACCACCTGCCAAATTGCCCAGGCAGTCAGAGAGCCCAGGACAGGAGCCATCTCTACTTCTGTTCTCTGAATCTCTTGGCTTGGAAACAGGGGGCCAGCCAAGCAGCATTGGAGAAATGGAAGAAGAGGCAGTGTGCAGTGATGCCCAACAGCTTTGTCTCTCTGACTCTGAAGAGGCGGGTGGGCCAGTGCCTCCGGTCACCACACCGCAGTATGCATCTGATGATGAGACTCAGGTGCCACTTTCTGGTGCACACTGTGCTGCCGAGACTAACCAGGAGGAGCAGTTGGTGGCAGAGGGTAGTGCAGATGATGAGGTCCTTGACCCATCGGGGCGTGAGGTACAGGAAGGTGGTGGGAGCAGCTCTGAGGAAGAGATTCCCCGAACGGGCCAAAGAGGGAGAGGGAGGGGGAAGACTGCGGAGCCTGTAGCCTCCACTTCGGCACCCGTTAGGAGCATGCCTCTTCCAAAAGCCAAAAAGGGCGCTCCCAAGACTTGCAGTGCCTGGTCCTTTTTTGACACAGTTGCAGCTGACATTTGTCAAATGCAAGGTGCGTCATCAGAAAGTCAAAAGAGGGAGAAATGTCAGCAACCTCAATACCTCAAACATGTGGAAACATGTGCAGACCAAGCACGCGGTGGAGTTAAAAAAACACACTGAAGACCTAGGCCAACCAACAGCGGCAGCTACCACCTCTTCAGCTCGTGTTGTTGCCTCTTCCTCCAGCTCACACACAGCTGGTTCGACTTCCTCCCAGGATCGCCATGGAAGAACCTCTGGCACTGTTTTCCAGAGACCCACAGTAATTCCACCCGCAGCACCACGTTCCCAGTCATCCTCACACTCCCAGGCCAGTCTACAGCCATCAATAATAGCACAGGCATGGGAGAAAAGGCGGCCATTCTCGGCAAACCACCCCCGAGCACAGGCTCTGAATGCTGGCATTGCAAAACTACTGTTCCTTGAAATGCCGTCATTCAGGCTGGTGGAGACTGACAGCTTCCGTAACTTGATGGCATTGGCAGTCTCACAGTACAATGTGCCCAGCCGCTTTTATTTCAGCAGGCAAGCTGTCCCTGCCCTGCACAAGCATGTGGAGGGACACATAAAACACGCGCTACTGAACGCCGTCAGTAGCAAGGTCCACCTCACCACCGATGCGTGGACCAGTCACCATGGACAGGGGCGATACCTTTCCCTCACTGCCCATTGGGTTAATGTTGTTGAGCCGGGTACAGATCGTGCGAGTGGCGCAGGACGTGTCCTGCCCACTCCAAGGATTGCAGGAATCCAGTCTGTACGAATTGACTCCTCCTCATACACAAGTTCCTCAGAATCGTCGCTGCAGGAGCCGTCACAGTCCACCTCCACATGGATCCGTGAACGTTTACCTGTTACGACCGACACGAGCACAGCCGTGGCCAAACGTCAACAGGCCGTCTTGAAATTAATTTCTTTGGGGAATCGAAGCCACACAGCGCAGGAGCTCTGGAATGTCATCAAGCAGGAGAGCAATGTGTGGTTTGTGCCAGCGAATCTCCAGCCAGGCATGGTAGTGTGTGACAATGGCCGAAATCTGGTGGCAGCTCTGGCCCTAGGCAACCTCACTCACATCCCATGTCTGGCACATGTGCTCAACTTGGTTGTGCAGAGTTTTTTGAGGGACTATCCGGATCTTGATGCACTGCTGCACAAGGTCCGCCTAGAGTGTGCTCACTTGTGGCGTTCCAGCATGGCAAGATCGCGCATTGCAGCTCTGCAGCGCCGATTCCGCCTTCCTGAACATTGCATCATATGTGACCTACCCACCAGGTGGAATTCCACGTTACATATGTTGGAGCGGTTGTGTGAGCTGCAGCAAGCAGTAATGGAGTACCAGCTGCATCAGGAGCAAAGAAGTCGCACTCCGCGCCGTTCAGACTTCACAACCACTGAGTGGGCCACTATGAAGGACGTCTGCCAGGTTTTGCGTTCCTTCGATGATTCCACGCGGATGGAGAGTGCAGATGATGCACTAGTCAGCATGACTGTCCCCCTTATCTGCCTGCTTCAACAAACACTGCAAGCGCTAAGGGATGATGTTGTGGAAGAGGTGGAGGATGAGGAGTCACCAATTCCATTAGCTTCTGGACAGTCAGCGCTACGTGGTTCCTCACAAAGGCCTAGGCAGGGGACACTTTGTGAGGAGGATGAGGAGAAGTCAATGGAGGAGGAAGACATCGGTCCAGAGGGGGGAGTTACACAATTCTCCAGTAGTCAGTGTGTAGAGCGAGGGTGGGGTGATGCTGAGTGGGCAGAGATCAAGCCCTCAAGCAGGGGACAGCGTTTCTTGGCCAGTTGGCAGTCTGCAGCACATGGTTGATTACATGCTGCAGTGCCTGAGAAACGACCGCCAAATCGCCCACATTCTCAACACGGCTGATTATTGGGTGCACACCCTCCTAGATCCTCGCTACCGGGACAACTTACAAAGCCTCATCACCCCATTGAACCGGGAGCGTAAAATGCGGGAGTACCAAGACACACTCGTGAATTCCATCATCTTCTCCAGTCCAAGTGAGAGCAGTGCTGCTAGTGCTTTACAAAGCAGATCAGTGCGCCGAGGCAGTGGAGGAAGCTCTGCACACAGAGGGAGCAGAAGCAGTGCCTCAGCACAAGGCAAGACCAGTATGGCCCAACTGTGGCACAGTTTTGTGTGCCCGCCACACATGTCTACACCATCACAGACGGCTCCAGTCAGCAGGAGGCAACGTTTCCGTCAGATGGTGACAGACTACATGTCTTGCCCTCTTACTGTACTCCCAGAAGGCTCTTCCCCCTTCAAATTTTGGGTCTCTAAGCTGGATACATGGCCAGAGCTAAGCCAGTATGCATTGGAGGTGCTGGCTTGCCCTGCTGCTAGTGTATTATTGGAACGCGTCTTTAGTGCCGCAGGTGGTGTACTAACAGACCGTCGCATGCGACTATCCTCCGATAACGTTGACCGGCTTACTTTTCTGAAATTGAACAAGGCCTGGATCTCGCAGGAATTTGCCACTCCTCTTCCAGATTAAATAATTGGTTGGCTACAGTATCCAGGTCTCCTGTTGCGTTCATGTTTCTACCACCTGAACTGTAATCCCTGGGCTCCAACACCGCCAGTTGAGGCTCAGAAGTGCAGGCTGCACAGTCAAAACACATGACCCAGTGTTATTGGGTTTCAGTAATGTCAGCTGATCCCCAGCTGTGTAGCCGGCAATGTGTCCTGCGACCGCCACGCTGACACAACAACTGAAATTTAAGGGAACCTGTCCCCCCCCAGGAGTTTGTTACTGAAAGAGCCACCTTGTGCACCAGTAATGCTGCACAAGGAAAAGGTAGCTCTTTTAGTTTAGCTCCTTGCACACGCGGAACTTAACACTTATAAAATGTGTCCCCTGATACCGTGAGACCGTCCCGGAGGTGGGACTTTCCTTCATAATGGGACGCAGCACAGCCGTCATTCCTACCCCCTTGGTGCCGTGCGCCGCCTCCTCAGCGTTGTTTGAATCTGTCCTGGAGCCAGCACTGTTATGTTATCCCTTTGCCATGCGCACTTAGCGCTGCCCGTCTTCTGACATCATTTGGTGGCAGGCTGGCTGCGCCTGTGCGGCCGCGCTGCCAGAGATCCCGCCTCGCAGTGTCTTCTGATTTAGTCACACTGCGGGCCTGGGATCCATGGGCATGCGCACTGCATATCTTCACCTCAGCCTCTCACTCATCTCCCTCCGCCTTCTTCAGACTGTGCATCGTCAGCTGATCCCTAATAGCATGCCAAGGCCGTGACGCCGCACAGTCTGAAGAGGCCGGAAGGAGGGGAGTGAGAGGCAAAGATATGCACTGCGCATGCCCATGGATCCCAGGCCCGCAGTGGGATTACATTACACTACACTGCGAGGTGGCATCTCAGGCAGCGCGGCCGCACAGGTGCAGCCAGCCTGACACCTAAATGATGTCAGAAGATGGGCAGCGCTAAGTGCGCATGGCCAAGGGATAACATAACAGCGCAGGCAACGGGACAGAATCAAACAACGCTGAGGAGGCGGCGCACGGCACCAAGGGGGTAGGAATGATGGCCGTACTGCGTCCCATTATGAAGGAAAGTCCCACCTCCAGGATGGTCTCACGGTATCAGGGGACACATTTTATAAGTGTTTAGTTCTGCGTTTGCAAGGAGCATAATTTAAAGAGCCACCTTTTCCTTTTGCATCCTTAGCGCTGCACAAGATGGCTCTTTCAGCGCATGCCCATGGATCCCAGGCCCGCAGTGGGATTACATTACACGACACAGCGAGGTGGTATCTCGGGCAGCGCGGCCGCACAGGCGCAGCCAGCCTGACACCTAAATGACGTCAGAAGACGGGCAGCGCTAAGTGCGCATGGCCAAGGGATAAGCAGGAGGCGCACGGCGCCAAGAGGGTAGGAATGACGGCTGCGCTGCGTCACATTACAAAGGAAAGTCCCACCTACGGGACGGTTTAACGTTGTGAGGGGACACATTTCATAAGTGTCTAGTTCAGCGTTTGCAAAGAGCATAATTAAAAGAGCCACCTTTTCCTTTTGCAGCATTACTGCTGCACAAGATGGCTCTTTCAGCAACAAACGCCTGGGGGGGGTTAAAGGTTCCCTTTCAACTTGCTCCACTGCAGGCTTCGGCCTACACTCTGCTCCTCCTGCTGACCCTGGGCTCTAACACCGCCAGTTGGTGCTCGGAAGTGCTAGCTGCACAGAGAAAAACACCCGCCAATGTGTCAGTGGGGTTCAGCAATGCCAGCTGTTCCCCTGCTGTGTAGCCGGCAACGTGTCCTGCAAACGCCATGCAGACACAAAGCTGCCTCCAGTGCAGGCTTCGGCCTACACTCTGCTCCTCCTGCTGACTCTGGGCTCTAACACCGCCAGTTGGTGCTCGGAAGTGCTAGCTGCACAGAGAAAAACACCCGCCAATGTGTCAGTGGGGTTCAGTAACGCCAGCTGTACCCCTGCTGTGTAGCTGGCAACATGTCCTGCAAACGCCACGCAGACACAATGCTGCCTCCAGTGCAGGCTTCGGCCTACACTCTGCTCCTCTGCTCCTCCTTGATTCCCTGGGCTCTAGCACCGCCAGTTGGTGCTTGGAAGTGCTAGCTGCACAGAGAAAAACACCCGCCAATGTGTCAGTGGGGTTCAGTAATGCCAGCTGTTCCCCCGCTGTGTAGCTGGCAACAATGTGTCCTGCAAACGCCACGCAGACACAAAGCTGCCTCCAGTGCAGGCTTCGGCCTACACTCTGCTCCCCCTGCTGACCCTTTGCTCCAACACCACTAGTTGGGGCTCTAGGAAGACAATCTTGAATAGGTCCCCATCCTGGTTCCAGTACCGTCAGCTGGTTCTGGGCAGAGCCTTTGGCTTAGGTGCCTCCTTCTGGGTATCAGAGTTCAACCAACGTCAGGTGGTCCTTGGTAGTGCTTTCTGGCACGGGTACCTCCTGCTTAGTAACCGGGTTCCAGTAACGTCAGCTGGTCCTCGGTAGTTCCATTGGCTCTTGGACCTTCGGCTACCCATCCAGGTTCCAGTACCGTCAGCTGGTTCTCGGCAGTGTCTTTTGCTCTTGTACCTTCTGCTCCCATCCTGGTTCCAGTACCGTCAGCTGGTTCTGGGCAGAGCCTTTGGCTTAGGTGCCTCCTTCTGGATATCCGAGTTCCACCAACGTCAGGTGGTCCTTGGTAGTGCTTTCTGGCATGGGTACCTCCTGCTTAGTAACCGGGTTCCAGTAATGTCAGCTGGTCCTCGGTAGTTCCATTGGCTCTTGGACCTTCGGGTAGCCATCCGAGTTCCAGTTCCATCAGCTGGTTCTTGGCATTTTCTCAGCCTACTTGAACCTTCTGCTACATTTCCAAGTTCAAGACCCTAAAGACGACGACCCGGAAGACCGAGAAGCAGAAGAACAAGAGGCTGCAGAACAAAGAGCAGAAGAACATTAAGCATAAGACTAAACATCAGAGCAAAAGATATTATCTAAATTATAAGCAGAAGATGACTAAGCAGGGTATGGGGGTGAGTCTGTTCCTCCTCGTGGTGCCCCTGGAAAAAGCCTGCTGCTGCAGGCCTAACTGAACGCGGACAAATCCTGTTGTAACTCTTTTGTGACAGGCAGAATGGAAGGTGTAATCTTCAAACTGTTATACATAACGACAGGAATGCCTGTCACAAATAAGAATATGATGAAGAAGTAGAATATGAAGAAGAATAATAGTTTAATAACAAGAATATGAAGAATGTAACAAAAAAATAATAGGTAGAAGATGAAGAAGAAGATGAATAAAAGGTGAAGAAGTAGTTGATGTCAAAGATGCTGCTGCTGAGGATGATGAAGAAAGTGTCGGAGAAGTAAAAAAGAAGGTGAAGGGCATGGAAGTAGTGAAACATCAATATTTGACAAAATAAAAAAAATCTTAACATTGTCAATATCTTTGTAACTCCGAACGTCTTAAAAAAAAAAAAAAAAAAAAAAAAAATTCCTGCTATTCTGTTTGATTGGGCTAAACCTCTATGCCTTTAATGTCTCCGCCACCTCCCCCAATACATCCTACATTATTCGTAGTTGTTTTCCTTCATGTAGAATGGACCTACAAGGAAAGAAAGGGTTTATTTTAATTCCGATATTTTGGTCCAATTGACTTGCATTGGTATCGGGTATCGGTATCGGCGATATCCGATATTTTTGGAATATCGGCCGATCCAATCCGATACCGATACTTTCCGATATCGGAAGGTATCGCTCAACACTACTGCTGACGCATTTTGCGCCAAATTCATTAAGATTGTGCAGGTAGTTCATAAATTTGACACAAAATGAAAAAAGGTCTATTTTTTTTGCCTGGCACATATGAAATCACTTCATGGGAGGACTGGAGATCATTTGCGACAAATGTTGCCACTAAAAGTAGAAAATGATTAATTAGGCAAAAACATTTAGAAAACCCTAGACCATGCCCATATCTGTGCTAAAAAAAAACAAAACAGGTGAACATATACAATAGACTTGGAATAAGAAGCAAATGGAAAGATGAATTTGGTGCAAGCCCCCCTCAAAAAAAAACCCTTGACAAAAAACAGTCTCAAATGCAATAATAAAATCGCTCATAGTGTTGTCATTGTTCTAAGATTGTAGAACTCTATAAATTTCCCTTATTTCGAGCTGATATCTCATACAGTATGCGCAGAATCTCCCGGAGCTAGGGAAAATAAATGTCCACACGTAACTCAATTGCACCATCTGCAGGAAAAAATAATTTTATGGCTAAAGCAAGAGGTAGGACACGAGATAAAGAATAGAATTTATCTTTAATTCACTGTGATATTGAAGTTGATGGGAGGCCATGTAATAATTCCTCTAGAGTAAGGGTTACATTCCGCTCTGGCTAACAGATAATATTCATATTTTCACGCAGAACCCAGCCTATGAAAGATATCAGAAGCTAAAACTAAATATTAGGAAAACAGTAGTTAAAGTGAACCTGTCACCAGTTTTGGCTGATATAAGATACGATCATTACCATTCAGGGCTTACCTACAGCATTCTATAATGCGATGTATCTGCCCCACCCGACCTGCAAGAGAAGAAAAATAACTTTTATTATACTCACCTGCGGGGTGGTCCGGTCAGGGGGTGTTGCTGTTCTTGGTCCAGCGCCTCCCCTTGCGATGCAGTCCTCCTGCTGGCTTTGTGTGGATGATGCGTCTCCTCGGCATAGCGCTCATGCGCAGGCGTGCTTCTCTGCCCTGTTGAGGGCAGAGCAAAGTACTATAGTGCGCCGGTGTCGGGAAAGGTCAGAGAACCCCGATGCATGAGCACTGCAGTACTTTGCTCTGCCCTTGACAGGGCAGAGAAGTACACCTGTGCAGGAGCACTGTGCCGAGGACACTGTGTGGATAATGAAGGGATGCGTCATCCACATGAAGCAAGCAAAAGGGCAGGGATCGTGAGAAGATGGGAGGTGCCAGACCAGGACCCATTGGACCAGACCGACCCGCAGGTGAGTATAATAAAAGTCATTTTTCTTTTGCAGCTTAGGTTGGTGGCAGATATACAGCATTATAGAATGAAAGGTGATGGCTGTATCTCTTATCGGCCAAACCTGGTGACAGGTTCACTTTAAGGAATCACAATATCCAACATCAAAGATGATTAGAGACAAGTGAGTCTTTTGAAATTCAAATTCACTGACTTCTTCAAATTTTCCCTAAAAAGTTGGCAAATCAATTTGCATGAATCTCAATATTGGAAAGCTTGTAATTACTCGGAAGACAGACGTAAGGGGTAGGAGAGTGAGAAACCTGCTGACCATAAGGGCTTACACTCTACTGGAGAGAGAGAACCCGCTGACCATAAGAGCTTACACTCTACAGGAAAGAGAGGACTCCGCTGACCACAAGAACTTACACTCTACTGGAGAGAGATGACCCCACCGACCATAAGCGCTTACACTCTACAGGAGAGAGAAAGAGGACTCCACTGACAATAAGAGCTTATACATTACAGGAGAGAGAGAGAGGACCCCACCGACCATAAGAGCTTACACTCTACAGAAGAGAGAGAGAGGACTCCATTGACAATAAGAGCTTACACTCTACAGGAGAGAGAGAGGATCCTGCTGATCATAAGAGATTACACTCTACAGGTCAGAGATGACCCCACCAACCATAAGAGCTTACACTCTACTGGAGAGAGAGATAGGACTCTGCTGACCATAAGAGCAGAAAAGAGAGCGAGGACCCTGCTGACCATAAGAGCTAACACTCTACTGGAGAGAGATAGAGGATCCCACTGACCATAAGAGCTTACACTCTACAGGTGTTATGACCCCAATGGCGAGGGTCTCAGAGGAATGTGGAAGTCTGCAGAATACAAAAATCCAGCTCATAGGGCAGTGGTAACTGGGTTGACCATATATCTACTCCTAACGCCAACACTAGAAGTAGCCGGGGATCATTCCTACGTTGATTCTAGATGACACGCGCCAGCCGGAGAATCTAGCTACCCCTAGTAGAGGAAAACAAAGACCTTTCTTGCCTCCAGAGAAGGGGACCCCAAAGCTGGATAGAAGCCCCCCACAAATAATGACGGTGAGGTAAGAGGAAATGACAAACACAGAAATGAACCAGGTTCAGCACAGAGAGGCCCGCTTACTGATAGCAGAATAAAGAAAGGTAACTTATATGGTCAACAAAAACCCTATCAAAATCCACACTGGAAATTCAAGAACCCCCGAACCGTCTAACGGTCCGGGGGGAGAACACCAGCCCCCTAGAGCTTCCAGCAAAGGTCAGGATATAGATTTGGAACAAGCTGGACAAAAATACAAAACCAAAACAAATAGCAAAAAGCAAAAGGCAGACTTAGCTGATATAACTGGAACCAGGATCAGTAGACAAGAGCACAGAAGACTAGCTCTGATAACTACGTTGCCAGGCATTGAACTGAAGGTCCAGGGAGCTTATATAGCAACACCCCTAACTAACGACCCAGGTGCGGATAAAAGGAATGACAGAAAAACCAGAGTCAAAAAACTAGTAACCACTAGAGGGAGCAAAAAGCAAATTCACAACAGTACCCCCCCCCTTAGTGAGGGGTCACCGAACCCTCACCACGACCACCAGGGCGATCAGGATGAGCGGCATGAAAGGCACGAACTAAATCGGCCGCATGAACATCAGAGGCGACCACCCAGGAATTATCCTCCTGACCATAGCCCTTCCACTTGACCAGGTACTGAAGCCTCCGCCTGGAGAGACGAGAATCCAAGATCTTCTCCACCACGTACTCCAACTCGCCCTCAACCAACACCGGAGCAGGAGGCTCAGCAGAAGGAACTACAGGCACAATGTACCGCCGCAACAAGGACCTATGAAATACATTGTGAATAGCAAACGACACAGGAAGATCCAGACGAAAAGATACAGGATTAAGGATTTCCAATATCTTGTAAGGCCCAATAAAACGAGGTTTAAATTTGGGAGAGGAGACCTGCATAGGAACAAAGCGGGAAGAAAGCCATACCAAATCCCCAACGCGTAGTCGGGGACCCACACCGCGGCGGCGGTTGGCAAAGCGCTGAGCCTTCTCCTGTGACAACTTCAAGTTGTCCACCACATGATTCCAGATCCGCTGCAACCTATCCACCACAGAATCCACCCCAGGACAGTCAGAAGGCTCCACATGACCCGAAGAAAAGCGAGGATGGAAACCAGAGTTGCAGAAAAAAGGCGAAACCAAGGTGGCGGAACTAGCCCGATTATTAAGGGCAAACTCAGCCAACGGCAAGAATGTCACCCAATCGTCCTGATCAGCAGAGACAAAACACCTCAAATAAGCCTCCAAAGTCTGATTGGTTCGCTCCGTCTGTCCATTAGTCTGAGGATGGAAAGCAGACGAAAACGACAAATCAATGCCCATCCTACTACAAAAGGATCGCCAGAACCTGGAAACGAACTGGGATCCTCTGTCTGACACAATATTCTCAGGGATGCCGTGCAAACGAACCACGTTCTGGAAAAACACAGGAACCAGATCGGAAGAGGAAGGCAGCTTAGGCAAAGGAACCAAATGGACCATCTTGGAGAAGCGATCACATATCACCCAGATAACGGACATGCCCTGAGATAGCGGAAGATCAGAAATGAAATCCATGGAGATATGTGTCCAAGGTCTCTTTGGGACAGGCAAGGGCAAGAGCAAACCGCTGGCACGAGAACAGCAAGGCTTAGCTCGAGCACAAGTCCCACAGGACTGCACAAATGACCGCACATCCCTTGACAAGGAAGGCCACCAAAAGGACCTGGCCACCAGATCTCTGGTGCCAAAAATTCCCGGGTGACCTGCCAACACCGAGGAATGAACCTCGGAAATGACTCTGCTGGTCCACTTATCCGGGACAAACAGTCTGTCAGGTGGACAAGACTCAGGCCTATCAGCCTGAAATCTCTGCAACACACGTCGCAGATCCGGAGAAATAGCTGACAAGATAACTCCATCTTTGAGAATACCAACAGGATCAGCGACTCCAGGAGCATCAGGCACAAAGCTCCTAGAAAGAGCATCGGCCTTCACATTCTTTGAACCTGGTAAATACGAGACAACAAAATCAAAGCGGGAGAAAAACAATGACCAGCGGGCCTGTCTCGGATTAAGGCGTTTAGCAGACTCGAGATACATCAGATTTTTGTGATCAGTCAAGACCACCACGCGATGCTTAGCACCCTCGAGCCAATGACGCCACTCCTCAAATGCCCATTTCATGGCCAACAACTCCCGATTGCCCACATCATAATTTCGCTCGGCAGGCGAAAACTTCCTAGAGAAAAAGGCACAAGGTTTCATAACAGAGCAACCAGGGCCTCTCTGCGACAAAACGGCCCCTGCCCCAATCTCCGAAGCATCCACCTCAACCTGAAAGGGAAGTGAGACGTCAGGCTGGCACAAAACAGGCGCCGAAGTAAACCGGCGTTTCAACTCCTGGAAAGCCTCCACGGCAGCAGGAGCCCAGTTAGCTACATCGGAGCCCTTCTTGGTCATATCCGTCAAAGGTTTCACAATGCTAGAAAAATTAGCGATAAAATGACGGTAGAAGTTAGCGAAGCCCAAGAACTTCTGAAGACTCTTAACTGACGAGGGCTGAGTCCAATCAAGAATAGCTCGGACCTTGACTGGGTCCATCTCCACAGCAGAAGGGGAAAAAATGAACCCCAAAAAGGGAACCTTCTGCACACCAAAGAGACACTTTGAGCCCTTGACAAACAAAGAATTTTCACGCAAAATTTTAAAGACCAACCTGACCTGCTCCACATGCGAATCCCAATTATCAGAAAAAACCAAAATATCATCCAGATAAACAATCAAAAATTTATCCAGATACTTCCGGAAAATGTCATGCATAAAGGACTGAAAAACTGAAGGCGCATTGGAGAGCCCAAAAGGCATCACCAAGTACTCAAAATGACCTTCGGGCGTATTGAATGCGGTTTTCCATTCATCACCTTGCTTAATGCGCACAAGGTTGTACGCACCACGAAGGTCTATCTTGGTGAACCACTTGGCACCCTTAATCCGGGCAAACAAGTCAGACAACAGCGGTAAAGGATACTGAAATTTGACAGTGATCTTATTTAAAAGTCGATAATCAATACAAGGTCTCAAAGATCCGTCCTTTTTTGCCACAAAAAAGAATCCCGCACCAAGAGGGGAAGAAGACGGACGAATATGTCCTTTCTCCAGAGACTCCTTGATATATGAACGCATAGCGGTATGTTCAGGTACCGACAGATTAAACAGTCTTCCCTTAGGAAATTTACTGCCTGGGATCAAATCTATAGCACAGTCACAGTCCCTATGAGGAGGCAGTGCACTGGACTCAGACTCACTGAAGACATCCTGATAATCAGACAAATACTCCGGAACTTCCGAAGGCGTAGAAGAAGCAATAGACACAGGCAGGGAATCCCCATGAATACCACGACAGCCCCAACTTGAGACTGACATAGCCTTCCAGTCCAGGACTGGATTATGGGTCTGTAACCATGGCAGCCCTAAAACAACCAAATCATGCATTTTATGTAAAACCAGGAAACGTATCACCTCGCGGTGTTCAGGAGTCATGCACATGGTAACCTGTGTCCAATACTGCGGCTTATTTTCTGCCAATGGCGTAGCATCAATACCCCTAAGAGGGATAGGATTCTCCAATGGCTCAAGAATAAAACCACAGCGCTTAGCAAATGAAAGATCCATAAGACTCAGGGCAGCACCTGAATCTACAAACGCCATGACAGGATAAGATGACAATGAGCAAATCAAAGTTACAGACAGAATAAACTTAGGATGCAAATTACCAGCGGTGACAGGACTAACAACCTTAGCTATACGTTTAGAGCATGCTGAGATAACATGTGTAGAATCACCACAGTAGTAGCACAAGCCATTCCGGCGTCTATGAATTTTCCGCTCATTTCTAGTCAGGATTCTATCACATTGCACCGAATTAGGTGTCTGTTCAGACAACACCATGAGGGAATTTGCGGTTTTGCGCTCCCGCAACCGCCGGTCAATTTGAATAGCCAGTGCCATAGTATCATTCAGACCTGTGGGAATGGGAAAACCCACCATAACATTCTTAATATAGCCAGCAAGGCCTTTTCTGCCTGAATCTCAAGATTGGGTTCCTCATAAAGTAAACCGAGCGCCAGAAAAAACGCATCAAGATCAGCCAATGCCGGATCTCCTGGCGCCAGCGAAAAAGCCCAATCCTGAGGGTCGCCCCGTAAGAACGAAATAACAATTTTTACTTGCTGAGCAGAATCTCCAGATGAACAGGGTCTCAGGGACAAAAACAATTTACAATTATTCACGAAATTCCTAAACTTAAACCTGTCTCCGGAAAACAGTTCAGGAATCGGTATTTTAGGTTCTGACCTAGGATTTCTGATAACATAGTCTTGTATGCCCTGCACACGAGTAGCCAGCTGGTCCACACTTGTAATCAAGGTCTGGACATTCATGTCTGCAGCAAGCATAGCCACTCTGAGGTAAAGGGGAAGAAGAAAAAAAAAAACTCAGAATCTTCTTTCTTATAATCCCTCTTCTGCAATGCATTAAACATTTAATACGGGCCTGGCAAACTGTTATGACCCCAATGGCGAGGGTCTCAGAGGAATGTGGAAGTCTGCAGAATACAAAAATCCAGCTCATAGGGCAGTGGTAACTGGGTTGACCATATATCTACTCCTAACGCCAACACTAGAAGTAGCCGGGGATCATTCCTACGTTGATTCTAGATGACACGCGCCAGCCGGAGAATCTAGCTACCCCTAGTAGAGGGAAACAAAGACCTTTCTTGCCTCCAGAGAAGGGGACCCCAAAGCTGGATAGAAGCCCCCCACAAATAATGACGGTGAGGTAAGAGGAAATGACAAACACAGAAATGAACCAGGTTCAGCACAGAGAGGCCCGCTTACTGATAGCAGAATAAAGAAAGGTAACTTATATGGTCAACAAAAACCCTATCAAAATCCACACTGGAAATTCAAGAACCCCCGAACCGTCTAACGGTCCGGGGGGAGAACACCAGCCCTCTAGAGCTTCCAGCAAAGGTCAGGATATAGATTTGGAACAAGCTGGACAAAAATACAAAACCAAAACAAATAGCAAAAAGCAAAAGGCAGACTTAGCTGATATAACTGGAACCAGGATCAGTAGACAAGAGCACAGAAGACTAGCTCTGATAACTACGTTGCCAGGCATTGAACTGAAGGTCCAGGGAGCTTATATAGCAACACCCCTAACTAACGACCCAGGTGCGGATAAAAGGAATGACAGAAAAACCAGAGTCAAAAAACTAGTAACCACTAGAGGGAGCAAAAAGCAAATTCACAACAACAGGAGAGAGAAAGAGGACTCCACTGACCATAAGAGCTTGTACATTACAGGAGAGAGAAAGAGGACTCCACTGACCATAAGAGCTTATACTCTACAGGAGAGAGAGGATCCTGCTGACCATAAGAGCTAACACTCTACTGGAGATAGATAGATGATCCCACTGACCATAAGAGCTAACACTCTACTGGAGAGAGAGATAGGACTCCACTGACCATAAGTGCTTACACTCTACAGGAGAGAGAGAGAGAGGACCCCACCGACCATAAGAGCTTACACTCTACAGAAGAGAGAGAGGACTCCACTGACAATAACAGCTTACACTCTACAGGAGAGAGAGAGAGGATCCGGCTGACCATAAGAGATTACACTCTACAGAAGAGAGAGAGGACTCCACTGACAATAACAGCTTACACTCTACAGGAGAGAGAGAGAGGATCCGGCTGACCATAAGAGATTACACTCTACAGAAGAGAGAGAGGACTCCACTGACAATAAGAGCTTACACTCTACAGGAGAGAGAGGATCTGGCTGACCATAAGAGCTTACATTCTACAGGAGAGAGAGAGAGAGAGAGAGAGAGGATCCTGCTAACCATAGGAGCTTACACTCTACAGGAGAGAGATAGAGGATCCCACTGACCATAAGAGCTTACACTCTACTGGAGAGAGATATAGGATCCTGCTGACCATAAGAGCTTACACTCTACAGGAGAGAGAGATAGGACTCCGCTGACCATATAAGCTTACACTCTTCTGGAGAGAGATAGATGATCCCACTGACCATAAGAGCTTACACTCTACTGGAGAGAGATGACCCCAAGGATCATAAGAGCTTACACTCTACAGGAGAGAGAGATAGGACTCCACTGACCATAAGAACTTACACTCTACAGGAGAGAGAGAGAGATAGGATCCTGCTGGCCATAAGAGCTTACACTCTACTGGAAAGAGAGAGTATCCAACTAACCATAAGAGCTTACACTCTATAGGAGAGAGAGCTAGGACTCCGCTGACCATATAAGCTTACACTCTACTGGAGAGAGATAGAGGATCCCACTGACCATAAGAGCTTACACTCTACTGGAGAGAGATGACCCCAAGGACCATAAGAGCTTACACTCTACAGGAGAGAAAGAGATAGGACTCCACTGACAATAAGAGCTTACACTCTACTGGAGAGAGATAGAAGATCCCACTGACCATAAGAGCTTACACTCTACAGGAGAGAGATAGAGGTCTCCACTGACCATAAGAGCTTACACTCTACAGAAGAGAGAGAGAGGACCCCACTGACCATAAGAGCTTACACTCTACAGGAGAGAGAGAGGATCTGGCTGACCATAAGAGATTACACTCTACAGTAGAGAGAGGACTCCACCGACCATGAGCTTACACTCTACTGGAGAGAGATAGAGGATCCCACTGACCATAAGAGCTTACACTCTACAGGAGAGAGATAGAGAACTCCACTGACCATAAGAGCTTACACTCTACAGGAGAGAGATAGAGGATCCTGCTGACCACAAGAGCTTACACTACAGGAGAGAGAGAGAGAGAGAGAGAGAGAGAGAGAGAGAGGACCCCACCGACCATAAGAGCTAACACTCCACTGGAGAGAGAAAGAGGATCCCACTGACCATAAGAGCTTACGCTCTACAGAAATGAGAGAGGACCTTGCTGACCATAAGAGCTTACACTCTACAGGTCAGAAATGACCCCACCGACCTTAAGAGCTTACACTTTACTGGAGAGAGAGATAGGACTCCGCTGACCATAGAAGCTTACACTCTACTGGAGAGATATAGAGGACCCTGCTGACCATAAGAGCTTACTCTCTAAAGAAGAGAGAGAGGATCCGGCTGACCATAAGAGATTACACTCTACAGGACAGAGATGACCCCACTGACCATAAGAGCTTACACTCTACAGGAGAGATAGGACTCCGCTGACCATAGAAGCTTACACTTTACTGGAGAGAGAGAGGGAGAGAGAGAGAGAGAGAGAGAGAGAGGACTCCACTGACCATAAGAGCTTACACTCTAAAGGAGAGAGAGAGGACCCTGCTGACCATAAGAGATTACACTCTACAGGAGAGAGAGAGAGAGAGAGAGAGAGAGGACCCCACCGACCATAAGAGCTAACACTCCACTGGAGAGAGATAGAGGATTCCACCAACCATAAGAGCTTACACTCTACAGGAGACAGAGAGGACCCCACTGAGTATAAGAGCTAACACTCTACTGGAGAGAGATAGAGGACCCCAGTGACTATAAGATCTTTCCCTCCTGTAGAGTATAAGCTTTTATGGTCACTGGGGTCCTCTCTCTCCAGTAGAGTGTGAGATTTGGGCCGGGTTCACACGGTTGTCGATTCTCCCATGCAAGAGAATTGGGGCAAGTAATCCAAATACTCTTGGATCAAACTCTGTCCGAGTTTGAGCCGAGTGTCAGTGCATTGTGCTCAGATTTTCTCGCACCAACCTTGTCCAGTGGCCACGTCAGTAATCTGTGGCCACCGATTGGGAGTCCTGTGAACATCCACCAACCTGCTTCAATTCCTGGTGCCTCTCCTGATTAGAAGGCCTGGTGACATCATGAGCTTCATGCCACAATGATGGTTTCACACCTAGTGTACTAATCAGAAAAGGTGCCAGGTGTAGGAGAAGGTGCGTAAGGCTTATATCTAACAGCCACAGACTACTGAAGTGTACGCTGATATATGGTGTTATTTCAAGTGGGAACTCTGCAAACCAACACATACCTGCTTAGATACCCGGCGCTTCTCCTGATTAGAAGGCCTGGTGACATCATGCACTCATCATACCATAATGATGACATCATGCCAGATCTACTAATCAAAAGAGGTGCCAGGGATTCAAGCAGGTAGAAGGAGGTTCGTAAGGTTAGGGTGGCACCTGATATGGTGTTATTTGTAGTGGAAGCCCTATGCACCTCTTCCTAACTACTTGACATCTCTTCTGATTATAGGCCTGGTGACCTCATGTGCGCATCATGTCACAACGATGATGTCATGCTGAGTCTAATGATCACAAAAGAGTGCCAGGGTTCCAAGGATATACTAGGAGGTTCGTATGGCTTCCATCCAGCATCTATGGACTAGTGACATTTCAGCTAATATATGGTGGTGTTTCTTGTGTGGGGCCACAGGGCATAATGATTTTATGAAAAACAACTTGCCACTTGCTGACATCAAACATAATGCTTAAAGACAACAATACAAAGACAACCGAGTATGACATCACAGAACCAGAAAGTGTTCAGATTTAGGACATAGTAATGGATGTCGGATGTTTTTGATTTAATAGCACCCAAATAGTATTTACAAGAAATAACATTATCAATGGGTGTCATTACTGATTATATCAAAATAGTCAACATCATAATTAGTTATACATGGCATGGTATTAAAACAGAAGTCACTGGGCCTGATAATATCAGAAACTATACTGCCTCCAGTGACAGCGATGGCACCTCATAAAGAATAATATGAAAAAAAAAAATAAGAACAATATTTTATTTGCTTACACAGCGCTTTACAGACATTATCATCACTGTCCCCATTGGGGCTCACTATCTCAATTCCCTACCGGTATGTCTTTGGAATGTGGGAGGAAACTGGAGAACCCGGAGGAAACCCAAGCAAACACGGGGAGAACATACAAACTCCTTGCAGATGATAATCACAGGTCCACTGTGCTACCACTACCATAAGCGATAACACCAATGACTCTGATGCTCGCTTTAGTGGGTTCATCATCATCATCATCATCATAATCAATCCTTCTTACGCCCCATTGGATAATTTCATAAACTTACCATAATGTAATGAGAGGTTATTAAAAGTGCGTCCCCGATGTCAGAACTGTTATTTAACAATTCTGCAAGCAATGCAAAACTGCCCCTTTATTTTTTTATTTCTTATTTTAATACTAGTCTTTTCTTACAGGGAAGATATAATCAGAATTTTTTTTATTATTTTTGGCAATTTTTTTTCACATCACAGTCTATAATAACAATAAAAACAAATAAATCTTGCCCTTTTCACACTGGCCACTAGGTTTTTTTTTTTAGACAAACGTTTTATTGCTTCAAGAAATCAGCATGTTCATTAGCTGCAATGCACAGACACTGACCTTAACTTTTGTGTTGGGGCATCTAATGAGTGTGTGCAATGGTCATTCTGAAGGAAAGGGGAGAGGGCAGGGTCATCTGTGACCTCGGCTATTGTGATTGGTAAATCCCGTGTAATATCTTGTGTATCGCAGTATTACCTGTCGTCGTAATCCTAATCCTGCCTCTGATGATGAGGAGCCTGCTGAAAACTCTTCCTGAAATTAGTTGAAAGGAGGTATAAGTTTAAGTTTAAGGCCGGGTGCACACGATCTCTAAGCGGCAGCACTTTGAACGCAGCACATGTTCACTGCGTCTAAAGCGCTGAAGTCTATTGTTCACAGTTGAATCTGCAAGTGTTCACCCTGTCCAATACATGCTCGCGTCTCCGCAAGAGAAATAGACATGCTGCGATCTGGAGAAACGCGCCGCATGTCCGTCTCCGCAGGTCTGTGGACGCATAGTGGGCATGGGCTTTCTTGAAATCCCATCCAATATGCTGTAACATCTGGACGCTGCGGGTCAGATGCTGCACAAGTGCACAGCGTCCAACCCGCGGCCTTTACTGACCGTGTGCACATACCCTAAGAGAAACCTACATTGGCCACTATGAAAATGCCAAGATCAATAACATTATTTTTTAATAGAGATTGAAATTATGATATAAAAACAGGTAATAAAAAAAATACATATAACACGAAACCTGATTAAAACAATATGCCATTTTCTGATCTTAGCTTATATGTGTTACAAGGGCTGCTATTGGACCCACTGCTACACTTGCACCCCGGATAGCTACAATGCCTGCATATAATTCACACAGATATAAGTGTGTGTAGTAGGTGTGTAGAGTCTATGTATTGGGTGTGAAGTATGTGTGTAGTATGAGTGTAGAGTGTGTGTGTGTGTGTGTGTGTGTGTGTGTGTGTGTGTGTGTGTGTGTGTGTGTGTGTGTGTGTGTGTGTGTATATAGTATGTGTGTAGTGTGGGCGGGCTTTTGACCCCAGGCTTTAAAAAAAAAAAAAACCTTGCTCAGGTGCCACCCCCCACATCCTGGCGCCCTAGGCACGTGCCCTCATGTGCCTAGTGGCAAATACGGCCCTGAAAAAGAGGAACCACTATTAGCTGCCACCACCAATTGTTTATACAGGCTGATTGTACACATTACAGGTAGCGTATGGCTTCAATGGTGCGGTTTAGAGAGCAAGAGGAACAGAGCTATAAAATTTTATATATGTAACCTGGAAAGGTAGGCAGTGTTTATAAAAAACATAGAAAGAAGATACAAAAGGAAAACAAAACAATATGATATATAATTACATAAAGATAAAAAGGAATAACGAAAGAAAATTACTAAACCTGATGTCATGGAAATGGCTCAGAGCTTAGCAGAAGGAAGCAGATTTGGAAAATGGAACACTCTCATAGCAAACTTTGTCTTCCCAAATGAAGAAAGACAAAGACCCAAACTTACATTTTTATTAGATCAAGGTTACGCCCACCTACCCACCCTTGATGAGCGCACATGGGTTGTGGGATGTGCCAGCTCCTTCAGAAATTCATGAGTTCATCTTACAGGATATCTTCGCCCATGGAGGTCCCAGGCGGTAGATATTGTCGTCATGTTTCTTATCACAATTTTATCGGTCTATGGAGATAAAACATGACATAGATAGCACCATCTATAAAACCATTATTAAGATGGAGGCATTAGAATGGCCTTGCTGTGATGTGAGTGAATTTGTTATATTTTCTATGTCGTAGCGAAGGGACGGACATATCTCCTATAAATATTAGATATATGTGAAACCATAATACTTATTTCTGACCACTGGGTCCTAAATATCTAAGGATTATTTTATCAGTGCTTTGTTCAGAGGAAGCCCTTTGGTTTGGAATGCCTACTTCCCTGCCTCTGTGTAAACAAATCTCAGTCTTGATGTCGCTTTTCTCCAGCAAAACTTTGCTGTCATTACCTGGACACTCTAGGAGGCCCCTACTTCAATGGAGGTTAAATTGTTAGCCCTCTCTTTACTTCCCCTGTTTTAACTAGTTTCTTTCTTTCCTAAGTCCCTGAGTATATTTGCATTTTAATATTAGGCATTTGACGTCCACATGAATGCTACATGTGTGATTGGCTGTTCATCAATATCCTGTACCTGTGTAACCTTCCCTGTATAACGTGTGCTGGCACGCAGCTTATTGGTGTGACACCCCAGGAATCCAGTTGTCACAGTGGCATTTTCTGCCTCTCAAGGAGGGTGATGCCATGCCTGGAGGTGAGGAGTCCCCTTAGCAGGTAACACTAGCATACAACAGGCCAGATGGGGAAGCTCTAGACCCGATTTCAGGGTAGCTTCCCTATAAGCATATAGAGCCCAGAGTCACCACTAGAAGGGACACCTGTAAAAAGGCTCGAGTTGCCCGCCATGTGGGTAATGTCCAACTAAAAGGACAGAGAGGGAAAGAGGACCTTGTGTGAAGCCTTAGGCAGCAAGGGACTTATACCACAGCGCAGTAAGGAAGGCTTCCAACCCCACCTGGATAGGGGGATTCCGAATTGCTTCCAGGCTGGCCGGGTCTCTCTATCACCTGTGATTCGAACCCTGGACTGCGGCTGCACACTACCAGTAAAAGGTAAAGAGACTGCAACCTTGTGTCCTCCAATTCTTTCCAGCACTATACCATGTCATCTTTACCCACTACATCGGGAGCCCTGGGGACTAAGCTTCACCTGTGGGAAGCCATACCCATCGCTGCTGCAGTATCATCATCCCCCAGTGGACCCCTTTAAGCAGCGTCGGCCATCCCTAACCAAATACCACAGGTGGCGTCACGAACATTCTTTATTCAATACAACCCCTTCACGGACCTTCCTTTTAACTTGGACACTCAGGGCCATGGACCAGGTCGCTGCCACCATGACTATCCCTTTAACGACTGCTGTACCCGGTACCGAGTATCCCCTAGGCGCTAGTTGGTGTTCCAACTTGGCGTCATGAACAGGATGGACCGACCCAATGAATCATGTGCACCATAGACTTTGTTGAACTGTGCAAAAACTTGTCGCCATTACCGCACCACGAGGCACGCAGGAAAAGAAAGGCGTTCCATTGTGGGTGGAACCCAGAAGAAAGAGCGCAAAAGTAAAGCTCTGGCGCATTCTGTTGTGAGCAGGTGGAAAGCAGGAAGCCCCTACTTGGAGAACCAGAAGGAGCACCGTCCAGACCGCAGGTGGAGCTGCTGCAGACTACGGTAATAGAACGTCAGGCCTGGCTGAGGTTAACTGGGGTGGAATGAACATGTCTACTCTGGGCAGAGATTTAGTGGCAGACACAGCCGCAGCCCCCATAGTACAGCAGAATCCGGTGGCAGACGCAGCTTACAGAGTGCAGCAAGATCTGGCAGCCGCCATAATGCTGCCATCAATGTCGTACGTACCGGGAGCAGCCTGGTTACCGCAGTACTCAGGGGAGTCACACACCCTGAGTGACTTTAAGGAGAGACTCTGCAGTCTGTTTGAAGTGTACCCCCTGTCTGAAAATCAAAAGGTCAGCGTCCTCATTGGTCAGTTAACTGGTGCGACCCAGAGGGAAGTAAAGTCCTGGCTAGACACTGATAAATTGTCAAACAAATCTTGGCCAGGCTGAAGGACACCTTTGATACACGCACTGCAGCAGAAATAAAAATGAGATTCTTTGGGCGCAAACAAAGGGTGCAGGACAGTATACAGGACTATGCTCTTAACCATTCGGAAGTGACATCCTTTCCTCAGACCCTCATGGAAGACGACGCGCAGACCCTAGATGATGACCCTGCTGCAGACCTACGTCTCCAGATCCAGGTGCTGACCAAAAGTGTGGCTGCACTAACCAAAACTGTGCAGTCCATGCAAGTGTCCCCAAAAGAGAAGATCCAGCTGGCCTCCAATCCAGGAGGATGCATACAACACTTTCCTGACTCCAGGCCAGAAGGGGAAGCTCTAGACCCAGTTTCAGGGTTGCTTCTCTATAAGTTCTGGCTTGGAGGAGGAGTTAGAGGTCAGTCTGTGTGAGACAGTGAAGGGAGAGGAAGGATGTGAGGAGAGGAGAACTAGGAGTAGAGCTGCGATAGAGCTCACTCCCAGGATTGAGTGCAAGAAGCCAGACACCGGGGTCTGAGGTTGTGTGGGAACTGTATGCCCCACAGCAGAAACCGGCAGGCAGGAAATTTCAAGTCGCCTGTCCACCACTACACCCGAAGGCACAGCAGCATATAGAGCCCGTTGTCACCACTAGAAGGGACACCTGTAAAAAGGCTCGAGTTGCCTGCCATGCGGGTAATGTCCAACTAAAAGGACAGTGAGAGAAAGAGGGGACCTTTAATGACCACCGGACCCGATACAGAGTATCCTCTAGGCCCTAGCAGGCGTTCCAATGGCATCCTTTTAAAAACTGGTATCTGAGCCTGCCGTTGTAAACATGGCATTTTTTAATAATCGGTTGTTTTCACACGTAGCTTTTTTTTTGCTGTGGTTTCTTTTTTCTGCATGAAAAATGTAGGTTACGGCTAGAAAACTGTAGCGAAAGTTACATGCATTTTTTTGCACTGCTTATGGTGCCAGATAAACGGATGTAAAAAGATAAAACTACAGTAAAGGTACCTTCACACTAAGCGACGCTGCAGCGATACAGACAACGATGCCGATCGCTGCAGCGTTGCGGTTTAGTCGCTGTGTGGTTGCTGGAGAGCTGTCACACAGACGGCTCTCCAGCGACCAACGATGCCGAAGTCCCCTGGTAACCAGGGTAAACATCGGGTTACTAAGCGCAGGGCCGTGCTTAGTAACCCGATGTTTACCCTGGTTACCATTGTAAAAGAAAAAAAACAAAAACACATACTCACATTCCGGTGCCCGGCGTCCGCTTCCCTGCACTCCTCCTGCATCCTGTGTCAGCGCCGAACATCTCCGGCATCTCCCACAGAGCAGAGCGGTGACGTCACCGCTCTGCTTTACGGCTGGCACTTACACAGGATGCAGAAGGAGTGCAGGGAAGCGGACGCCGGGCACCGGAATGTGAGTATGTGTTTTTTTTTTTTACTTTTACAATGGTAACCAGGGTAAACATCGGGTTACTAAGCGCGGCCCTGCGCTTAGTAACCCGATGTTTACCCTGGTTACCAGTGAAGACATTGCTGGATCGGTGTCACACATACCGATTCAGCGATGTCAGCAGGAGATCCAGCTACGAAATAAAGTTCTGGACTTTTAGCAACGACCAGCGATCTCACAGCGGGATCCTGATCGCTGCTGCGTGTCAAACACAACGATATCGCTATCCAGGATGCTGCAACGTCACGGATCGCTAGCAATATCGTTGTAAAGTCGCTTAGTGTGAAGGTACCTTAAAAACGCAGAAGGAATTGAGATATTGCGTTTTGTAAAAAAAAAAAAAAAAGAAGCACACCACAGGTCAAAATGCTCAAGGAAAAGAAATGCACTGTATGAATGAGATTTTAGAAATCTTATTCATTTGACTGAGACTTTGAAACGCTATGAAAAAATGCATTGGAAAAACACATTACAATAAATGATGAATCCATCATCTAGCACCCCAATTGATTTGGAGAACTGGGGTCCTCTTTGTGAGTGGAACAGTAGTGCACATTTTTGGCACACTACTGTGACACTGACGGCACTGCTGCTGGCCATGGGACTAATGGCTTGGCTGTTGGATTTGGGACTGATGGCTTGGCTGTTGACTACGAGACTGATGGCCATGAAACTGTTGGCTTGGCTGTTGGCCATGAGATTGTTGACTTGGTTCTCTTCAACTGTCTCATGGAAGTGGAGTGGTGGTCATGCTTGCTCGCTACTGCTCCATTCACAATAGGGACCTTCATTCTTAAAATTGGTGTCCCAGTGGACGGACCCCAGCCATCATCCATTTATCACCTGTCCTTTGGATGTACGTTGGTATCCTATATACAGTGGGTTATGGAAAGTATTCAGACCCCTTTAAATTTTTCACTCTTTGTTTCATTGCAGCCATTTGGTAAATTTAAAAAGTTCATTTTGATGTACACTCTGCACCCCATTTTGACTGAAAAAAAACAGAAATGTAGAAATTTTTGCAAATTTAATAAAAAAGAAAAACTGAAATATCACATGATAATACGTATTCAGATCCTTTGCTCAGACACTCATATTTAAGTCACATGCTGTCCATTTTCTTGTGATCCTCCTTGAGATGGTTCTACTCCTTAATTGGAGTCCAGCTGTGTTTAATTAAACTGATAGGACTTGATTTGGAAAGGCACACGCCTGTCTATATAAGACCTCACAGTTCACAGTGCATGTCAGACCAAATGAGAATCATGAGGTCAAAGGAACTGGCAAAGGAGCTCAGAGACAATTGTGGCAAGGCACAGATCTGGCCAAGCTTAGAACAGAATTTCTGCAGTACTCAAGGTTCCTAGCACAGTGGCCTCCATAATCCTTAAATGGAATAAGTTTGGGACCACCAGAAGTCTTCCAAGACCTTGCCGTCCAGCCAAACTGAGCAATCGTGGGAGAAGAGCCTTGGTGAGAGAGGTAAAGAACTCCCAGATCACCATGTCTGAGCTCCAGAGATGCAGTAGGGAGATGGGAGAAAGTTCCACAAAGTCAACTACCACTGCAGCCCTCCACCAATCGGGCCTTTATGGCAGAGTGGCCTGATGGAAGCCTCTCCTAAGTGTAAGACGTATGAAAACCCGCATAGAGAGTTTGCTAAAAAACACATGAAGGACTCCAAGACTATGAGAAATAAGATTGGTCTGATGAGATGAAGATAGACCTTTTTGGTGATAATTCTAAGCGGTATGTGTGGAGAAAACCAGGCACTGCTCATCACCTGCCCAATACAATCCCAACAGTGAAACATGGTGGTGGCAGCATCATGCTATGGGGGTGTTTTTCAGCTGCAGGGACAGGATGACTGGTTGTCATTGAAGGAAACATGAATGCGACCAAGTACAGAGATATCCTGGAAGAAAGCCTCTGAAGGTTCACCTTCCAACAAGACAATGACCCTAAGCACACATCTAAAATAACAAAGCACAACTCTGTAGCCATTCTTGACTGGCCCAGCTAGAGCCCTGACCTAAACCCAATTGAGCATCTCTGGAGAGACCTGAAAATGGCCGTCCACCAACGTTCACCATCCAACCTGACGGAACTGGAGAGGATCAGCAAGGAAGAATGGCAGAGGATCCCCAAATCCAGGTGTGAAAAGCTTGTTGCATCATTCCCAAGAAGACTCATGGCTGTACTAGCTCAAAAGGTGCTTCTACTCAATACTGAGCAAAGGGTCTGAATACTTATTTATGACCATGTGATAGTTCAATTTTTCTTTTTTATTAAATTTGCAAAAATTTCTACATTTCTGTCTTTTTTCAGTCAAGATGGGGTGCAGAGTATACATTAATGAGAAAAAAATGAATTTTTTTGAATTTATCAAATGGATGAAATGAAACAGAGTGAAAAATTTAAAGTGGTCTGAATACTCTCCGTACCCACTGTACATGTGTACTGGACTGTGTATAGTATACATTGCAGTGTGATTATCTACACTAAACAAGAAGCGAAGTTTATAGAAGTCCAAGTCATCGACGCGAGCTGCGGTATCTGTAGTGTACACAGAGATGTCTTCATTACAAACACAGGGCAGGTATCTATTATACAACGGGTTCTGCATGTCTTATGAGGGCCATGCACTGTGCGCCATCAATTAACTCTTCCTATCCCACCCATTCCACTTGTTCTCCTTCTGACCTTGGTTATGTAAATGCCATTATTTGCTTTTCATCTAGCTAGATTTTTTATTTTTTTTTTAAACTTCAGGGGCAAGAGATTATACTTCACGTTCCCAGACATGGAAAACATGTCCCATATGGGGTTATTTTATTTAGGGAAGCGGATGAAGCATTAGGAAGTTGCCAAGCACAAGTGGACACATTCTACGCATTTTCTGCATACAAGTTCATGAATTCACCCTGCGGATATGTCTTTATTTTTTTTTTCCTATCTTCTTCAAAGCAAAACCAGACGGAAAATCTGTCTGCCCCCACGCCCTTGGATTCTGTGGTTTTAACAATTGGGATCAATATGGAATGTATGAGAGAATTTTAGATGCCAAACAATGTGATTTGGAACAACATAGCGATGGTGACTGATCGGTCACTATGTGACGACGGTCATAGTCAGGAGGACTCAGCCGATGGAAAAACATCTGCTAGATTTAAAGGGTTTAAAAGCCTCACGAAATGCTGTAATCAGAAGTTCACATCTGATAGAGCATCTGAAGGCCATAAAGTTCAGGAAGCAGCTGATAAAGCATATGGAAGCACCATATCTAATGGGTAGAAGGCTGGTTAACTGCTGGTCCACCAGCGATTGTGTGTACGAGATGTCTGCAGTGTATTGCCAGGCAGAAAAGTATTCCTACATCTAAAACTAAACAAAGTAGCTATAATACAGCAAATAAAATATATTTTACACCTAAGGCCGGGGTCACACTTGTGAGTTCAAATCGAGTCTCTCGCATCAAGTCCCGGCACTGCCGCCGACACTCTGGTCACGAGTGCCGACTAGGGTTGAGCGAAACGGGTCGTTCATTTTCATAAGTCGCCGACTTTTGGCAAAGTCGGCGTCTCATGAAACCCGACCCGATCCCTGTGCGGGGTCGGCCATGCGGTACGCGATCATGGCGCGAAAGTCGCGTTTCGTATGACGCGATTAGCGCCATTTTTTCAGCCAATGAATGAGCGTGGGCAGAGTGATGACATAGGTGTTAGGGGAGTGAACGCCTATCGTCATGTTATCGCTTGTGCGCAGTAGGGATTTGGAATGTGCAATACGAAATTTTCTGTGCTGGGACGGAGGAGGAGGAGGAGGAGGAGGAGGAGGAGGAGGAGGAAGAAAAAAAAAAATTACATTCCTTCATCGGGTTTCGTGTTTCGGCCGAAACCCGACTTTTAACGGTGGTCGGCCGATTTCACTCGACTCGACTTTTAAGACAGTCGGGTTTCACAAAACCCGACTCGACCCTAAAAAACTAAAGGTCGCTCAACCCTAGTGCCGACGGCAGTGCTGGGACGTGATGCGCGAGTTTCTTGCATTGAACTCACAAGTATGACCCCAGTCTAACAGTGACTATGAGGCCAGAGCACAACAAACATGGTGTGACTCAGAAGTGACGTTCTCTCTGACTGTCCAGACCATTATCATGGCTTCTCCCTGCCAAGAAACTTCAGAGTTTGCTGCCCAGTTTTTTTCTGGTTTGTCACTTTTGCCATACAAATTTATACTATGCCTGTGAATATAATACCACCATTCACTGTGCACTATATGGTGCTAAAGACTTTGCCCTCTGAACAAAAAAATGTGCCTTCTTGAGTATATATTTAGTCACACTGTGTCTCTTGACTCTAAGATAAGCGGCAACTTTCTCCTATAATAAAACAAGAAATGTACCTTCTAACCCCAACTTCCATCTCTGGCCCTGGCTTCTGACAAGGCACCTGCCAGAGTGACACAGGCAGTGTAATGGCACCATTGCATCACCTGTATCTAAGAGATGATGCCAAGTGATGAAGCATGGAGGCAGGCTTTTGCTGTCGGATTAATTTGTAGTACTTTTTTAGGACACGGATACAATTGACTACAAGGAAGGAAGACCAACTTGTCATTCCACATCTCCCCTTTTCTGTGAACAGGCTACTATTTTAGCAGATGCTCTGGAGAAGTATGGAGAACCTGCTGAATTCAACCTTTGGCTATCCATGGATCTGTGGGATGGAAGTTGGAACAAGTCTTGGTTTGTCTGCATGAAAACTGAGCAAAGGATCTTCTGAAACCGTAAAGCGGGCTCATAAAGACTAAAGTGCCAAAGTGGTATGGCAAAAGAAAAGAAGACTTGTCACAGAGACCGTCAATGAGTTGGCTCAGACAGGATGTCTCCCAGACTCTGTGGGACTGAGAGAGGAGCTAACGCAGAGATTGTGTGGGCCTTGTGAGACTTTAGCACAGTGATGAATCAGAGGTGAGTTGGTCTTTCTATGTGAAACATTAGCCTGTTTGCAGCCAACCTTGAAACCCTGTGTGGGCAGTGTGTTATTTTGTCCTTGAGAAAAGGTGAAAATTAGAAAGGGGTCTCTGAGACATCTGCCTGGAGAGAAATTGGCTGCTTTATGGCTGTAAAGCAGCCTATAGTTCACGTACTAATATACTAGTGGGTGAGAGTTTAGGCCAAAAAAATTCTTAAAAGATAAAAGTAGTTCGATAGATGGATGTTGGCCAAATGATGGTTCAGCCGATCGTTCAGCTGACAACTATCTCGCACAGCTTTGCCCTATACAGGAGAGGTCCTGCGCTCTGAGAGGGCCACTGCCTGATATCTTAAGCAATGACTTATCTCTTAGAAAGCAAGAGGATTAGCAGAGCAAATTCGGTCTGTAGAGATTGCACTTTTTTTTGCCTTTTTTGTGCTGGTGCAGTCACTTTTCTAAAACATGGTGGAGCTTAGCAAAATAGTGGTATGACTACTAGACATGAGAAAAATTTACTATAATTAATTCAAAAAATTTATTTATACTGGCAAAAATTAATCAGTCATGAGCTCCCTGCCCTACTACTTGATTCTTTAAGTCACAGCTTGCTTTAGTTTTCCCTGATCACCCACTGGTCCTGCTGCAGGGAGTGCAATGACATCCCCACACTACCTGCGTTTGGCCAAAAACCGGAGAGAAGGGGACTGATCTGAGACTTAGGATTAGTCCTTGTTTGCAAGGGGTTACAAGGACTATGCGGCACCACTAACCCCTTAAGCCTTGTATAATGTATTTGACTCAGTTACTTTTACCAACGCATGCTGGTAAATGTAAAGATTTACCAAATCACCCAGGTAAAAGTCCAAAATCGTTCGTTTATATGGAATACATCTAACTTTTACCAACGCTGTTGAGAAATGTTGACATTTACCAAGACTTCACCTGTAAAAGTCCAATTTTACTTTTCATTTTGAGCTTTTACCGACGGCCTCGGTGAATGTCCAGATTGACCTGTAAATCCTAGGTTTTACCGTCCTTCTGACTTTTACAGTAACATATATACTAGATGGTGGCCTGATTCTAAAGCATCGGGTATTTTAGAATATGTATGTATGTATGTATGTATGTATGTATGTATGTATGCATGTATGTATGTATGTATATAGCAGCCACATAGTATATAGCACAGGCCACATAGTATATAGGAGCCATGTAGTATATAGCAGCCATGCAGTATATAACACAGCCACGTAGTATATTACACAGCCCACGTAATGCATAGCACAGGCCACGCAGTATATAATACAGGCCACACAGTATATAACACAGGCCACGCAGTATATAGCACAGCCCACGCAGTATATAACACAGCCCACATAGTATATAGCAGCCCACGCAGTATGTAACACAACCCACGCAGTATATAACACAGCCCACGCAGTATATAACTGTTATGGTCTGGGGATTTAGGAGCGACATGCGAATAGCTCTGAGCAGGTGGTAACTATACCGACCGCAGTTCCTAATCTTAACACAGACACTAGCAGTAGCCGTGGGATGTTCCTGTCACTCCCTGGACACCTCGTCACAGCCGGAGAACTAGCTACCCCTAAAGGTAGAAACAGGAAAGCTATCTTGCCTCAGAGAAAATCCCGAAAGGATAGGACAGCCCCCCACAAATAATGACTGTGAGTGGAGAAGGAAATGACATACGTAGTATGAAACAAGATTTAGCAAAGGAGGCCACTACTAGCTAGACAGAATTAGTACAGAACAGAAAACTGTGCGGTCAGTAATAAAAACTAGAAAAAGTCCACCGCAGAGAAATGCAAAAATCTCCACACCTGACTAAAGGTGTGGAGGGCAAACTCTGCTGCCCAGAGCTTCCAGCTTAGCTAAATAGATCCATACTGATAAGCTGGACAAATGAGCAAAACATAGAAAATGCCAAACAACAAAGTCCACAACAAGTGAACTGCAAAAAAAGACAAGCAAGGACTTAGCTTTGCTGAAATGGTCAGAGTGGCAGGGAAATCCTCAGAGAGCCATGACTCCAAGCTCAACAATTGACAACTGGCATTGAATTAGGAATAAGGCCAGACTAATATAGCCGAGCCAGAAAGACAACCAGTGAGAACAGCTGCTGATGCTAAATTCAAGAAGCAGCCATACCACTCAAAACCACAGGAGGGAGCCCAAGAGCAGAATTCACAAAAATGCTACTTATAACCACCGGAGGGAGCCCAAGAGCAGAATTCACAACATATAACACAGCCCACGCAGTATATAACACAGGCCACGCAGTATATAACACAGGCCACGCAGTATATAACACAGCCCACGCAGTATATAACACAGCCCACGCAGTATATAACACAGGCCACGCAGTATATAACACAGCCCACGCAGTATATAACACAGCCCACGCAGTATATAACACAGCCCACGCAATATATAACACAGTATATAACACAGTATATAACACAGCTCACGTAGTATATAACACTGCCCATGTAGTATATAGCAGCCACGCCGTATATAACACAGCCCACTTAATATATAGCACAGCCCAAGCAGTATAACACAGCCCACGTAGTATATAGCAGTGTGGGCACCATATCTCTGTTTAAGAAAATAATTAAAATTAAAAATAGTTATATACTCACCCTCCGGTGTCCAGCGAAGCTGTACCGATGCGCGCGCGGTTGCCGCCAGCTTCCGTTCCCAGAGATGCATTGCGAAATTACCCAGATGACTTAGCGGTAATTCCGCAATGCATCTCTGGGAACGAAAGCTGGCGGCAGCCGCACGCGCATCGGCGGACGTCGGAAGGTGAGAATAGCAGGTTTTTTGTTTTTTTATTATTTTTAACATTAGATTTTTTTTACTATTGATGCTGCATAGGCAGCATCAATAGTAAAAAGTTGGTCACACAGGGTTAATAGCAGCGTTAACAGAGTGCGTTACACCGCGGCATAACGCGGTCCGTTAACGCTGCCATTAACCCTGTGTGAGCGCTGACTGGAGGGGAGTATGGAGCGGGCGCCGGGCACTGACTGGACGGAAGTAGGGAGGGACTAATTCTCAGCTGGGATGTGCCCGTCGCTGATTGGTCACGGCCGCCAGGCCACGACCAATCAGCAACGTGGAATTTTCGTGACACAGACAGACAAACATAAGGAAGTGCCCCTTAGACAATTATGTATATACACTCACTGGCCACTTTATTAGGTACACCATGCTAGTAACGGGTTGGACCCCTTTTGCCTTCAGAACTGCCTCAATTCTTCATGGCATAGATTCAACAAGGTGCTGGAAGCATTCCTCAGAGATTTTGGTCCATATTGACATGATGGCATCACACAGTTGCCGCAGATTTGTCGGCTGCACATCCCTGATGCGAATCTCCCGTTCCACCACATCCCAAAGATTTCATGTTGTTTACGCCAAATTCTGACCCTACCATCCGAATGTCGCAGCAGAAATCGAGACTCATCAGACCAAGCAACGTTTTTCCAATCTTCTACTGTCCAATTTCGATGAGCTTGTGCAAATTGTAGACTCAGTTTCCTGTTCTTAGCTGAAAGGAGTGGTACCCGGTGTGGTCTTCTGCTGCTGTAGCCCATCTGCCTCAAAGTTCGACGCACTGTGCGTTCAGAGATGCTCTTAGGCCTACCTTGGTTGTAACGGGTGGCGATTTGAGTCACTGTTGCCTTTCTATCAGCTCGAACCAGTCTGCCCATTCTCCTCTGACCTCTGGCATCAACAAGGCATTTCCGCCCACAGAACTGCCGCTCACTGGATTTTTTTTCTTTTTCGGACCATTCTCTGTAAATCCTAGAGATGGTTGTGCGTGAAAATCCCAGTAGATCAGCAGTTTCTGAAATACTCAGACCAGCCCTTCTGGCACCAACAACCATGCCACGTTCAAAGGCACTCAAATCACCTTTCTTCCCCATACTGATGCTCGGTTTGAACTGCAGGAGATTGTCTTGACCATGTCTACATGCCTAAATGCACTGAGTTGCCGCCATGTGATTGGCTGATTAGAAATTAAGTGTTAACAAGAAGTTGGACAGGTGTACCTAATAAAGTGGCCAGTGAGTATATATATATATATATATATATATATATATATATATATATATATATATATATATATATGTGTGTGTATATTATATATATTCTCTACTGCACAGTGTATTTTATAGGGACAGAGCAGTTTAAAGTTTAGACACTAGATGGGGCATAGAGTTCTTTAGTGTTAGCCTCCCTGTGGATAGTTAACATAGGAGGTGCTAGCTATAGAGTAAGATAGCAGGACTTCCTGAGTTTGAGTCAGTCAGGGCGGGTAGCCCATAGTGCTTGAGTGGGCTATATGCCCGAGCCACCTAGCACCCCATAACATTGAAGCAGAGGCCCAGCCATCCAGAGACAGTGGGTCACCTAGTGAAGTGACAGGTACAGAGAGAAGAAATTTAAGAAACAAATGATTGAGTTTCCCAAGAAGAATACTGCAGGACAGAATGCGGCAGGACAGACGGGCGGGTCACTCAGGATGTGCCAGGACTCTGAACATTTTTGATTACCCTTTGTGCATTACTGCCCTTTTCCAAGATGGCGTCTTTGGTCTCATGTGCACTGAGTCTTCCTGCTATATAACTCCACCCCAGCCTTTAGTCTGTGCTACAGTATTCTGCCTTGCATCCAGCTTCTTACCCTGGTGGCTCCCTGGCTTTGCACCTGCTCTTGTGAACCTGTGTGGAGATCCTGCTACTTAGCTCTGAATTTCGGCTGCATACATCCGTTTCCAGTAATCCTCCTCCACCTGGCTGCTTGTGTTTGTTTCCATCTGCATTTGCTGGACATGTAAGCTGTTGCTGCTCTGCTTAAACCTGAGATTATCACCCAGGCCTTCCTGGTTGAGCTAAGACATTGATTGAACTGCCTTGTAAGCATATCTATCTGTGTTTGGACTAAACAAGGACTTACTCGTGTCAAGTATCCTCAAGTACAACTGTGCTTCATAGACTTTCTGCTTGATTGCGTTTTCCTCTAAAATTCCTATAGACTGTTAAGCTGCATTTAATATTTACACCAAGTGTTGTGGACGTGAGCTTTGCTCTGCACCTGTTTGAATCACCATTTGATAATATAGACTTTACCACTTATAAAATGGTGTCCTGTAGTTGTCTTGTTCCACGCAAAGAGTCTCCTGAGTTATCCCCTATAATTGTTACAGGATACTCTAGCCACAAAAGAGGAGACTGCTGGAACAATGACTGCAGAAAGCAGACTAGAGCTGGTGTTCTCAATAATTAGATCACTGCAGAAAGATGTTGAAGGTCTGCAAAAGAAGTTTGGAAGCATTGAATGCAATGAACAAGTGTTCGGACAAACTTTGCAGGACTTAAGCACCTGAATGGCGGCCCAGAAAAACAAACTTGCTGGCATGGAGTCCCAGTATGGACGGGCTTTTCAGGACATAAGCACACAAGTAGCGGCACAAGCCACTCTACCCTCTGGGCAACTGCTACCAGATAGCCCACCTAAGTTGCCCCATTCAGATTTAATGGTGATCGTGACAAATTTCGTGGCTTTGTGAACCAATGTATGCTATATTTTGATGTGCATGCTGACCGTTTTCCTAATGATAGATCCAAAGTATTGTGTGTAAAAATGCTGCTGACCGCACGAGCGCTTGCCTGGACGAATCCGATGATTGAGTCTCGTGACCCGCGGTTAAATAATTTGTACGATTTTTTGGCCGCTATGGCATTAATGTTTGATTACCCTAATCGCCGTGCAACTGCTGAGTCTGCTTTATTATCTTTATGCCAGGCTAAACATTCTGTTAGTGAGTATGCTACTGAATTCAGGAGATTAGCGGTAGATACTAATTGGGACAGTTATGAACAATTGCCTATTTTTAAAAAGGGGTCTGTCTAGCACTGTAAAGGATGAATTAGCTTGCTCTGAATCACCACAAGAGCTAGAAACATTTATACAGCATTGTGTGCCCATTGACATTCGCCTTACTGAATGTAGGCAGGAGAAGTTTGCTGCATATAACCGTATTTCTCACTTTTTCCTTGCTTCCAAAGAGCCTGCAGGTAAGACATCTCGAGAGGTAGAGGACGTGCCCATGCAAATTGATTCCGTTCAGAGGCGCGAGAGTAATGAGTGCAGGGAGCATTGCCTTCGTGAAAGTCTATGTTTCTACTGCGGCCAGTCTGACCACTTTTTAATCAACTGTCCCAAGCGGCATAACAAAGTGCTAGCGGTGGTAGAAGAATATGACAACTGTGATGATGAATCTGACATCTCTGAATGTAGCCTGCCTTTAAACGCTGTATTCCATTCACTTTCTATGACTTCACCACCCAAGGAGCTAAATGAAAAGAACTCTCACTGTTCTCTGCCAATTAAGATCCTGTGTTCAGGACAGCAGATTTCCAGTGCAGCTATGATTCACTCTGGTGCACGTGGCAATTTTATGGATATCACATTTGCCAAGGAACATGGTATTGAAATTCAGCAAAGAGCCTCTCCAATTACCATGGAAACAGTAGATGGGTCACCTTTAATCTCCGGGCCTGTGGATCAGGATACCGCACCCCTTGAGATTTTGTTGGAGCCTAATCATCAGGAGCAACTCTCTTTCTTGCTAATTTCTTCACATTTTCCTGTGATTTTAGGCATCCCTTGGCTGCCTTCTCAGAATCCAACTATCAACTGTGAGACCAAGGAGATTATCTTTCCAACAAGGAGCAACTCGGCATTAACTGAATCTGTCCCCGAGTCCACAGCTACGGAACCACCTATACAGGTATTTTCTTTACCTCCAGCATATAAAGAGTTCTCTGACATCTGTGACAAGAAGAATGCAGATCAGCTTCCTCCACACAGGCATTATGACTGTCCTATTGAGCTGCTTCCTGGGGCAGCTATTCCTTTTGGTAACGTATACCCTTTGGCGGCACCTGAGCTTCAAGCCTTAAAGGAGTATATTGATAAAAATCTGGCCAAAGGCTTCATACGTCCTTCTTCCTCACAAGCAGGGGCACCTATATTTTTTGTAAAGAAGAAGGATGGGTCCCTGAGACCCTGTGTGGACTATCGAGAGCTCAATAAGGTAACCATACGGAATAGTTACCCTTTGCCTCTGATTCCCGAATTACTGGAAAGAGTCCACCATGCTAAGGTGTTCTCTAAACTGGATCTTCGTAGGGCTTATAATTTGGTGTGTATTCATCCAGGGGATGAGTGGAAGACAGCATTCAGATGCTGGTATGGACACTTTGAATATCTCGTGATGCCCTTCGGGCTTTGTAATGCCCCTGCAACGTTTCAACACCTTGCTAATGACATTTTCAGAGATTTGTTGGACCAGTTTGTGGTGATCTATTTGGACGATATTCTAATCTTTTCGGACACTCTACAGGAACATGAAGAACATGTCAAAGCTGTTTTAAATGTCTGAAAGAGAACCATCTGTATATCAAGCCGGAGAAATGCGAGTTCCATCGTTCTCAGATACAGTTCTTAGGTTATATCATCTCTCCCCAGGGGCTGAACATGGAATCTGGTAAGATTCAGGCTATCCTTGATTGGCTGGTACCCAAGAACGTTAAGGAGGTCCAACGTTTTATTTGTTTTGCAAATTTCTACAGACGTTTTATTCGAAATTTGTCTGATATTGTCCGTCCCATTACTTCCTTGGCAAAGAAGGAAAAGCCCTTTAAGTGGTCATTACAGACTCAAGAAGCTATTGATCGGCTTAAGATCTGTTTCACCTCAGCACTGCTGTTGATACACCCAGACCCAACACTTTCTTTCATTGTGGAGGTGGACACTTCTGATAATGATTTGGGGGCTATTCTCTCCCAAAGAACTGGAGAGAAGGGTCTGCTACATCCTTGTGCTTTCTTTACCCGTAGACTAACCTCAGCAGAGAAGAATTACGGTGTGGGAGACAAGGAATTGCTGGCTATTATTGCGGCTTTCATGGAATGGAGGCATCATCTGCAAGGAGCTGCCAACAGATCGTAGCGCTAACTGACCATCGCAATTTAGAGTTCCACAGATCTGCTAGATGTCTTTCTCCTCATCAGGCTCATTGGAATTTATTTTTAAATCAATTTAATTTTGTTATCTCGTACCGTCCAGGTTCTCGTAATGGGAAGGCTGATGCTTTATCCCGAATCCATGCTGCGGATTCCGTACCTGGATCCCAGTCCAAGACCATTTTATCTGAAGCCAATTTCATCGGGGTTATCCACGATCAGGACTTGTGGAAAAAGTGCAGGGAGGCTTATGACGGTGATGTATTTCTGGCCAACCCACCTGTTGATATTAATCTTGTCTTTAAGGGTGGCATGTGGTTCAGAGATCGACGTATCTACGTCCCTGAGGCCGGCCGTCTGCAGATCCTCAAGTTGGTACATGACTCCAAGTTGGCTGGTCACAGGGGGGTACAGAAGACACAAGAGTTCTTAAGCCGATTTTTCTGGTGGCCAACTTGCCTGAAGGATACTAAGGACTATGTTCTCTCTTGCAAGGTATGTGCTCGTTACAAGACTCCTCATGTGGCACGTACGGGTCTTCTGCAACCTTTACCTGTTCCGTCCCGCCCTTGGGGTCTATATCAATGGACTTTATTGTAGAGCTGCCTACATCGGGGGGGGGGGGCATGAATACGATCATGGTGATAGTTGATCGCCTGACTAAAGCTGCTCATTTTGTTCCATGCACCGGCCTCCCCTCAGCTAAGGATACACTGAACTTGGTTATTCAGAATGTCTTCCGGCTGCATGGGGTCCCGGATGAGACCATCTCGGACCGTGGAGTACAGTTCACTTCAAGATTCTGGAAGGGGTTTTGCTCTGCACTCAATATTAATGTCTGTCTCTCTTCCGTTTACCATCCCCAGACAAATGGTCACACTGAGCGTACCAACCAAATGTTGGAACAATATCTAAGATGCGATGTCAGCCATCTCCAGGATGATTGGTTGGAGTTACTGCCATTAGTGGAATTTTCATATAACAATTCTCAGAGCGCCTCCACTAAGTTCACTCCTTTCTTTGCCAATCTGGGTTATCATCCGTGTATCTTACCTAGGTCTCCGATTAATTCTCCAGTTCCAGCAGTTGAGGAAAGGCTGACTGTGATGAGGCAAAATCTGGAGGTTCTGAAGGAATCCCTGACCACGGCTCAAGAATGTTATAAGAGATCGGCTGATAGATTCCGTAAACCTGCACCCATGTTCAAGGTAGGAGATTCCGTGTGGTTATCAACTAAGAATCTGAAGTTAAACGTTCCTTCACAAAAACTTGGACAGAAATTAATTGGCCCTTTCAAGATCAACAGTATTGTGAGCTCTGTGGCCTTCCGTCTGAAGCTGCCTAGGACTATGAAGGTACACCCAGTTTTTCATGTATCTTTACTAAAGCCTGTATCTCCTAATACCTTCCAGGGACGTGTTGTGCCACCTCCGCAGCCTGTGGTGATTGATGGGCAAGAACAATTTGTGGTGGAGGAAATTATTGATTCCAGGATTCGCAAGAATCGGCTCCAATATCTTATAAGATGGCAGGGATATTCCCCTGGAGGAAGACTCTTGGGAACCTGTGGAAAACATCAATGCCCAACAGAAGATCTCTCGTTTTCATCAGAGTTTTCTTGAGAAACCAGGTCCAGGATCGTCCTGAGGCTACTTCTAAGGAGGGAGTAATGTCAGGACTTTGAACATTTTTGATTACCTTTTGTACATTACTGCCCTTTTCCAAGATGGCGTCTTTGGTCTCATGTGCACTGAGTCTTCCTGCTATATAACTCCACCCGAGCCTTTAGTCTGTGCTAGAGTATTCTGCCTTGCATCCAGCTTCTTACCCTGGTGGCTCCCTGGCTTTGCACCTGCTCTTGTGAACCTGTGTGGAGATCCTGCTACTTAGCTCTGAGTTTCGGCTGCATACATCCGTTTCCAGTAATCCTCCTCCACCTGGCTGCTTGTGTTTGTTTCCATCTGCATTTGCTGGACATGTAAGCTGTTGCTGCTCTGCTTAAACCTGAGATTATCACCCAGGCCTTCCTGGTTGAGCTAAGACAATGCTTGAACTGCCTTATAAGCATATCTATCTGTGTTTGGACTAAACAAGGACTTACTCGTGTCAAGTATCCTCAAGTACAACTGCGCTTCATAGACTTTCTGCTTGATTGCGTTTTCCTCTAAAGTTCCTATAGACTGTTAAGCTGCATTTAATATTTACACCAAGTGTTGTGGACTTGAGCTTTGCTCTGCACCTGTTTCAATCACCGTGTGATAATATAGACTTTACCACTTATAAAACGGTGTCCGGTAGTTGTCTTGTTCCATGCAAAGAGTATCCTGAGTTATCCCCTATAATTGTTACAGGATGAGGAGATTGCTAGCATGTGTGGACTCCCTTGGTGTTGGGGCGAAATGGATGAGGTACCCTCTGTATACAGTGAGCATACACAACAAGGATGCCAGGCAAACATACAGCGAGGTACGACTCGATCTCAAGCCGTGTCAGAGAGAGAAGAGAAGGGAAAAATGCAGTATTGTGTAACATGGAAACTATTGTTGTTGATGGTGGAATGTATCTGGATGTGCTGCGAAGATCCAAAAGTAAAGTTTTGCAAGTTGACTATGTCTCTGTTCATTCAAATGAAGCCAAAGGCGACCCCACAAAAAGGAGGGTAGGCCCTGTCGGTGCCAGGAATGAAGAGATAAGTAGAGTACCAGAGAAGTGTGAATTTCCTGTAAAGGGAGGCCAGGGTATATCTTGCCAGAGAAACTTAGCAACGACTACTGCCCTGGACCACCTTTACATGCCCACATCTGCATATTGATTTCTATATCGCTTTTCCATTTACGATATAAAGAAGTGGCATTCAGGTGGAACACAGATCAGTTACAAAACTGGTGCACACAAACGGATCCAGAAGGGCTCAAGTGACTTTAATGTGGACCTTCTGGGTTCCATATTCTGTCTGTTTTGAATGCAACAAAAAGGGAATCAGTCAGAACTTTTTCTTTTGTTAAAAAAACAAAAACAAAACAAAATCAACAGACAAAACTCATTATAGTCCATGGGGCACTTCTGCATCCATCGCGGCTGTTTCACTGTCACAACACATGCATGGAGAGCCTGTTTGTTGGGCTCTCCATGCATGTGTAGCACCCCCACCGCCGCAGGGCCGAGGAGTACCCGGTACCGGGCCTGTGAGTCTCTGCTTTGGGGTTGTCACGGCGGCTAGGCCCCGGTCCATGACCCTGCCGTGGGGCGCACAGTGAAAGATATGATGGTGGTGATGCTGTGGTGGTGCGAGTCACAGTAAATAACGAGGACACCAGGTTGCAGTCTCTTTACCTCTTTACTGAAGATCTCTGGGTCCTCAGTCCGGAACACGGTTCACCAGGCTGCGCAAGTCCGGCCGGTCCAATGGCACCTCCAGAGTTCCCCTCACAGGTGGAAATCGGTGCCTTCCTTCTAGCGCTATGTGTTGTGGTCCTTCCCTGCTGTGCTTACGGAAAGTCCCCCACAACTGTTGTGTCTGTTTCTTAAGTTCCCTCACAACTCGATTAGATGATGTTCTGCTAATTCTCCGTCCCTCCCTGATGTTCTGGTTGGAACGGCACCCGTTTGATGGGTAGGCTCGGAGCTCTTCCGGGACCCTAGAGTCGCCCCTCTCCACAGGTTGCCCCCCAAGACTGCATAGGTGATTTAGGTGAGACAGCCCGCCTTTAACTGACTGTCCTGCCGCTGTTTGAAGTATTGCTTGAAGCTGAATGTTATAATACTCCCTCGGCGTTCCGGCCACCGGTAGTGCGCCTCAGTAGGATGTTGCCTCGGTCTTACAGCACGACCCCTACTGGTATTTCTCCTTTTGCGTGATCTCGTTTCTCACTCAGCACAATCTATCTCGCTTCTAGTCCTTCCTTGGGCACCGCCGCTATGCTGAGCAGGCACGGTCCCGTTACGTTCGTTCAAGTTGCCAAGCCTCGGTCAGGATCCCACCCCTGACAGAGACCCTACTGTATCTTCCCCCACAACACCCTCTGCCACAAGGTGTTGCCTGGTTCCAACCCAGTCAGCTTTCTGATCTAACTTCCTGCCTGACCCCCAGTTTACCCACTATGGTGGGGAGTGGCCTAGTGAATAGAACCCTTAGCTCCCCCCGGAGGCCCAGCTGTGAAATGTATTGGTGTCTGTGATACCTGATCAGATGAACTCCTTCAGTGCCATCAGACGCACCATAGCTCCCCATAGTGGCGGAGCCACAGTACTGCAACGACCAGGACTCTGGGGCGCTGCACTCCCCCCTGGTTAAACATAGTACTCCGGGACTGGGAAGAAAACAACAATACAAGTTAGCAAAAAGACATACAGTTTTGTTGAGTGCAATAACAATAAGTATACTTGAACAGGCTTCCCTTTATGGGAGGTAAGGACACTTGAACGTTACAAACATGGTTAAATTTCATAGCAACATGCTACAAATAACTTTTCTTACCCAACCGGGTATTCTACTAAGTGCAACATTGTTAAACAATAATTTAACATTGCCTTTAAGGACATACACTCTAAATCCACTAAAGACCTTCCTATAATCACATTATAAGGTAATTTAACTTTTTCATTCTCCTTCTTTAAATCTGCAGGACCGCCTGTCCTATCGGCGCCAGACCTACTGCCTCTCCTTTCTTACAGGACCGCTCCTTTCAGCCCGAGCCTTCTGTCTTTTCAACTACTATACACAGTATAGAACATAACATTACTTTCAGTTTAAGAGCACTGAGCCATCTCTACATGACTCCTATGAGGACTCAGGGTTTACCTTCTATCCTAACTATCTATCACATTATCAAAACATTTTCTATTGAACATTAAGCCTTCTCATTATCTTTCTCTCTATCATGCATGCTGGACATCACGTCTATCCCTACGGGCCCACTGCATCTTTCTTCTATCTTTCAATTTTCTTTTCAGAGAACATCATCAGCATTTCTTCACAATTAACTGGTTAAATACATATAACTTACTCACATAAACATTATCATCACTTTCTTTGGTCAAGACATTATTGCTTCCAGTCTTAAAGCAATATCACGGTTTAAGCGCAACAAATGAACATCCCCTTTAAGAGAGGACCAAGTCTCTATGAGGTAGCGCGTTTTCTCAAGCTACCAGTCCATACTCAGCAAAGGTTCCAGTGTGGTATCTTCACAAAAAGTCCTTCTTTAAGTAAAACCAGTAGGGAGCACCTTCAATAAGGTGCAAACTATATACAAGAAGTTCGGATCATGCACTGTTCATGATTTCAGCAGTTCTGGAAACTTGTGCAACAAAACTTCAAAAGAATGAACAAAAAACAAAACAATAGGGATCCCAGGTCCACAGAAGGATCCCCTTTAGAGTTAACCCTGAACGGGTTCAGCAGCAAAAAGCAGGGAAACAAACAGTTAACTATTTACATATTCAGGTTTCCGAGGTTTAGTTGGACGGCTTCCAGGGCTGCACCTGGCACTTAACCCTCCTTGGCCTGGGCAAAGTGAGGTCCAGGGTTACACCCAGTGCTGGACAAACACCGTTAATCCGTCTTTCATGTATGGTTAAATCATGCGCAGCGATGGAGGTCTGCGCAGCTTGAGTATGGGCATTTGCTGCAGCAGAGGTAGCGGCTGCTGCAAGATCAGTCACGGGAATGGAGTCAGCAGTTGTGGCACTAGCAGTCACCGGAGTGGTGTCGGTCGTCAGGGCAGGGTCGTCCTTCATACCTGCTTCAGATGCGGTCTCTCCGGTGCCGGTCTGCTCTGCCTCCGCTGGGGTCTGGAATGCTGGTTGCGGGGCCTTGTGCTGCGGCGTTGTCATCTCTGCATGCAGCATACCGCTTTCCGGCAGGGCCTGGCTTTCCAGCTTCGGAGCACTGGAACTTCTTTCCTGCTCCGGACCAGACGAGGCTGCCGACAGGCGTCTGGCGAGGCTCCCGATGAAGATCTTCTTCCACCCGGCCTCAGTGCTCAGCTGCGTCCACCGGGGTCGGTCGTTGAGCTCGTCCACTCCGGCCTGCAGGAATTCAGCATCAGCGGTGGAGGCCTGGTTGCGGTGCCCCTCTGGGTGGCTGGGGGAGTCCTCTGCTCCGACCCCACGCTCCGGCTCCGGGCGGCTCGCCATGTCGTCCTCCATGTCGCTGACTTCTTCTTCCTGGTCTTTTTCCCGCTCTCTCCTTCGTGGGCGGTTTCGTTTTCTCTGTCTCTGCCCACCATTGAGGATCAGGAGGCGATCTCGGCTGCTGACGGACACGTCCTCAAGGGGCCGGAATGTTTAGACTGGGCGGCCATTGTCTTTCGCGCTCTTCAGCTTGTTCACGCCCACTTCCACGCCCTTCTTCTTCTCCTGCGCTCTCCTTAGCGCTGTAATGGCGGCGGTTTTGGCGGGAACTTTTGGCGGCAAGTGGCAATCCACAGTCTTTGCAATAAAGTACAGTCCAAGCACAGTAAATCACAGTTCCAAGGCACACCTGACCTGATTCTTCAGGCTTAAGTAGATCCTGTTCGTGACGCAAAAATTTGTAGCACCCCCACCGCCGCAGGGCCGAGGAGTACCCGGTACCGGGCCTGTGAGTCTCTGCTCTGGGGTTGTCACGGCGGCTAGGCCCCGGTCCGTGACCCTGCCGTGGGGCGCACAGTGAAAGATATGATGGTGGTGATGCTGTGGTGGTGCGGGTCGCAGTAAATAACGAGGACACCAGGTTGCAGTCTCTTTACCTCTTTACTGAAGATCTCTGGGTCCTCAGTCCGGAACACGGTTCACCAGGCTGCGCAAGTCCGGCCGGTCCAATGGCACCTCCAGAGTTCCCCTCACAGGTGGAAATCGGTGCCTTCCTTCTAGCGCTATGTGTTGTGGTCCTTCCCTGCTGTGCTTACGGAAAGTCCCCCACAACTGTTGTGTCTGTTTCTTAAGTTCCCTCACAACTCGATTAGATGATGTTCTGCTAATTCTCCGTCCCTCCCTGATGTTCTGGTTGGAACGGCACCCGTTTGACGGGTAGGCTCGGAGCTCTTCCGGGACCCTAGAGTCGCCCCTCTCCACAGGTTGCCCCCAAGACTGCATAGGTGATTTAGGTGAGACAGCCTGCCTTTAACTGACTGTCCTGCCGCTGTTTGAAGTATTGCTTGAAGCTGAATGTTATAATACTCCCTCGGCGTTCCGGCCACCGGTAGTGCGCCTCAGTAGGATGTTGCCTCGGTCTTACAGCACGACCCCTACTGGTATTTCTCCTTTTGCGTGATCTCGTTTCTCACTCAGCACAATCTATCTCGCTTCTAGTCCTTCCTTGGGCACCGCCGCTATGCTGAGCAGGCACGGTCCCGTTACGTTCGTTCAAGTTGCCAAGCCTCGGTCAGGATCCCACCCCTGACAGAGACCCTACTGTATCTTCCCCCACAACACCCTCTGCCACAAGGTGTTGCCTGGTTCCAACCCAGTCAGCTTTCTGATCTAACTTCCTGCCTGACCCCCAGTTTACCCACTATGGTGGGGAGTGGCCTAGTGAATAGAACCCTTAGCTTCCCCCGGAGGCCCAGCTGTGAAATGTATTGGTGTCTGTGATACCTGATCAGATGAACTCCTTCAGTGCCATCAGACGCACCATAGCTCCCCATAGTGGCGGAGCCACAGTACTGCAACGACCAGGACTCTGGGGCGCTGCACATGTGCTGTGACTGTCACACAGCCGCGACACATGCAGCTGAGGCACCGGATAGCTGATCAGCAGGAGCGATCCAGGTATCCGGGTTCCCTCTGCAACTTATTCAGTAAGCGCTATAGCTTAGGAGGAGCCGATCAAATTTGCTCATGTCTAGTGGAGACGTGTGGACACATACTCTTCCAACTTGTTGAAAAGCTGCCTCCTCCTACTATGGACTGTATCAGATGGTGCTGCTGGATGTTGTGGCTTGCAGAGGAAGGTTTTCCACAATTCAGCCAGGCTACCCCTTTCCTTCTAAGGTAATGGCAGTGACCCAGCTGGGTTGGCAACTTCTCCCTTCTCTGCCTTGTTCTTCAACTGCGTCCCTGCTGTCAGGTGTTAATGCAGTCAGTAGTGCATCTACCAGCGAGTGCTTATATTGCCACATTTCTTTATACGGCTGCATTAATGGAAGTAACACAATTCAGTAGCATACATAGTCCGTCCTGGTTATATACATCATACAATATTAATACTGTCCATATCGACCAAGACAGACCTAGGACCACATGTGGACAACTGCAGATATATCATATCATACAAAGCACCAAGAACGCAGTCAAAAAAACGTCCGATTTATGCAAAAATAGAAAACAACTTTATTGGATTAAAACACACAGGTGTACAGCATGGCGGGCAACAGATTTCCCCTATATAAGCCCACACACACATCTCATATAGAGGGACCGAACAGCAGTGCACTGATATTTATTATGGGTCCTATAGATAAATAGTCCATATATACTATAGGAACAACAAAGATAAAGGAGCATCCATATATAATATATGTGACCTTATGGACAAGTGTCCCAGACGTAGTACATACCACAGTGGTGAGTCACAAAGTATGTGCACAGCAGTCGCGTCCTCCCCAACGCGCGTTTCGGCGGGTGGCCTTCCTCAGGGGGGGGGGAAGGCCACCCGCCGAAACGCGCGTCGGGGAGGACGCGACTGCTGTGCACATACTTTGTGACTCACCACTGTGGTATGTACTACGTCTGGGACACTTGTCCATAAGGTCACATATATTATATATGGATGCTCCTTTATCTTTGTTGTTCCTATAGTATATATGGACTATTTATCTATAGGACCCATAATAAATATCAGGTCACTGCTGTTTGGTCCCTCTATATGAGATGTGTGTGTGGGCTTATATAGGCGAAATCTGTTGCCCGCCATGCTGTACACCTGTGTGTTTTAATCCAATAAAGTTGTTTTCTATTTTTGCATAAATCGGACGTTTTTTGACTGCGTTCTTGGTGCTTTGTATGATATTAATGGAAGTAAGCAGGGCCGGACTGACCATCTTGCAATTCTGGCAAATGGCATAAGGGCCTGTCTGGTTATGGGCTGCCTTGTCTGCTACGTTGTTAACAGAATCGTTGTTCTCAAGACACCCATACTGTTAACTGTTGTGATGTAGCACAAAGTCACTCACTCTGTCACTTACCCCAGCAGGCCACGAGTATCATTAGAAATATTGGTTTTGTAGAAAATCGTCCTTTCCTCCATCCAGGGTAATATTAGTAATATATCCTATCTGGTTCATGGGGACGGAGACAGCATGGGCATGTGTGATTTCAAATGCCAGGGCTGAATTTCAGCCCCAGTCCATACCTTGAAAGTAAGGATGGTATATTGTCCTTGGAGCAGGGATCCAACATGGTGGCCATCCAGTAATCAGCACTAGTAACAGTCTGGGCAAATCGGCAAGCCATCATTACGCTGCCACAGCAGCATGTATTGGCTTATGTGTGCCAGGTTGCCCAGAGACATTGACAAGCTGTTGTAGCCGGAGGGAGGTATATCGTCTGGGTCTTCTGTATCTCCCCCCCCAGCCATGCTCCAGTTATGCCCATGAGCTGCTTTGAGTGCCACCCTGCTGTGAACACAGTTCTTCCTCCTCCAAAACTGTTCCCTGGCTGGACCATTGTGTACCTCGCCACTGATGGTACAGGAACCCATCCTCCAAGCCATGTGTGGACGACTGGCCTGATAATGGTGTGAACGGTCCTGGTTCCCCCTCCTCCTGTGCCAGAACCTCATGAATTGCCTGAAGCATTTTTTTCAAATGGGAATAGACTTGTTATAGTAACTCTGATGATGGGGTCATTGTAACAAGGTGGCCCGGGGCGGTAGTCCTAGCTGAGTCAACTAAGCAACAGTCAGTATACACCTCGGAACCTTGTACATGAAATAGACAGAACAGATGCAGCCCCCAGACAAGTTACCTCTCCTCCTTAGTTACTGCAGTCCAGGAACAGAGTTATAATCCAACAGGGAAACTATTTGTTTTGTAGGATAAACAGGGTAAGAAAAAGGTAGTAGCAGTAAATATAGTAAAACTTCCTGCTCTTTCCCTATTCCTCTTCACTGCAGTGTCAGCAGCAGTAGTAGTGGAGATGCTTCAGTGGCTGGTATCTGGACGCTTATAGTCCCTTCAGTGGAGCACTCACTCAATCTCGGTGCCTGACAGTCCTGGCAGCAAATATTCTCCCCAGACGGGAGTCCCTTCTGACCCGGATGGGGACACACTCATGCCCCAGATGGGGGTTCCTTCTGTCCCAGATGGGGACACACTCATGCTGGAATCTGGACGCTTAAAGTCCCTTTGGCGGGGCACCTACGTAGTCCTGTGCCCACTTCGCTGCTCGTGGGCAGCAGTTTCTCACCCCTCCAGGGGGGTCCTTGGCTCCAGACGCTGGAGCACAACTTGCCACGGCCAAGCTTGGCCTGGCTCTGCTGCAGAAGCTGGAACTTCATGCTCCTTTGAGGCTGCAAGTCCAGCCCCCTAAAGTATCCCCTTCTGTCTCTGCCTCTAACATGTGCAAACAGATATGGCAGTGTAAAGCACAGAGAACAATACAGCACAACAGTAATACAATATCAGTTAAGACAGTACAGAGTAAAAGTGGTATCACACATTGCATCAACACATATGAAACATTGCAAACATAGCACATTAATATGTTAACAGATGCACCGTTCGGGTGCCGCATAAAGTGGATAGGCCCAGCATACGGGAGAGAGGGGGCAGACAAGGGTTCCTGCCACCTCCTTACACACTTCCCCCCCTAAAACATGGCATTCCCCAGCCATGATGACCTCCAAATAGGTAAAACAGTAATAAACATCAGGGTAACAGATGTCAGTTACAGCAAATGTAAGAGTCCAAGTCTCTTGCTCAAAACAGCTCTGATGGACCAAGCTCTCCCAGCTTTGACCAGAACATGGGCTTAGCAGCAAACAGGTGTGCTGGGCTTCAACAGGGGCCCGTCCAAGGTAAAAGGAGTCTTTGCCACAGTCGCACACACAGTCAGTTAAATAGGATTGTCCGGCCCGTGATCCCGCAAGGGATGTGCAAATAACTTGGAGAAGGGAAAGACAAACAATACCTAGTCCTTTAACGGTGACCATGGTGGCCACTCCTCACACCTCAGTCCTTTGGTGCCATGCAGGGCTCCTGCCCACTCAGGAACGTGGAATACCCTGGTGCCATACTGGGCTCCTTGCCCTTAAGAGATGCAGAATAGTCTCTTCACAGTCTTTCAGGTGCTATATATGGCCAACTGCCCTTTCAGGGACGCGGAACAGTCCCTTCCACTGCTCAGGTGCAACCAGCACAACACTTTTTTTTTTTTTAGTGAACAGAGCCACATCACCTAATGCAGGGTAACTGGGCAGCATAATAAGCTGCATTCGGGCCCTGCACCACTATGTATGTGTGGCCTAAAGATTCACTAGAAGAGGAGTCACCCCTGTTGTTCCTTCTGCGTCTCACACTCCTCAGCGGTGAGTCCAGGGTCTCCGGAGCTTCCGGCTTCTTTCTTCCAGCAGCGGCCAGCTCTACAAACTTGGAGCCTCCCACTCCCGGGACCCGACTATTGTCACCAATTTCTCTGAGGGCACCTCTCCCCTCTGGCTTACTGCGGGGGTAGCGACAATTGCAGGTGGCTGCACATAACACCGTGCTTTCCGTGCTGGTCACTCCTCGATGCTAGAGAGCACTTTTACTGCCACAGCATACAGTCCCTGGGGATGGAGTAGGTGCGGGGATTGGGATGAGGGTAAGCGTCGCACTCATTCTGACTGCATCCAGCTGCGATGGTCCTCCACTGCGGCAGCGCAAACTCAGGATTACGGCCACGACGGTCCCGCTTTCAACTGCTTCCGCCTTCTCGACTGCTCCTTCTGACTTCTTCAGTCTCACAGGTTCCTCACTCTCCATATCAGCAGGTAATGGCGTCTCTCTGGCAAGCATGTTGTCGGACTTCTTTGGGTTCCACCCATTCGTGGGCAGGACCACACTTCTCTGTTCCACCGATTTACTTAGGTTCTGCTGCACGGGCGGGCACTCTTTCTTCACCTGCACCCATTTAGTGCGGGCACACTTCGCAAAGGGTCATGGTATTCTTTCTTTTGGTGCCAAACTGCTTCTTTGATGCCCACAACAGGCAGCCTTATCCTTAGTTTTTGCACCAACGGCCGTCATCTTTTTGGCAGCTGTCAGCTCCATCTTTGAGTCCACAACATCCGCCATCTGCAATTCTGTCACGGCGGGCATCAGAATACAAGTCCCGAATCTGAAATCACAGAGCTCAGGCACTTCTTCATCACAAGCCCCAAATTCAAATTCACAAGTCTCAGGCACTTCTTCCATTACTCTCAGGGTTACAGGGATGCGGAGGTCGGATCCTGCCAACTACGCCAAGAGTAACAAAGTGGCCCGGGGCGGTAGTCCCAGCCGACTCAACTAAGGCACAGTCAGGATAAACAGGGAAAGAAAAAGGTAGAAAAGGTAATTGCAGTAAAACTTCCTGCTCTTTCCCTATTCCTCTTCACTGCAGTGTCAGCAGCAGCAGTAGTAATGGAGATGCTTCAGTGGCCGACATCTGGATGCTTATAGTCCCTTCGGTGGAGCACTCACTCAGTCTCAGTACCTGACAGTCTTGGCAGCAAATATTCTCCCCAGCTGGGGGTCCCTTCTCTCCCAGGCAGGGACACACTCATGCCCCAGATGGGGGCTCCTTCTGTCCCAGATGGGGACACACTCATGCTGGAATTTGGATGCTTAAAGTCCCTTCGGTGGGGCACCTGTTATGAGCTGGTGGTTTAGGAGCAACATGGGATGTGCTCTGGAGGAGGTGGTACCTGTACTGACCGCAGTTCCTGAGCTTAACACAACACTAGAAGTAGCCGTGGGATGTTCTTGTCACTCCCTAGACACCTCGTCACAGCCGGAGGACTAACTACCCCTAGAGATAGAAACAGGAAAGCTATCTTGCCTCAGAGAAAATTCCCAAAGGATAGGACAGCCCCCCACAAATATTGACTGTGAGTGGAGAGGGAAATTACATACGCAGAATGAAACCAGGATGTAGCAAAGGAGGCCAGTCTAGCTAGATAGATAGAACAGAACAGAATACTGTGCGGTCAGTATTAAAAACTAGAAAAATCCACCACAGAGTTTATAAAAATCTCCACACCTGACTAAAGGTGTGGAGGGTAAATCTGCTTCCCAGAGCTTCCAGCTTAACTGAATAAATCCATAATGACAAGCTGGACTAGAAAAAAACATAGAAAGTGCAGAAAGATTAAGTCCACCACAAGTGGACTACAAAAGAACAAAGCAAGGACTTATCTTTGCTGAACTGGTCAGAATATCAGGGAAATCCAAGCAGAGATGCGAATCCAACCAGGAACCATTGACAACTGGCACAGGCTGAAGGATGGAACCAGGCTAAATAGCCGAGCCAGAAAGACAATCAGTGGAAGCAGCTGCAGACCACTAAATCCAAGGAGCAGCAGTACCACTTAAAACCACCGGAGGGAGCCCAAGAGCAGAACTCACAAAAGTGCCACTTACAACCACCGGAGGGAGCCCAAGAGCGGAATTCACAACAGTACCCCCCCCCTTGAGGAGGGGTCACCGAACCCTCACCAGAGCCCCCAGGCCGATCAGGACGAGCCAAGTGAAAAGCACGAACCAAATCGGCGGCATGGACATCGGAGGCAACAACCCAAGAATTATCCTCCTGGCCATAACCCTTCCACTTGACAAGATACTGAAGCCTCCGCCTCGAAAAACGAGAATCCAAAATTTTCTCCACCACATATTCCAACTCCCCATCAACTAACACCGGGGCAGGAGGATCAACACAGGGAACAACGGGCACCACATATCTCCGCAACAAAGATCTTATGGAAAACATTATGGATGGCAAAGGAGGCTGGAAGGGCCAAACGAAAAGATACCGGATTGATAATCTCAGAAATCTTATAAGGACCAATAAACCGAGGCTTGAACTTAGGGGAAGAAACCTTCATAGGAACATGACGAGAAGATAACCAGACTAAATCCCCAACCCGAAGCCGGGGACCAACACACCGACGGCGGTTAGCAAAACGTTGAGCCTTTTCCTGAGATAACGTCAAATTGTCTACCACATGAGTCCAAATCTGCTGTAACCTGTCCATTACAGAATCCACACCTGGACAATCGGAAGGCTCAACCTGCCCCGAAGAAAAACGAGGATGAAAACTAAAATTACAAAAGAAAGGTGAAACCAAAGTAGCCGATCTAGCCCGATTATTAAGGGCAAACTCGGCCAACGGCAAGAAAGCCACCCAATCATCCTGGCCAGCAGACACAAAGCATCTCAAATAGGTTTCCAAGGTCTGATTAGTTCGCTCAGTATGGCCATTAGTCTGAGGATGAAACGCCGAAGAAAAAGACAAATCAATGCCCATCCTGGCACAAAAGGCCCGCCAAAACCTAGAAACAAACTGGGAACCGCTGTCAGACACAATATTCTCCGGAATGCCATGCAAACGAACCACATGCTGAAAAAACAATGGAACCAAATCAGAGGAGGAATTTAGGCAAAGGTACCAAATGGACCATTTTAGAGAACCGGTCACAAACCACCCAGATAACAGACATCCTCTGGGACACAGGAAGATCCGAAATAAAATCCATGGAAATATGCGTCCAGGGCCTCTCAGGGACAGGCAAGGCAAAAGCAACCCACTAGCGTGGGAACAGCAAGGCTTAGCCCGGGCACAAGTCCCACAGGACTGCACAAAAGAACGCACATCCCGCGACAAGGAAGGCCACCAAAAGGACCTAGCCACCAAATCTCTGGTACCAAAAATCCCAGGATGACCGGCCAACACCGAACAATGGACCTCAGAAATTACCTTACTTGTCCATCTATCAGGAACAAACAGCTTCCCCACTGGACAGCGGTCAGGTTTATCAGCCTGAAATTCCTGAAGCACCCGCCGTAAATCAGGGGAGATGGCAGAAAGAATCACCCCTTCCTTAAGAATGCCAACCGGCTCAAGGACTCCAGGAGAATCAGGCAAAAAACTCCTAGAGAGGGCATCAGCCTTAACATTCTTAGATCCCGGAAGATACGAGACCACAAAATCAAAATGGGAGAAAAACAGGGACCATCGAGCCTGTCTAGGGTTCAACCGCTTGGCCGACTCGAGGTAAATCAGATTCTTATGATCGGTCAAGACCACAACGCGGTGCTTGGCTCCCTCAAGCCAATGTCGCCACTCCTCAAATGCCCACTTCATGGCCAACAACTCCCGATTGCCGACATCATAATTGCGCTCCGCAGGCAAAAACTTTCTGGAAAAAAAGGCACACGGTTTCATCAAAGAACCATCAGAACTCCTCTGAGACAAAACGGCCCCTGCCCCAATCTCAGAAGCGTCAACCTCAACCTGAAAAGGAAGAGAAACATCCGGCTGACGCAACACAGGGGCAGAAGTAAATCGGCATTTAAGCTCCTGAAAGGCCTCAACAGCCGCAGAGGACCAATTCGTCACATCAGCGCCTTTCTTCGTCAAATCGGTCAGGGGCTTAACCACACTGGAAAAGTTGGCAATGAAAAGGCGATAAAAATTAGCAAAGCCCAAAAATTTCTGAAGACTCTTCACAGATGTGGGTTGAATCCAGTCATGAATGGCTTGGACCTTAACAGGATCCATTTCTATAGACGAGGGAGAAAAAATAAAACCCAAAAAAGAGACCTTCTGAACTCCAAATAGGCACTTAGACCCCTTCACAAATAAAGCATTATCACGAAGGATCTGGAATACCATCCTGACCTGCTTCACATGAGACTCCCAATCATCGGAAAAAAATCAAAATATCATCCAAATACACAATCATGAATTTATCAAGATAATTGCGGAAAATATCATGCATGAAGGACTGAAATACAGAAGGAGCATTAGCGAGCCCGAAAGGCATCACGAGGTATTCAAAATGGCCTTCGGGCGTATTAAATGCAGTTTTCCATTCGTCATCCTGTTTAATACGAACAAGATTATATGCCCCTCGAAGGTCAATCTTAGTAAACCAACTAGCCCCCTTGATCCGAGCAAACAAATCAGAAAGTAAAGGTAAAGGGTATTGGAATTTGACCGTGATCTTATTAAGAAGGCGATAATCAATACAGGGTCTCAAGGAGCCATCCTTCTTGGCAACAAAAAAGAATCCCGCTCCCAATGGTGACGAAGACGGCCGAATATGCCCCTTCTCCAAAGACTCCTTAACATAACTCCGCATGGCTGTATGCTCTGGCACAGACAGATTGAAAAGTCGGCCCTTAGGGAACTTACAGCCAGGAATCAAGTCAATAGCACAATCACAGTCCCTATGTGGAGGAAGGGAACTGGACTTGGGCTCATCAAATACATCCTGGAAATCCGACAAAAACTCAGGAACTTCAGAAGAGGGGGAAGAGGAAATTGACATCAAAGGAACGTCACTATGCACCCCTTGACAACCCCAACTAGTCACAGACATAGATTTCCAATCCAGCACCGGATTATGTCCCTGTAACCATGGGAAGCCCAGTACAACAACATCATGCAAATTATGCAGCACCAGAAAACGGCAATCTTCCTGATGTGCTGGAGCCATGCACATTGTTAGCGGAGTCCAATACTGAGGTTTATCCTTGGCCAACGGTGTAGCATCAATGCCCCTCAAAGGAATAGGGCTCTGCAAAGGCTGCAAGGAAAAACCACAGCGCCTGGCGAATTCCAAGTCCATCAAGTTCGGGGCAGCGCCTGAGTCCACAAATGCCATGACAGAAAAGGACGATAATGAGCAAATCAAGGTCACAGATAAGAGAAATTTAGGCTGTACGGTACTGATGGTAACAGACCTAGCGACCCTCTTAGTACGCTTAGGGCAATCAGAAATAACATGAGCAGAATCACCACAGTAAAAACACAACCTATTCTGGCGTCTGAATCCCTGCCGTTCTGCTCTAGTCAAAATCCTATCACATTGCATAGGCTCAGGACTCTGCTCAGAGGATACTGCCATATGGTGCACAACTTTGCGCTCGCGCAGGCACCGATCAATCTGAATGGCTAGAGACATAGATTCGCTCAAACCAGCAGGCGTGGGGAACCCCACCATAACATCTTTAAGGGCTTCAGAAAGACCCTTTCTGAAAATTGCTGCCAGAGCCTCCTCATTCCATTTGGTGAGCACAGACCATTTTCTAAATTTCCGGCAGTATACTTCTGCCGCTTCCTGACCCTGATACAGGGCCAACAAGGTCTTTTCTGCATGATCCACAGAATTAGGTTCGTCATACAATAATCCGAGCGCTTGAAAAAATGCGTCTACATTAAGTAATGCCGGATCCCCTGATTCAAGGGAGAATGCCCAGTCCTGAGGGTCACCACGCAGCAGAGAGATGACAATTTGAACCTGCTGAATGGAATCACCAGAGGAACGGGGTTTCAAGGCAAAAAACAATTTGCAGTTATTTTTAAAGTTCAGAAACTTGGATCTGTCCCCAAAAAACAAATCAGGGGTAGGAATTCTAGGCTCTAAAGCCGGAGTCTGGACAACATAATCTTGGATACTCTGTACTCTTGCAGCAAGATGATCCACACGAGTAAACAAACCCTGAACATCCATGCCAGCGCCAAAATCCTGAACCACCCAGAGATTAAGAGGAAAAAAAAGACAAAACAGACTGCAGAAAAAAAAATGGCTCAGAACTTCCTTTTCCTTCTTTTGAGATGCATTTAAATCATTTTTGGCCAGTTGTACTGTTATAAGCTGGTGGTTTAGGAGCAACATGGGACGTGCTCTGGAGGAGGTGGTACCTGTACTGACCGCAGTTCCTGAGATTAACACAACACTAGAAGTAGCCGTGGGATGTTCCTGTCACTCCCTAGACACCTCGTCATAGCCGGAGGACTAACTACCCCTAGAGATAGAAACAGGAAAGCTATCTTGCCTCAGAGAAAATTCCCAAAGGATAGGACAGCCCCCCACAAATATTGACTGTGAGTGGAGAGGGAAATTACATACGCAGAATGAAACCAGGATGTAGCAAAGGAGGCCAGTCTAGCTAGATAGATAGAACAGAACAGAATACTGTGCGGTCAGTATTAAAAACTAGAAAAATCCACCACAGAGTTTACAAAAATCTCCACACCTGACTAAAGGTGTGGAGGGTAAATCTGCTTCCCAGAGCTTCCAGCTTAACTGAATAAATCCATAATGACAAGCTGGACTAGAAAAAAACATAGAAAGTGCAGAAAGATTAAGTCCACCACAAGTGGACTGCAAAAGAACAAAGCAAGGACTTATCTTTGCTGAACTGGTCAGAATATCAGGGAAATCCAAGCAGAGATGCGAATCCAACCAGGAACCATTGACAACTGGCACAGGCTGAAGGATGGAACCAGGCTAAATAGCCGAGCCAGAAAGAATCAGTGGAAGCAGCTGCAGACCACTAAATCCAAGGAGCAGCAGTACCACTTAAAACCACCGGAGGGAGCCCAAGAGCAGAACTCACAAAAGTGCCACTTACAACCACCGGAGGGAGTCCAAGAGCGGAATTCACAACAGGCACCTACGTAGTCCTGTGCCCACTTAAAATCATAGAATGGTAGAGTTGGATGGGACCTCTGTTGTGAATTCTGTTCTCGAACTCCCTCCTGTGGTCATGAATGGTACTTCGGCGAGTTCTGTCCATGGACTCCCTCTGGTGGCTGTGAGTGGAGCTGCTGGTTCTGAGGTTCCTTCTCCAGCTGACCTCATTTAGTTCTAGGCTGGCTGCTCTATTTAACTCCACTCAGATCGTTACTTGATGCCAGCTGTCAATGTTCTAGTACTGGTTCAGTTCTCTCTTGGATCTTGCAGATGACCTGTCTACTCCAGCAAAAGCTAAGTCCCTGCTAGTTATATTGTTTATCTCTGTTTTCTGTCCAGCTTGCTATCATGATTTTGCCAAGCTAGCTGGAAGCTCTGGGATGCAGAGTGGCACCTCCGCACCGTGAGTCGGTGCGGGGGTCTCTTTTGCACACTCTGGTGGTTTTTATAGTTTTTTGTGCTGACCGCAAAGTTGCCTTTTCTATCCTCAGTCTGTTTAGTTAAGTCCGGCCTCCTTTGCTGAAACCTATTTCATTCCTGTGTTTGTGACTTCCCAGAGCTGGTCCTGTATTACTAGTTTGCTCATCAGGTCATTCCTAGTGCTCCTAACCACCAGGTCACCATAACAGTTCAGCTGGCCAGTAAAGTGTTAATGCATCTCAATAGAGGGATAAGAGAAGTTCTGAGACCATTTTTTTTTTCCTCTGCAGCGTGTTTTGTTTTTCCTTTCCCCTAAATCTCTGGGTGGTTCAGGACACAGGTGTAGATATGGACATTCAAGGTCTGTTCTCTTGTGTGGATCAACTCACTGCAAGGGTACAAGGCATTCAAGATTATGTAGTTCAGAATCCGATGTTAGAACACAGAATTCCAATTCCTGATTTGTTTTCTGGGGATTCATCTAAGTTCCTGAATTTCAAAAATAATTGTAGACTGTTTCTTGCTTTGAAACCCCGCTCCTCTGGTGACCCCATTGAGCAAGTAAAAATCATTATTTCTTTGCTGCGTGGCGACCCTCAAGACTGGGCATTTTCCCTTGCGCCAGGAGATCCTGCATTGCGTAATGTAGATGCGTTTTTTCTGGCGCTTGGATTGCTTTATGATGAACCAGATTCAGTGGATCAGGCAGAGAAAATCTTGCTGGCTTTGTGTCAGGGTCAGTATGAAGCGGAGGTATATTGTCAGAAGTTTAGAAAGTGGTCTGTGCTTACTCAGTGGAATGAGTGTGCCCTGGCGGCAATTTTCAGAAAGGGTCTTTCTGAAGCCCTTAAGGATGTTATGGTGGGATTCCCCACGCCTGCTGGTCTGAATGAGTCTATGTCCTTGGCCATTCAGATCGATCGACGCTTATGTGAGCGCAAAACTGTGCACCATTTGGCGGTATCTTCTGAGCAGAGGCCTGAGCCTATGCAATGTGATAGGACCTTGACCAGAGCTGAACGGCAAGAATACAGAAGTCAGAATGGGCTGTGTTTTTACTGTGGTGACTCCACTCATGCTATCTCTGATTGTCCAAAGCGCACTAAGTGGTTCGCTAGGTCTGCCACCATTGGTACTGTACAGCCAAAATTTCTTTTGTCCGTTACTCTGATTTGCTCTCTGTTGTCCTATTCTGTTATGGCATTTGTGGATTCAGGCGCTGCCCTGAATTTGATGGACTTGGAGTTTGCCAGGCGCTGTGGTTTTTTCTTGGAGCCTTTACAGTATCCTATTCCATTGAGAGGAATTGATGCTACGCCTTTGGCCAAGAATAAGCCTCAGTACTGGACTCAATTGACCATGTGCATGGCTCCTGCACATCAGGAGGATATTCGCTTTTTGGTGTTGCATAATTTGCATGATGTGGTCGTTTTGGGTTTGCCATGGCTACAGGTCCATAATCCAGTATTGGATTGGAAATCAATGTCTGTATCTAGTTGGGGTTGTCAAGGGGTACATGGTGATGTCCCATTGTTGTCAATTTCGTCTTCCCATCCTTCTGAAGTCCCTGAGTTCTTGTCGGATTACCGGGATGTATTTGATGAGCCCAAATCCAGTGCCCTACCTCCTCATAGGGATTGCGATTGTGCAATTAATTTGATTCCTGGTAGTAAGTTTCTGAAGGGCCGACTGTTCAATTTGTCTGTGCCAGAACACGCCGCTATGCGGAGTTACATAAAGGAGTCCTTGGAGAAAGGGCATATTTCGCCCGTTGTCATCACCGTTGGGAGCAGGGTTCTTTTTTGTGGCCAAGAAGGATGGTTCTCTGAGACCTTGTATAGATTACCGCCTTCTCAATAAAATCACCGTCAAATTTCAGTACCCTTTGCCTCTGCTGTCTGATTTGTTTGCTCGGATTAAGGGGGCTAGTTGGTTCACTAAGATAGATCTTCGAGGGGCGTATAACCTTGTGCGTATTAAACAGGGCGATGAATGGAAAACAGCATTTAATACGCCCGAGGGCCATTTTGAGTACCTGGTGATGCCATTCGGGCTTTCTAATGCTCCATCTGTGCTTCAGTCCTTTATGCATGACATCTTCCGAAAGTACCTGGATAGATTCATGATTGTATATTTGGATGATATTTTGGTCTTTTCGGACGATTGGGAGTCTCATGTGAAGCAGGTCAGAATGGTGTTCCAGATCCTTCGTGCTAATTCCTTGTTTGTGAAGGGATCTGTTATGACCCCAATGGCGAGGGTCTCAGAGGAACGTGGAAGTCTGCAGAATACAAAAATCCAGCTCATAGGGCAGTGGTAACTGGGTTGACCATATATCTACTCCTAACGCCAACACTAGAAGTAGCCGGGGATCATTCCTACGTTGATTCTAGATGACACGCGCCAGCCGGAGAATCTAGCTACCCCTAGTAGAGGAAAACAAAGACCTTTCTTGCCTCCAGAGAAGGGGACCCCAAAGCTGGATAGAAGCCCCCCACAAATAATGACGGTGAGGTAAGAGGAAATGACAAACACAGAAATGAACCAGGTTTAGCACAGAGAGGCCCGCTTACTGATAGCAGAATAAAGAAAGGTAACTTATATGGTCAACAAAAACCCTATCAAAATCCACACTGGAAATTCAAGAACCCCCGAACCGTCTAACGGTCCGGGGGGAGAACACCAGCCCCCTAGAGCTTCCAGCAAAGGTCAGGATGTAGATTTGGAACAAGCTGGACAAAAATACAAAACCAAAACAAATAGCAAAAAGCAAAAGGCAGACTTAGCTGATATAACTGGAACCAGGATCAGTAGACAAGAGCACAGCAGACTAGCTCTGATAACTACGTTGCCAGGCATTGAACTGAAGGTCCAGGGAGCTTATATAGCAACACCCCTAACTAACGACCCAGGTGCGGATAAAAGGAATGACAGAAAAACCAGAGTCAAAAAACTAGTAACCACTAGAGGGAGCAAAAAGCAAATTCACAACAGGGATCTAAATGTCTCTTTGGAGTTCAGAAGGTTTCATTTTTGGGCTTCATTTTTTCCCCTTCTACTATCGAGATGGACCCTGTTAAAGTTCAGGCCATTTATGATTGGACTCAGCCTACTTCTGTGAAGAGCCTTCAGAAATTTCTGGGCTTTGCTAATTTTTACCGTCGCTTCATGGCCAATTTTTCTAGTGTTGTTAAACCATTGACTGATTTGACCAAGAAAGGTGCTGATGTGGTCAATTGGTCCTCTGCGGCCGTTGAGGCTTTTCAGGAGTTGAAGCGTCGTTTTTCTTCTGCCCCTGTGTTGTGTCAGCCAGATGTTTCGCTCCCGTTTCAGGTCGAGGTGGATGCTTCTGAGATTGGAGCAGGGGCTGTTTTGTCTCAGAGAAGTTCTGATGGCTCGGTGATGAAACCATGTGCTTTCTTTTCTAGAAAGTTTTTGCCTGCTGAGCGCAATTATGATGTGGGCAATCGAGAGTTGTTGGCTATGAAGTGGGTGTTCGAGGAGTGGCGACATTGGCTTGAAGGAGCCAAGCATCACGTGGTGGTCTTGACGGATCACAAGAATCTGACTTATCTCGAGTCTGCCAAGCGGTTGAATCCTAGACAGGCTCGATGGTCGCTGTTTTTCTCCTGCTTCGATTTTGTGGTTTCGTACCTTCCGGGTTCTAAGAATGTGAAGGCTGATGCCCTTTCAAGGAGTTTTGTGCCTGATTCTCTGGGAGTTCCTGAGCCGGCTGGTATTCTCAAAGAGGGGGTAATTTTGTCTGCCATCTCCCCTGATTTGCGGCGGGTGCTGCAGGAGTTTTAGGCTGATAGACCTGACCGTTGTCCAGCGGAGAAACTGTTTGTCCCTGATAGATGGACTAGCAGAGTTATCTCTGAAGTTCATTGTTCGGTGTTGGCTGGTCATCCTGGAATCTTTGGTACCAGAGATTTGGTGGCTAGATCCTTTTGGTGGCCTTCCTTGTCACGAGATGTGCGTTCTTTTGTGCAGTCCTGTGGGATTTGTGCTCGGGCTAAGCCCTGCTGTTCTCGTGCCAGTGGGTTACTTTTGCCCTTGCCGGTCCCGAAAAGGCCCTGGATGCATATTTCCATGGATTTTATTTCGGATCTCCCTGTCTCTCAAAGGATGTCGGTCATCTGGGTAGTTTGTGATCGCTTCTCTAAGATGGTCCATTTGGTACCTTTGCCTAAATTGCCTTCCTCCTCTGATTTGGTTCCATTATTTTTCCAGCATGTGGTTCGTTTGCATGGTATTCTGGAGAACATCATGTCGGACAGAGGTTCCCAGTTTGTTTCAAGGTTTTGGCGGTCCTTTTGTGCTAAGATGGGCATTGATTTGTCTTTTTCTTCAGCTTTCCATCCTCAGACAAATGGCCAAACCGAACGAACCAAATCAGACTTTGGAAGCATATCTGAGATGCTTTGTTTCTGCTGATCAGGATGATTGGGTGTCCTTCTTGCCTTTGGCTGAGTTCGCCCTTAACCCCTTAATCCCGTATGACGTACTATCCCGTCAAGGTGACCTGGGACTTAATTCCTGGTGACGGGATAGTACGTCATACTGTTTAATGCGACATCGCGACTTAAGTCGCGGTGATCGCATTAAATTTCCGGCGCCATCTCACCTGCAGGATGATGGCGTCGGCATCCCAGGGGCTGGCTCCGCCCCCCAGGCCTCACGATCGCTGTGATTGGCTGTTCAATTCTGGACAGCCAATCACAGCGTTTCTCATTGTTTCAGCCAATCGGAGCGGCTGAAACAATGAAGTCCCAGGCTAGGATCGAGTACCGATGTACTCGATCCTAGGGCCGGTGCCTGGCAACGCCAGGCACCGGCAAAAGACCCCCGGATTGGCGCGATCGCCGATCTAATCGATCGCGCCAATCGCTGGGCACGGCAGCGGTATTACCGCGCTGTGCCCTGCTGTACTCGGCCCTCCCCGGCTCTCCCCTGCTGCAGCGGCCTGGATCGGTGCTTCAATCGCACCGATCGCAGGCCAGAGACTAGTGCAGGCCCAGCAGGGCCTGCAGGAGGTGATTGGCGCGATCGATGCTATCGACGATCGCGCCAATCACAGGGCACAGCGGCGGTCACGTTGTGACCGCTGTGTGCCCTGCTGGTGACCTGGCTGTGACCTGCCTAGAATCCTAGGCAGTTGCCATGGTCACCAGGACCTGCAGGGATTGGTGGGATCGATGTTATCATTCGATCCCACCAATGACAGCTCACAGCAGCGGTGTGACCGCTCTGTGACCTGTCTGTCACCTGCAGGTGACCTGTCTGACCGCTCTGCAGGGGTCCTCACTCTAGCTGAGGACTCCTGCAGAGCGGTCACACAGCCAGATTTTGTCTTGCTGGGCCTTGTGGTGCTACAGAAGCCTGTAACACCACAATCCCCTGCGTTTGAAAACAGCGAAAGCAAGAAGAAAGAAAAAACGAAGAAAGAAAACCGAAGAAAGAAGAGAGTCTACAAGCGTAAGTGTTAACAGCCCCTACCCGATCTCTCTTCACCCCCCCATCCCCCTTCCCCCCCTTCCCCTCCCCCCCCCCTCTTTTAACCCCCTCCGTCCCCCTTTGCGCCACCTCCGTGCGCACGTTCAGCAGCCGCCGAGGTTTGATTGGTGACGCAGTTCACCAATCAACACTCGTGCTCGCTTTTTTTTCATCAGCCCCCTTTGCCCAATTCCGTACACCCAGCCCGCAGCCGCCAAACTTTGATAAGTGACGCAGTTCACTTATCAGAGCTTGTGCCTGCCGTTTTCCTTTTTTTTTTTTTTCACAACACCTGTGCGCACACCCAGCAGCCGCTGAACTTTGATAAGTGACGCGGTTCACTTATCAAAGCTCTCGTGCCTGCCGTTTTCTTTTTTTTTTTTCCATTTTCGTGCGCTCACCCAGCCGCCGCGTCTAACCCGCGCCTTTCTTTTTTTTTTTACATCTCCGTGCGCTAACACAGCCGCCGCGTCTAACCCGTGCCTTCCTTTTCTTTTTTTTTCCCAATTTCCGTGCGCTTACCCAGCCGCCGCGTCTAACCCGTGCCTTCCTTTTCTTTTTTTTTTTCCCTATTTCCGTGCGCTTACCCAGCCGCCGCGTCTAACCCGCGCCTTTCTTTTTTTTTTTTACATCTCCGTGCGCTAACACAGCCGCCGCATCTAACCCGTGCCTTCCTTTTCTTTTTTTTTTTCCCCATTTCCGTGCGCTCACCCAGCCGCCGCGTCTAACCCGCGTCTTTCTTTTTTTTTTACATCTCCGTGCGCTAACACAGCCGCCGCATCTAACCCGTGCCTTCCTTTTCTTTTTTTTTTTCCCCATTTCCGTGCGCTCACCCAGCCGCCGTGTCTAACCCGCGCCTTTCTTTTTTTTTTTTTTTACATCTCCGTGCGCTAACACAGCCGCCGCGTCTTACCCGTGCCTTCCTTTTCTTTTTTTTTTCCCCATTTCCGTGCGCTCACCCAGCCGCCGCGTCTAACCCGCGCCTTTCTTTTTTTTTTTTTTTACATCTCCGTGCGCTTACCCAGCTGCCGCGTCTAACCCGTGCCTTCCTTTTCTTTTTTTTATTCCACATCTCCGTTCACACACCCAGCAGCGGCCGAACTTTGATAAGTGACGCGGTTCACTTATCAGAGCTCTCGTGCCTGCCGTTTTTTTTTTCATATCCCGTTCACACACCCAGCAGCCGCTGAACTTTGATAAGTGACGTGGTTCACTTATCAGAGCTCTCGTGCCTGCCGTTTTTTTTTCACATCCCGTTCGCACACCCAGCAGCCGCTGAACTTTGATAAGTGACGTGGTTCACTTATCAGAGCTCTTCGTGCCTGCCGTTTTTTTTTTCACATCCCGTTCGCACACCCAGCAGCCGCTGAACTTTGATAAGTGACGCGGTTCACTTATCAGAGCTAGGGCCTGCTGTTTTATAATTTTCTTTCACAGGTATTTTTTTCCCTATTTGCTTTTTTTTCCTTTAGCTTTTTCTTTTTAGAGTAGTTTTGCACCAAGCACTATCCCCCCACACTTACACAGTTACCAATAAAGTACACCCAATCACCACACTTACAAAAAAATGTCCCGCTCGTCCCGTTCGTCCCAACAGCGCTATTCAGCGGAGGAGGCATATTCTTTCCTTGCCTCCGACACTGATAGCGAGGGAGAGGATCCCACTTTTCTTTATTTTTCTGATTCTTCCTCATCCTCTTCCCACTCCTCATCTTCCTCCTCCGGCCCTGCGGAACCGCCACGCAGACGCCGCAGGACAGAAGATGAGGCAAGGCCCATCGTTGATGAAGATGAAGATGAAGCGCCCACCATTGCTGAAGACGAACCAGCGCACCCCACTGCGGACCCCATATGGACCTCGCCACCTGAAAATTACGAGCCACTGATTCCTGATTTTGTGGCAGAATCAGGAATCAAGTTTGACACCACCGGCCTCACAGAACTAGACTTTTTCAAAATCTTTTTCTCTGAGGCTTTCGTTAACCTAATGGTGGAGCAAACTAATCTGTATGCTCGGCAATTTTTGGACCAAAACTCTGGTTCATCATATTCTAACTGGTCTCCTGTAGACGCAGTTGAAATGATGCAGTTTTGGGGCCTGGTCCTCCACATGGGGATCCTAAAGAAGCCTGAACTTCGGCAATACTGGAGTAAAGATATTTTATATAACACTCCAGTATTCCGAATGGTCATGAGCCGGCCGCGTTTTGAGGCCATCCATAAGTTCCTGCATTACAACGATAATGCACGGTGTCCCGCACGAGATGACCCCAACTTTGACCGTCTGTTCAAAGTTCGGCCGGTCATCGAACACTTCAACAAAAAGTTTGCTGAAGTGTACGTGCCTCAAAGGGACATCTCCGTGGATGAGTCCTTAATTCATTTTAAGGGGCGGCTCAAATTCCGTCAATACCTGCCCAGCAAAAGGGCCAGGTATGGAATCAAACTCTACAAGCTGTGTGAGAGTACCTCAGGGTACACCCACAGCTTTAGAGTTTACGAAGGGAAGGACACCAGGATTGAACCGCCTGAGTGTCCTTCTATCCTGGGAGTGAGTGGGAAAATTGTGTGGGATTTGGTGCACCCACTGCTGGATAAAGGTTATCACCTCTATACGGATAACTTTTACACCAGCATCCCACTCTACAAATCTCTCTCTGCGCGAGGTACCGCAGCCTGCGGTACTGTCCGCAAAAATCAGAGAGGCCTCCCGAAGACGCTACTTGGGCAGACTCTCAGAAAAGGTGAGAGTAAAGCCCTATGTAGCGACCACCTGCTGGTGGTCAAGTACAAGGACAAAAGGGATGTCCTTCTACTGACCTCCATACACGGTGATGGCAGCGCCCTCAGCACTGTAAGGGGTACCTCTGCACAGGTCTGCAAACCGGACTGTGTACTGGGGTACAACAAAAACATGGGGGGCGTTGATCTCTCTGATCAACTCCTCCAACCGTACAGTGCTTTGAGAAAGGCCAGGGTGTGGTACAAAAAGCTGTCCGTGCACATTGTACAAATGGCAATGCTCAACGCCTTCCTGCTGTCACGATGTGCACACAACACCAATACTTCGTACCTTCATTTCCAGGAGGTAGTGGTTAAGGCCCTGATGTTTGGCACGAGGGAAGGAGCTGGCCCCAGTACTTCTGGAACTGAAGGTACACGTATCGTACCAGGTCAGCATTTTCCGGGGGTGATCCCGCCAACTGGAAGCAAAGGTAAGCCGCAAAAGAGGTGCCGAGTGTGCTACAAAAGAGGAATACGGAAGGACACCACCTATCAATGCGACACCTGCCCCGAAAATCCTGGCCTGTGTATGAAGGATTGCTTTAAATTGTACCACACCTCCATGCACTATTAATTTACAGGAAACAGATTTATTCCAAAGGAGGGACATCTACGTAAGTTCTTTGGGGACCTACTTTCCAAAATGTTGTCACTTGTGGGTTTTTTTCCTGTTTAGGCACATCAGGGGCTCTGCAAACGGAACATGACGCCCGCAGACGATTCCATCTAAGTCTGCATTTCAAAACTTCAGTACTTCCCTTTCGAGCCCCAACGTGTGCCCAAACAGTTTTTTCCCACATGTGGGGTACCAGCGTACTCAGGACAAATTGGACAACAACTTTTGAGGTTCAATTTCTCCTGTTACCCTTGGAAAATTAAAAAATTGGGGACTAAAAGATCATTTTTGTGGGCAAAAATTAGGATTTTTTATTTTCACACCCGGGCGTTCTAAACTTTAGTGAAACACTTGGGGGTTCAAAGTTCTCACCACACATCTAGACAAGTTCCTTAGGGGGTCTAGTTTCCAAATTGGGGTCACTTGTGGGGGGTTTCGACTGGTTAGGCACATCAGGGGCTCATCAAATGGAACGTGACGGCCGCAGACGATTCCATCAAAGCCTGCATTCCAAAACATCACTACTTCCCTTCCGAGCCCTGACGTGTGTCCAAACAGTAGTTTTCTCCCACATATGGGGTACCAGCCTACTCAGAACAAATTGGACAACAACTTTTGAGGTCCAATTTCTCCTGTTACCCTTGTGAAAATAAAAAATTGGGGACTAAACGATCATGTTTGTGGGAAAAATAGGATTTTTTATTTTCACGCACGGGTGGTATAAACTTCTGTGAAGAACTTGGGGGATAAAAGTGCTCACCACACATCTAGATAAGTTCCTTAGAGGGTCTAGTTTCCAAAATGGGGTCACTTGTGGGGGGTTTCCACTGTTTAGGCACATCAGGGGCTCACCAAAGGCGACATGGCGTCCAATCTCAATTCCAGCTAATTTTAGCTTGAAAAAGTCTTATGGTGCTCCTTCCCTTCTGAGCCCTGCCATGCGCCCAAACAGTGGTTCCACCCCACATATGGGGTATTGGCGTACTCAGGACAAATTGGACTACAACTTTTGTGGTCCAATTTCTTCAGTTACCCTTGTGAAAATAAAAAATTGGGGACTAAACGATCATGTTTGTGGGAAAAATAGGATTTTTTATTTTCACGCACGGGTGGTATAAACTTCTGTGAAGCACTTGGGGGATAAAAGTGCTCACCACACATCTAGATAAGTTCCTTAGAGGGTCTAGTTTCCAAAATGGGGTCACTTGTGGGGGGTTTCCACTGTTTAGGCACATCAGGGGCTCACCAAAGGCGACATGGCGTCCAATCTCAATTCCAGCTAATTTTAGCTTGAAAAAGTCTTATGGCGCTCCTTCCCTTCTGAGCCCTGCCATGCGCCCAAACAGTGGTTCCACCCCACATATGGGGTATTGGCGTACTCAGGACAAATTGGACTACAACTTTTGTGGTCCAATTTCTTCAGTTACCCTTGTGAAAATAAAAAATTGGGGACTAAATGATCATGTTTGTGGGAAAAATAGGATTTTTTATTTTCACGCACGGGTGGTATAAACTTCTGTGAAGCACTTTGGGGATAAAAGTGCTCACCACACATCTAGATAAGTTCCTTAGAGGGTCTAGTTTCCAAAATGGGGTCACTTGTGGGGGGTTTCCACTGTTTAGGCACATCAGGGGCTCACCAAAGGCGACATGGCGTCCAATCTCAATTCCAGCTAATTTTAGCTTGAAAAAGTCTTATGGCGCTCCTTCCCTTCTGAGCCCTGCCATGCGCCCAAACAGTGGTTCCACCCCACATATGGGGTATTGGCGTACTCAGGACAAATTGGACTACAACTTTTGTGGTCCAATTTCTTCAGTTACCCTTGTGAAAATAAAAAATTGGGGACTAAACGATCATGTTTGTGGTAAAAATAGGATTTTTTATTTTCACGCACAGGTGGTATAAACTTCTGTGAAGCACTTGGGGGATAAAAGTGCTCACCACACATCTAGATAAGTTCCTTAGAGGGTCTAGTTTCCAAAATGGGGTCACTTGTGGGGGGTTTCCACTGTTTAGGCACATCAGGGGCTCACCAAAGGCGACATGGCGTCCAATCTCAATTCCAGCTAATTTTAGCTTGAAAAAGTCTTATGGCGCTCCTTCCCTTCTGAGCCCTGCCATGCGCCCAAACAGTGGTTCTGCCCCACATATGGGGTATTGGCGTACTCAGGACAAATTGGACTACAACTTTTTTGGTCCAATTTCTTCAGTTACCCTTGTGAAAATAAAAAATTGGGGACTAAACGATCATGTTTGTGGGAAAAATAGGATTTTTTATTTTCACGCACGGGTGGTATAAACTTCTGTGAAGCACTTGGGGGATAAAAGTGCTCACCACACATCTAGATAAGTTCCTTAGAGGGTCTAGTTTCCAAAATGGGGTCACTTGTGGGGGGTTTCCACTGTTTAGGCACATCAGGGGCTCACCAAAGGCGACATGGCGTCCAATCTCAATTCCAGCTAATTTTAGCTTGAAAAAGTCTTATGGCGCTCCTTCCCTTCTGAGCCCTGCCATGCGCCCAAACAGTGGTTCCGCCCCACATATGGGGTATTGGCGTACTCAGGACAAATTGGACAACAACTTTTGCAGTCCAATTTCTCCTATTACCTTTGGGAAAATAAAAAATTGTTGCTAAAATATCGTTTTCATGACTAAAAAGTTAAATTTTCATTTTTTCCTTCAACATTGCTTTAGCTCTCATGAAGCACCAGAAGGGTTAATAAACTTCTTGAATGTGGTTTTGATCAGCTTCAGGAGTGCAGTTTTTAGAATGGTGTCATTTTGGGGTATTTTTTGCTATATAGACCCCTAAATGTGACTTCAAATGTGAGGTGGTCCCTAAAAAAAATGGTTTTGTAAATTTTGTTGTAAAAATGAGAAATTGCTGGTCAACTTTTAACCCTTATAACTCCCTAACAAAAAAAAAATTTGTTTCCAAAATTGTGCTGATGTAAAGTAGACATGTGGGAAATGTTACTTATTAAGTATTTTGCATGACATATCTCTGTGATTTAAGGGCATAAAAATTCAAAGTTGGAAAATTGCGAAATTTTCAAAATTTTCGCCAAATTTCCATTTTTTTCACAAATAAACGCAGGTAATATCAAAGAAATGTTACCACTATCATGAAGTACAATATGTCACGAGAAAACAATGTCAGAATCACTGGGATCCGTTGAAGCGTTCCAGAGTTATAACCTCATAAAGGGACAGTGGTCAGAATTGTAAAAATTGGCCCGGTCATTAACGTGCAAACCACCCCCGGGGCTTAAGGGGTTAATAATTGGGCCAGCTCGGCCACTTTGGTTTCGCCCTTTTTCTGTAATTCTGGTTTCCATCCTCGTTTTTCTTCAGGGCAGGTTGAGCCTTCGGACTGTCCTGGTGTGGATTCTGTGGTGGACAGGTTGCAGCAAATTTGGACTCACGTGGTGGACAATTTGACATTGTCCCAGGAGAAGGCTCAGCGTTTCACTAACCGCCGTTGCTGTGTTGGTCCCCGACTTCGTGTTGGGGATTTGGTTTGGTTGTTGTCTCGTTATGTTCCTATGAAGGTTTCGTCTCCTAAGTTTAAGCCTCGGTTCATTGGTCCTTATAAGATTTCTGAAATTCTTAATCCTGTGTCATTTCGTTTGGACCTTCCAGCTTCTTTCGCCATCCATAATCTGTTCCATAGGTCGTTATTGCGGAGATATGTGGCTCCTATGGTTCCCTCCGTTGACCCTCCTGCCCCAGTGTTGGTTGAGGGGGAGTTGGAGTATGTGGTGGAGAAGATTTTGGATTCTCATATTTCGAGACGGAAACTTCAGTACCTGGTCAAGTGGAAAGGTTATGGTCAGGAGGATAATTCCTGGGTTGTTGCCTCTGATGTTCATGCTGCCGATCTGGTTCGTGCCTTTCATTTGGCTCGTCCTGATCAGCCTGGGGGCTCTGGTGAGGGTTCGGTGACCCCTCCTAAAGGGGGGGGTACTGTTGTGAATTCTGTTCTCGAACTCCCTCCTGTGGTCATGAATGGTACTTCGGCGAGTTCTGTCCATGGACTCCCTCTGGTGGCTGTGAGTGGAGCTGCTGGTTCTGAGGTTCCTTCTCCAGCTAACCTCATTTAGTTCTAGGCTGGCTGCTCTATTTAACTCCACTCAGATCGTTACTTGATGCCAGCTGTCAATGTTCTAGTACTGGTTCAGTTCTCTCTTGGATCTTGCAGATGACCTGTCTACTCCAGCAAAAGCTAAGTCCCTGCTAGTTATATTGTTTATCTCTGTTTTCTGTCCAGCTTGCTATCATGATTTTGCCAAGCTAGCTGAAAGCTCTGGGATGCAGAGTGGCACCTCCGCACCGTGAGTCGGTGCGGGGGTCTCTTTTGCACACTCTGCGCGGTTTTTATAGTTTTTTGTGCTGACCGCAAAGTTGCCTTTTCTATCCTCAGTCTGTTTAGTTAAGTCCGGCCTCCTTTGCTGAAACCCATTTCATTCCTGTGTTTGTGACTTCCCAGAGCTGGTCCTGTATTACTAGTTTGCTCATCTGGTCATTCCTAGTGCTCCTAACCACCAGGTCACCATAACAGACCTCCTAGGTCATCTGGTCCAACCCCTTGCTCAAAGCAGGATTCACTAAATCATCCCAGACAGATGTCTGTCCAGCCTCTGTTTGAAGACTTCCATGGAAGGAGAACTCACAACCTCTTGTGGCCACCTGTTCTACTCATTGATCACCCTGTCAAAGTTTTTTCTAATATCTAATCAGTGTCTCCTCCCATTCAGTTTCATCCCATTGCTTCTAGTCTTTCCTTGTGCAAATGAGAATAAAGATGATCCATCTACAATGTGACAGCCCTTGAGATATTTGTAAACAACTATTAAGTCTCCTCTCAATCTTTTTTCCAAGCTAAACATTCCCAAAACCTGTAACCGTTGTTCATAGGACATGATTTGCAGACTGGTCACCATTCTGGTCGTTCTTCTTTTAACTTGCTCCAGTTTGTTGATGTCTTTTTTGAAATGAGGTGCCCAAAACTGGACACAGTATTCCAGATGAGGTCTGACCAAAAAGGAGTAGAGGGCAATAATGACTTCTTGTGATCTAGACTGTATGCTTCTGTTGATACATCCCAGAATTGCATTTGCCTTTTTTGCTGCTGCATCACGCTGTTGACTCATGTTCAGTTTATGATCTATTAGTATACCCAAGTTTTTTTCACATGTGCTATTGCTTAGTCCTATTCCTCCCATTCTGTATATGCTTTATTCATTTTTATTGCCCAGATGTAGTACTTTGCATTTTTCCTTGTTAAAAACCATTCTGTTAGTTGCTGCCCACTGCTCCAGTTTATTTCTATCTTTTTGAATCCTCTCTCTCTTCTCTAGTATTAGCTATCCCTCCTAGCTTTGGGTTATCAGCAAATTTAATCAGTACCCTCAATTCCTTCATCTAAATCATTGATAAAGATGTTGAACAATCCATGGCCCAGGACAGAACCCTGTGGTACCCCACTTGAGACATTCTTCCAACTGGATGTGCAGCCATTTACTCTTTGGGTCCGATCACTAAGTGTCACAGCTCCCAGGTATTAATGCTGCAGGGAGAGATGCACACAGCAGCAACGGAGCTGAGCCAAACGCCGGGTACAAACTTGGTCACCAACAGGGCCTTAGACATGTGACAGAGTGGGAGGTGGTCAGGGGGTGGAGCTTGATGCCGGGGAACAAAGAAGGGATAAACACGAGAGAGTTACCAAACAAGCAAATATGTAACAACTCTGCTGGCATCACGGCATGGCCTTGCATCTCTCACACTATCTTACTCACTGCTCCAGGTCATGATGTGGTTTCTGTTTCATGCCAGCTTCATGTTCTGTCTCTCTGCATGCTTCATGGCTGTGTATAGGGGGGTGGCGCCTGAACTCTCTGGTTCTTATAGGAATCAGGTGCATCTGTCTAATCTGTTCCTGACCAATTGCCAGGAGGCCTCCAGTATATAGTGCAGCTCCACCCAGTGGTCTGGGCCTGTGCAATGTGTTAGCTCAGTTTGTGTTTAGCTGCTGAGTTTGCCAGGCCTTGCTCTGCGTTACTCCCTCTCTGGAGGCTTTTCTCTGTGCTACTGCCTTGGTCTTGTTGTCTGCCCTCCAGGAGGCAGAATATCCTGGTCCCTGTGTCTTTGTCTTTGTTTCTTGTCTTGTTCCATTTCCTTGTCTGTACTTAGTCTTATCTCGGTCTCCTTGTCTGTGGCTTCCTTCCCTGCTGTGTCTTTCTTCGTGTTCTCAGTCTGCTTACACTCCGCACTCTGGCGGCTCTGCCTGTTCTGTACCCTTGTGGCTTTACCTCTGCTCCGCACTCCTGCGGTTCTGCTCCTTTCTACTCTGCTTATCATCTGCTGCTGCAGTTCTCCCTTGCTGCAGCTCCTCTCCACATTCCTTGTGGCTCCGCTCTGCTTTGCTGCAGAAACCTCTTGCTGCAGCTCCTCTCCGTATTCCTTGCGGTTCTGCTCTGCTTAGCTTTTGTTGCTACACTATCTCTTGCTGCTCTACCATTCCTATCCGCAGCCTTGCAGTTCTCTTCCTGTGTGAACAGGTCCCAACCTGTTCCTTCATTCTCCTTTCCTTCTGGCTTGTTTCCGTACCTACATCTCCTGTGTAAACAGGTCCCAACCTGTTCCTTCATACCTCATTCCTTTCTGCTTGTTTCCTTTCCTGAACCTCCAGTGTGAATAGGTCCCTACCTGTTCCTTCATAAACCACATCATCCAGTCCTGCTGTTCCTGCTGTGCCTTCCAGTCCTGTGTTCCTGCCATCCTAGCCAGTCCTGTGTTTCCTGCCGTCCCTGCCAGTCCTGTGTTCCTGCCAGCCCTGTGTTCTCTGGCGTGTCTCTGCCAGCCCTGTGTTCTCTGCCATGTCTCTGCCAGCCCTGTGTCTCAGCCATGCCAGCCTACTCGTCTGAGTTTCAGCCGTGCTCTTCTGCCAGTCCTGCCTGATGCCCACACCAATCCTGGTGTTCCTGTCTCCCAAGTGGGATCAGCAGCCACAGCCAGACACCACCCTGGAGTAGCACCTGGCAGCTGCCTGCTGCATAAGCCTTACCTCACCATCAGAGGCTCCAGTGAAAACCCAGGCAGCTGTCATAGTCACGCCCCTTCCAGGGTAGTCTGGTTTGTGGCACAGTGGGGCCCCAAACCCCCCAAGCTCATGCCCACCAGTCAGGGAGTGAGAGTGACAAAATATCAGAGCCAGGAGATCACGAGGTACCAAAGGGTAGATACAGGGGATTGTCAGAAGCAAAGCCAGAGGTCAGAAATCCAGAATAGCAAACAGAGTAATGCACAGAGAGCAAGGTAAGCACAGTGCAGACCGAGCAGACACTCCAGGTGTCAAGCAGACAAACCAAAGCAGAACCTATAGCTGACAAAGAACCCCAGCTGGGAATGAGTATAAATACCCTTCCCATCTTGAAAGAGAGGCCAACCAGCCTACAGTTCCCTGGGTCCACCTTCTTCCCCTTTTTGAAGATAGGAACAACATTTGCTCTACTCCAGTCTTCTGGGACTTCTCCTGTTCTCCAAGAATTTTCAAAGATTATGGAGAGTGGTTCAAAAATTTCTTCTGCTATCTCCTTCAGTACTCTGGGGTGTAATTCATCTGGACCTGGAGACTTGAATTCATTTATGTTAGCTAACTGTTTTCTCACTATCTTTCTGTTTATAGATATCCTGGATTCTTCTATTCCTTTAATAGGACAATGAAGATCAGTTGATGTTACATTTCCTTTTTGAGAGAAAACAGATGCAAAATAGGAATTTTAAAGTTCGGCCTTCTCAACATTCTTTCTTACCTTTTCAAAATCCTGTCAAAATCCTTTAGCATCTTTGACTTTTCTTTTACTTTTGACATATCCCCAAAATATTTTTTTTATTGCTTTTGACATCTCTTGCAAGCCTTAATTCATTGTCAGCTTTAGATAATCTGATTCGTGCCCTGCAGGTTCTGTAGACAGCATTATATTCTTCTTTAGATATGTGTTATGATCCTAGTGGTAGAGGATCTCAGGAGTTGTAGCTAAGTCCGTAACCACAAAAAACCAGCTCATAGGGAGGTGGTAACTTGGCTGACCGCATACCTGATCCTAGCACAACAACTAGAAGCAGCCGGGGAACGTACCTACGTTGGTTCTAGACGTCTCGCACCAGCCGGAGAACTAACTAACCCTTTCAGAGAAAATAAGACCTCACTTGCCTCAAGAGAAAGGACCCCAAAGTTAATATACAAGCCCCCAACAAATAATAACGGTGAGGTAAGAAGAAAAGACAAACGTAAGTATGAACTAGATTTAGCAAAGAGAGGCCCACTAATTAATAGCAAAAAATAGGAAGCGGACTTATGCGGTCAGCAAAAACCCTACAAAAATATCCACGCTGAATATCCAAGAACCCCCGCACCGACTAACGGTGTGGGGGGAGAATATCAGCCCCCTTAGAGCTTCCAGCAAAAACAGGAATCACATTTTGTACAAGCTGGAACAAAATAAGAACAAATGCAATAAACCAAAATAAGAAAGCGGACTTAGCTTTTCTTGCAAAAATCAGAGGACCAGGAGTCAGGAGAAAACAGACATAGACTGATTACATCGATTCCAGGCACTAGACTGAGCATCCAGGAAGTCTAAATAGGAACACCCAAGGCCTAACGAACCAGGTGGGTATCAACCTGGAGAAAGACAATCAAAGTGTAATACCGCTAGTGATCACAAGAGGGAGCCAAGAAATACAGTTCACAACAGTACCCCCCCTTTAAGGAGGGGTCACCGAACCCTCACCACGACCACCAGGGCGATCAGGATGAGCAGCGTGAAAGGCACGAACCAAATCGGCCGCATGAACATCAGAGGCGACCACCCAGGAATTATCCTCCTGACCATAGCCCTTCCATTTGACCAGATACTGAAGCCTCTGTCTAGAGAGACGAGAATCCAAGATCTTCTCCACCACGTACTCCAACTCGCCCTCAATCAAGACCGGAGCAGGAGGGTCAACAGCAGGAACCACAGGCACAACGTACCGCCGCAACAAAGACCTATGGAACACATTGTGAATGGCAAACGACACCGGAAGATCCAAACGAAAAGACACCGGATTAAGGACTTCCAAAATTTTATAAGGACCAATAAAGCGAGGCTTAAACTTAGGAGAGGAAACCTTCAGAGGGACATACCGAGAAGACAACCAAACCAAATCCCCAACTTGAAGTCGGGGACCCACACCGCGGCGGCGGTTGGCAAAACACCGAGCCTTCTCCTGTGACAACTTCAAGTTGTCCACCACATGATTCCAAATCCGCTGCAACCTATCCACCACGGAATCCACCCCAGGACAGTCAGAAGATTCAACATGCCCCGAGGAAAAACTGAGGATGAAAACCAGAGTTGCAGAAAAATGGCGAAACCAAAGTAGCGGAACTAGCCCGATTATTGAGGGCAAACTGAGCCAATGGCAAGAAGGTAACCCAATCATCCTGATCTGCAGAAACAAAACATCTCAAATAAGCCTCCAGTGTCTGATTAGTTCGCTCCGTTTGGCCATTAGTCTGAGGATGAAAGGCAGATGAAAATGACAAATCAATGCCCATCTTAGCACAAAAAGATCGCCAGAATCTGGACACAAACTGGGATCCTCTGTCAGACATGATATTCTCAGGAATGCCATGCAAACGAACCACATTCTGAAAGAACAAAGGAACCAGATCGGAAGAGGAAGGCAACTTAGACAAGGGCACCAAATGGACCATCTTGGAAAAGCGATCACATACCACCCAGATGACAGACATTCCTTGAGACACCGGAAGATCTGAAATGAAATCTATGGAAATGTGTGTCCAGGGCCTCTTCGGGACGGGCAAGGGCAAAAGCAACCCGCTGGCACGAGAACAGCAAGGCTTAGCCCGAGCACAAATCCCACAGGACTGCACAAACGAACGCACATCCCGCGACAAGGAAGGCCACCAAAAGGACCTAGCTACCAAATCTCTGGTACCAAAAATCCCAGGATGCCCTGCCAACACTGAGGAATTAACCTCGGAGATAACTCTGCTGGTCCATTTATCAGGAACAAACAGTCTATCAGGTGGGCAAGGATCAGGTCTACCAGCCTGAAATCTCTGCAACACACGTCGCAAATCAGGAGAAATGGCCGACAAGATTACTCCCTCTTTAAGAATACCAGCTGGCTCTGAGACTCCCGAAGAGTCAGGCACAAAACTCCTAGAAAGAGCATCAGCCTTCACATTCTTTGAACCAGGCAGGTATGAGACCACAAAGTCAAAACGGGAGAAAAACAACGACCAACGAGCCTGTCTAGGATTCAGGCGCTTAGCAGACTCGAGATACATCAAATTTTTGTGATCAGTCAAGACCACCACATGATGCTTAGCTCCCTCGAGCCAATGACGCCACTCCTCAAATGCCCACTTCATGGCCAACAACTCCCGATTACCAACATCATAGTTCCGCTCCGCAGGCGAAAATTTCCTAGAAAAAAAAAGCACAAGGTCTCATCACAGAGCAACCAGAGCCTCTCTGCGACAAAACAGCCCCTGCACCGATCTCAGAAGCGTCCACTTCAACCTGAAAGGGAAGTGAGACATCAGGCTGGCACAAAACAGGCGCCGAAGTAAACCGGCGCTTCAGCTCCCGGAAAGCCTCGACGGCTGCCGGAGCCCAAGTAGCAACATCAGAACCTTTCTTGGTCATATCCGTCAAAGGTTTAACAACGCTAGAGAAATTAGCAATAAAACGACGGTAGAAATTAGCAAAACCCAAGAACTTCTGTAGACTCTTAACAGACGTGGGTTGAGTCCAATCATAAATAGCTCGGACCTTGACTGGGTCCATCTCTACTGTAGAAGGGGAGAAAATGAAACCCAGAAAGGAAACCTTCTGCACTCCAAAGAGACACTTTGAGCCCTTCACAAACAAAGCATTATCACGCAAAACCTGAAACACCATCCTGACCTGTTTTACATGAGAATCCCAATCATCAGAAAAAAACAGAATATCATCCAGATAAACAATCATAAATCTATCTAGATACTTCCGGAAGATGTCATGCATAAAGGACTGAAACACTGAAGGAGCATTAGAGAGCCCAAAAGGCATCACCAAGTACTCAAAATGACCTTCGGGCGTATTAAACGCAGTTTTCTATTCATCTCCCTGCTTAATGCGCACAAGGTTGTACGCACCCCGAAGATCTATCTTGGTGAACCACTTGGCACCCTTAATCCGGGCAAACAAGTCCGACAATAGTGGCAAAGGATACTGAAATTTGACCGTGATTTTATTCAGAAGCCGATAGTCTATACAAGGTCTCAAAGACCCGTCTTTCTTGGCTACAAAAAAGAAACCCGCACCAAGAGGGGAAGAGGATGGACGAATATGTCCCTTCTCCAAAGACTCCTTTATATAAGAACGCATTGCGGCATGCTCAGGTACAGATAGATTAAATAATCGTCCCTTAGGAAATTTACTACCAGGAATCAAATCTATTGCGCAGTCACAGTCCCTATGAGGAGGAAGGGCACTGGACCTGGACTCACTGAACACATCCTGATAGTCCAACAAATACTCCGGAACCTCAGAAGGAGTAGAAGAAGCAATAGACACCGACGGGGAATCACAATGAATTCCCTGACAACCCCAACTTGACACAGACATTGCCTTCCAATCCAAAACTGGATTATGGGTCTGTAACCATGGCAAACCTAAAACGACCAAATCATGCATTTTATGCAGAACAAGAAAACGAATCACCTCCCGATGTTCAGGAGTCATGCACATGGTCACTTGTGTCCAATACTGCGGTTTATTCTCCGCCAATGGCGTAGCATCAATTCCTCTAAGAGGAATAGGATTTTCTAAAGGCTCCAGAACAAAACCACAGCGCTTGGCAAACGACAAGTCCATAAGGCTCAGGGCAGCACCTGAATCCACATATGCCATAACAGGGTAGGAAGACAATGAGCAAATTAAAGTCACAGACAAAATAAACTTAGGTTGCAAATTACCAATGGCGACAGGACTAACAACCTTTGCTAGGCGTTTAGAGCATGCTGAGATAACATGTGTAGAATCACCACAGTAAAAACACAACCCATTCTGACGTCTATGATTTTGTCGTTTGGTTCTAGTCTGAATTCTATCACATTGCATTGAGTCAGGTGTCCCTTCAGACAACACCGCCAGAGGATTAGCAGATTTGCGCTCCCGCAAACGCCGATCAATCTGAATAGCAAGAGCCATAGAATCATTCAGACTTGTAGGAATGGGAAAGCCCACCATCACAATCTGAATAGCTTCAGAAAGGCCATTTCTGAAATTTGCGGCCAGAGCACACTCATTCCATTGAGTAAGCAGGGACCATTTCCGAAATTTTTGGTAATATACCTCAGCTTCATCCTGGCCCTGAGAAATAGCCAGCAACGCTTTTTCTGCCTGAATTTCAAGATTGGGCTCCTCATAAAGCAATCCAAGCGCCAGAAAAAACGCATCAATATTTGTCAATGCCGGATCTCCTGGCGCCAATGAGAAAGCCCAATCCTGAGGGTCGCCACGTAAGAAGGAGATAACAATTTTTACTTGCTGAGCTGAGTCTCCAGACGAACGAGGTCTCAAAGAAAGAAACAATTTACAATTATTCCTAAAATTCCTAAATTTAAATCGATCTCCAGAGAACAGCTCAGGAATAGGTATCTTAGGCTCTGACATAGGACTACTTGTAACAAAATCCTGAATGCCCTGCACTCGTGCAGCAAGCTGATCCACACTAGTAATCAGAGTCTGAACATTCATGTCTGCAGCAGAGCTTCAAGCCACTCAGAGGAAAAAGGGGAAGAAGAAAAAAAAACAAAAAAAACAACTCAGAACTTCTTTTCTTTTAATCCCGCTTCTGCAATGCATTAAATATTCACTTTTTGGCCTGGAATACTGTTATGATCCTAGTGGTAGAGGATCTCAGGAGTTGTAGCTAAGTCCGCAACCACAAAAAACCAGCTCATAGGGAGGTGGTAACTTGGCTGACCGCATACCTGATCCTAGCACAACAACTAGAAGCAGCCGGGGAACGTACCTACGTTGGTTCTAGACGTCTCGCACCAGCCGGAGAACTAACTAACCCTTTCAGAGAAAATATGACCTCACTTGCCTCAAGAGAAAGGACCCCAAAGTTAATATACAAGCCCCCAACAAATAATAACGGTGAGGTAAGAAGAAAAGACAAACGTAAGTATGAACTAGATTTAGCAAAGAGAGGCCCACTAATTAATAGCAAAAAATAGGAAGCGGACTTATGCGGTCAGCAAAAAACCCTACAAAAATATCCACGCTGAATATCCAAGAACCCCCGCACCGACTAACGGTGTGGGGGGAGAATATCAGCCCCCTTAGAGCTTCCAGCAAAAACAGGAATCACATTTTGTACAAGCTGGAACAAAATAAGAACAAATGCAATAAACCAAAATAAGAAAGCGGACTTAGCTTTTCTTGCAAAAATCAGAGGACCAGGAGTCAGGAGAAAACAGACATAGACTGATTACATCGATTCCAGGCACTAGACTGAGCTTCCAGGAAGTCTAAATAGGAACACCCAAGGCCTAACGAACCAGGTGGGTACCAACCTGGAGAAAGACAATCAAAGTGTAATACCACTAGTGATCACAAGAGGGAGCCAAGAAATACAGTTCACAACAGATATGCCTCCCTCTTTCCATTTGATAAATATTTCTTTCTTCCTTTTTAACATGTGTTTAAGTTCTCTGTTCATCCATCCTGGTTTCCTTAAATGCTTCATATTCTTCCCTCATTTTCGAATTTTTAATGATTGTGTTTGAGAATCTCATTTTTAAAGACTTCTCATCCTTCCTGGACAGTTTTGTCCTTAAGGATATCCAGCCATTGGATCCCTCAGATTCTCTTTCCGAGTCCCTTAAAATCTGCCTTTCTGAAATCTAACCTTGAAGTCTGAGTCTTAACAGGTCTTCCTCCTCTAGCTATCCAAAATTCTAAAATAGCATGGTTGCTACTTCCTAGGGTCCTAGCCACTCTTACCTCCACAACCATTTCCTCCCTGTTTGTAAGGATTAGATCCAAGGTAGCAGATCCCCTTGTTTTCTCCCCTACCTTTTAGAAGATAAAGTTGTCCGCAAGAGAGGATAAGAATTTGCTTGACCTGTTAGTTTTGCCTGAGATTCCCAAGAAATGTCTGGATAGTTGAAATCTCCAATGACCACTGTCATATTTTTTGGAGAACTTGGCCATTTGATGCATAAAAAGTTCTTCCATATCTTCAGCTTGCACAGGCGGTCTGCGCTGAAGTTGATAATGCAGATCTTACTTTGACCAAATGAGGAGGCGGTGGAGGAAGCGGAGTAAGAAGAGGAGGTAACATGGACAGAGATCCGTCCAGCAATCCGTGGTGGTGGTAGAACATGCACCAAAATACCTTCTGCCTCAGGCTCACCTGCCACTTCATTTACGCAGTGGGCAATTAGAGAGATATAGCTTCCTTGCCCAAGCTTACTGGTCCAAGTATCAGTGGTTATGTGGACCTTGCCACTGATGGAGTTGTGCAGTACACACCTGAATTTCTCCACAACATGTGTGTGCAGGGCAGGGATGGCACACCTGGAAAAGTAGTGTGGCTGGGAAACACATACTGTGAGACAGACACCGCCATCAATTTTTTAAAACTGTCTTCACCAGCCAGAATGGTTCTCTAGTGGGGTACTTTCTTTTTCTCTGGAGATGCATGGTGACACTGCTGGTGCTGTCACATCTCACTCTCTTTGCAGTGAGCCAGGTGGCCCTGTCAATTGGGAGCAGGAGGAAGAGACTGAGACCATAACAGAAGAGGGAGCAGAAGGAGCCTTATACTGGTTTTTCAGGTGCGTACTCTACTGCAGCTCGGGCTTTGAATTCAGAAGCCTCATCATGCAGGTGGTGATCAGGTTCAGAAAATACATGCCACACTTCAGGCTCTGACATCACAGCATGCAAACCATCTGTGTCTTGTCGTTAGTATATTGCCTAAAGAAATGCCATGCCAGGGCTCCTTTGAGCTGGCTTTGATGTGCTCAGTTCATCGGCGTGGTGGGCAGTAGCTATCTGTTTACATACTGGCTATGCTCTCTTTTTCAGTGCAACTGGGGCAAAATGACCACATCCTTTTCCTCCGAATTTTCATTAGGATGGTCTTCACTCTATGTGGGGTCTAGGACCTCATCATTCCCACATCATCTTCCACCCACTCCACACACCTTCCCTCATTGCCTGTCTGCACACTGCAGAAAGACGCAGCAGTTGGCAGTTGTGTTTCGTCATCATTATAGATGGGCTGTGGTGGTCCGCTGACCATATGCACATGTCCTCCATACACTCATCCTCAAATTGAACAAGCAGTTGGGCACTGTTTGGCTGATTTGTAAAGGGGTGAGGTAGAAAAAAGATGCCCATGGGCTGTAGGTGCCAAACTATGCGCTTTCAGCAGGGGTCCGGGTGGAAGAGAATGTAAAGGTACTGGAGGTACTCTCAGCCATCCAATTTAAACTGCCTCAAAATGTTCTGGCTTCACCATTTGTCCTGTGATTCTCGGGCCTACGAAATTAAGCAAAACGTCCTATCGCCTGTGTGCACCAGAGAAAGGTATTTCATTTGGGCAAATAGCAGGCACAGAATGACCACCACAGCAGCAACAGCACCACGGCCACTTCCACATCCCATATTTGATTCCCTCCTCATTTTTTGCACCCCAAGAAGTGCACAGTAAAGAAGAGAAAGTGCCCAGTAGATTATTACACTCTTAAGGTACGCTGCACCAGGCGCTGTCAGGGCACTCTGCACCAGGCGCTGTTTAGGGCACTCTGCAGCAGGCTAATAGAATAGAATGGCAGCACAAACCCTGATCTGGCATTTATACAGGCCGGGTCACATAGTGCGTCAGACTATGACAGCGATGCCAATACTTGGCATGGCTGAGATGGCTCTGAAAGTGCCCAAAGTCTAAAGGCTTGCTGGTTGACTGATCTGCAACATTTCAACAAACTGTATTCAGAAAAAGGTTGCGAGTCTCCTGATTTAATTCTACTATCATTTTTTATATGGTGCATAGAACTGGTAACTACCACTATATAGTTACTTTTTAGTAGTAATATTCGTCTTGGTCTTTGTATAATGTTTTTTTATTCATTAACAGGTTTCTCATCTTTTAAGGAATCCACCATATCCTCTATAATTATGATGCACGTCTGCAGTTGTACCTGTGTTACTTGGGCTGAGGGGTCACTAATAAGTCTTTTACCTCCTACTGCACCCCAAGTTATGTCTCTGGTTCAATTTCTATAGAGAGGGACCTACAAACACCCCTTACACACAAATCAGGATTTAGAAGGTAGAGGGACCTACTCCTCAGTTAATTACTTAATGGCTAACTTAGAGTTTGCCAAAGCGCACTCTTATTAGGAAACAAGATTTCTTTAGGTCTGATATTCACTGTATGTACTACTTAAAGGGAACCTGTCACCTGAATTTGGCGGGACCAGTTTTGGGTCATATGGGCGGGGTTTTCAGGTGTTTCATTCACCCTTTCCTTACCCGCTGGCTGCATGCTGACCGCAATATTGGATTGAAGTTCATTCTCTGTCCTCCGGAGAACACGCCTGCGCAATGCAATATTGCCTTGTGCTGGCATGTACTCCGGAGGACAGAGAATGAACTTCAATCCAATATTGCGGCCAGCATGCAGCCAGCGGGTAAGGAAAGGGTGAATGAAACACCTGAAAACCCCGCCCATATGGCCCAAAACTGGTCCCGCCAAATTCAGGTGACAGGTTCCCTTTAATTCTAGAATCCATTCATTTTGTAATAAGTTGTCTCACTGTTGTCTCGCATTGAGCCAAAGGCCATAATCATCATAGATACATTAGACTTACAAGTAAGAATTCTTCATGTTCAGAAACATTTTGGAAACAAATAACATTTTGCAGAAATAAATCTTAAACTAATTTGGTTGTTAATTTATTCCATTGTTAAATATATTTTGTCACTTATAATCACTAAGTTGTTAAAGGGTTTATCCAGGACTCGTGATAGACTATCTGCCTATCCTACTCAGCGAACGGGCTCAGAACAGTTACCGGTCGTCCCTGCCGGCGATATAGCTGCTCAACGTCAACAGAGCAGCTCTTCCTCTGTAGACTGCTTTTTTGATGGGGCGTGACTGCCGGCATCATGCTGATTGACAGCCGGGTCTTCACAGTTAGGCAGCTGGGAGTTGGCTGTCAAGCGGCAGTCACGCCCCGTCAACAGAGCAGAGTAGAAGAAGAGAAGCCACTGCTCTGTTGATGTGACATCAATGGAAGCTGCTGAATGACAGCAGGATTGGTCTGTGACCACTCTGTGCAGGCAGAGACTGGCGCCAAGCCCAAAAGGCAGGTAGGTAGCAACCAACTGACCGTTAATAAAAAAAAAAACCTTGTGGATAACCTTTTTATGTTGGTGCATTTTATGTAAAAATATGATAATAAAAAGTTTCATATGCAGATTTTATGATGAGTATAGCTGCTGTTGGTCCTGTCTTTGAGTCATGTTGGTTTTTATCCAGAGATGTGTCCTTCCTTGCCTTAACACTTGGCCAGAGAGGTTGTTGGATAAGAAGTGGGAAATGAACTACTTTAAAAAGGCCAGATAATCATAAAAAGACCTAGGGATTACTGCCAGGTAGGAGGTTGTTCTCAGGGCCACCATTCAGCAGCCACAGAATACTGTTGTGGCCGATGAACCAGATCCTGCAAATTGTTTCGTAAAAAAATTTTGTTTTAACCTCCTCTCGACACAGGACGTACTTGTATGTCCTATGTCAGAGTCTATGCATGGAGCAGGTTTGGGAGTTGGCCCACTCCACAAACAGGTCGCCTGTGTTATACAGCAGACGTTCGCCTCAAGCAGCAACAAAGCTATTGATTGTGGAGTGTCGATGGGTTCCTGAAGTCCTCCATAATTGCCATGTTGGTCCTCTTCTTATAGTCTTAGGAGACCACCAGTTTTCCTAATACTGTGATACATAGAACAAGTGATCGCAGGCTCAAATTTCCTAAGGAGATTAAAATATTAAGTGAAAAAAGGTATTTAAAATATAACAATTATTCCCCTTTCATGAGTAAATAAGTACGGTAAATAAATTTAAAAAAAAAAGTATCTATCAAAATTATTTCATTTGCACGCGGCATAAAGCAAAAAACAGAAACAGAATGGGAACATTGTAGGTGTCCCAAGAGGATACCAAAGAAATAGGTAGTTTTTCCCCCCCTTATGCCAAAACCCCCCCAGCTCCATTGGCAGAAAATTGAGACCATTACAGGTCTCAGAAAATGTAGTTAAAACCCACATTTTTAGTTTTTACAAATTTAATTAAAAAAAAAACCAAACAAACAAACAACAATTTTGTTTCCAGCTTTCCATTACATTGAATGGCAAATTAATGGTGTCAATCTAAAGTAGAACTCATTCCCAGCTATGAGGATGTATAACAAAATGAGAAAATTAAGTCTCTTAGAAGGAGGGGAGGGAAAAACAAAATGTGCAAAAAAAAAGGAAAATTACCTGGTCAGAAAGGGGAGCGGAGAATGCAATTACATCCAGGTCGTGGTGATCAAAGATGCCCCTTTGTCAGATGAGAAGGCATTAGTAATGGGGACATTATCACGTGTTAAGTTGGTATCAGGGGGCATTAGTAATTTTTAAGGGGACACTCAGAGAATTATTACTGGTTAAAGGAGCACTCTTTATTTCGTCCTTTGATAGGGGAAGAGAATGTGTGTAGTGTACATTAAAATACTGCAGTCTTCTGCCGTTTCCAGCACTGATCCAATCCTCTCCTACATAATGTGACTGCAGCTCTTTCTTGCCGGTTCACACCTCTTTCTCAGTCTCATAGATTTATATTGGGAAAGTGACATGTGGTGCACAAAGATGATACTGTATGGAGCCAGCAAGTCACATCTGTGGTCACGTGATACAGTAAAGGTTCAGAGTAGCGCTAAAAATGGCAAAAGACGGCAATCAGTATGTATTTTAATACATCCGTTACACATGATTGGTAACAAAGGGGGAAATAAAAAATAATAATAAAATGCCAGAGTGGTGTTTTAACTTTTTTAAAGGAGGCACTTTGAAATAATTATTCATGCCGACTTCAACTCAAAAATATTTCACGGATCTGTACATTCCTAAACCAAGAATCTGTACAAACCCTAGTCCATGCCCTCGTCATCTCCCGCCTCGACTACTGTAACCTCCTGCTCTGTGGCCTCCCCTCGAACACTCTCGCACCCCTCCAATCTATTCTAAACTGCTGCCTGACTAATCCACCTGTCCCCCCGCTATTCTCCGGCCTCTCCCCTCTGTCCATCCCTTCACTGGCTCCCTATTGCCCTGAGACTCCAGTGCAAAACCCTAACCATGACACACAAAGCTATCCACAACCTGTGTCCTCAGTATATCGGTGACCTTGTCTCTCGGTACTTACCTGCACGCAACCTCCAATCCTCACAAGATCTCCTTCTCTACTCCCCTCTTATCTCCTCTTCCCACAATCGCTTACTAGATTTCTCCCACACATTCCCCCTACTCTGGAACTCTCTACAGCAACATATCAGACTCTCGCCTACCATTGAAACCTTCAAAATGAACCTGAAGACCAACCTCTTCCAACAAGCCTACAACCTGCAGTAGCCACCGATTGACCAAACCGCTGCATGGCCAGTTCTACCCTCACCTACTGTATCCTCACCCATCCCTTGTAGATTGTGAGCCCTCGCGGGCAGGGTCCTCTCTCCTCCTGTACCAGTCGTGACTTATATTGTTTAAGATTATTGTACTTGTTTTTATTATGCATAAACCTGCTCACATTTAAAGCTCCATGGAATAAATGGCGCTATAATAATAATAAGTAATAATAATAGTTGTTAATTGGATACTCGGTGGGCAATATAGTTTGCCAAGAGACACTTAGGGGGACATGATTACATGTTAAGTGGATAGCAGGGAGATTATTCTGTAAGTGGGCAGTTAGGGCATTATTACTTGTTCTGGGATTCTCACGGTATTAATACTTTTTAAAGGAGGAACTCAAGGGTTATTATTAAGGAGGCACCTTAGTGCCATTATTACAAGGGGGCACTAACTCAGAAGGCACTATTACATGTTAAGGGAGTCAATATTACTTGCTAAGACATGCAGGGGGGCATTATTATTCTTTAAAGGTAATTAAGATTTTTTTTCGGGGTCACAGGGTATTACTTGTTAATCGAGGACTTGGGATAGTATAGAATTGTATAATCATCTACACTTTTTGATACAGGTAAACATATAAAAGATAGGCAGGCAGTGTGCACATACTCTTGTAAAAATATCACTTCTTTAGTTAAAAATAATTACTTTGAAATGGTATGGAGAAGACTACGGCATTTGAGATGTTGAAATTATATCACAATGCCAAATGGGAATAGGGACAATCATTGTTAAATTATTACACACTTATTAAATTTTATAAATAATATATATATTATATATATATATAATTTAAATATATAAATTATTTTTATGTATTATCCACATGTTATTTATATATATACACATGCATATTTATCTATTTTTTATTTCTTTTTAGAAAGAGGAGTAGGATGATTTATATACCATAGATTTAGGATATTCCTATTACAGCTATTTTTTTCTAAATACTTAAGACATTTAGAACAAATAATATACTCGAAAAGCAGACCTAGATTTTATGGGATCCAAAAAAATGTGGCAATAACACAGATAAATTAAATTCAGGAAAAATAAAAAAGTAAAAAATCTATTTATAAAACAATGAAACTTTAGATTTACACAGAACAATATAATCCAATAAAATGTAATCCGGTGTGTTATAGTCATAGTAATGATATAAATTGTTCCCAAAGCCCTTGTAGATTCCTCTATTCAAAATTGAACCCAAAAAAAAAAAAAAGAGTAAACTTTACGCAAAATAAAAAATTCAAACATTATTGTCGGAATGTTCCAATTTCAAGATGGAATTTATAATAAAATTCACAATTCTTCTTTGTGAATAAGGTTTTTCTTAGAAACTGTTTAGGAAGCCATGTCATTGGGGTAAAATTGCAGCACATTTTTGGGATAAGGTTTTATTGATGACTTTATGCTATAAAAGCCTTTGGAGTAAAGCTATTCCAAATGCAAAGTGTTTAAAAAGTTATGCCGCTTTTTGCAAATTATTCAGAAGGAATAAGATTTCCAGACATTTACAGCATCTTTCCACAAGCTGTTGGGAAATAGATCTTTTCCAGATTTTTTCTTATTTTAGGGGGGATTTTTTTTTTTTTTTTTTTTTAAATCTGGTTTCCAAATGACTCAGTCTTCGAAAGGACTGAAGTTTGTCCCTATTAAATCTCTACAATTATTAATTAGCACAACACCTGACAGGATGTCAAGGGCCGCAAGACTTTAATCTATATTTATTTTTCCCTCAATGTCGGCCGCATTGCTTTGTCCTAGTTGCTGGAAGGAGCGACTAGGAAATATTTTTTTTTAATGGATCAACTGGAAGGTTTCTTCCTTTCTCTGTCAGAGAGAAATGATAAAAAATCCTTTTATCACTCTACAAGTTGTTAATGTTCTACCTCGGGACCTCTTCATCTGTAATAAACATCTTAAGGAAATATGTAGCCCTTGGGAAAGGTCACTTAATTTCCTCATGGCCTCCCATACGTAATGGTTTTTATTGCATGCAGGTGCTTGGGTACAATAGCAGAAACTGCTAATAAACGTCAAGAAGGGAACAGGTACCACCTACCTCTGGATGGCGGATGTGCACCTGTTTAAGGAGGACAGATAGATGCGGATGTGCTTAGCCCAAGCCAAGGATAAAAAAAAGGGTCACTGTGGAAGAGTAGTTGAGTATAATGGGAATGGTAAATAATAGGACATCATGAGTTAAGCCTTCGGGCTCTTGTAGACGTCCATGCAACAAGGTCCAAGCAAGGACTATCCATGGGTCTCTCAACCCTTCATGTGAAGCCGTCATGCTCATTTCCAGAGTCCAACAGCCAGTCCATTACTCGGACGGTGTTGCATGAACATCTACATGAGCCCTTAGAGTTTCTACGAGTTAGGTCATCTTCTCGTAGTCATCCTTGGAAGGACAATAGGATTTTTGTCCACTCATTGCAGTCTTTTCTATTATAAGATCTTGATTCTACTCATTGAGTTGGTACGTTTTCTTGTATACCATTCTCTAAGAAAATAAATACTGGTCATTTTGAATAACCTCACTTAAAACATACCCTAGGAAATTTCTCATGGTCATAAGGAAAAAAGAAAAAAATTAAAAGGGCTTATTAGTCATTTACATATTCTCTATGTAGTATAATAGAAAGATTTGGAGCCATAAAAACAAAAGATCCAACCAACAGATGATATGATCATATGACATTACTGCCTACGGTTGGCCCAATGCAATGTCAGACTGGTGCATAAAAGTTGAAGAAAAGCGGGCACTCACCATTCAGATAAAGACCCATGGAAGCGCAACTGGGCAAAATGGCCATCGTCTTGTGGAAGCCCATGTTTCCCTGCCTGTCCTGCATTTGACATGATGTCAGAATAAAGTTTGGATTTTATCTGGATGGTGAGTGCCCGCTTTTCTTCAACTTTTATGCATCAGTGATTTGAACTTGTTTCAGCGTGAGCACCCGATATCCATTTTGGCTTCTTGGTATCTGAGTCACACTTAGAAAGATTAGGTGATAGAACCAGCTGGTAGTGCGGTCCTTTTTCTCTGTTTTTCAATGTCAGACTGGGTTTGCTTAGGAACACCAGGGGATGATCTACTATATAATTGTCTAAGGGTCACTTCCGTCTTTCTGTCTGTCTTTCTGTCTGTCTGTCATGGATATTCATTGGTCGCGGCCTCTGTCTGTCATGGACTCCAAGTCGCTGATTGGTCTCGCCAGCTGCCTGTCATGGCTGCCGCGACCAATCAGCGATGGCCACAGTCCGATTAGTCCCTCCCTACTCCCCTGCAGTCAGTGCCCGCTCCATACTCCCCACAGTCACCGCTCACACAGGGTTAATGCCAGCGGTAACGGACTGCGTTATGCCGCGGGTAACTCACTCCGTTACCGCCGCTATTAACCCTGTGTGACCAAGTTTTTACTATTGATGCTCCCTATGCAGTGTCAATAGTAAAAAAATCTAATGTTAAAAATAATAAAAAAAATAAAAAATCATTATATACTCACCTTCCGCCGGCAGGTTTCGGTGGCAAGGATGGTTTGCGCAAAGGACCTGCCATGACGTCACAGTCATGTGACCGCAACGTCATCACAGGGCCTGCGCGAGAAGGACCTGCCATGACGTCACGGTCATGTGACCGTATGCGTCATGGCAGGTCCTTCTCGCGCAGGTGCTAAGAAGCTGCGGTACCATGGGACAGGCAGGGACAGCATCAGGAGCGCCAGGAGCAGGTCAGTATTTCATATTCACCTGTCCGCGTTCCATTCGCCGGGCGCCGCTCCGTCTTCCCATCCTCTTGCAGTGACTGTGCAGGTCAGAGGGCGCGATGATGTATTAGTGTGCACGCAGCCCTCTGCCTGAACAGTCAGTGCGGAGAGACGGGACGCTGAGGAGCAGTGACGAGAGGTGAGTATGTGATTTTTTTTTTAAATTGCAGCAGCAGCATTACATGTGGCACAATACTGTATGGAGCGTCTATGGGGCCATAAAGAACTGCATGGAGCATTATATGGGGCATCTATGGGGCCATAAGTGCATGGAGCATTATATGGAGCATCTATGGGGACATAACTGCATGGAGCATTATATGGGGCATCTATGGGCCCATAACTGCATGGAGCATTATATGGAGCATCTATGGGGCTTGAATGAACTGCATGGAGCATTATATGGGGCATCTATGGGGCCATAAGTGCATGGAGCATTATATGGGGCATCTATGGGGCCATAACTGCATGGAGCATTATATGGGACATCTATGGGGCAATAACTGCATGGAGCATTATATGGAGCATCTATGGGGCCATAAGTGCATGGAGCATTATATGGGGCATCTATAGGGCCATAACTGCATGGAGCATTATACTACGTGACTGGGCAAAATACTACGTGACTGGGCAATATACTACGTGACTGGGCAATATACTACGTGACTGGGCAATACACTACGTGACTGGGCAATACACTACGTGACTGGGCAATATACTATGTGGGCTGTGCAATATACTACGTGGCTGGGCAATATACTACGTGGCTGGGCAATATACTACGTGGACATGCATATTCTAGAATACCCGATGCGTTAGAATCGGGCCACCATTTAGTACACTATATGGAGCATGTATTTATCCACACAAAATTGTGTTGTAATTTGTTTTTGTCATTGCACACATACATCTCATTGGTAAGGAATGAAAGAAATATCGCCTAGTGGAAGGTGATTGGCTTCAAAGCCAGCTCCTATTGGGGTCTGCTGCTAGATCTTTGGTAGAATGAAAAATCAAGGTGCACTATTTATGGGACTGATCTAAAGTGATTAAAGAGGTTGTCCACTACTTTAACATTGATGACTTATCCTTTGGATAGGTCATCATTGTCTGATCAGTGGAGGTGCAGCAACCGGCACCACTGTCAACCAGGTGTTCCAGATGCCAGCCGAAATGGCTCAGTTTGGAGCTGCACAGCTCTGTCAACTGTATATTGGCCACAGCTGAGTACTGCACATCCGCCCCATTCAAATCAATAGAGATATTCAGTACCCGGCCGCTGCCAATATCAGTAGACGGAGCAGCTCCATTACGGAGCACCTCCTGCCACTGCCGGCACCAAAAACAGCTGATCGGCGGGGAAGTATCACACCCCCACCTATCAGACAGCAATGGTAAAGTAGTAGACAACCTTTTTAATAATACATGATAATCTACTGAATTATTGTTTTCTATCACATTTTTCTTACACTATTTTAAGCTTTCCAAGTAGAACTTTCAACCATACATAAAAATGTGCACAGGTACTGAAAAAATGCAGCTTACTCAGAAGCGTAAGAGTTAGTACAAAAAGAGATCGCAAGATCCGGAAAGTCACGAAGGCTTGTGTGATTCCACTCTGCATGTCAGAATCCCACATCAGACTTGCTAGAAACGTGGACATTTGGGACAATGGGACACTTAGCACTTCTTTTGTTGATAGTTTTTTTTTTTAGAACACTCAACAGTCTGAGGCTGCCCACTCTCTTAAAGCACCAATTAAGTATCTTTTTTTTTATTTCAGTGCTAGAGTGGTGCAACTAATCTAAGTTCCCTAACCTTAGTATTATACTTACCAGCTGCCATCTTATGCTCCTCCCGATGCCACTCTGGTCATCTTGAGATTGCAACATCTGACTGACCGGAAGTCAAAGGTAATAGTCACAGGTTCTCATTGTAAGTCTATGACAGCCTTGTTCTGGCCTAGTTCTGGCTCTTAGATTTTCTTTGTGTTGCGACTTTCGGATCGCCCTGCAAATACTGGAGCTATCCGGCAGGTCACAAACTGCTAGAAGCCTACTGGAGCGGTACAGATGAACACAGCAGCAGGTAAGTATATGATTATGGGTATGGAACTTCGATAAGTAGCATCACTCTAGTACTGCAATCATAAAAAAGGGCAGCTGCAGACTGTTAACAGGGATTCTTTAGGCATAAGTTTGAGCCCTGACTGTTTTTGCATGACTCATCAATATCTGATTGCCTATGGTTTTATTTGGTACCAGCTCTCTCCTCTAAAACTTACTTTTCAGGGTTTTTGTGCATAGCCATATTACAGGACCGTGTTATATTGCAGTCGTTCAGTAGGAATAAATATACTTCTGATTTCATACAGGCACGCAAAAGAGGATTTTACAGTATAAATTATTTGTGTGTAACAGTACTAGAATGTCAAAGTTCTGAAAACAAATGATAATATGTGCACTTAAGAGAGACTACCATGGTGATCAACGTGTTTGTGCAAAACTGTTTGACTTGGCTAAATGAGGAGGCTCCTCAGGGGTGGAGATCAGAATTTCTCAATAGGATGAGTTGGGTTTTTTTTTTAAACCATACAACCCCACTGCATTTCAGAGGTAGGTATATGCTGTGCTGTTCCAAATTTCAGCAAAGATTAAGCATCAGTTGATACTGAAACCAGTCAACATTTTGTCGACAGACAGCTTAGCTATGCGTATACATCAGCACTCAATTCCGCACTTTTTTTTTTTTTTTAAACGAAAGTGCTATTTTTGGTTTACTGTACCCAAAAACTATTCTTGAATTTAAAACAGTTTACTATCAAAAGATTATACTTTATATTTCAATATAAAAAATATAGATAATAGATAGGAGATAGATAGATAGATAGATAGATAGATAGATAGATAGATAGATAGAATGCAAAACTAGTGGGTAAAAATAGCCACAAAAATGTTTCTCAATTACAAATCTTCCGCTTCAGCTAAGGAAAATTTAGGACAACTGAAACATTTTTTTTTTATTGGAAATTCAACTATTTCACACTATTACTAAACAGGTCTATCCAGGATAGTATTTGCCTCTAAGTGATTGGTCTTAACTGCAAGTGCAAATCTAATTTAGACATGTTTGCATTTTTATTTTAGCCACAAGGCTCCATAAGCACGTGAAACATATTAGAAGTGGAAAAATCATTTGATTTCCATTTTTAGATCACCGCCATTGTAGTATTTACAAGGCCAGTGAAATGGGATCCATGTGGCCAAATATTACTTTTCCATGGACCTAAGGACATTGACATATATCAATTTAATTTTTTTTTTCACACTTATAAAAGTAAAAATACAGGAAATAAAAAACATAGCAAACACCAAATCAAAATGTTTGCAGTTTTTAAAATGATTTGATGACAAAGATGGAGACGGTAAAATAACTACAAATGGATTTTCTTTCAGAACTCTTTTGTTCTCAACTCATTTTTTCATTATGATTTTTTTCTCTTTAAATTTGTACCAGATTACAATATTTTAAAAAAGGCTGCATTGTTTTATTTAATTGCCTACATATATATAGTAAAAAAAAAAACAATAATAAACATATCATTAAATTAAATTCTTCTAAGAAATGGAACAAATAGAAAATGTACCCCAATAAAAACAGTATGATTTTTCAATACAAGGTTTTTTTTTTTGTTTTTTTTTCAAAATTTTGCTAAATGTTTTAAGTATGAAAATTAAATTAACTAAATATATTCAAACTTTATACTTTGTAATGTAAATAGTTATAAAAATAATTCTAAAAGATTTATTGTATGCAAATAAATATTTGTATACAACACAATATTATTAGCAATATATGGGATCCAGAAATCGAAGAAATGGTCGATGTGAATGTTTCTAATAAATCAAATATAAGCAGTTTTAGGTTTATATTGTACCATAAATAGGTTGATTGGCCGTCCTTTTAACGATAGATGGCTGTGAATGGAGGTATTAGAGCCAATTTTTTTGGGTAGGTTCTATTTTCAAAGACATTGTGGCTTTTTTGATTCTCCATTGAAGTTTTAAAATAATAATTTAAAGACCAATTTGCAGGAAAAAAAAAAAGTTTAAAAATATTGCAGTGTCATTTTTTTCATTTTCACAGGTTAAATTATTTCACAACATATCAGTGCAATTGGCTTTTGTGATTTGCCCAATTTTACCATGTAAGAATAACAGTTTTGCAAACAATTAATAAATCAAATTGTGCATATCAAAATCCACCACTATGAATAAAATAACATATAAACATACATAATAGAATTGCTCTATCATTTTTCTTTTTTTTTTTTATTTAAAAATTAGGTTATATAATTTTTATTTAAAAATTAGATTCCATAGCAAGTTTAAAGATAAAGAGTGGAATAATCCATAAATTAAGTTTCACAAAATTAATTAAACTGAAATAAATAAATAAATAAATAAATAAATATATATAAAAGGAAAACAAAGTTGACATTATAGTTTGTCCTGTTCAGGTTAATATTTCAATTATATTTGACACTGCACATTTTTTCAAAAATTTGTTCAACTGATTTTAAAAAAAATATTGTAACTGATTTTTTTTTCACTCTGAAAGTTAAAATAAAACTTTATGAAGATAGATAATGAAAAACATTTTTTCAGGTATATTAGATTTAAGATGAATTAATATAATAACATATTGAAAACATATTAGAATTAAACAAATAAAGTTAGACTTTCTATTTTCATTTTCTTTTAAATATACATTAAACATAAAACTAAACTTTCTATATTTATTTTTTCTTTTAAATATACATTTTATTTTTAAAAGACATTAAATATAAAGTTGAACTTTCCATTTTTATTTTTTCAATTTTAAATATATATTTTATTTTTTTATTTTAAATAAAGTTAGACTGTTATTTTTAATATTTTTTTATTTAAATATACAGAAGCATAAAGTTAGACTTTCTATATTCATTTCACTTTTTTTTCTATTTTAAAATAGGCATGTGTATGTAAAGATTAAGTAAATTAAGAGCAAGGTGTAAATAAAGGTGCGTAAAAAGATTTAAGCTCTATAAAAAGAATATTTCACAGCAAATATTTAAAGCAAAAATTACCAAAATTTCAAAAACATTTTGACAAATTTTAATTAAGTTCCCAAAAAAGTATTTAACAATCGAACACAACATATATAATTCAATAAAACCTTGTGAAATTACATCTCGGATCAACGAATTAACGATATTTAGGTAAGACATTTGTATCCAAAAAGTCTTCTATACCATTTATCCTACTACCAGAAATGTATATGAAAATGTTTCTTATGACAAGTTCATTCATTTCTTACTCCATAAATTACACTTAAAAACTTTGTTTCACTTTTTTACATGTAAAAAATAAAATCGAATAAATAATCAAATAAATGAAAACTAAAAATATTAGGTTACATGCGGAAATATACTGTTACTATTGATATTTCACTTTGGTAATAAAAAAAAATACTGCGGCTTGCTGGCTTATTTGTAGAAGTAACCGCTGCTATGAATATATAAGCATTTCACATTCTTGATGACATTTCCAGGTTTAAATGTACGTACATGATTTAATAGATATGTTTTTTAAATTATTAAATTTATATATTTTTTAAATAAACAACTTACTGAAAAAAAAAATCAGAAATCTCAAAAACTCATTTTTTGGAACATATTTAAATTAAAATATTGTGCCTGGTCTCTTATTGGCCAATTTCATTTTTTGGGGACAATTTTACCCATTATCTGCAGGAGATAAATGTCTTCGGACAGCCACATGTAAGACGCATAATATTAAATAGATGGTGTTGCCTTTCCATATTTCCAAAACATCTTAATGACCTGTCTGTTTCCACTTTCCTCCCATACAGACCACAAGAAACGAAAGCTTTTTGTAGGAAACCAACCTGTTTGAATGTTCCATTCCCAGAATCCTCCGGGGGCCTCCCAGCGTTACAGATTAGTTCCTTCCCTTTCCTTTTGAGCCGCGTACGGATTAGCTCCCAATTCTGTACCATTCGGGTCCTTTGGAAAATTTGCAAATTTGATAGTGATTTTATTAAAAAAAATTTAAATAGAAATCTTGAAAAATAATTTGAATGTTACAATTTAAAAAAAATAAAAAAAATAGAAGTACAATAAAAAAAGAAACTAGCAACGTGAGAATTTAGTGCTATGTATCTTTACTACCATCACTTAGCAACTGTCTAATTTCAGAAAAAGATTTGCGCCTTTTAACTAAGCTCTGACAGCATGAATGCTTAGAAGTGTTTTCCCAATAAGACAGTGGCAGGAAACTAGAGTTCTAACAAACTTAACCCTTTTCTTGCCAGAGGGTTCCCTACTTTTGATTCTTTTTTTTTTTGACAGTCCAGAGGTTAATGACTAATAAAACCGGGGAAATTGGATAAAATGTTTTCTCTTAAAATCTTGAAAGAAAATGCAAAAAAAAAAAAATACTTTATAACCTTGATACTTTGAGAAGATCGGAACTTGATTCAAAGAAGAGTGGGAGTTTGTTTGTTTTTTTGTCCCGGGGATAAGAAAAAAAAAAAAGTAGTGGATATCAGTAGCACCTTCTTACAACTCAACTCAATTACCTTAACTGGTTTCATGTGGCCAGACGTAATTTCACAAAGATTAACAGGGAAAAAGGATGAACTGACACAATCACCGAGGATGTAATTTGCCAAAAACTACAAAAATAACAGAATCTTATAGTTTGCCCTCTTTTCACACCTCCAACTGTCCACCTATCCGATCCAGTGAGAAAATTCCAGGACAATTTGTAAAAAATAGGGCAATTTTTTGTAAAAAAAAAATTGAGGCATCCGTAAATTTGAAGCTGAAGAAAATTATACAGTATTAGGTTTTTCCTAATTTTCATTTTACAGTAGTGATGAGCGAACGTGCAGGGATGAGGTGATATCCCCCATGCTCGGGGGCTAAAGGAGTGTCTTCGGCGTGCTCGAAAAATATGTCCGAGTTCCCACGGCTGCATGTCTCATGGCAGTTCGACAGCCGCAACACATGCAGAGATTGTCTGATTGTGTTGCGGCTGTTGAGCAACCGATAGACATGCAGCCACGGGGACTCAGATATAACAGTGAAAAGACGTTCCAAAGACAGAAGATGTGTTCAAAACTTAGTTTTTTTTTCTCCATAGAAATGCATAGGTTCATTATTTTGAGCATTTTCCATTCTTTTTTTTTTAGGTAGTTTCTGATGCGGAATCGTGTGCACATACCTTTAATAAACTCTGAGGGTGACAGAGAGATGACAATTTTTTCATGTAGTTTTGATTTTTGTTTCCTCATTTCATTCTGTGAAATTAAATGGACAGAGTACATATATTTTATTAATTACACAAATATCCTTTATGACCGGTGTGAAATTTTGCCTTAAAAAGCGCTTATGGCAAACAATAGGAGTGCTGCTTGCATGTCGCAAACGACATGGTAAATTGGTAATGGAAACTCAAAATCAGCTGTTTTGGGAAAGACTAATCCCCACCACCCCTGAATTAATGATGGAAGTGCACATCAATGTGGATTGCAGGCAGAAAATTTGCCGCCTGTTACTGTATTAGCAAAACTGACAAGATTTTAAGAAATGCTGCCGACAAATTCTACAGGAGCAATTGATCTGTGCTGCAAATTTCTGCAGTTCTGTACTGAAATCCACATAGGTTTTTTATGGATTGGATTTTCTGGCATGGAAAGTTCGTAAAGGATCAGTCTGCGTGGATGTGACCTTTAAAAAAATTATAAATACAGCATCTGATAGTAAAAACCTAGTCATTTTCAGTACAGGTATTGGGAAAATAATTAGGGATTTATGGTCTTTACTAGTACATCCCAGCAAACAGCCGCTAATTATTATGGGCTAGTATTCGAGATGAGCAGATAGTTGAAATTCCAATTTGTCAGCTCACCAAAAAGAAAAAAAAAAGACAAACTGGCTGTTTGTAGCATCAAAAAGACCCCATGCTTCATGAGATAGGACTGAACTTTGCATGGTGCTCACTGTCAGGATACTCCGATGAAGGCAGACTTCCGGCCACATTCCAACTAGACATGTCCAGCCTCGCTCAATTTTCTTGTATTGAGCAAGGTTGCTCATGTCTAGTCGGCATGTGATCGCAAGTATGCAAATTACATACTTTTGGTCACATGCCCCTGATTCCCCTTTGTAAAGTAATAATTCCCCAAGTGCCATCTTATAAAGTAATAATGGTCTGAGCTCCCCTTCTGCTCTTAGCTCTCCTTTATACAATATTAATGTCAAGTTTCCCCATATAAAGGAATAATTGCCTAAAAGGGACTCAATCACCACATTTCTTGCTACCCCATCTTAGAGCAGCAGGATGTAGGGGCAGAGACCCGGGTTCCAGCGATGTATCACTTACTGGGCTGCTTGCTGCAGTTTTGATAAAATCATTGTTTTCGCTGAGGCAGATGTAGCAGTTCTCGGAATATTGAGCTCTGTATAACACAGTCCACACCAGCGATTGAAGATTTCTGTGTACGCTGTGCATAGGCAGAAAGCTTTCAATCAGTGGTGGGGGCAGGATTATACAAAGCTCATGGATATGGAGGACTACCTGGCAGCAGATTACTAGTCCTCTAGTGATAAAATCACTGTTATCAAAACTACAGCAGTGAGCTCTGTAAGGGACACATTGCTGGAACGAGGGTCTCTTCCCCTACATCATGGTGCTTTCAGATTGGTTGGCAAAAACATGGTTAGACTCCCTTAAATGCCCAATTACAGAGTAGTCAATTCATGAGTACCCCTTTAAAGTGAACCTGCCAACCAGGTTTGACCCACATGAGATACGGCCACCACCTTTCAGGGCTGATACACGGCATTCTATAATGCTGTATATCTGACCCCAACCCGACTTGCAAGACAAGAAAAAGACCTTTTGTTATACTCACTTGCGGGGCAGTCGGGTCCTGCGCCTCCCTTCTTCTTGTGATGCCATCCCCCTTCTTGTTTTGTGTGGATGACCCGTCCCTATGTCTTTAAAGAGGTTGTCCACCTTTGCAGTCATTTTTTTTCACTTAAATGCATGTAATTGGGGCTAAAAATAATTTTTGCAACTTGGTTTCATAATAAAATGTTGCACCTTTGATAGCCTCGGTGTTAGGGTGCGGTCAGACGCCCATATAACAGGGACGAAGATCGCATCGCAGTGCACGGCGGCTCTCCTGACCCGAGTGTGACGGCTGCATAGAAATACACGCTGTCACACTAGGGTCAGGAGAGCTGATGGCCAGTCTGAGCATTACGGTGCTAGTGTCGTCCGTGTTTTACGGCCGTCTGACTGCACTCGCCCTGTCTATTGTTGGCTGCAGAATGAGCTAACAGAGAATTGATCAGTCAGCTTGCTTTGGTGATCTAACTGGGAGTTTGTGACTCCGTCATCTGCCCTTTCTTTGAACTTCTCTCACCTGATTTATGATCACAGACCACATCAAGGTGCAAGGAAACAAACCGCCTGTAAGAGCCAAAAGGCACCTTTTTAATGAATCCCTATTGCAAAAATGATTTATAGCCATAAATACATGCATTTAAGTGTAAATTAAAAAAATGTCCCCATAGGTGGGCAACCCCTGGGTCTACCACTTAAAGGGAACCTGTCACCTGAATTTGGCGGGACCTGTTTTGCGTCATATGGGCGGGGTTTTCGGGTGTTTGATTCACCCTTTCCTTACCCGCTGGCTGCATGCTGGCTGCAATATTGGATTGAAGTTCATTCTCTGTCCTCCGGAGTACACGTCAACGTAAGGCAAGATTGCCTTGTGCAGGCATGTACTACGGAGGACAGAGAATGAACTTCAATCCAATATTCCGGCCAGCATGCAGCCAGCGGGTAAGGAAAGGGTGAATCAAACACCCAAAAACCCCGCCCATATGACCCAAAACAGGTCCCAAATTCAGGTGACAGGTTCCCTTTAAGGGTTGCTTCCCCATTGCTTTTAGTCCAGGCTTGGTAGCCCCATGGGGGCATACAGTACGTCCAAACCCTCCTGAAAAATGGGATTCGGATGTATGCGAACATGTGCTCTGCCGTGCATCATTTTTGAGTGTGCATGTCTACTGGAGGCGGACATCCAGACACAGTCTACAACACCTGAGTGTCCGCCTCCAGTAGGCATGCACTCTCGAAAATGATGCACAGCAGAAAGCACATTCAATTTGTCAGCACCATTATAGTCTATGGCCCTGTCGATGCATACGTCCGAATCCAGTTTTGCAGGAGGCTTCGGACGTACGCTCCAACAGGGCCACCGAGCCTCTACTAAGCACAATGTGAAAGCACCCTAAAAAACAATGGACCTACCAAAAATACTGGTGGAAGCATTATAAAATCTGGAGGTACATGTCTGGTTCACCAAATTGGATGCTAATTATAGGGACACCATATACGTGCATATTCCTATCGCAGACATCCTAAAAGCATGAAAATGCGTCATGTTAATTTTTTAAAAGAAAACACAGATTTTTACTCTAAATTTTCCTTCCATTTTAAAAAAAGTGGATACACATCAAATCAAAGTCTTCTTTGTATTTTTGTAGAATTTTGCCAGACTTGAGATTCATTGCTCTTTCTTGGTCTCCTTCTAACTCAAACTCTTCAGTTGTGAAAGCGTTAAAAGGCTTGCACTACTGAGTGCACTTTCTTGCCCCGGCTTCTTATACACTCAAGTGATGAGGAGGTGAAGGAGGAACCTTAGGGGTTAGGAAAGAAATTGGCCTCTGCTGAATTCTCCACTGACAGGAATTATTGCCAACCTCTTGACCCCTAGTTTACTCCGCCAGATTAGCTGAGTACTCCTAAGGGGAATCAGAGTGTCCGGTGCGGTGCATGGAGATGCAGTTATTTATTTTATATATATCTAGTTTGTGAGAGAAGTTTGTTTTTTTTAAAAAAAGGGGAAATTTAAATATCAGTTTATGGGAACTTTGGTGAAATCACTGCTGTAGGGCACAATCCTATGGAGATGAAAAAGGGGACGGAATTTGTCATCGGAATTTACCCTTAGAAGGTATCATTGGCGCTTAATCATCCTCCTAGTATCCTCTTTAATTACGTATTAGCCCTAAACACTAAATGTAGAGTGAGGTGCAAATGGGAGTCATCCGAGAGAATCGGGCAATTATGCAAATGGTACTGATCAGAGTTTCATCATAGTATGATCTGATTATCTAGGATGAGGAGAAGATGGAGAAAAAAAAAATGTCTCCATCTTCTCCATTGTGTCATTGTCTCCATCTTCTCCATTGCGTCAATGTCTCCATCTTCTCCATTGGTTACATCTGAGTGCAGTCTCCTTTCCACGGATTAACACAGAGTGCAGTCCAATGTTTCACTCATACTCATTGACTTGCATGACCGAGTGCAATATGAATATCAGATCAAACTCAGGCACGTAGCGATTCTGTTCGGGGAAATAATCGGACCTATGCACGGATGTTTTGTCAGCTCACACGAAGACCGATAATATGGCTGCCTGCAAGACCCCCAAGTGCTTAAAAACTAACTTTAATTGTCTCGACTCTCACTGCCTGTGATCCCCGGCCTAGTCCATGACTGCTGTCAATCAATACTGCTGCATGGTAGGAGCACGTCCACGGCAGTATAAGTGCTCGTGTACACGGACAATTTTCTTGCCTGAGTGCGATCCGTGGTTTTCACCCATAGCACCCGTACCAATGCTATTCTATGGGGCTGTGCACATGGCCGATTATTCCTTCGGACCACAAAATAAAATTAAAGACATGTTTCTGATACATGGAGAGGAAAAAAGAAAAAGTTTCTCCACCTTGTGTTATGTCAGTCTGTGAAAAATCGGAAGGCACTCAGATGCAATATTCCTTATCAGTGTGTTTTTGGAATGTGGGAGGAAACTGGAGAACCTGGAGGAAACCCACGCAAACACGGGAGAACATATAAACTCCTTGTAGATATTCTCATTGGTATGATTTGACCCCAGCACTGTAAGGCTGCAGTGCTAACCACTGATCCACCATGCTGCCCACGCTCCTACCACACGGTAACGGACAGCGGTCCTGGACTAGTCCAGTGACCTCAAGCAGGGAGAGCAGAGACAAACATCTTACATGCCTACATTTAGTGTTTTGGGCCAATCCAAGCATCTGGGAGACTAATAAGGCATCCTCATACCTTCTAGATGTAAGTCCTGGTGACAGGTTCCCTATAAGCTTTAAAACGGAATATTGAGCTTCGGCACAGGAAATCTCAAGCAGATGAAGGCTGAGATAACTGCAAGTACATTGCCCTGTTTTTTTTTTCCAGATTCACTTCATTAATCACCATTCCTAATGCTGAACTAACAGTCGCTCTGCAGTTGTCCTGCGGTTGCCTCTGCAGTTGACCTGCAGTTGACCTGCGGTTGCCTCTGCAGTTGACCTGCGGTTGCCTCTGCAGTTGACCTGCGGTTGCCTCTGCAGTTGACCTGCGGTTGCCTCTGCAGTTGACCTGCGGTTGCCTCTGCAGTTGACCTGCGGTTGCCTCTGCAGTTGACCTGCGGTTGCCTCTGCAGTTGACCTGCGGTTGCCTCTGCAGTTGACCTGCGGTTGCCTCTGCAGTTGACCTGCGGTTGCCTCTGCAGTTGCCTCTGCGGTTGACCTGCGGCTGCCTCTGCAGTTGACCTGAGGTTGCCTCTGCAGTTGACCTGCGGCTGCCTCTGCAGTTGACCTGCGGTTGCCTCTGCAGTTGACCTGCGGTTGCCTCTGCAGTTGACCTGCGGTTGCCTCTGCAGTTGACCTGCGGTTGCCTCTTCAGCATCGGAAGAGTGCAGGGACACTGAAGTTGGCTGGATCACTTCAGAGCTGCACTAGCAATTCTGAACTCATTGCTTAGGAAACTGTCCACCTTTCAGAACACTTTGCAGAAGTGGCCGGCGAACTAAGAAATGAGCAGTAAACTATAAAATAAATTAATCAGAGGGTTTTTAGTAATAAGTAAATTGCAAAGTTTTCACAAGCACTTTACAACATTAACTATTTTTCATGAACAGATAACCCTTTAACCCCTTGATAACAGGGAAATTTTACATTCTTGCACTTTCACTAAGTTCTACTCCCCTTATTACAAGAGCCATAATCTTTTTATTCATTCGTCCAGTAATATAGCATATGAGGGTTTGCATTTAAATGTGGCTCTCCTATGGAGCTCTGCCAGTGGCTGAGCTGCACAGGAGGACCAAAGATGGACATGATGATGGCCCCATAATGACCATCAGTTCCCCCACAATCACCTCGCACCGATGGGAGCCGGTGTGTATGCAGCGATCATCATGAAAATTAAATGACGCTGCCAGGGATGGACGGGGTATTTAACTAGATGAACAGCAGTGGGGCAGAGCTTGCTCTGGCCACGATCATGTGCCATAAATTGACGTAATGTGGACCCTATAGAATACATCAGATACCCTCAAAGAAATAGGTTATTGACAGGTCACATACACTTTAAAGGGAACCAGTCAGGATGATTTTACTAATCAAACCTCAAACTAAACTTGGCTGTAAAGGTTGTGAAATGACAATAAAATTGATGCCCATGTTGTAGCAATCCTATGCGCCAGCGCTGAGAAATTAAAGGGAACCTGTCACCCCCAAAATCGATGGTGAGGTAAGCTCACCGGCATCAGGGGCTTATCTACAGCATTCTGTAATGCTGTAGATATGCCACCGATGTTACCTGAAAGAGGAGAAAAAGAGGTTAGATTATACTCACCCAGGGGCGGTCCCGCTCCGATGGGCGTCTCAGGTCCAGTCCGGCGCCTCCTATCTTCATTCCATGACGTCCTCTTCTGGTCGTCACGCCGCGGCTCTGGCGCAGGCATACTTTGTCTGCCCTGTTGAGGGCAGAGCAAAGTACTGCAGTGCGCAGGCGCCAGAAAGGTCAGAGAGGCCCAGCGCCTGTGCACTGCAGTACTTTGCTCAGCCCTCAACAGGGCAGACAAAGTATGCCAGAGCCGGAGCCGCAGCGTGAAGACCAGAAGAGGACGTCATGGAATGAAGATAGGAGGCGCCGGAGCGGACCTGAGACACCCATCGGAGCGGACCGCAGCGGGACTGCCCCTGGGTGAGTATAATCGAACGTCTTTTTCTCCTCTTTCAGGTAACATCGGGGGCTTATCTACAGCATTACAGAATGCTGTAGATAAGCCCCTGATGACAGTGAGCTTACCTCACCATCGATTTTGGGGGTGACAGGTTCCCTTTAAGCTTTAAATTCACATGTAAATTAGCCTGTAAGTGCATTGGGGGGTGCCAATATACTCCAAGTGCATCGCCACGCTTCCTTTGAGGCTAAGGCTGGATTCACATTACGTTTACAGCAGCCCGTTCAACACATAACGGGCTGCTGTAAACGCAAGTGCCTGTATGGCAGCACGCTAGCGCAGATAGAGCATCTGCTAGCTCTATCTGTCCTAGCAGTGATGGACCTGGAAACGCTGCAGCCCGCGTCTCAGGGTCCGTCACTCAATGACGGCACATCGCTAGTGCACGCCCATTGTGGGCGGGTGCTAGTGATGCGTCTGACATTGGAGTCAATGGCGGCGTTAAACAGACTACGTTACACCGCGTTGTGCCGCTGTGTAACGTAGTTCGTCTAACGGACGCCCATAACTTAATGTGAACCCAGCCTAATTTACATTTAGCTTCAAATCTCAATTTCTTAGCACTGGCACATCCGATTACTACAAAACATGCATCATTTCTCTTGTTGTTCTATGACCTATATTACCGTATCATTGATTTGATTAGTAAAATCATCCTGACATGGTCCCTTTAAGATGTTTATCCAAGTGGCTGGTTTGAGAAAGAAACAGGTTGATGCAGACAAAGCAGTTATTAACTTTTGATTGGAGGGAATTAAAGACCTGTCAATCATCAAGCTGAGCTGTATTAAAAGAAGATATGATAGAAGTCAGTAACATAACTCCTTAAAGGGAATCTGCCAGCAGGTTTTTGCTATGTAATCTGAGAGCAGCATGATATAGGAGCAGAGACCCCGCCTCCAGCGATGTGTCACTTAGTTTACTGGGTAGAGCAGTTGCGATGGAGTCCCTGTTTTCTCTGCTGTAGATTTAGCAGAGCTCTGAATGCGGAGCTCTATATATCCCCACCCCCACCTCTGATTGGCTGCTTTCTTTGGTGGAGCGTGTGGTTGAACTAGGAAGCACGAGACACTCAGTCCTGTAGTGATAATCTCCTGCTGATTAAACACTGAAATAGAAAAACACCTGATAGGTGGCACATTGCTGGAATTAGGGTCTCTGCACCTGCATTATGCTGTTCTCGGAATACATTACAGAAACCTGACATATTCTTTTTAAATATGGCAGCTGAAATTAATTCTGCCTAAGAAAGTCTGACACTGATAATAAAGGATATCCATACTCTGGACTAGAATACACGATGAATAAGGAAAGCAGCGCAGAGACCGGCATTTCCCCTTTGGATGGGTTAATATCACATGTGGTGGGCTTCCAGTTCTCCCATCTTTCACCAGAGCGGGTCACAAACTGAAAACATGTGAAGGAGCTTAAAGAGTTTTGCTTAGTTTATCTCTCAGAAATCACTGTCTGGGGAAGGATCTATCCCGCTTCTCTCAACGTGCATTAAATGCAGATATCTCTGGATGTGTCTGTCCAAGCCCCACAGGATACACTTGTACACTTTGGCTACTTACTAATATAAATCCAGCATAATCCTTCTGACTTCTTTTTCCTTCAGCACTTACCCTGAAGGTTGCAGAGGAACACAGAGATTCCCCTGGTTGGGGTCATGGGAAGATGGTGCTGCTTTTCACATCCAGACAGTCGAAAAGTTCAATTCTTTGTGAAGTTTTATGAAGACCCAACTTTAGCAGAATACCTCTACTCTTGCACCAGTTGTGCTGAAGTTTGTAGATCAGAGTCCCAATTTCTCACTTTTTGACAGATTTGGATATCTACAGGTTATGGAGCGTGACGCGCTTCACGCCTGGTCACACTTTCTACAAGGTAGTTCTCATAGATGAGACACTACGCATGCCGCCAAATGGATTCTCTGCACAGCACCGTACTACACAGGGCATCTAAATGGGCATGGATCCCCTATGAAAGAGAAAATAAAATTGGGGATGGGATACACATACAGTTGGTTCTCAAAAGGAATCTGTGAGCAGGCTTTTGCCACTTAATCTAACAGCAGTATAATATAGAGCAAGTGAGCCTGATTCAAGGGATGTGTCACTTACTAGGCTGTGTGTTGTAGGTTCAATACAATCAGTGTTCAACCCCTTAATGACCGATACGCCTTTTAAAGGAGGCAGTTAAGGGTACTTATTCCTCAGGGCTGCTTTTTAATGGCGCTGAGAAATAAGGTTATAGCGCCAGAAAATCTCCGGGGTCTCGGCTACCGGGGGTAGCGGAGACCCCTGGCAAGTATGATTTGAGTTGGTTTTTACCAACCCAAGTGTTGCGATCACCATTATTCACCACAAAAAAAAGTCTGATTTCCCATTTATTTCTCTCTCCTATGATATGATCTAGCATACCAGAGAGATGAGGTCCCCCCCTCCAGGTGTCCCTGGACCCTCCGGCTCTGTCCCACAGCGTCTTTTTTTTTTTTAGATCCTATTACAGTGATCAAAATAAAAACAAGTGTAAATCAACTCCCCCTTTATCATTCCCTTAGTTAGGTAAAAAATATAAAATAAAATATGTATTTATTTCCAGTAGGGTTAGGGTTGGGACTAGGGTTAGGGATGAGCTAGGGTTGTGTGAGGGTTATAGTTGGGTATGGGGGTTAGGGTGGTGTTGGAGTTGGGATTAGGGTCAGGGCTAGGGCTGTGTTAGGGTTGGAGTTAGAATTGGGGGTTCCACTGTTTAGGTACATCAGGGGGTCTCCAAACGCGACATGGCACCCGCCATTGATTGAAGCCAATTTCGGGTTCAAAAAGTCAAATGGTGCTCCCTCCCTTCTGAGCCTTGCCATGCGCCTAAACAGTGGCTTTCCCCCACATACTGGGTATCGGTGTGCTCAGGAGAAATTGCACAACAAATTTTGTTGTCTATTTTCTCTTGTTACCTTTGTGAAAAAAAAAAAAAAGTTTGGGTCTAAAGTAAATTTTTTGTGGAAAAAGTAAAATGTTCATGTTTTCCTTCCACATTGCTTTAGTTCTCAAAGCACCTGAAGGGTTAATAAACTTCTTGAATGTGGTTTTGAGCACCTTGAGGGGTGATGTTTTTAGAATGGTGTCACTTTGGTAAAATTTGCCAAATTTCCGTTTTTTTTTCATAAACGCAAGTCATATCAAAGAAATTTTACCACTATCATGAAGTACAATAGGTCACAGAAAAACAATATCAGAATCACCGGGATATGTTTAAGCATTCCAGAGCTATGACTTCATAAAGTGACAGTGGTCAGAATTGTAAAAATTGGCTTGGTATTGAAGTACAAAATTGGACCTGTCACTGAGGGGTTAAATAGCAGAAAATTATCACTGCCTAAGTTTATGTGTACAGCAGTCCAGCTTCAGTGCTGTGAGCGGGGTTATGCGCAGCTCAACATTCAGAGAACTGCTACATCTACAACAGGGATTATATGAAAACTACACCACACAGCCCAGTAAGGGACACATCACTGGAATCGGGGTCTCTGCCACTACATCACACTGCTCTCTGATTATGTAGCAAAACTTGATGACAGATTCCCTTTAAATCACTATTATGTTGCAATCTGGCTCTGCTCACCTCAAATGCTTGTTATAAAGCCATAGTACATCCAGGTACAGGAGCCTTTCCTCTATAATGATAGGAGCTTACAGGCTCAGTTGACAGTCTAATGTGTATGACGGTTTCCTAACTGCCCGCCACCACCACCGGTGTCAGGGAAGATAAGGACCCAACAAGTCTGATTTCATACAGCGAAAAATTTTGTTTGCCACCAGAAATGACAGAGCTGCTCTTTCAGAGAACACAGGAGTGTTCGGCACATGTATGGGAGAGTCAGGAGATATCACTGCCCGCTGTCCAATCGCCGGCACCATCATTCTGCCATCATGCATCTGTAGTGTATGATTACCTACAGTGTAATCTATCTTAAGAAACAGAAACATTGTTCTTGGGGGAAGACATTGGAGCCTCTTGATCAAAGGGAGTCTAAAAAAAATTATAAGATCACTGTCTTGTTAAAGCTGCACCCATCTGTACATTGGGCACTATTTGCATGTAAATGACCAAGCTGATGAACTTTATAGCTAACAATTACTGCAGGGTTGTTAAAGAGACGTAAGGCGTATACTCTAATGGATGCCAATGGGTCCTTGTGGAGACAATGGGGGAATCAGTGGGTGCTATAGTTTGCTAGCCCGAAAACACATGGCCCAGGGCTCATCCCACCGAACGTCCTCTCTCCTTTTCCTGTGGGCATACTACTACTCTGGCAACACAGGGTGAGTATAAAACAGCATGGCAATATTTCATAGAACCACAAAAAAGACAAATGACACATGGAACAGTCGCAGCAAAATACCCAAGATGGTGCAAACTTACAGCGTCTCACCCTTCCACTGACTCACCTGGATAAGAGGAGCTGTGACTTCAGAGCTTCCAGGGCCAACTACTCCCACCTGTGACATGCACAGAGAGGAGGTAACGACAAGCTTAGGAAGCCGACAGTCCATTAAGGTACAAGGCCAGGTGACTGAAGGGTCACAATCTGGCTTCTCCGAACATATCTATGGAGCCAGATGACTGGTGGGTCCCTATCCTGGCTTTCCCAAACGCATCCATCTGACTCTTGTGACCAGTGGGTCCAAATACTGACTACTCCAAATGTTTCCATGGGTTCAGGGATGATCATTGGAGTTTTTTCAGCTGGAGTCCTGGTCCCTAAGCTGACATCCTATAGAATGTCAAATCTGTTCTTGTGATGGAGCCATGGTGTCTTGGCTGCTGCCTTGTAGACTGTTCCTGGCTGTGGTTTTGTAAAGAGTCTCTGGTTCTTTGGATCTCTCGAATATATTGTTACAGAGGCATATCCCCTTTTTATAGTTCACAACTACTGTCCATCAAACCATAATCCACAGAACAAGGAGAAGGGGTGATAAAGTTAACCTGCATTGTTTGATTATTAATAGTTTATCCTTCAATGTTTGCAAATCAACAAACTGCATGGCCTAGTATAATGTGTAATCAACATATCAGCAAACATCATTGTTCAGTGACCCTGCATCCTTGTTTTGCAAAGATAATAGTTCAATAAACTGTAGGAGCTGATATAAGGGGTTAATAATCATTCGTCAATTTACAAATATCAATCCAACCTACAAGAAGAGTCAGCATAAACAAAACAGTCTATGCCACCTGGCTTACTGAAAATATATGTCTGGATTATTAAGATTAAATGCGGTGTCGTCACAGCCTTTTTTTTTTTTTTTTTTTACTCTTTATGTCCTCAGCTGTATGTGTCTACAAAAGCTAGAGTTCGAAACCTATGGACCTAGATAAAAATATACATAAATGAGATGCAAATAGTTACTTTTTTAATTTAATTCAATTAATGGCGGCACCGAATCGGTCAGGTGACAGTCACTACACACGGTGTCCAGCTGTTTCACTTCTATTCCCATACTTATGATAGGAGTTATCTGTGTTGGCAGGTGACCACAGAAATGTGTGAAGGAGGCTGGGTGACTGCTTATTTTAACTCTCGAGGTTGCAGAGGAGGCAGACTTGGCTATTAAATTATCAGCCAGGCCCCTTATCAAATTATTTTTTTAATTCACTTAGGGTAGGTGCCCCCAATGTCAGGTCCAATGACATACTGGTCCACTAATTTTAATTCTTGGTCGTTGTGACAGAGAAGGATGGCTTAGCTAGATCATCAGTCTTGCACAGCTATGGGTGTATGCCCAGACAGGAAACTCTGTCCTGTATGGAGCACAGGATGAGAAGCCAAGTGAGCCAAACGCTGGATAAATCAGCTACGAGGCAGTCTAAGCACCTAGCTGAACAAACTAAAGCAGCAAAATATATAAAACTAATGGCAGCTCATTTATTTAGTGGTAGATAGCAGACATATAAGTGATTACTGTACAGTTATTTATTTATATAGCACCATTGATTCCATGGTGCTGTACATGAGAAGGGGTTATAGGCAAAATTACAGATATCACTTACAGTAAACAAACTAACAATGACAGACTGATACAGAGGGGCGAGGAGAGTTATAGATGGTGACTTACCGCTGACATTCTTTCTGACGGAATAGTTCACTTTTCATGTCTTTTCCATCTGGCCCAGACCGACATGACAACTTCTCCAGCCAGGACTCGTCTGCAGAGAATACAACAAAGACACATCTGACTTATCACATTTCCAGCACCGGCCCCATCTAGCTCCAACCTGCACAAACTCCTCATCCTGCCGATACCCCAAAAGTGAGCCACTGCTGCCGCATTTGTCCCTAATACTGCACCTACTGTGTGGTACAAAAACCGTGCTCCTCTTAGTAGCCCACATTGTAAAGGACACCACGGTGGTGGCATTACTAAGTATAATGCCTTATATGTGCCTACTAGATGGTAAAATTGATCCCTAGAATATAGTAATGCCCTGTGCAAGTGTCCTAGAAAACAGTGCAGACATTTTGCCCTAGAAATTAATAATGCCCAAATGAACCTTTGACAGTCACATTACTGAGTGACCCACTAATACTTCAGTACCTTTTTAACATATAATAATGTCCCGAGTTCCCCATGTAAAACTCCTCTATACACTGTATGTTGGCCCACAGCTCCTCTATACACAGTACAATGCACCGACAGCTCCTCTATATACAGTACAATGCACCCACAGCTCCCCTATATACAGTACAATGCACCCACAGCTCCCCTATACACAGTACAATGAACCCACAGCTCCCCTATACACATGATATCCCCACTGCTCTACGTATACACATAATGAACTCCACAATAGTCCTCACAATGTATGATGGCACCCAAACTGTACAAAAGCCCCGACACTGTATAATGGCCCAAAGTAGTTTCCACCCTGTATGAGGGCTTACCACGGTAGCCCTAAAACTGAATAATGGCCCCCACAGTCACTCACTCACACTACATCATGACCCCTACATTAGGTCTTACACTGTATAATGGCCCCCATAGTAGTCACCACAACGCATGATGGCCCCCACGGTAGACCCCCAAACTTTACAATGGCTCCCACATTAGCTCCCATGCTGTATAATGGCCCCGACACTATGGCAGGCCCACACTGTATGATGACCCCCACAGTAGTCCCTACAATGTATGAGGTGAATCCCTCACAACAGCAACCCAACATTGTATGAGGCCCCCTCCCACAGAAGTCTCTACCCTGTATGAGGGTCTCCCATATTATGCCCCCACATTCACATCACATGTTTTAATTAAAGTAACAAACAACATATACTTGCCTAATTCAGGACTCTGACGACTCAATCTGCAAAGCACCAGCGCATCCTCTGGACATGAGTCCCGGCTCAGCGAGATCACAGCGCCTGGGCTGCCATCCTGTCCGCGGTGAAGCTTCAGTACCTGTATTACCCTGCTGTGCTGTAGACCACAGGCTTAAAGTGATCTGTGGTCTACAGAACGGAGAGTGGTAGTTCAGGGGGATCATGTCTTACTGCCTTACAGCACAGCATAATGTGCTATTCCCATCTCCAAGATCCTATCCCAATATGTAGTAGGTGTAAAAATTATAATATTAGCAAATATCTCCAATTAGAAATGTAGTATAGTTTTTATTCACTATGTCTCTTTTCTCATGTGCAGGCATTGCAGCACCTTAGGTATCCATGGTTACGTCCACTGATAAAGTTAGCTACTTGCTAGTGGTCGTAACCTTGGATACCCAAAGGTCCTGCAAGGAAATAGACATAGCTAATAAATGAAACTATACATTTCTAATTGGAGGTATTTGCTACTATTGTTATTACACTGACTGCGTATTGGGATAGGATCCTGGAGATGGTGGGCCCCTCTGAATGCAAGACCTGGGCCAACTACACTCCACAGTAGCTAAGCTACTGATCCAAACCTCATGAAGTTCATGGCAAAAAAAAAGTATTTTATTCTTTTGACAAATTAAGATTCTCATTTTTTTGCTTTGATGGAGCATTAGCGGATGAGAACATTATGTAAGTAAATCTCATAACAGTGAAAGATGAGTTCCGGAATGACAATCCAACAAAACATGTAAGGTGTGACAGCTATAACCAAAACATTGTAGTGCCAAACTACGCCCAATTTTGCCTATAACAATGAAAGTTCCACACTGCACCTGTAAAAGGAAAAAAAAGGGCATCCGACTGGTCATCCATTCACTCGAGACCATGAGACAAGACCGGGTTCGTGAAACTTATTTCCTCCAACAAGCACCTATAAATTTAATAACTATTGCATGGCCGGTTAATGATGTGGCGTGCATGCTAGATATTCCATCAGGTGAACCCTTTAGAGGTCAGGGACAAATCCAGCTTCCCCTCCTCTTCTGTCCCACAAGTGGTTTTCATTTTGAATAACCAGAGGTTAGAAAAACAAAAAGAAAAGCAAAGAACAGCCAGGAACCACATGATTAATCTGCTCAATCTCAAGAGGACATTCCACATTTAAGGGACAGGCAGAGAACAAGTCATTCGGAAGAAGGATGCAGATTCCTATTTGTGCTCTGACTTTTAAAAGAAACTTTTTATCCTTTGGGATCAAGCATTTTTCATTAGAAGTTTATACACATCCACAATGCAACGTATGTGACAAAGATACAATGTGACGGGAGCAGAATTACAATAAGATGGATGAAAAAAAATAAATTAAAAAATCAAAGCTCATGAAGACCTGGAATATCGTGATCATGTCCTCAGAACGCAATTATACCAAACTTCCTTTCTTTTTTTACACTGGACTACGTTGTGATGGAAAACCTAGATTCCTAAAGAGGACTCCTATATGGCTTTACCTAAACAAGAAAAAAAAACCTCAAACACAAAACCACAGGATACATTTACTACAAACGTAATGGATGGTTCTACAAGGGTCATCCAAAAGTGATCTATTCACCCAAGAGTTCTGTATTTCACAAATAAAGACACACACTCATTAGAGTCTATGGGGCTGGTAACCTGTCCATGTATTTTTGTGGACTGAACACATGGAAGCTTTTCTGATTTTCATCAAACTCGACAATTAAAATCTACGGGTCGAGTACAGAAAACCTCCATCACTTTTTTTTTTGCATAAGAGAAAAACGTAATGAAACCAGTTAAGGTCTATAGAGCAGACCCATAAGAATCCAAATCGGAAAGCATGTATATACACACACACTGTATAGTAAGCATAGTTAGAATATATTCCACTACAGATATCACCTACTAAACAAATATCTAAAAAAAAAATAAAAAAATAAACCCAAATGTTTGTGTGAAATGAAGAATTCAGAGAATTTCCACTTGCAATCTGAAATGAACTATGTGACCTAAATACATATAACAGATGAGTATTCGAGATTTAAAAAAAAAACAAACAAAAAAAAAAAAATACAAGCATATTTTAAAACACAACCTGTATAAATCATTAAGTAGAATCTCTGACCTGATGAGACTGGTGTACTTGCCTTGAAAATTCATGTTACAATGCATTAAACTGAGCATTTTAGGACGTCCAAATGTATTCAGTTTCCACCCACTCACCCAGCTGCAGCTTATACTTAGCACTACGAGATCTCAGCAGGGAGGAGGGACACTGAGGATCTCAAAATCAGGCTAGGAGGGCACTGTTCATCATCCGATTTGTCAGTTTAAACCTCTCCCAGTACTCTGTACTTGCCTATCTAAGAGCAGGGGGAGGGTCTCAAGTTTGACTATGCACCCCCCCTAATCCGATGGATCGGCCAAGAGCAGGGGGAGTGGCTCAGACTACCATTTTGCATACAGGAAACTTTACATACATGAAGTTTTGAAAATCAGAATAACAGCGGCAGGAAGGTTAAAAAGGAGATCACCAAGAATCTAAACCCACCATTATGCACTTATTGTGATTTTTTTATATAGAGAGGTAAAAAGTTTCTTTAACCTGGATCCTTTACTAAATTATCGAGGAATCAGTTTTAGCAAATACATCTTTATTGGGGGCTATCTCCTGGTATCCAAATGACAAATCTGGATGTCAGAGTACATAATGAAGGAGAAAAGCAGATTTACAATAGATTTAATAAACTATTTATTACTGAATGACTAAACAAAAAAGGTTAAAGACAAACTTTTATTTAACAAATTATATTAAGAATACACACTAATATCACAAGAAGAAAAAATCCCCTTCTTAAAATACAGGGTGTCCTGTTAAATAAATATAAAATATTTGTATACATAAACTGCACACTTCCAAGAAAGCCTAACAAAAAATGCATAGAACAGAACATTTCTGGACAGATTTCCTTGAATTTGTTTTCCGGCACTATAAAATTGGCTCGTTTCACAGCACATATATAGAGGAGTAGCGATTGCACAGGATGCTGGGCGACCATAGGGTTTGGCTTTCTAAACACCACCTATGGCCAGAGGTGGGACGGTTTCTGGAAGAAAGTAACTGTTTTTTCTAATCCTGCACAATCCATTTTTCTAAGTCTAAATATCAATCATTTGTTCTTTTGCCCGTAGCATTAAAGAGTAACGATTCTCCATGCAAAGCTAAATTATGCATTTTTTTATGATTTACTTGATTCTCTTACTTTGCTTCTTTATCTCCCAAACATTATGTTGCAGTGCCCATTTCATGCTTCTTTAGAAGCTGCTTTCAACTGCTGCCTGCTTTCAACTGCTGCAAAGCCAAAAAGATCCATACTCTGTTTACATTGGATAGGAATTTCCCAGTACAAGTACTGGATTGGAGAGCAGAGGGGTTTAGCGAGGGAAAGTCCGAAAAGACGGATTAGAAAGAATGTAAGATCTTGGTAGAGCAGCAATTGAAAGCAGCTCCTAAAGGAGCCTGAACGGACAAGTGTAAAACACTGTGGTAGAATGGTGAGAATGGTTTGTGAGAAAAGGAAGCAAAACAAGGCAATGAAGTATTACAAAAAACTTATATCTTTGAAGTCCCAGGAACATTAATTTAAAAAGAAAAATAAAAGATCAGTTACTCTTTCATGAATTCTGACAAGAAATTAAAAAAAAAAAAAAAAAACATTCTGCATTTCTGAATTTAGTCTATGGTGCAAAGGCTAAAGGAAAAAATTTGGGGCAAATTTTTTTCCGCAGTGTATCTGTATCTCTTATATCACTCTTCATATTTATCACCTTTGAATATTTGATTTGGGAGATATGCTCTCATAGTAGACTACAGAGCATAAAAAGAAAGAGACATTATTCCATTCAGGCTCTGTTCACACTGCATTTCTTTAGTGCGTTCTGAGGTTTAATCGGATTCCCCCTTAAAACTGGGACTCACACGGAAGCCACAGACCGGGCCATAAACCGCAATGATGCGGAGTTCAAACTGAACTCAATTTGTGTTTTTTCTTACAGTGTTTGTAGGTTCAGACGGGCATGGAAAAGCAGTGTTGTCGCGGTCCATGACCCTGACGAGGGTTCATCGGAGTCCTGTCCAAGTCCCATTTTTAGGGAGATTCAAGCAGAACCCCTGAACGCCCGTCAGAAATGTGGTGTGAACAGGACTTATCAAACAACATACTAAGAGAAAAGTCGACAATCACATTTTTGAGGTTCCCCGAAGCAGCCACTGTCCCCATCAAAAGGCCACAAATTAAGTTTGGTGTTAAAGTGCAATAAGTAGAGGATCATACACACTTGGAACCAATTCAATGGAGGCGGCTCTACTGGGAGAAAGGACACGCAGAGCTCAGTAGTACTGACACTGTATAGAGCAAGGATGGAAAAATGGAGTCTGTAGGGCGAGTACTGGATGGACACATACAGTCCCTAAACTCAATTAAAGCAAAATCTATTGCATACCAGTTAGATCGTACGAAAAAAAAGAAATTACGGGCACTCCAAAGGCTACATATACCAATAGATCCAAAAGGATAAGAGGACTCAAAGTGGTTTCTCACAGCAATTTACCCTCAAAAGCGTTCCCTTTTCACCGGATTTATCGCATAGAGGGGTACAGCGACTATCTTCCATCTCTACAAAGTTCATATACTTATCAGAATACTGTAGACTGTACAGCCAAGTACAAATGAACCTGGGTTCTTCAATAATTGCATGGATGTAAACTTCGCAGAAACAATGGCAATCAGATTGTTATTGTCAAGTATCTCTTGAGCTGCTCACAACTCTGCAGTCTCCTTACTTCTTGGTTCCGGCAGTGCGGGCTCTGCACCTTAAGTGATCGTTCTGGTGAATAGCACAGCTATAGTAATAGTATAACTATAAAGTTCAGCACTAGTTTTGCTGTAACATACTCAGGTATTAGTGGTTTGTTCTGGAGTGTACACTTAATATATATATATATATATATATATATATATATATATATATATATATATATATATATATATATATTAGATAGAGAGAAAGAAAGAGAAAGAAAAGGAGAGAGAGATAGATATAACAGTGCACTTGAAAATGCACATGGCTCTGGCAGTGATAGCAATGATGGTTGGGGCCGGGGAGTTATGGTCACACAGAACTGATAAGAGCAGCTTGTCAGGAGATGACAGGGAGGCAGGGGGAAAGCGAGCAGCTAACTTGTATAGAAATGAATGGGCTGTAGAAAGATGGATAGTATGTTAAGAGTCAACTCCTCTCCTGAAATGTAACTACGGCGCACACTTGGCCAGCGTTTGGCAGGCAAGAGTGGTCAAGCTTCATAGACACAAGCTGTACAGTAAAATAAAAGCTCTCCCTGCAGGAGAATGACAGCAGATAGAAAAAGCAAGTTTCAAACTTATTTACATGCTGTCTAATTAAAGCAACTTAATAATTTGAGAATACTTTTAAAAAATATTGTTTGTAAACCAATAGTTCTCCGGAGTCATGGTCCTTAAGACTTGGTCACAGACCCTACATAAACAGTAGAAAGAGTTTTACAATCAGGAGGACAAAACGATTTTCAGTCAGATGCTTGGAAGTAAAGACCAGCACCAGAGCAAGACCTGTGGGGATCGGTGGAGGTGGGTATCTTTTAAAAAAAAAATTAATATTTTTAACAGTTTTATTGGCTGGAAACCCCGTTGACATTATTTAAAAAAAAAAAAAATCACACGGATATACCTATCTTTTACTGCACGGACATCTTAAATTATAGAAACTATAGGTATTAATAAGTGCGCATAAGCCAACAACAATTTATATAAAGTTTCAGAAGTTTTTTAAATTAGGAAACCCCTTTACTTGCCAATTTACTTTTAAAATAGACCCTCCAAAATCTTCATTGCTGATGGGACAACAACCAGTTAAACTAGAGGGACCAAACTCCGCTTGTTCATTATCTTCCTTTTTTTGAAATTACGGAATACACTTTTCTTTTTTTTTCCTACAGTCCATTTAATATTTAATTAAGAGTCCGGCTCTCGCACAATATTGTATTACAGCCTGCAGAATTGCCTCCCATAAACCTCCAGCATTTTTAATTTAGAAGAATAATTACAAGAAATCTGGTGGTTATGAAATGTATCCTGTATGTATCTTACACAAAAAGAATTCTAAACACCCCCGAAGAGTATCGGGCTTATGCCATCTGTCTAGCATCTAATCTGATCTCCACTTCAGAAAAGCAGAAATCGCCCTCGTTTGTGCTTTTGCTTTATACACAGAGGTCATTTGTGCTGAATGGGGCAAGTGGAGGTGAGCGGAGTTACGTTAAAAATTAATTGAAGTTGTGAAAATAAATTAGTTTTTCATATTGCCTGCCGATGTTGATGTTTTTGTGCTGTTAAAGGCATTGGCCACTTTGTAGCTAAAGACCAAAAAAAGGAAATAAACTCTGTCATGCTAAAGGTAGAAGAACGCAAAATCATCTGTGCAACATGTGAACAGACACGGCCATTTCTGCATGCACACCATGAAAAACGGTGGTGGCCACATATCTCCATCTGACTACTTTATTGGATACCTCCTTTCTGCACGTTCACAGATGCAGGTGGTCGTTGCTGCATGTGGCGACAGACTAGGAAGAGCCATGGGAATCTATCCCTTGAATATCAAGAATGGATTTTTTGAGAAGGAGAAATCGCCCCATCCATTATTTAGATGGTGCCTAGACTGAGGTTTTTACTAGCACAGGGAGGGAATTAATATTTTGGTACTTTCAGGCCATCACAGTTTTTTTTGCCTTTTATCATTCTGGTCTATAAAAGTAGACAGCCCATTTAAAGGTAATCGGTCATCAGATTTTTGTCACTTAACCTGAGAACAGCATGATTTAGTTTGACATATCACGTACTGGGCTGCATGCTGTAATTTTGATTAAAAAAAAACAAACACTATTTTATCAGCAGATTATCACTAGAGGACTAGTAAACCAGCTGCCAGGTAGTCCTCTACATTCATGAGTTGTGTTTAACCCCGCCCCCATGATTGATTGGCTGCTTTCTGCCTAGACACAGAAAACCACCAATCAGATGTGTGGGCGGGGTTATATAGAGCTCAGCTTTCAGAGAACTGCTAGATCTGCAGCAGAGAAAGCAGTGATTTAAAAAAAAAAAAAAATGCAACAAGCAGCCCAGTAAGACACATCCCTGGAATCAGTGATCCCCTATAAGTTATGGGGTCTCAATTGGTCCAATCTGACAGGTGCGCGGCCCACTGGGGGACAGATCTGGTCAATATAGAGTGAGATTTGCCCAACCTATGGTGGTCCACCACACAATGGCAATCCAAAGTTCTCTATTAAAGGGTTTTTTCATCACAGAACTTTAGGACATACCCATACGATAGATGTAAATCCCATCTCTCTCCAATACAGGGGTCCTTCTGGTCTCTCGATCTAACTCTTGCAGTGATAAGAGGTAGTTGTGCATACGCACATGCTCAGGAGTTTTCAGGACCCCCACAAAATTCAATGGAGAGAGCAGAGCATGTGCAGACACAGAGAATGGGGGGGACCCTCCTTATGGAGATAAGTGATCGTCCCACGGATGGAAATAAGATGTCCTGTGGAAATGTCTGTAGACACATCTCTTTAACATACATGTTTTACAGATATGGGAAAAGTATTTAACCCCTTCTAATTCTTCATTTAGCGACCCTAAAGAGTAACTGGACTTCCAAGGTTTTGATTGGTGGAGATCCTTGTGCCGAGACCTCCTGCATCGCTTGCGGAAACAAAAGGAATGTTCTGCTCTACTCGAGAAGATGAGCTCACAGATATTCCATTGAGGAAGTTTTCTGCTGTCCTCACCTTCTAGGAGCTTCCACTCAATTATTTCAGCGATTGTGGGGGGTCTCTGTACTCGGAACCCCACCGATCAAAATTTCTCGTGTGTCTCTATGTTTTGTCACTTTTTCCCCCCCTCTTTTTAAGACTTCACTCTTTGGGCTTATGTATGTAACAATCTCTACATAAAATCTGCTTAGATCTTCCCTTAAAATTCTGCACAGTTTTTCCACGCTCTGACTTCTGGCATGTAACTGGGAGGACAAGCTCCGCATGTCCTAGCCCCAAAGGAGGGTACCAACACAAGCCAGCCTGAATTTGCCAGGGTATGTAGACCCACGGAAAGGATGACTACCAGCCCAGCTGGACGAGAGCCGAGCTGCAGCTTGCCTGTGCCTCTTAATAAATCTGACGCAGCTTTCAGCGGGTGTGAATTGACGCCAACAATTTCTGGCATAAAATAAAATAATGCTGCCGCCCATTGGGGTCCATCATGCCCTCTCCCACTCAACCACAATCACTTTGCCAGACAATTTATGAAAAGTTACAGTGTAAGTGTGGGGTGCCCCACAATGGGGACTTTTTAAGGTGTAAAAAAAAAAAAAAAAAGATGGCAATGCCTTTGCTAAATTCCCCTATGACTGCTGCAGATAAATGGATAAACAGCATGTAGCAATATGGAAACTATCCACAGCATAGGTGATAAATGTGATAAATGCCTGATCAGGGGTGATCAGACCCCCCACTAATTAAGGGAAAGGGGGTGCTCCATGTGAATGGAGTGACAGTGTGCATTTGTAAGCACAGATCCCTTCACAGCCTGTGGGAGCGGTGTTCATACACACGGCCTACTCCTCCATTCACTTCCCCCCTGTTACGGATCAATCGGACCTCAACCAATCATACATTTATTGGATTTTTTATAAATGTTTATGGGATAACCTCTTTAAAGACATGCATGTTTTATGTCATAGGGGGTTGTCCAAAACTAAAAAAAACAAACAAAAAAAACAGCATTTTTCCCCCCAGAAATAGTGCCACTGCTGTCCATGTCAGGTATTGCAACTCAGCCCAAATTGAGTCAGTGGGGCCGAGTTGTCATACCAAAGTCCACAATATCCTAGAGTAAAGCCGTTTCTATTTATAAAAAAAAAAAACCCAAAAACCCCCCTTTTTTTTTCTAACTTTTTGCCTTCCTTTTGGCCAAGGATGTATGATCATGGGATCTTCACGCTGCCAAGCACTATGCACTTAATGTAAGCGTCAGCTTCCCTTATATCACATATGGTATAGGAAGAAAGTGCGTTTTGGACAAAGCGATGGCGTAACGTTACATGCCGCCATCCCGGACTGCTCATGGATATCGCATCTACAGAGACTGGAAGTGTGCAGACCAACTTAGCAGCGGTTAACACTGGCGAGCGCAGAGCTGCGGAGCTCAGCGTGGATAGAACAACTCAACATGGGGTTGTTGGTTTTTTTTCGTTTTCAGTCGCTAGATTTACAAAATACCAATACAAAAAAAAACAACCTGTTAGAAAAAAAAAATCCACCAACTCTTCATGACTGCCACTTTGGCAGGGCAGGGGTTAGAAGTTTTGGTTAGCAGCAATGGGTTCTGCTCAGTAGTACTTGTGCGCGCCAACTGCATTAGGCCATCTTCCCATATCTCACGGCGGGGGCATCTGTTGGCAACGGGCAGGACTGGGGGGCAGGCGGGCGGCAGCGCTCTGTTCTGTTCTGAAGCTGTAGTCATACTGTGGGAAGACAAAAGCGGAAAAGGTTGTCAGAGGGTTATTATTCATACAGATTACCCGCTAACGGGCGGATACAGCGAGCGCATTTCATTTTGTGTAGTAAAGATAGCACTGCCATCTTGTGGCCAAAGAGAAAATTGCTACACATCACCAAATGAGTATCTTATAAACTCACAAGCAAGTATACGTGGAGAAGACATCATAGGTCTTTCATCTCCCAAGTCCTAGCTAAGAACGGAGCCTGCTGGGAACATAACCAGCTCCCAACAACTGGCCAGCTCTGATCAAATTAATTTAACCTCTTAAATGCTACTGTGAAGTGTGTAACAGCTGTAGTCACATGGCGGATGTCCCTTCTGATGGCCATCAGTACCCCACGGAATGTGATCCTGGAGGTGCCGATCATTTGCCAAGCAACTGGTGGCCTCCAAAGGCTCCATGTCAGCCATCAAAGACTGGACTTCATAGGAAATCAATTTCTCAATATATTGCAATACTATCGATTGCAGGTTCGCGTTCCCAAGAAGATCGAACGATAAACCCCCCCCCAACTTTTTTTTTTTTTAAGCTGCTAGAGTATAAAAAATTATAAGATTGGCATCACTGACCTAGAGAATTATGTTTGTTCTTTGTGCTGTTAAAATAACCTAAGTAAAAACAGATCCCCAAAACAATGGCAGAAATAAGAGGGGAAGGAGGGGGGAATCATCATTACTTTGATTTTTTTTTTTTTTCATATTTTCAGTACATGATAAAAATGAGTGGGGTCAGTTAAAACTACAACTCGTCTCGCAGCAAACAAGCCCTGGTACGGAAATGGAAACGTTTACGGAAAGGTAAAAAGGGAAGGAAAATAGGAAAGCACAAAAAAGTGAAAATTCACCTTGTCCTTAAGGAGTTAAAGTGATCAGTGAAGTATGGAGTCTTTACGGGCCATCGGCTGGGCAGACTCTGCTTTACACTGTATGGGAATATTTTAAGTATTTATACTGTAGTAAGGTTTGACATGTTTTTTCTTTTTTTTTTTCCTGCGCCTTCTTTCTACACTGATGAGGGGCAAACTACCTGAAACAGGCTTCCTGTAAAGGAGTTTCTGGTTTATTTATCGCAGGTCATATAGCAAGGGTCGGACATTGACTTATAGGGCGGTTACCTCTCCTAGATGGTACTAGGAGGTAAAGTGCTGCTCATCTCTTAGTGCAGGAGATCTCATCGATGTCTTTCGCAAAAAGTTCCTTCTCATGAGCAGTCAACCATTTGACAATGATCCCAAACACACAGCCAAGGAAACGCTCAGTTGGTTTCAGAGAAAAAAAATAAAGCTGCTAGAATGGCCGAGCCGATCACCGGACCTGAATCCAATAGAAAATGTATGGAAGGAACTAAAGCTGAGTTCATAGAAGGAACCCAAGGGACCTTCAGGATGTGAAGAGTATTTGTGTGGAAGAATGGGACAAAATCACACCTGAGCAATGCCTGTGACTAGTTTCTCTATACAGGAGGAGTCTTGAAGCTCCATCAACAACAAAAGGCTTTTGCACCAAGTATCAAAAAAATTTCAGTAAGTGTGTTCAATACTTTTTCCCTGTGTAATTTCTCATTATTACACAAAATATATGGACATCTATGGTTTAATTTCTTTGCCTGTGTGGATTGGATGAGTTAACGACATGACGCATTCAATACTTATTTCTCCTGCTATATACGTGTATATATACACACACACAGACATACCGTACATATATACATACCAATATGTAGACATACATGTGTACCCCATTATGTAGTAGGTATAATAATTATAGCATTGCATCCAATTAGAAATGTAGCACATTTCTTTTGATAACCTATGTTGCTTACCCCATGTGCAGGGCATTAGAGTAGCATAGATATTCACTGTTACGACCACTAACATATAGCTAATTAACTTTCTGTCACTATAGGAGTATTCGTAATCTAAGTAAATGCCCTGCACATGGGGTAAGTCACATGGCTAAACAGAAGAACTATACTACATTTGTAATTGAAGGTATTTGCTAATATTATTGTTACACCTACTACATATTGGGATAGGATATTGGAGATGGGAATACCCCTTTAAAGTACATCTCATGTTAATAAAAACTAGAATTAGAAGTCCCCATAGAGTTATCTGAACTGCTTTTATATAGCCACCAAACAATATATATACAAATATATATTCAATGGGAATCTAATAAAAGAGTGAAATTCTATGAAATTTGTCAGTCCCGCTTAATATGAACAATTTTTGATTCAATCGAATCCCTAAAAAAATAAAAAATGACAGATGCCTTGTAACACATTGCATCAGTCACAGAAAGGTGACAAGACTCCATGCACAACGGTGCAGAATCAAAGCCTTGCGGCTGTAACACCACATAGTATAGTAAAGCCAATCAGGAGGAATTTCACAGCCTGTATAAAAGCCAAGAAAGTCATAGTTACTCACCGATAACGGTGTTTCTCAGAGACCATGACAGCACTACCAGAGAGAGAGGATCCGCCCTTCAGGGACAGGAAACCTACAGGATAAAAGGGCGGTACCTCTCCCCTGCATCAGTTTTGTTTACCAAGCATCGGAGGTCTTCCAGGTTAGTCACAACAACAAAAAAATATACAATTTAACGTATCTCTTAGTAAGTAAACACCGTGTCTATATGGAAAACCACTTCACACAAAATAATGTGCTCACCGCACACGTGATGAGGGGGGGAATAAGCAGGTGCTGTCATGGGCTCTGAGAAACACCGTTATCGGTGAGTAACTGACTTTCTCAGTCGCCCATGACAGCACTACCAGAGAGAATTTCAGAGATATTGCTTAGGGAGGGACCACAGCCTGTAGAACCCTTCTTCCGAAGGTCAGGTCAGATGAAGAGGCTAGGTCTAAGCGGTAGTGTCTGAAAAAGGTTGAAGGTGATGACCAGGTGGCCGCTTTACAGATTTGATCTAATGGTACCTCCGACCTTTCGGCCCAGGAGGTCGCCATAGCCCTCGTAGAGTGGGCCTTCAGTCCCTCTGGAACAGCGTTTCCGGTGGATGAGTACGCCAAGGCTATTGCGTCTGTCACCCATCGAGCAATAGTGCCTTTAGAAGCTTTGAGTCATTTTCTAGGCCCCTGGAAGCAGATAAAAAGAGACCCTTCCTTCCTATGCTGCTGGGTGATTTTAAGGTATTGGGCTAGACACCTTTTCACATCTAGTGTGTGGAATTTCTCTTCCTTCTTATTTCTAGGGTCTGGACAAAAAGAAGGAAGTATTATTTCCTGAGATCTATGAAATGAGGATGCAACTTTTGGCAAATAGGCAGGGTCTGTTTTTAGTATAACTCTATCATCCAGGATTTGTGTAAATGGAGGGTTTGCGGATAGGGCTTGGAGGTCACTTATTCTACGGGCCGAAGTCAGGGCTATTAGGAGGGCCGTTTTAAGTGAAAGAATCTTAAGAGGGAGTGATTCTAAGGGCTCGAACGGGGATTCTGTTAGGGCTGACAATACTAAGTTCAAATGCCAAGATGGTAACCTCCGTATAGTTACGGGTTTAGATCTTGCGGCTGCTCTGACGAATCGTACTACCCAAGGGTTGGCTGATATGTTTTCACAGTATAATGCTCCTAGGGCTGCTATTTGTACCTTTAATGTACTTACTGAAAGGCCTAGGTCTAACCCTTTTTGTAAAAACTCTAGTATTTCAGTGATTGGGACCCCATCCTGCAATCTTACCCCGAGGATGATAGAAATTTTTTCCAGGTTTTACCGTAAATTTTTGTAGTCATAGGTTTCCTACTTTTCATTAGAGTGGACACTAGTTTGTCAGAAAAACCTCTTTCCCTCAATAGTGACCTCTCAAATACCATGCTGTCAGATGTAAATTCTCTGACTGAGGGTGGAACACCGGTCCCTGAGACAGGAGGTCCGGAAGATCCGGAAGGACCCAGGGATCGGTGATTGATAGCATCCTCAGCCATGAGAACCAGGCTCTCCTGGGCCAGAAGGGGGCTATTAGGATGAGACTGGATCTGTCCTGCCTGACCTTCCGCAGGACTGCTTTAATGAGAATGGTGGGGGGAAAAGCATACGCCAGTGTTTGTGTCCAGGGAATTGTGAATGCATCCACAGCCTGAGGGTTCCCCCCGGGATCTAGGGAGCAGAAGGCTTCCACCTTCCTGTTGTGAGAGTTGGCAAAGAGGTCTATCACAGGGACTCCGCATAGATCTGTGATTTTGTTGAAAATCCCCTGATTTAGAGACCACTCTCCCTGTCTTAATTGGGTACGACTCAAGAAGTCCGCTTTCTGGTTTTCTACTCCCTTTATGCGTAGGGCCGATAGGGAAAAAAAGTTGTTTTGAACCAGGCTGAAAATTTCGGAGGTGGTCCTCATTAATGTTTGGGATCTGGTTCCCCCTGGTGGTTTAAGTAAGCTACCACTACTCTGTTGTCCGAGAATACTCGGACATGGTGACCTTGTAACTCGTTTAGAAAGTACAGTAAGGCATGCTTTACCGCTCTCAGTTCTTTTTGATTTGAGGAAGACAGTAGCTCCTGATTTGTCCATAACCCCTGAGCGATTCTGTTGTCCAGGTGAGCCCCCCACCCTGTGGGACTTGCGTCTGTAGTGACTATCTGAGATGTCTCTATCACCCAAGGAACTCCCTTTGACAAGTTGCTGGGATTTAACCACCAGGCTAGGGAACGAATAGTAGGCAAATCTAGAGTCATGCGACCTTCTAACCACCCTCCCAGTAGTTTCTGTTTTTTTAAGACATCCCACTGGAGGGGTCTTGTGTGGAGTTGCGCCCACTGAACTGCTGGAAGGCAAGCAGAGAGGGACCCCAGTAGTGACATCGCCTTCCTTAGAGTCATGGTAGGGTTCTCGCACGTGCTTCTGACACTAAGTGAATTATTTTTTGTTTTTTCTCGTGTGGCAGGAGACACATTTGAGAATTTGAGTTAAGATGAGACCCAAAAATTCTTGAACCCTGGCTGGTTCCAGCTTCGACTTTTGGAGGTTCACTAACCACCCCAATTTTTTTAAAACGTCTATGACTGTCGCGTTGCTGGCATCTTACTGCGCATGCCCGCAGCCAGCAACCCGGAAATGGAGTATTCCGGTTCCGGGACAGCGCCATCTTGGTGCAGTCACTCAGAGCGGCGCCCCCGAAACCGGAAGTTCCATTACTACTTCCGGTGCGGCGCCATCTTGGATTCCGGCATTCACACAGCATGATGAAGCCCCAGGCTCCCATCAGAGCGCCGGCTGCGCTTCCCCCCGCACACACTACCGGACCCATCAGTCGGAGCTGTGGCGGCTTCGGATACCGGACCAGCCGTGGCAGGGGCGTCACCGCTGCCAGAAGTCCGACTGGCCGGCCCCGGTCCTCGTCGGTCGGTCTTCAGCAGGTACCGTCCAAGGAGGTTCCCCGTCAGGGACAGGAAACCAAACTGATGCAGGGGAGAGGTACCGCCCTTTTATCCTGTAGGTTTCCTGTCCCTGAAGGGCGGATCCCCTCTCTCTCTGGTAGTGCTGTCATGGGCGACTGAGAAAGAGAATGCAGCAGCCATTTTAAGGTAATTTTAGGATAGTGAAAAGTTTGTTAGTATCGTTATTGCTGAACTGTGAGCTCTAAGAAAAAGCCTTAAAACATTGAACAAATCTTCCATGCAACACTGAAGATGAGTAGTAGTCTGCAAGTAATACATCGATTCATTTAGAATTACACTTTTTTCCAGTTCATTCCTAATGCACTAGAAGAAGCAAGACAACAAAATAAATTTTTACTGAAAAAAAAAAGATCTGAAATCTGTGTCAGAGGGTGAGCTTTGCGTGACAAGCGACTTTTGAATGTCTTGTGCAGTCGTTTCGTAAAAGGAGGGAATTATTGTTTTTGAAAAATACAGAAGAAAAATCTTTTTAAGCATTTATGTCCTTTTTTGACAAAAGTTGACTAACTGGGGTTGCAACAACTACAACGTTGTCTACAGTGAGGCTTCTTTTACACATACCGTGGTTTTGCGGCCCCAATAGATTTCTATGGGGCTGAAAAAACGGGCCGCAATAATTTCACGGTGCGCCGTATGGCTGTGAGGGCCATATTTACGGCCATGAAAAAATATCAAGCCCGTTACCTCTGACAGTGACATCATCAGTTTGAATGAGAGTTCTGCACGGGTCTGCCCGATTACCAATGACTAACAAAGATAATTTTTAACTGTTTTTTTTTTTTTAAAAAAGATGAAAAAAGTTTGTGCTCCACTGTTTTTAAATGGGCTGATTGTTGCTACAGTTTCTATGACGAGTTCACTTTAACACAATCACAACCTTGTTAATCATTCAGACATTTTTTGAGGTACGGGAAAAAAAGGACCAATGCCTCTGATCAGACTCTGGGGTCGGGTCTGAGTGACGTCCGTTTTTCTGACAGTCCATGAAATTCGGACCACTCTGGGTTGTCAACCGAGTACGGTCTGATTTTTTCACGGACCCATTGACTTCTATTGACAGGTCTCGGCAATTATCAGTGGTCTCTGCCTGCAAAAAAAAAAAAATCACTAATCCCCTTGGTTAGTAACACAGATACAGCATAAACTATGGTACAATTCACCATTGTGAGTGAACGCAAGATTTAAAGGAAAACAAAAGTGTTGCGCCATCCGAGAAAGAATAGGGTAGGGAATATAAGGGTGCTGTCATGGGCTCCTGAAAAAAACACCGCTACCGGTAAGTAGCTTACGTATTTATTCAGTCGCCATGACAGCACTACGAGAGACTTTCAGAGAAGTAAGAAAAAATTTAGGGAGGGATAACTGCTTCAAGCACCCTTCTCCCAAACGTGAGGGCGGAGGAGCCACCCAGATCCAATCTATAGTGTTTAAGAAAGGTAGATGGAGAAGACCATGTGGCTTACAAATGTCTTCAATCGACACCTCTGATCTCTCCGCCAAGGATGTTGCCACGGCTCGAGTGGAGTGAGCCTTTATACCTTCCGGGATCTCCATGCCACCTGCTGTATAAGCGAGAGAGATCGCCTCCCTGATCCATCTGGCTAGTGTGTTTTTAGATACTCCAAGACCCTTTCTAACTCCCTGATAAGATATAAATAAGGAGTTGTCTTTTTTCCAGGTATCTGTAACTGAAATATATTTCAGAAGGCATCTTCTTACATCTAAAGAATGAAATCTATATTCCTTATCAGTAGGATTAGAACAAAACGAAGGTAGGACCACCTCATGTAACCTATGAAATTTTGAAGCAACTTTTGGAAGATAAAGGGGATCAGGTTTCATAATAACTCTATCCTCCCTAAACTGCATGTATGGAGGTTGTCTAGATAGTGCTTGTAGATCACTAACCCTTCTTGCGGATGTGAGTGCAAGTAAAAGGGCTGTTTTAACCGACAGAATTTTTATTGGGACAGTATCAATAGGCTCGAATGGGGCTTGCGTTAAAGCTGAGAGTGCAAGATTTAGGTCCCATGGCACTATTTATTGTTTAATGACTGGTCTGGATCTAGTAACCGCTTTAAAGAACCTGGATATCCAGTGATTGCTGGCTAAGTTAGAATTGTATAGCGCCCCCAGAGCTGACACTTGAACTCAGAGTGCTTGTGGCTAAACCCATTCCTAGGCCCCTTTGTAAAAATTCTAAAATTTGATTAATACAAGGTTTCTGGTCGATCTGCGCTCCTGAACTTGATAGAAATTTTTTCCAAACCCTGACATAAATGTTTGTCATCGAGGTTTTCCTACTCTTTAGAAGTGTATTTACAAGATCTTGAGAAAACCCTTTCCCCCTTAGTAGCAACCTCTCAAATTCCACGCTGCTAGGTGTAAATTGGCTACTTGTGGATGGAGAACTGGGCCCTGGGAGAGGAGATCTGGTAATTGTGGGAGAATCCATGGTTGGGTAATAGACATCTTCCTCATCCAAGGAAACCACGACCTCCTGGGCCAGAACGGGGCTATCAGGATTACTCGGGCCCTGTCTTCCCGTATTTTCCTCAGAACTATAGGAATTAGGTTTAGAGGGGGAAAGGCATAAGCGAGACTGAAGTGCCAGGAGATTAGAAGAGCGTCCACTGCATATGGGTTGTCCCTTGGATTTAAGGAACAGAATTGGTGTAGTTTTCTGTTTCCTCGGTTGGCAAAAAGATCTATTTCTGGACATCCCCATAAATGTACGATCTGATTGAAGATGGCCTTATTTAGTGACCAGTCCCCTTGTCTGAGTTTGTTGCGGCTTAGATAGTCGGCCATGGTATTGAGCTTTCCCCTTATGTGAAGAGCCGTAAGAGAAAGTAGGTGATTTTCGGCCATCTGAAAAATACGATCCGCAACCTCCATTAATGAACCAGACAGCGTACCTCCTTGATAGTCAATATAGGCTACGGTTACCTGGTTGTCCGAAAACAGCCTGACATGTCGACCCTGTAGGGGTATAAGAAGACTATTTAACGCGCGCTCTACCGCTAACAATTCTTTTAGATTGGAGGATGAGTGTTGTTCAGACTGGGACACAGTCCCTGGACCCAATTATTCCTCAAGTGTGCCCCCCAACCCTTGGGGCTAGCATCAGTAGTTATTATCCGTGTTATATGATTTGTCCAGGGAACCCCTCTACGAAGATTTGGTATGTGCGTCCACCAATTTAATGAATGAATAGTTTCAACAGATAGTGAAAATTTACTTTCAAGATTAGCTCCTAGCCGACGAGAATTATGTAGGACATCCCACTGCAGTGTTCTGGTGTGATACTGAGCCCAGAGAGCCGCCGGAATACAAGATGTAAGTGAAACCAAAAGTGACATCGCTCCTCTTACGGAGACTAATGGATTGCTAATCATTCTGGTGGCCAGCCGTTGAATACTATACTATCCACTTTTGAATCTGGCAGGCGACATTCCTGCTGACTAGAGTCTATGACAAGACCCAAAAATTCCTGTGATTTTAAGGGCTGCAAACGAGATTTTTTGAGATTAATGATCCATCCTAATTTGTGCAATGCTGCTATCACCTTCCCCAATTGGTCTTTACAATGTGATTCTGAATGTCCCACAATCAATAAATCATCTAGGTAGGGAATTATTAGTATGTTCTGTTCGTGAAGGTGCGCCATAACCTCTACCATGATTTTAGTAAATACACGGGGTGCAACTGCAACACCAAAGGGAAGTGCCTGATATTGAAAGTGTTCTACTCTGCCAGCAAATGAAACCACCACCCTAAGAAAACGTTGATGATCTACATGTATTGGGACATGATAATAGGCGTCTTTTAGATCTAAGACAACCATGAAGCAATTGTTAAACAGAAGGCTTATTGCCGTCTTTACAGACTCCATTTTGAAGGATGGGGCCAGCAAAAATGTATTCAGGCCTTTTAAGTTGATGATGGTACGATATGATCCATCAGGTTTTTTGACCAGGAACAAAGGGGAATAGAACCCCTTACCTCTTTCTTCCGTGGGCACTTTAATCAGAACCCTTTTTTGTTGGAGTTCCTGAACTTCCGACTCCAGTGCCAATTGTTCTGTAGGAGAAGAACGGATAGGCGTCAATTTAAATTTGTCCTGAGGAACTCGATAGAATTCGAACATCAAACCCCTTTCAATAATACTGAGAATCCATGGGCTATTGGTGATCTGTATCCAGGCCGGATGGTAGGATAAAAGTCTACCCCCCCACCTGGTCCGCCAGTCATTGTGGCTTTTTAAAGTCCCGAGAGGAATTAAACATATATCCTCTACCTCTTCTCCTGTAGCTGTCATGTCTGGTTGGTTCTCTGTTTGAATCTCTTGTTTGATCTTGTGCGGTTAGCCCATCCTCTGTTGTACTCCCCTCTATAAAAGGGCCTTCTTAAGAAAGGAAATCGCTTTTTATTGTCTCCCGCCTTTTCCAATAGTTCATCCAGAACTGTTCCAAACAAATGAACTCCTTCACAGGGAATGCTACACAGTTTTGATCTGGCCTGTAAATCTCCTGGCCAACATTTAATCCACAGCGCTCTACAGGCTGCGTTGGATAGGGCCGAGGATCTGGCGGCCAATTTAACAGAATCCGCCGACGCATCCGAAAGAAATGCTGCTGCATCCTGAATTATAGGTATGGAAGACAAAATCCCATTTCTGGAAACTTTTTTTTTGAGTTGATCCTCTAGGTGACCCAGCCACACCATTAACGACCGAGCTGTGCAAGTGGCTGCAATTGCCAGCCTCAGGGAACCTGCTGATGTTTCCCAAGTACCCTTAAGGAAGACGTCGGCTTTTCTATCTAGTGGGTCCTTTAAATTTCCCAAATCCTCGAATGGAAGAGAGGTTTTTTTTGCACGCCTTGGCCACAGCTGCATCTAGCTTCGGGCCTTGTCCCATGAGGATGAAGCCTCCTCCTCAAAAGGATACCTTCTTTTGAACGCTGGTGGAAGTGAACCCTTCCTTTCGGGTTTTTCCATTCCCTTGTAATCAATGTCTTTATCTTATCCACTACTGAAAAAGACCTTCAGGATTTCCGATCTATACCCTTAAACATTATGTCTTGAATGGAGCATTCTGACTGGGTCTCCTCAATCCCCATTGTGTTGTTGACTGCTTTAACTAAGTGGTTAACCCTATCGAGCGATAGACAGGCCTGGCCGGATTCTATGTCCCCCGATGAGGAGGATGATGGGAGGGAATCTGAACTCAGTTCACCCGAGTCCGAACCTATATCTGAAATAGGGGATGTAACTTCCTTCCTCTTTTTGGCATCCGTTCTCTGAGACCTGGATTTTATAGAACCTCTGACTTCTTGTCTAACCATCTCTCTTAGCGTAGAGGTAAGGTCAGGGGCCTCTTCCTCAATTAAGTGTTGTATGCAGGATCTACATAATCTCCTTGTACGACCATCTGGGAGTGGTTCCCCACACTCGGCACACTCCCTATGTTTGGCCTTGGTAAGACATTTTCTCCCCTAGAGAGGGAAAATAAGGAGGAATAACAATCAGTAAGTGAACTTCCACGTAGATCACTTACCCAGCCCTGCAGCGAGTGGTACCGTAGTTGGGGGGGTCCTTCCTAGCCGGTGATTCTTTACGGCTTGAGGACTTGCTTGATCTTGATTTTTGAGTCTCCTTAGCTCCACCAGCACGACTACCGCCACTAGAATGCCGCTGGGAGATCACCTGAGACTCTTCGGAATCCTGAAGCTGCTGTTGCTGCTGCTGCTTGTCCAGCTGCGTTGCTACCTCTGACGATTCCATTCTGAGAATGGGTTCGGAGCAGTTTGCAGCTTCCTCCAATACTTTAAATACCCTCACGGTACCGCCCCCGGATGCGGGGTAGCAGGAACTCCAGGTGGCCTGCCCGGTACCATTAACTGAAGGGACGTGTTCTCCCCCTTCAGGGCCACGCCCCCGCCGCCGGCCAGTGAGACCCCCGCCCACCCCCCCTGGGTCCAAGCCCCGCTCGGATGTGGGAGCGCCGCCATCGGCCGGAATGGCGCTTTCTGCGCATGCTCCGCCGCGTCATCAGGCCGCGCCGCCCAGTCGCATTATCCGGACACGCCCCTTCCGGTTGCGACGGCGGCTTTGCAAGCCGACACGCGACCGAGGACGCCAGCACCGCCCGGACCAACGCGCACGCCCCCAGCAAGCAGCGGACAGATCCCAAAGGCCCCAGCAGGCGCGGTCCCCGAGGAGAGCCCCATACTCACCCGGTACACGCGACGATGGACCACATCGGAAGCCAGCCCTTTTAAACCTCAGGCTGCGTCCTCCTGCTATCACCGACACCAGACAGTTCCCCTGCGGTGTGGTGCTTCCAGCAACCGGTCCAGGCCGAGGTAGGGAACCTCCGCTACCTGCATCGGTCTGTCAGGAGTGGGATACTTTCTTTTTTCTTTGGATCTCTTCTTAGGGCCTGCCTGAAGAGGTTCCCTTGTGAGGGACAGGAAACCAACTGATGCGGGAGAGAGGTACCGCCCTTTTATGTCTGTAGGTTTCCTGTCCCTGAAGGGCGGATCCGGTCTCTCGTAGTGCTGTCATGGCGACTGAATAAAGGACGTGTGCCAATTGGCAAGAAATGTTTGAGGTCGGACCCACCCCGATGAGACAGTGATGGCCAATGTTAACCGCCGAGGTGGATGAGCCATTCCGGCACCCTAGGCCATGTGATGAGGTTGTTCCCATCTACCACAACCACATCTTACAAACTACAATTCACCATTTTTTTATGCTCTGTCCACGACAGTTTCCAGCTCACGGTTATCGAAGAGACACCGGGCTCGTGTCAACCAACTCTCCAGAAATCGACCGTTTCTTGTCCCGCCAGGTTAAAAATAGGTGAAAATTATTGGTAAACCAACCTCGTTGGTCGGAATAAAGCAATGTACTGGCACAACATCTAAGTGGTAGAGAACAGGCAGTGTTGTCATGGGGCCTCACATCTTCCTCTCTAAATCTTGAAAGGGGTATTCTTAAAGTTTGGAAGTTCTCCCATATCCATTCCAATTGATGGGATCCTCACCGATCCTGTGAGCCTGGGCTCTGAATATGGCGGTAGTCGATCATGTGCACTCATTCATAATGGGATGGTCGTAGATGGCCAGTGCCCACTACCACTCAGGATTGGTGGGGGATCCCAGGGGTCAGATCACCAGCAATCGGGAAACCATCCCCTATCCCATAAACAAGGGATGGCTTCCAAACTTGAGAGAATGCCACTTTAACTATATTTAACATTTTAAGTTATGAGAGCTAGAATCCTGATTGTAAAGTCTTAGCCCAATATAAAAAAATCTTTGTCTTCTCAATGCCACCACTAGAGGGCACTAACTGCATACACAATGCTCTGCATAGTAAGCCAACAAAAATTAAGTGACTGTTCAAACTGAGCGCAAGCAGAGTGTTCACCTTTATTTGTGGCGACCAGTTCGATGAACCCCCGATCCCATAAAGGCAACAGGTTTCTGCTAATAACCAAGAAAAATTATCTTTCACAATCGGTGCAGAATAGACCTGACAGAATAACAAATCTGCAGGTGGTCGGGCATCTAGGAAATAGCGACCACAATATTGTACAGTTTCACCTGTCTTTCACTAGGGGGACTTGTCAGGGAGTCACAAAAACACTGAACTTTAGGAATGCAAAGTTTGACCAGCTTAGAGATGCCCTTAATCTGGTAGACTGGGACAATATCCTCAGAAATAAGAATACAGATAATAAATGGAAAATGTTTAAGAACATCCTAAATAGGCACTGTAAGCGGTTTATACCTTGTGGGAATAAAAGGACTAGAAATAGGAAAAACCCAATGTGGCTAAACAAAGAAGTAAGACAGGCAATTAACAGTAAAAAGAAAGCATTTGCACTACTAAAGCAGGATGGCACCGATGAAGCTCTAAAAAACTATAGGGAGAAAAATACTTTATCTAAAAAACTAATTAAAGCTGCCAAAAAGGAAACAGAGAAGCACATTGCTAAGGAGAGTAAAACTAATCCCAAACTGTTCTTCAACTATATCAATAGTAAAAGAATAAAAACTGAAAATGTAGGCCCCTTAAAAAATAGTGAGGAAAGAATGGTTGTAGATGACGAGGAAAAGGCTAACATATTAAATACCTTCTTCTCCACGGTATTCACGGTGGAAAATGAAATGCTAGGTGAAATCCCAAGAAACAATGAAAACCCTATATTAAGGGTCACCAATCTAACCCAAGAAGAGGTGCGAAACCGGCTAAAAAAGATTAAAATAGATAAATCTCCGGGTCCGGATGGCATACACCCACGAGTACTAGGAGAACTAAGTAATGTAATAGATAAACCATTATTTCTTATTTTTAGGGACTCTATAGCGACGGGGTCTGTTCCGCAGGACTGGCGCATAGCAAATGTGGTGCCAATATTCAAAAAGGGCTCTAAAAGTGAACCTGGAAATTATAGGCCAGTAAGTCTAACCTCTACTGTTGGTAAAATATTTGAAGGGTTTCTGAAGGATGTTATTTTGGATTATCTCAATGAGAATAACTGTTTAACTCCATATCAGCATGGGTTTATGAGAAATCACTCCTGTCAAACCAATCTAATCAGTTTTTATGAAAAGGTAAGCTATAGGCTGGACCACGGTGAGTCATTGGACGTGGTATATCTCGATTTTTCCAAAGCGTTTGATACCGTGCCGCACAAGAGGTTGGTACACAAAATGAGAATGCTTGGTCTGGGGGAAAATGTGTGTAAATGGGTTAGTAACTGGCTTAGTGATAGAAAGCAGAGGGTGGTTATAAATGGTATAGTCTCTAACTGGGTCGCTGTGACCAGTGGGGTACCGCAGGGGTCGGTATTGGGACCTGTTCTCTTCAACATATTCATTAATGATCTGGTAGAAGGTTTACACAGTAAAATATTGATATTTGCAGATGATACAAAACTATGTAAAGCAGTTAATACAAGAGAAGATAGTATTCTGCTACAGATGGATCTGGATAAGTTGGAAACTTGGGCTGAAAGGTGGCAGATGAGGTTTAGCAATGATAAATGTAAGGTTATACACATGGGAAGAAGGAATCAATATCACCATTACACACTGAACGGGAAACCACTGGGTAAATCTAACAGGGAGAAGGACTTGGGGATCCTAGTTAATGATAAACTTACCTGGAGCAGCCAGTGCCAGGCAGCAGCTGCCAAGGCAAACAGGATCATGGGGTGCATTAAAAGAGGTCTGGATACACATGATGAGAGCATTATACTGCCTCTGTACAAATCCCTAGTTAGACCGCACATGGAGTACTGTGTCCAGTTTTGGGCACCGGTGCTCAGGAAGGATATAATGGAACTAGAGAGAGTACAAAGGAGGGCAACAAAATTAATAAAGGGGATGGGAGAACTACAATACCCAGATAGATTAGCGAAATTAGGATTATTTAGTCTAGAAAAAAAGACGACTGAGGGGCGATCTAATAACCATGTATAAGTATATAAGGGGACAATACAAATATCTCGCTGAGGATCTGTTTATACCAAGGATGGTGACGAGCACAAGGGGGCATTCTTTGCGTCTGGAGGAGAGAAGGTTTTTCCACCAACATAGAAGAGGATTCTTTACTGTTAGGGCAGTGAGAATCTGGAATTGCTTGCCTGAGGAGGTGGTGATGGCGAACTCAGTCGAGGGGTTCCAGAGAGGCCTGGATGTCTTCCTGGAGCAGAACAATATTGTATCATACAATTATTAGGTTCTGTAGGAGGACGTAGATCTGGGGATTTATTATGATGGAATCTAGGCTGAACTGGATGGACAAATGTCTTTTTTCGGCCTAACTATGCTACTATGTTCTTGTTTTGCATCTACCTCTGCCCTCCTCCTCTTCTGTGATTGACAGCTCACACATTACAGGAGCCAGAGGGGGGAACATATAGATGGAACCCTAGTAGGTGGGAAAGGGCACTGAACTGCTTAGCCACACCGAGAGTGCACTGAGCACCTGTACTTGGTTTGAACAGTTGTCCCGAGCTGACAACGCAACCGCTTTCTGATCCAACATTGACAATTTGTGTAAATCACCTTTTTCTTCCTTTTATCAGACCAAAGCACAAACCATAAAATATAGTGCAGCACCATCTTAGCAGAAAGAATACATTCTTAAGGTCATTATTATACTCAAAGATGTAGAATTTAAAAAGTGTTTATGCTTCCTAACCTGGTGTAGGAGCAGAGACACTGATTCCAGCGATGTGTCACTTACTGAGCTGCTTTCTGTAGTTTTGATAAAATCATTGTTTGATAAGCAAGAGATTATCACTAGAGAACTAGTAAACCTGCTGCCTGGTAGTCCTGCATATTCATGAGCTTTGTATAACCCCGCCCCCACCACTGATAGGCAGCTTTCTGTGTACACTGTGCATAGGCAGGAAGCTGCCAGTGTGGGCGGGGATATAAAGCTCAGCATTCAGAGAATTAGTAGATCTGCAGAAGAGAAATCAGGGATTTTATCAAAACTGCAGTAAGCAGCCCAATAAGTGATACAATCACTGTAATCAAGGTCTCTCCCCTTACATTATGTTGCAAAATACTAGTGATAGGTACCCTTTTAAAATTATTTTGAGAGACTTATAATACCAGTAAGGTTTGTTGCCAGAATATATTTACCTACATTTTTATTCATGACAGACCAAAAGGAAAAAAGAGCAACATGCAAGGTATCTACATAAAAATATATGAATTTTTATTATTGAACATCAGAAAAAAATTAGAGAGAGAAATAACTAAAACATGTCAAACCAGTAAGTGAAACTATGCCAGATCCTGGATGAAGCACTTGCGAAACGCGCGTCGGGTGAATTGCATTGTTTTCATGTCTTCTTAAGCATTTGTGGAATCCATAGTTTATCAGGGTGATTTTATTTTGTCCACAGTGACCTCAACTACTTACTTTTAGTCCCCGTGATTTATTACTATGATTTTTTGGATGGAATTTGTGTCTCGCAAATAATTGCACCCTTCTTTTTGATTACTTAGCCTTACATTGCATTATATAAATTTCTGTATGTGAGAGATACACTGCTCAAAAAAAATAAAGGGAACACTTAAACAACAGAATATAACTCCAAGTCAAACTTCTGTGAAATCAAACTGTCCACGTAGGAAGCAACACTGATTGACAATCAATTTCACATGCTGTTGTGCAAATGGAATAGACAACAGATGGAAATTATTGGCAATTATCAAGACAACCTTAATAAAAGGAGTGGTTCTGCATGTGGGGACCATAGACCACATCTCAGTACCAGTGCTTTCTGGCTGATGTTTTGGTTACTTCTGAATGTTGGTTGTGCTTTCACACTCGTGGTAGCATGAGACGGACTCTACAACCCACACAGTGGCTCAGGTAGTGCAGCTCATCCAGGATGGCACATCAATGCGACCTATTGCAAGAAGGTTTGCTGTGTGTCAGCATAGTGTAAAGAGGCTGGAGGTGCTACAGGGACACAGGCCTATACATCAGGAGACGTGGAGGGGGCTGTAGAAGGGCAACAACCCAGCAGCAGGATGGCTACCTCCACCTTTGTGCAAGGAGGAACAGGAGCACTGCCACAGCCCTGCAAAATGACCTCCAGCAGGCCACAAATGTACATGTGTCTGCACAAACGGTTAGAAACCGACTCCATGAGGATGCTCTGAGTGCCCGCCGTCCACAGATGGGGGTTGTGCTCACAGCCCAACAGTGCAGGACGCTTGGCATTTGCCACAGAACACCAGGATTGGCAAATTCGCCACTGGCGCCCTGTGCTCTTCACAGATGAAAGCAGGTTCACACTGAGCACATGTGACAGATGTGACAGAGTCTGGAGACGCCGTGGAGTGCGATCTGCTGCCTGCAACATCCTTCAGCATGACCGGTTTGGCAGTGGGTCAGTAATGGTGTGGGGTGGCATTTCTTTGGAGGGCCGCACAGCCCTCCATGTGCTCGCCAGAGGTAGCCTGACTGCCATTAGGTCCCAAGATGAGATCCTCGGACCCCTTGTGAGACCATATGCTGGTGCGGTTGGCCCTGGGTTCCTCCTAATGCAGGACCGTGCCAGACCTCACGTGGCTGGAGTGTGTCAGCAGGTCCTGCAAGATGAAGGCATTCAAGCTATGGACTGGCTTGCCCGTTCCCCAGACCTGAATCCGATTGAACACATCTGGGACATCATGTCTCGCTCCATCCACTGTCGTCACATTGCACCACAGACTGTCCAGGAGCTTGCGGATGCTTTAGTCCAGGTTAGGGAGGAGATCCCTCAGAAGACCATCCGCCCGCCTCATCAGGAGCATGCCCAGGCGTTGTACAGTAGGGAGGTCATACAGGCACGTGGAGGCCACACACAATACTGAGCATCTTTTCCTTGTCATGAGGCATTTCCACTGAAGTTGGATCAGCCGGTAATTTGATTTTCCACTTTGATTTTGAGTTTCATTCCAAATCCAGACCTCCATGGGATATTCATTTTGATTTACATTGGTAATTGTTATGTTTTATTGTTCTGAACACATTCCACTATGCAATGAATAAAAAATTTCAACTGGAATATTTCATTCAGAGATATATAGGATGTGGGATTTTAGTGTTCCCTTTATTTTTTTGAGCAGTGTATATGTATGTTCATTTTGTGGCTCACCCACCATCTTTGTGTGTGTACTTTGGCATGTTTTAGTTATTTATCTAAGGTTGGGAAAATAAGTATTTGATACTCAGCTGATTTTGTAAGTTTCCCCACCTACAAAGAATGGAGAGGTCTGTAATTTTTATCGTAGGAACACTTCACCTGTGAGAGACAGAATCTAAAGAAAAAAAAAAATTCTGAGAATCGCATTGTATGATTATTACAGAATTAATTTGCATTTTATTACATGAAATAAGTATTTGATACAATAGAAAAACAGAACTTAATATTTGGCACAGAAACCGGTGTTTGCAATTATAGAGGTCAGACGTTTCCTGTAGTTCCTGACCAGGTTTGCACACACTGCAGCAGGGATTTGGGCCCACTCCTCCATACAGATCTTTCAGGTTTTGGAACAGTTATTGGGAAACATTGAGTTTCAGCTCCCTCCAAAGATTTTCTATTGGGTTCAGGTCTTGAGTCTGGCTAGGCCACTCCAGGATCTTGAAATGCTTCTTAATGAGCCTTTTAGTTGCCCTGGCTGTGTGTTTAAGGTCATTGTCATGCTGGAAAACCCAGTCACGACCCATCTTCAATGCTATTACTAAAGGAAGGTGGCTGTTGGCCAAACTCTTGCGATACATGACCCCATCCATTCTTCCTTCAATATCGTGCAGTGATCCTGTCCCCTTTGCAGAAAAGCACCCCCCAAAGTATGATGTTTCCCCCACCATGCTTCACAGTTGGGATAGTGTTCTTGTGGTTCTTCTTCCTCCAAACATGGCAAGTGGAGTTGATACCAAAAAGTTCTATTTTGGTCTCATATGACCACATCACCTTCTCCCATGCCTCCCCTGGAGCATCCAGATGGTCATTGGTGAACTTCAAATGGGCCTGGACATGTGCTGGCATGAGCAGGGGACCTTGAGTGCCCTGCAGGATTTTAATCCATGACGGCGTAGTGTTACTAATGGTAATGTTTGAGACTGTGGTCCCAGCTCTCTTCAGGTCATTGACCAGGTCCTCCTGTGTAGATTTGGGCTGATATCTGACCTTTCTCAGAATCATCCTTACCCCACAAGGTGAGCCCTTGCATGGAGCCCCAGATCGAAGAAGATTGACAGTCATCTTGTGTGTCTTCCATTTTCTAATAATAGCGCCAACAGTTGCTGCCTTCTCACCAAGCCGTTTGTCTATTGTCCTGTAGCCCATCCCAGCCTTGTGCAGGTCTACAATTTTGTCCCTGGTGTCCTCAGACAGCTCTTTGGTCTTGGCCATGGTGGAGAGATTGGAGTGTGATTGAGTGTGTGGACTGGTGTCTTTTATACAGGTAACGAGTTCAAACAGATGCAATACAGGTAAGTGCAGAGTAGGAGGCTTCTTAAAGAAAAACTAACAGGTCCGTCAGAGCCAGAATTCTTGCTGGTTGGTAGCTGGTCAAATACTTATTTCATGCAATTTAATTATGGAAAAATCATACAATGTGATTTTCTGGATTCTTTTTAAAATTTTGTCTCTCACAGTTGAAGTTTACCCAAGAAAAAAAAATGACGGATCTCTCCATTCTTTGTAAGTGGGAAAACTTGCAAAATTGGCAGAGTATCAAATACTTATTTTCCCCACTGTATGTATTTTTTTGATATTTAATAAAAAAAAAAAAATAATCATATGTTTCATTGAGATTTCATGCATCCTGCACTTTCTCCTTGTGGTCTATCATGTTATACTGTATGTGCGCTGCGGGATGAAAGAACCTTGCCTTTGGACAATAATTTTTCGGTTTCTACAAAATTCACGTGTAGTCTCCCGATTGCTGCTGCACCATCACTCTGATCCTGTCATTACGAGTGGTAAAAAAAAAAAAAAAAGCAGCACCTAATTTTTAAAGTAGTAGGAGTATGTATTGTTGACTTTTAACTGGCAAACCTACCTGAATTGTATGTTTCTATGTTTCTTGATACATCTTTATTAATTATGCTTACTCGTTTATATACCGCGATCATATTCCACAGCTCTTTAAAGACACCATCACCCAAAATGTGTAAGCAGTATGGGTTTTTTTATGTGTGCACATTCTGCCAATTTTTCTATCCTATGTTATTGAAGGCTAAGTTTTAACTACTTTTCCTTGGTGCTGGAGAACATTCCTTTTTGGACCATTGACAACTATTTGACCAGGGAATACTCCGTGCACCAAACCCAGACCACGGACTGTCCACCATGGAAGTCTCCTGGGATACTTCTCTCTAACACAAAAGTGGTGAGCTTGATTGAAACCTTCTGAAAATTTTGAAGAAAAATTGTGGTTACACAAATAGTCGATTGTGAGTTAGAAGGATGCCATTTAATGCCTGAAGTGATGGAAAAGGAGAGGTCTAGTTCATTTCAAGCTCTGAGAAACGAACGAGACAAGTATGTATTTTGACTTGAGGTAGAGGATACATCATACAGTCAGTTCTCAAAGTTGATGCATCAAAAGAAGTAAAATGGACACTTGTAAGGATCTGAGCCAAATCGTGATGACTGGGTCAAAGCATCACCAAAACTGCAAGTCTCATGGTATGTTTCCGGTATTCCTTACGATCAAAGATCGAAGTAAAGGCAACTGGTAAATCAGTGACATCATCATGGGCACCAAGGCTCAGTGACGACTAGCCCATCTGGTCCGTTCCCACAGAAGAGAGATACTATAGCAAAAAATTGTGGCATAGACAAAGTCAGAACATCTCAGCTATAGGCCTGTGTGGCAACAAACTGGTCAAGGTGCTCATGGTGACCCTTATCCAATGCCAAAACTCTCAACATTGGGCGTGCGAGCATCAGAACTGGAGCAACAGAAGTTGGCTTGATTACATTTTCTTTCACATCACGTATGTGCATCACTTACCTGAAGAAGAATTGGAACAAGGATGCACTAAGGACAGAAAATCAATGGAGGCTGTGATGCTCTGGGCAATGTTTCGCAGGGAAACTTTGGGTTCTGGCATTTATGTGGATGTGAATGACATGAAAAACTGACAAAAACATTGTAAAGACCAAGTAAACTCCTTTATGACAACTGTTTTTCCCAAGGGTACTTTCATATTTCATTCTGCCATTCGTTCGGTGATTGCGTTGAGGCTTATGTCTGAAACCCCCACAAAACGGGATATGGAGGTATGCGCCGATGGGGCTATAGTCTATAATGGTGTAAAATAATCGAATGTGCGCTCTGCATCATTTTGGAGCGTGTACACCTCAGACTCAGATGTAGTAGACCCAGTTACAATACCGATTGTGAGAAATATTTTGGTAACTATCTCTGTCTGGGTGTCCCATTGATGCTATTAAAGAGGTACTTATACCAAATATTAAATTTGGCAACAGACAATATTATTTAGAAGACTTGTCCTTAGGTCAAAAGTGGTCAGGATTTACTCTATTCAGGGGAGTAGCGGGAATGGAATAACTTTTTTTGCTTTGTTTTAACTCCACTATAAGATTCATGATATATTAGATTTGCATAATTTTTATGGTCTTAATTAGTGATGAGCGAGTATACTCGTTGCTCGGGTTTTCCAGAGCATGCTCGGGTGGTCTCCGAGTATTTGTGACTGCTCGGAGATTTCGTTTTTGTTGATGCAGCTGCACGCTTTATGGCTGCTAGCCAGCCTGAGTACATGTGGCGGTTTGCCTGGTTGCTAGGGAATCCCCACATGTAAACAAGCTGTTTATCAGCTGTAAGTCATGCTGCTGAGGCAACGAAAACCAAATCTCCGAGCAGTTACAAAATACTCGGGAGACCACCCGAGCGTGCTTAGGAAAACCCGAGCAACGAGTACACTCGCTCATCACTAGTCTTAATAAGAGGAAGTGTCTCACAGGCTCCTCTGGGGCGGGTCTTTAGGCTGCTCTGCGTTATTACCCAGTGAGCAACGCCCCCAAGGTACAGATCTAAAAATTAAAACTAAATAAAAAGAAACATACCTCTGGAAACATAAGTCGTGTTATAAAAAAATAAAACTGATACTCAGAGGAGCAACAGGAATAAAATAAAAGCAAAAGCTGGACACGTTTATCTGGTGATGGGTATTCTTTAAAACAGAACTATCGAGTCATATAAGGAACAGAAGGGGTTACTGCAGTCAAGTAGGAGACGGTTTTGTCAAACGCAAACCTCCTGGAGCTGAATTGCAAGGAGGCGACTTGATCTGAGCACAACACATAAAGATGTCGAGTACTCGCTAATTAGCTCTTAAAAAAAAAAAAAAAAATTAGATATGCGTGGCTAACAGCAATTATAATCAAGACGAATCTCCAGCCATTTGGGAACAGAAGAAAGAAACAAAGGAGTAAAAGAAAAGCAAGGAGGAAGAAAGACAGGAAATATGGGTCACATTCTTTCTTTTACTACATGGGAGACATATTGTTCATTTTGCTACAAGCACTGATTTGCTGCTACCTTCATAGAAAGTGAACTGTTATCTCATTGTTAGGTGTCATCTTCAGCTATTCTGCATCTTTCATGAGCAAATACAAATCAATAAGGTGTATTGTTAACACATTCATGAAAAAGACAATTTTTAGATGTCGGTCCACCTAGAGAAGCTTACATTGCACCTTTATAGGCTGATTTCTGCTAATGTGTGATTGTGCATCTGAAAATTCAGAGCTCATTGAGAGTTTTCTATCATATTTACTATGCTGCACAAGACAATTTTTTTTTGTGCGCAAAATGCAACTTAGCTAAATTCTCACGGATAAATAAGCTGTAAGTAAAAAAAAAAACAACAAAAAAACAAACAGGTGGGCAGGTGTGACGGAAGAGCAAGCATATCTCATAACTTTGCAGCCTTTACAAAGTAATTGTCCTGCTACTCAAGCCCCTAGATTCCACTTTCATTGCACCCATAAAGTAGGACCTCAGCAAAAGTGCCCCACAAACACTATGATACCACCACAGTGAGTTCCTCCATAGCACCCCCCACAAGCACAGTATTGTGACCCCAACACAGTATGATCTCCCAACTATAACCCCCACACAGTTCTCCATGCAGTACAATGGGCAGTATAATGGCCCACAGCTCACCGCACTGTATAATGGCCCTCGCTAACCCTCCAAATGGCCCCCCACACAAACCTTCACGATGTATAATTGCTTGGATACAGTATAATGGCCCCCACATAGCCCTCCAAATATTATAATAGCCCCCATATAATAAAATAGATAGTCCTCCATAGGGTATACTGCACTCCCCATAGTCCTCCATGGAGAATAATGCACTCCCCACAGTGCTCCTTACAGTATAATACACTACCCATAGTCCTCCAGAGTACACTGCACTCCCCACAGTCCTCCATAGGGTATACTGCACTCCCCATAGTCCTCCAGAGTATACAGCACTCCCCATAGTCCTCCATGGAGTATACTGCACTCCCCACAGTCCTCCATAGGGTATACTGCACTCCCCATAGTCCTCCATGGAGTATAATGCACTCCCCACAGTCCTCCTTACAGTATAATTCACTCCCCATAGTCCTCCAGAATACACTGCACTCCCCACAGTTCTCCATAGGGTATACTGCACTCCCTACAGTCCTCCAGAGTATACAGCACTCCCCATAGTCCTCCTTACAGTATAGTACACTCCCCATAGTCCTCCAGAGTATAGAGCACTCCCCATAGTCCTCCATAGAGTATACAGCACTCCCCACAGTCCTCCATAGAGTATAATGCACTTCCCATAGTCCTCCATAGAGCATACTGCACTCCCCACAGTCCTCTATAGAGTACACAGCACTCCCCATAGTCCTCCTTACAGTATAATACACTCCCCATAGTCCTCCATAGAGAATACTGCACTCCCCATAGTCCTCCATAGAGTAAACAGCACTCCCCATAGTCCTCCATAGAGTATACTGCACTCCCCACAGTCCTCCATAGAGTACACAGCACTCCCTATAGTCCCCTTTACAGTATAATACACTCCCCATAGTCCTCCAGAGCATACAGTACTCCCCATAGTCCTCCATAGAGTATACTGCACTCCCCACAGTCCTCCATAGAGTATACAGCACTCCCTATAGTCCCCTTTACAGTATAATACACTCCCCATAGTCCTCCAGAGCATACAGTACTCCCCATAGTCCTCCATGGAGTATACTGCACTCCCCACAGTCCTCCATAGGGTATAATGCACTCCCCACAGTCCTCCATAGAGTATAATGCACTCCCCACAGTCCTGCAGAGTATATGGCACTTCCCATAGTCCTCTTTACAGTATACTGCGCTCCCCATAGTCCTCCATGCATTATTATGGCCACTACAATGTACTTATTGATTTAAAAAAAAAAAATGTAAAAAAAAATAAAAAAATACAATTCTCATCTCCCCTCCTCGTTCCCCAGCTGCTCTGGTCTCTGCAGCGTGTGTTCTTAAGTGCCCGCACATCTCAGGTCAGTGGGAGTCACGTAATGACGTCATTGCGCCCACTGCGCTGAGATCAAGACACCACGTCGTGGAAGAATGATGGAGGGAGCTGGGTCTCCCTCTTTCATCAGTGCCTGTAACTATCAGCAGACAGATGAGCTTACGATGACTGGCGGGGGTGTTGGCTGGGTAGGGATGGGGCCGGCGTCAGCACCAGGTCCCCCAACTCACGGGCCCCATAGCAGCCACATGGCTGGCCGCATTAGTGGCACATATAGCGATTTATTTGAATTTTATATTTGAATTCTTCCTTTTCTCCATATAAAAATAGGGAAATAAAAGCAGATATTTTGTATTGCCGCATCTGTAAGAGTCCAAGGAAAATTATTTAAACTCCTTAACAAAACAAAGAAAAGAAAGAAAAAAACGTACTAAAATAAAAAAAAAAAATATATTCGAAATGTCAAATATACCCCAAAGAGATGAGATTACAGCACAGTAAAGAGGTTTCATTTTCAATTAAGATTTAAGTTATTCTACATTTTTGCAACATTTTCTTATTTTCTTAGTATGAGGCATTAAACGAGTAATCAAGATATGGTGCAGGAGACTTCTAAAAAGTATTTTTTGGGATATGCTGGAGCAATTGATGGCTTATATACAGGTTGATGGACTGCGGTAATTGAGGGCTTAAAAGTGGTGGCTTTTGTTTATAAATGGGAAAACCGGGTGACAGCTTCCATTTATCTATGACAATAGAAAACATTTTCAAAATCGCTCGTTTTCGTCTTACCTCTTTTTCGATTTCTGCCAGAGACTTGATTGTAATCCCCAAAAGATCAACCTGCTGCATCTGAAACAAAGAAACCTCTTTCTGATTAACCAGAATTTAAGAGGTTCAATTAAAAAAAATAAAATTGGAATCTTTAAATTGCAAAAAATAAAATCAGTGCATTACATCATTTTCTTAACACAAACTCTGATGAATATAACAATCTCTTCTGATAAGAAATTGTGCCCAAAGACAATTCCAGCAATTCTACTGCTGACCACATGAGGGCAGCAAAACCAAAGGAATAGATGACAATTTCTAAGAAAACATTCCTAGTCTTCAATGTGTATTGCGAGGTACCCACACCACAACCCACAGATGAAATATGGTTTTAGAAACTATCAATATTTCTATTGTGTATTAAAAATTATATAAAATATTTTCACTTCTGTAAATGAATATTTTTTTTTAGAAAATAAAAATGTGTAAAATTTAAAAATGGAGCGAAAAAAGTGTACTAAAAAAAGAATGAAAATAAGCAAAATCGTATTATATATGTATACGTACACATTTAATTTTTTCATATTGTATACTTTTCTAAAACTGTTGTAATTTTAAAATTATATATTTAGTTTTCTTTTAAAATATATTCATATACATACCTCTTAAAACAAAATTTTAAAAATAACACATTTATTTAGTCTAAAACAAACATTTAAAACATACAAAGTCTCCACCCCTCCCCCCCCGAAAAAAAAATAATAATAAAAAGTAATAAAAAATATACAATTGACTTCAGTTTTACATATTTTGAATAAAACCCCAAAACAAATATTTGCAAGATAATACTAAAAAAAAAAAATAAATATAAAAAAGTAAAGAAGTGTATATTTAAAGACAAAAAGCAGTAGAACAATATAAAAATATTTCTATATCTTCTTAATCAAAAACATTGGAAAAAACACAACCTGCCCTTAAAAATATTATATTTACAAACACAGACTACGTAAAACTGAAGTAAATTGTGTGATTTTTTTTAAACATTTTTTTTTATTATTTTTAGAAAATTTATAAAATATTTGTATATTGCTCTACTGTGTTTATGATTAAATATCCACTTTACTGCTCTATAATTTTAACTATTATTATTTTTTAATTAATGGTACTATTATTTTGCAAATATTCTGTTATTGGTGTTTTAAAACAATATTTGCAAAATATAAAGATTAAAATAAAAATAAATTAATAAAAATAAATGATAAATACTAAAAACGTTAATAGTAAAATTGAGATAAATTATTATATTAAGAAATATTACTAATAAAATACTATAATACAAATACTAAAATTATACCAGTAATAAAATAATTGTGATAATATTTCTTATAATATAATTTATCACATTATTTGATTACTATTATAATTTTGGCATTATTTTATTAATATTTAGCAATATAATTTAATAAAATACTAAAATAATAATACAAAAAAATAAAATTATAATAGTAATAAAATACTAAAATAATACTAATTAAAAATACTACTAAAAAAATACTAAAATACAATACTAAAATACCAAAATAATAGTAATAAAATACTAAAATACTAATAAAAAATACTACTAAAATACTAAAATACCAAAATAATAATAGTAATAAAATACTAAAATACTAAGAAAAAAAATACTAGTAATAAAATACTAATAATAAAATACTACTACTACTACTACTAATAATAATACCATTACATAAGCTAGTAAAGAAGTGATACTTAGTGATAAGAGCAGTAGAACAATTATTAATCATTTGTGCTATTGCATTTCCTATCACAGTGATTGGAATAATGGCTAGGAGAACAGATCTACGGTACCTATACACATAGCAGGAATCTAAGGGACGAGCTGTAGGGGGCTGCAATGTACAGACCACTCTGAAGGAACGGTGATGGCATAACCCGTATTATCGGACATGCCATTTTATATTAAGCAGCTAATAACTTACATTCCCATCAAACTCTTCTCCCTGAAATATCTCTGGAAGGTTAACCAACTTTTCGGATATGCAATCGTCCATAATTGGACTGATCTGGACAATAGAACTTTAAGAACGGAATTATTTATACAGATTGCGTACGGACAATCCGACAGCAGGAACTAATAGGAACGTTCTTTCCAGTTCTAATGGAGAGAAAAGCTTCATCAGTTCTCACACTGTAAATACAAGAAAGGGTCAACCTGCTTTCCTGAGAACGTCACTCTTGGGAATGGGCGAGGTCTGTCCTGGCAGATAAAGGGCTGTTCCCATCTGGGGCATTTAGGACAATATAATTAGTGCTAGTTTGAGAGGTTATTGCCATTTATTGTGAGTATGCCGTAGATGTCTAACAGAGTAATACCACTTTAAGAAGGGGGTTGTCCTCATTTGGAGACATGTTATTTTTTTTACTTTATGAAAATCATTTTTGTATTTCAGTCCCATTATAAATTTTGCATCGTTTGGCTTTTACAGGTTCTTTGGTCCCCTGCACATTCAACTTTGATGTGGTCTGTGGTCATAAACCAGCGGAGAGGAGCTCAGAAAAAAAAAAAAAAGAATTTGAAACTTCCATTGGACTATCAGAATGAGCTCACTGCTAAAGTCTCAGTTCACTCATTCTGCAGCCAGCAAAAAACACACAGTTTACAGAAGGGAAACGGGTGCAACATTTTTACTGAAGCCAAATTACAAATATTATAATTTACCCAAAAATTATCCAGTTGAGTAAGTTACTATTTAATTATCCTCAAAAGGTGGCCGAGCAATGGGATGGAGCTGCAAAATCAGGCAGAGCCTATCGAGAAAAGCTGTGCCGTTTCAGGAAAGAAAGTAGACTTTTTTTTATCTTCGATTTCCCGTATTAATAGTGAACAGGAAGATAAGATAAAAAGAACAAACCGATCGGTCAGACTATAGCGTGGATCGTACACTCACCGCCTCTGACGCACAGGCAAACTTCTCAGAAATCATAAAAGGAACGCCATCCATTGCTGAAAGAGAAACAAAGGAGGAAGCGAAAAGAAAGAAATTTAATAAAAAATTATCAGGCCTGCAATCATTTATAAACGATATCACTTTCTGTAATCAACACAGCAAAAAAATTAAGACATTTTTTATGTTTGTGCCGCTGCCTTCGATACATTTCTCAAAACCCCATAAAGCCCCGACGCGCGTTTGCGTGACAGCCCAGATACGGTTCTGACGGGCTATTCATAGAAATGTTTCCTGTTCGCCGAGGGTCTGCGCAGAGTCGCTCTCATCTGGGCGTCTGTCACATATGAGTTAGGGCAGCGCCGCGCGGCATAACAAGCTCTCTCCGTGTCACCTGCAGTCATTAAAGCTGAAGCCACTTCATCTGGGCGTTCTGCCACTGTACGGCGTACAAGAACGCGAGCCCATGCCAAGGGCTCAGCAGTGTAATTAGCATCCTCCTAAACAAACGAGTTTCCACACAGCTGTAATTAAGCAAGCTTGTAATTAAGTAGATGCCCTTTATCATACAGATCATGCTTAAAAACGCTTTGAAGAATGGATGTGTTATTAATGCGATAATGTCAAATCACAGACATTCACCAGGGCTGTCAGCGTGCTCCCCCTCCGCACACTACACACTCCGCGCAGAAATATGGAAACTACATCCACGTTACATTTAATTACTTTATGGTAGGATTAGCAAACACTAAAGTCGCACGTTTCCAAAGAGAGTTATTAATATGGACCGAGCTCGCAGGCTTCCCGGCCTGTCTATCACAGAAGTGGGGGGAAAACACAGAGGGGGTGGGCGAGAGCCGAGTGCCCCCACAATCATGTACCACCATATGTGCGGTCTGTGGGCGACAAAGAGGACGACGCTCTGCTCCTCATAACACCTCAGCTGGAAAGGATCATCAGAAAGTGACCTACTGCTGAAATCAGGTTTAAACCTGCATTTAACATGATTATTCCATAAAATATAATATTATATATATATATATATCTCATTTCTCACGCTTGCCACCATGTCTAATACTACATTTCTACTTCCTGTTTTTAACACTGACTCAAACCCTAATTATTTTTTTATTATAAGTGTTTTCTGGGTATAGGTCACTGTCAAGGAAGGGGGTGGAGGTGAGCTGTGGCATCACCTATTGTTAATGGTGGATCCTGTGTTATCTACGGTATATAGAGGTGTTATCAGTCATTGTACAGGAGGAGGAGGTGAGCTGTGACATCACCTATTGTGAATGGTGGATCCTGGGTTATCTACGGTATATAGAAGTGTTATCACTCACTGTACAGGAGGAGGAGGTGAGCTGTGACATCACCTATTGTGAATGTTGGATCCTGTGTTATCTACTCTATATAGAGGCGTTATCAGTCATTGTACAGGAGGAGGAGGTGAGCTGTGACATCACCTATTGTGAATGTTGGATCCTGTGTTATCTACTGTATATAGAGGTATCACTCATTGTACAGGAGGAGAAGGTAATCTGTGACATCATCTATTGTGGATCCTGTGTTATCTACTGTATATAGAGGTGTTATCAGTCATTATCCGGGGGGGGGGGGGGGAGCAGGTGAGCTGTGACATCATCTATTGTGAATGGTGGACCCTGTGTTATCTACTGTATATAGAGGTGTTATCAGTCATTGTACAGGAGGAGGAGGTGAGCTGTGACATCACCTATTGTGAATGGTGGATTCGATGTAATCTACTGTATATAGAGGTGTTATCAGTCATTGTACAGGAGGAGGAGGTGAGCTGTGATATCACCTATTGTGAATGGTGGATCCTGTGTTATCTACTGTATATAGAGGTGTTATCAGTCATTGTACAGGAGGAGGAGGTGAGCTGTGACATCACCTATTGTGAATGGTGGATCCTGTGTTATCTATCTACTGTATATAGAGGTGTTATCAGTCATTGTACAGGAGGAGGAGGTGAGCTGTGACATCACCTATTGTGAATGGTGGATTCGATGTAATCTACTGTATATAGAGGTGTTCCCTTTCATTGCACTTTTACTTAAACACATGGAATTTGAGCTAAGATCATTTTTTTTCAATTGGGTTTCAATAAAAAAAAACATTTGGTTTCTATAGCCTCTCTATTGTACAATCCATTGCTGGCTGTAGAAGAGTTAACCAAGAATCCATCAGTGAGCTCACTGACAGTCTTATTATAAGAGTTTGTACCTGTCTTTAAATAAAATAAAAAAGGAGGAATCTATTTTCTTAACAAAACCTCTGAAGTTCCTCAATTATGGGGCATCACAATTTTCGGGGGGATAAGCCTATAGTTGCAGAAAAATCTCTGAATATTTTGACAGAGAGTAAACTAAGTGTCGGAAATTGGGCTCCCAAAAGAAATGAGATTTCTGCCTTTGTGCAGAGAAAACAACACCTATTGTTTTGTCTGGCATTTGGAGACGGCGCAGGAGAGAGCGCTCACCCGGCGGATCACTCAGCCGACACATAAATTGAACTGCCTACATGGATGGCTAAATCCTGCCTGAAATGATAATAAAATACTATATTAATATGGAAATTATCCTGCTGTTACCGAGCACCGATTAGTATATAAATTACACCTCATTACATATTACAACCAAATAAACACAAACCGTGTGTATAATGAATTACGGGAGAGAGGGCAAGAATTCTAGTCCCGAAACCCCTCCTGCTTCCTCCATCCATCTGCTTTGTCAGTAGACCACTGTATATATGGCCAACATATAGAAGGCACAGCCTGACAAGAAAAAGGATGGCATTACTAAGGCGATATATTCTTTTCTCCCTCAAAGGGATCATGCGTTCAGAAAAAAAACTAAAAACTTTAAACAAAGTTTCCCATGTTCAAAACATTGTTTAAAGAGGTATTCCCAGTCTATTGTTTACGGAGGTCAATGTGGCTGCTATAAAGTGATGCTGTTAACAGAAGCTCAGGCAAGATGGACGCTCCCATAAACAAAATATCAAATGAAAAAAAAAGAAACTGCCAATAGAAAATAAATATATGTTTATTAAAAAAAAAAACAACTAATTATACACATACATCATAAAAAGTTAGGGATATTTGGCTTTCGGGTGAAATTTCTGGAAGATCCTACAATGCCCTCTATCCTTTTCATGTGAACTTAATGTGACGTCGGGATGCCCATGTCCAACTGGTCAATGTTTCAGGACTTTTTGCACAACTTGCTGTTCCCCAAGAAGGAGCTTAATGGCAAAATTCACAACAGGTGTTTAATCCGTGAATCGGCCAATACATGTCGGTGGTCAGTTAGAATTGGTATTAAACAGTCCTCCTCATCACACTGGCCACATTGTGACCAAGATGACACCTAACAATTGATCACCAGGACCTCATTGTGAGGCTTCAGGCAGAATTATATTAGATGCAAGAGGACACTGAGCTCAGAGCGTCAGAGTCATCAGCAGGCGGCAACAGAGATCGACAGAGGCTGGAAGAGTCACAGAAAGGCAGAGAAGAGGACGTCCTTTGGCCACATCCCACTCATAAACGCTTCATTGTGAACAATGCTCTGTAGAACCAGATGATGAAGGTCACAAAACACCTGGCACATTAAAGGGAGGCGAGAGGCACCCAGGTGTCACGTCAGAACATTCAAAACAGTTCACACCATCAGGGTCTGTGTGCTAGACGACCTACAAGGGGTATCTGACCTCATCACCAGGCGCAGGCGTCATCGCCTTGTATGGGCCAGAGAGCTGATGACAGTCGATTCATGCCGAGTAGAAATGATGGCCGCCACGAAGTTGGAGACGTCAAGGAGAACGTTATGCATCAGCCACTGTTGTCAACGGAAGAGCCTTTGTTTGGTGGTGGTGTTACAGTGTGGGCAGGTGTGTATAGTCCATACAGAACTGTCCTACATTTTATGAATGGTACAGTGACAAGTGTCTACTACTAGAATAGCATCATTAATCCAGACATTGTACCTCTGCATGAACAACACAGGCCTAATCTCATCTACATGGACGACAACGCTGGGGTACCAGTCATATGGAGAGGCCTGGACTTTCTACAGAAAACACAGGGAGTTCAGATGAGCCACCAGTAGAAGCTCATAATTCCGTACCCCAGAACCTTAATGACCTGAGGTCCATCCTTCAAGAACAGTGGGACACCATACCTCAGAAGACAATAACTCCACTTGTGAATAACAGGAGACGTCGTTGTCAGCAGTAATTGAGGCTCAAGGTCACAGGACAAGTTATTGAGACATGAATATTTTTTGTTGGGGTATACCCATCACTGTTGGAGATATAATGTAGCGGGACTGCACAGAATGAGACCAACTCATCTGCAGGATTTTTCTCATGTTGATTCTTTAACCTCCTGATGAACTAACACCCGGTGGCGAAACGCGTGAAGAAGTAACAGAAAAGAGCATATGTACTGATAAGCATCATGGCGCATGACTAACTTTAAATCATAGATGTACAAATCTATTAATCTTTATCATGATTTTGGATCCATTTACTTTTTAAGCTTGCTTAAAAGTTGCCGATCTTCTCTAAACTGTTCTACTATTGTCATATTGTTATATGGGGGCCAGTGGGGTTTATGTCAGTACCTTAAATCTGATTCTGTGTACACCTTTTCAATGAGATATATATCGTGATGGAACCCATAAGAGATGGGCTATACCTACACAATCATAAGTTTACTGAGTACCTATCTCCGACATAGTTCTGTTAGTGACCCATTGTTGCCATCAACCATATAGTGGCATCTGTTTGATTTATTCGGCAAAGTTACGGTAATACCCATTAGGTACATATTTGAATCTTATTACTTGTGGACGTTGTATGAACAAGATCTTTTTCACCCTTATGCCAGATTTTCTTGGCTGACCCAAATATATTTATATCTGATTAGTGGATTTAGAGAAATATAGGAAAATAGAGGGATAGATGATGTCTCTATTATCCATGCTAGAATGTTAAGAGTTTGAAGGGACCTCCAGCGTTGTGTGCAACCCCCTGCTCAAACCAGGAGTCACTGAACCATCTCAGACAGATGTCTGTCCAGCCTCTGTGTGAAGACTTCCATTGAAGGAGAACTCACCACCTCTCGTGGCCGCCTGTTCCACTCATTGATCACCCTTACTGTCAAAAATTTTTTCTAATATCTGGTCCTTGGAAAACCTTAATTGTAACAGAAATCTCTATATGGCAAAGCATGGATTCAGTTTTGCCCCTATAGCGTCTTTGGTGATATTGCCTCTCAAATCAGATGAGCATTGGTGTGGTGATATTACATAGATGGGGGTCAAATGCAAAAAATATGTCTGCGCATGGGTTTCTAATAAATAGCATTAAAAAAAAAATTCTCTCGTTAAGGCGACAGATAATCGAGAACAATTTTTCTGAGGAAATCTTATTTCCCAATAAACTTAGGTGTCTAAACAAGCTGCTGATCACCCACTTGTTTGCTCGTGGAGATAATTTTGAAGCTTGCTTAAAAAAAAAATAAAAAAAAAAAATTGTTCTCGGCAGCACTTTTTCCTGTGTAAACACGGGATGTGCTGTCGAGAAAAATGACAGTCTATTGGTACAGAATGATTATGCGTGCACTGGAAGTACAGTTTTCTTGCCATGCACCAATCGGCACACATTTAGCCGATCGGTGATCGTTTAACAGCCAGGGTCGACAAACGCAAATTAGTCATTACATTAAGCAACCAATCACAGCTTTCATTTTTGATTGGTGGCGATAGGCAACAAGGGCGGCTTTGATTGAGTATGCCTACTCAATCGATGGAAAACAAAAGTTTCAATCAAATCGGCATCACTATAGCCCACGGTCCTAAGCTGACTGAGATAATACGAGTTTCTGCGCCGAGAACTAATATAATAATGTCACAAGTTAATGAGCAGCCTTGTAAGAAATTTGCATATATTCAAATGCATTTTAAGTAAATTGAGCATCAGAGTTCTCCTGATCCAAAGAGTGAAATTTAATAAGTCATAAAAAAAAAAATCTCATAATTTTTCCTGCTAATTAACGAATTCGGTTAGCGCTGGCCCCAATAAAAATAACAGCTCAACATGCGCAAATGTTCAATTGTCTGGTATTGCAGCTATTAGGATAATTGAGCCTTGTAATTAAGATAATACTCAGTCCCTGAAGCCAATTAACAAGACAACAATTAGTCCCGTTCGTTAATGCAAATCAAAGATTTTTCTCTTTATTAGTGGAGCAGTTGCCGAGCCCTGGAGGAAAAGCCAAAGTGTTTGCACCAATCTCGAGAAAGGTTAGACTATTCCGCTATTAATGCAGACCTTGTCAGGGCGTAATTAGTTATGATTAATCAATAGCAGGGTGAATTCATCCGTCTTACTCTACAGGACCTGACCCCTCATATTCATTGCCTGGAACGCATCAAGTATACAGACAGGATCTGATCCTTACACCATAAATAATGTGCCATAAACAGGAGAGGTATGTCATTTTAGGAGAATTCTCCAAGACGCTAGATATTGTAATACAGTGATGCTTCAAAGTTTGAGAACCCTTCAGAATTTTCCATATTTCTGCATAAATTTGACCTAAATTTTCATCCGTTTTTCATACAAGCCCTAAAGTACATAAAGGGAACCAAATCAAACCAAGGAGTCGAAACATTAGACTGTCATTTTTTTATTTTTTTTATCAAGGAAAATGGTCCAATAGCACTTCGGACAGCAGCAAAAGTATGTGAACCTTTGTTTTTAGTATCTGTTGTGTCCCCTGTCTGTACAATAAATTAATCTGATTAGTCCAGTACTTTTACAATCATGTGTTGAGAAGTAAACCATAAAAACAATGATCAGACTTTGATACAGCCGTTAGTTAAAAAAAAAAACAAAAAAAAAAAAACACAACAACAACAGGTAGCCCATTCATATCTGATAGTCGTCCCATTGATTTAAAAACAAATTTATCTGGTAACCTTAAAGGTTCACATACTTTTGCCACTCCATACATGTGATATTGCAAGATTTTCCCATTTTTTCTTTTAATAAAAAAAAGGTCTAATATTTTTGACTCATTTGTTTGTCCCTCTAGCTCCGGTTTTAGAAGATTTAGGTAAAATGTATGCATAAATGTGGAAAGTTCTGATGGGTTCACAAATTATTAGGCACCACTGTAAATGTCAATAGAGATTTGGTTTATGGATGGTATTATTATAGGGGATACTGGGGGCGGCATTGTAAAGGAAGAACACGAAAGGTGAAATTATTGCGAGAGGTGGACATAACGAAGGGAGACAAATGTTTGACGAATGTATGGCAAGGGGACGACAATTCCTGGGCAAGCGCCTTTATTTTGGACATTTTTATATGACGTTAACATCCTCTTTTCAGCCCCCAGAAACAGAATTTGAGGGTGTTGTATGTAGCATAATAAATCCTGGTGAATGAGGAGAACCTTAAGGTCACCATACACTAATGCCGGCTGAGCCCACAGATATCGACAGGTTTGGCCTACACACTTGAATATGTATGGGGGGCCTCTGATTGGGAAATGATTTTTAAGCTTGCTTTAAAAAAAAAAAAAACAGTGTTCTCAGCAGCACATCTGCTTGTGTAAATAGGACATGCTGCAACCTATGTGCACAGAACGATCTATTGACGATTGTTCTGTGTGCACCGGAAGTGAGGTATGCCTGTCTAAACGGGATATTAAACGATGGCCAATCAGCACACATCAGCCAGTGTAAAGGCATGCAAAATCCTGACAGGAATATGAAACAGGAAAAGTCCTTGATTGATGCTGCTGGCTAAACGGTGTGCCAGTTGGTGAAACATTGTAAACAGTGAAGAGGCTGCGGTGATAACACGATCACCGCGACCATTGAAATAAATGATCGGAATCGATGCTGAATCAGACCCCAACATCCTGCTAATAATGGCATATTCCAATAGCAGCCCATGTTGGAAAATCCCTTTAAGTACTATAATACAGCACATATCACTGACGGCTAAGGAGCAACTTGAAAAGGAAGATTACAGCCTTTCAAAGTTTGGTTGACTAAACTCTCTAAATTATGGTACAGAACATTTTCCACAGTCTTTCCATTGTTGATCCAAGTCATATGTTGATCTAATCATTCACCCAACTACAAGTAGACCTAAGAGACAGTCTTTTGCTGGAGTACATAATTACACACTCATTGCTTGTGAAGACTCTTCTTAGAAATGAAACTATGACGAAAGTTCACAGAAGAAACGTTAATCTAAATTAGAATCATCTTGAAAGATGCACAGAAGTAGTTTACAGAACAGGATGGAGCACAGTCTTGGACAAGACGTACTAGAGACGATGAATCGACTGGTGCAGCTCGGAGACAGAATTCAGCATCTAAAAGGATGACGAGTTTACCAATCCACATGTGAAAGTTACCAATCAGATGAGAGAGAAGCAGGGCTCCTTCAGCATGGTGAAAGGAAAAATACAAGTATCAGCAAGAAGAGAGAAAAGTGCAGGAGACCAAAAGGATAAGCGCTGGCATACAGGACAGAGGATGGGGTAAGTATCGATCAGTAGCTGAAAGGCAGCCAGAAACAAAGCCTTGGAGCAGACTAGCACAATATTGGAAGTTATGTGCAATCTCTCCTTAGCCCTGGGCAACCATTAACCTAGTTTAAATAATTATTTATTTTGTTGCCTTTAATGGGAGTCCCTATCACATTCTAGGAGACAAACAGGCTTTTTAAAAGTATAACCATTTGTCCCAGCAGGTCAAGTAACAACAACCCATCCGATCCACACAAGCAAAGAAATCAAACCATAGATATCAATAAATCAAGTTAATATATTAATGAGAAATGACAAAGGAAAAAAGTATTGAACCCATGAACAAAGAGGAGCTAAAAGTCATGGAAAGTCATGACACCAGCTGAAATCTTCCAGTAATTAGAAAGCAATCCTGCCACTTAGTGAAAAATAATATCAGCTGGTTCAACTGATGGCCTATAAAAATATGCCATTACCAAGGTGCCACACAAGAAACATGTCAGACTCATGATGGGTAAAACCAGTGAGCTGTCTCAAGATCTTTGCAACATTATTGTTGTGAAACATACTGATGGCACTGGTTAAAAAAAAAATTATTCGAAACTACTGAAGGTTGCAGTGAGCACTGTTGGAAGTGGAACCTTCCAGAAAGGGGAAAGAACATAATTTCACCATAAACCGTCCACGTGCTCCCAGTAAGATTTCAGACAGAAGGGTGAAAATGTGAGCACCTATTCTTACTGCAACCCCACATCTTGCACCCCGAGTATGTATGTATGCAGTGGAATCATGGCTTACAGAACCAAGAGGGCCCCCAATCTTGGTCAAGGATAGGCCAATAGGAGGATGCTACTCAAAAAAATGTCTTGAAAGCGAAGATCCTCAGGCTGGCTGAGAGCAATCATGTTCCTCAGATTTCACTCCTAAAGCACTATTTGTCAAAAAGTGTCACAGAAATGTTTTGGGAACATACTTACCGTATATTAGAAACTGCCATAAAAGCATCTCCGCTTGCACTCATTAGTGCCGCCTTCCGCAAAGGTCTCCGGTTGTCAATATGGCCATTGATTGAAGAGCATGTGACCAAAGCTTCTTCCAATTGAAAAACACGACACATGAAAAAGCTGTTTTTTCAATTTGAGAAGCCGGATGTACTAGTCGGGTCTCATGCTCCTCCATCAGAAGCCATCTTTGCTTTTACCAAAGCTCATCATATTAAGCCATCACAAATAACTGTTGCATGTAGTCATGATACATAGAACATAAAAAGTAACTTATGGACGCCTACTGTGAGTATGAAATAGGAAAGACAGAGGTTTTCCTTCCTCCCCAATAACAGCAAGGCGCTCACACCAAAGTCAAATAGCGACTGGTAAAATTAACATAAGGTCACTATTAGGGTATGTTTCCACGGTAAGTAAACGCTGCTTATTTGACGCTGCAGCGTCAAACAAGCAGCGTCCAGATGTTCCAGCATAGTGGAGGGGATTTTATGAAATCCCGTCTCCACTATGCGTGGAAACCCGCACGCGGCGGCCCTGCGACTCCGGACATGCTGCGCGTCTTTTCAGATCGCAGCATGTCCGTACACCTTGCGGGGACGCAGCGTCCCCGCAAGGCATATCACAGGGCCCTATGGCGAGGGGTGCGATGATCCCGGATGTGTACTGTACACATCCGGCATCATCGCGTCCCAGAAAGGGGGCGGGGCTTAGCGCCGAGCGGCTTCGCCGCTGCGGCGATAACGCTGCCCCTCCGGACCGTGGAGCCATACCCTTAGAGGGAAAAAAAAAAAAGTTGAGGTTCAAGAAACTCAACAGTTAATACTGGTCAATTTATAAAAGAATGTAACTTTTTTCTTAGCTCCTTCTGCCATTAGAGTTGCTTAAAAAAACACAGACTTATTTTCTCCCAAAATTTGTAGGTTAAAAAAAAAACCTAAATGCTCACGTAACCTTTCTAGTAATACAAAATAAATCACATGAGACCAACCACCAGCTTATTACAGTATCTACGAAATCTTAAGAAAACATTAAAAGGAGTTTATGGAGATTTATGAGTGTGACATACACATCTTCAACGCTAATTAGATTTTGGAAATTAAATGCACACTTTACTTAACTTCTGAATATCCTGACTTAATGGTCAAGGACTACGTTTACTAGGTCTGCTTCAAATGTAAAACCCAAAAAGCAGACGCTTGTCACATAAGATATAGCCATGGGTCTGATTTGCTAAAATGAGAAGTTTTCTTTTGCAATTGATAACGTATCCACAAAATCCTATTTTTGGGAAAATAAAAAAAACACACAAACATAATGGCATTAGGATAGGGGCGCATACTCGAATGGATATTGAGCTGTAGAACCAGAGAAGGTTTTGATTTTCGTAACTCTTCATCTGGCCAGGCCAACGACAGAGATGAAACCGGCTAGTGTGGGTACCTAGTGTCTGACCCCCATGCCCGGATATTGATAATCTATATTTTTATATCTTAAGTCATACTGAAAGGAACAGTTGTCTTTGATATCACAGGGCTCAACTGTATGGACATGCACAAAGGCATACTTGCAAGTGATATGCCAAAGATAAACTTTTACGGCATTCATGCCACTACCATAGTCTATGGCATATACACTAACTCGTCCAGAATGTTCCTAGAAACTAGAAAGATCGCCAGGACTCCAGAAAGATTAAAAAAAACCTCCCAGGGGCCAAAAAACTCCAGAAGGTTTCTTACATATGCCACCAGGATACCTTTTGAAAAAAAAGGAAGAGGGCGAAAAATGGCGGAAGAGGGCCAAAAAGATATCTGGTTTTCTAGCTCACCTTCTTCATTTGACTGAAGACATGGCCAAGGTCTCTCCAAGAATTTGGCCTTCTAAAGAATAAAAAGACTCCTCTGCTCGGCTTTCCATTCTCTTGTGCAGGAAATTAAACAGAATTTGACTTTCATACAAGAAAATTATGTGAGCTGGTCGAATAGCGCGGCTCATTGTACTGAGTCACAAAAGGGGAAAAATGGGTTTAATCCTTCTTTGTCAACGAGAGAAAATGGAACAAGGAAACACAGCCCAGACAAATGTAAGAACAGATTAAACTCAACGATGATACAGAGGAGATAGAAAGAAAAGAAAAAAAATATTTAAAAAAAAAATAAAAATTAATTTGCTCTAAAATCTCTCCAGAGGAATAAAATAAAATATTATAATAATTTTGCATAATCAGCAAGTGCCATCTGGAACAATTAACAAGCCTTCTATAGAAATCTGAGAGCCGTTCACATTATATTATTAAGGATCTGGAATTATACAAGCAATAAATCTTTGCAAAAAAAAACACGAAAAGGGGGGGTGAAAAGCCATTTTCTGTGGCTTGTCAGAGCGATTTTAAGCTTTGAATACAGGAGAACACTTGATAAAGAAATTAATATTATGCAAATGACATCCTGTATTTAAAATTCTCCATGATGGCACAGGTTTTAGTGCGGACGACGCGCGCCGGCTTCATGTTTAATTCATGAGCAGGTTCACCTGTCAGTTTGCAATCAGCGATATGGAGGAGCGTGCACAAACAGCGGCGAGCGGAGCTTTAATTGGAAAACTCTGCTGCATCTTTCAATTATTAGGAGTAAATTAAAAGCAGATGCAGACGGCGTATTAAGGATTTCCGAGAGGACGGGAGAAGTGCACATTCATTGTTGTCGAGCCGCTGCCGCGGATGTTGAAATGCAAAACAATTTTGGGCATCAAAATCTGTTGGAGCAACCTGGCGAGTGCCATTCTGTTAACAATGGCATGGATGCTCGCATTAACCCCTTCCAAGACGTTTAACATCGACAGTACAAACCTGGAGATTCAACAGGTGCGTGGACACAAAGCTCCAAAAATCAGCACCTGTCCTCTAAGTGCTTGTTATAGATTATGCATGTTCTTAAAGGGGCTTTTTTACGTTTAATTTATACCCTAAGGCCGAATTCACCTGTCCATTTTAAATTTACGTGTCCTATCAGTGTTTTTCACAATACAGTTTCGACTGCTCAAGTGTCCGTATATTATTTTTGGACCTAGTGGCCGATTCATTAAGCCACTCTTGCTGGAATACGATGCGTCAAATTCATTAAGAGGCGGAATTTGGAGCATGGAGTGTACCGCCATATGCCTCACCAGAAATGCTTCTCAGGTCAGGGACAGAAGCAGCATTTTTGGCATAAAAGGCACTGAAACTTTTGCCGATTTTGACGTTCAGGCGTAGACACATCCCGCCCTAACTTCTCCCCAGCTCCATGCATTTTTGTCGGAGCCTATTCAAAATGGCGTGTAAAAGCCAGAGTCATGAAATTTTGACTACTAAATTATTTTTTTTTCCGCCAGTTATTCTGATCTAAGAGCTTTGATGAATCCCTTGACAAGTATTCACAAAAATAGCCAAAACAAAGGAGACGTGTATGTCTTTCGATGAGTAACGCACCAATTCAAATTAATGGGTCAATGGGGAAAAAAATAAAATAAAATTGTGGGACTCAGGATGCCATCAGCACATCATCTGTGTACTAGACATTTTTTTTAAATTATTGAATGGGTTGGAGGAGCAAGACTTTTTATTGCATATGCGAAAAATGGATGAAGAATTCACAGCAAAATAGGAATACTTCTGAAAATCTGATTCAACATACTGATGGAAATCAGTTTGGTTCTTTGACAAAAAATGAAAAAAAAAAAAAAAAAAAATGGGGCCTTAGAGAGAGTTCAGGAAGCATCACTTAAAGAGGTTGTCCACTACTTTATCACTGATGACCTCGCTCTAGAATAGGTCATCATTGTCTGATCGGTCCGGGTCCGACACCCGGAACCCCTGCTGATCAGCTATCCTCGGTATTGGCGGCCAGAAATGCTCTACTGTGGAGCTGCTCCATCTTCTGATAGTGGCCGCGAGCAGGGTACTGCACATCCACCTTCTAATCAAATCAAATCAGACCCCGACTGATCAGACATTGATGACCTATCCAAGGATAGATCATAACTGATAACTTGGTGGACAACCTCTTTAAAAAGAAAAGTTATACTAGGAATCTTATTTCGTCTACAATTCTGCCTATACTACGTGTGGATTTAGAAAGAAGAAAGAGAAAGGACAACTTTGGGTGGCACTGCCCACGATTTCCCAGAATAGTGAACAGTGATGGTGGAAATAATGGTTAACGACCTTCACTCTATACTGCACTACACGTTACATCTAAGAAACAAAGTCTTCGTCAGGCAAACTGGGCAAGTCATAGACCCGATTAGAACTTGAAAGAAACCTTATGAATGCAGAGTCAATAACGGAATCCAAAGAACTATCTAAATTGGAGAAAAACTGTATGAAGATTTTGCTCTTCCTTACACTGCGTGCAGAATTATTAGGCAAGTTGTATTTTGATCACATGATACTTTTTATACATGTTGTCCTACTCCAAGCTGTTCAGGTTTGAGAGCCAACTACCAATTAAGTAAATCAGGTGATGTGCATCTCTGTAATGAGGAGGGGTGTTGTCTAATGACATCAAAATCCTATATAAGGTGTGCTTAATTATTAGGCAACTTTCTTTCCTTTGGCAAAATGGGTCAATAGAGAGATTTGACGGGCTCTGAAAAGTCCAAAATTGTGAGATGTCTTGCAGAGGGATGCTGCAGTCTTGAAATTGACAAACTTTTGAAGCGTGATCACCGAACAATCAAGCGTTTCATGGCAAATAGCCAACAGTGTCGCAAGAAGCGTATTGGGCAAAAAAGGCGCAAAACAACTGCCCATGAATTGAGGAAAATCAAGCGTGAAGCTGCCAAGATGCCATTTGCCACCAGTTTTGCCATATTTCAGAGCTGCAACGTTACTGGAGTAAGAAAAAGCACAAGGTGTGCAATACTCAGGGACATGGCCAAGGTAAGGAACAACTTTGAACAAGAAACATAAGATAAACCGTCAAGACTGGGCCAAGAAATATCTTAAGACTGACTTTTCAAAGGTTTTATGGACTGATGAAATGAGAGTAACTCTTGATGGGCCAGATGGATGGGCCAGAGAGCTCCACTCCGACTCAGACGCCAGCAAGGTGGAGGTGGGGTACTGGTATGGGCTGGGATCAAAGATGAACTTGTGGGACCTTTTCGAGTTGAGGATGGAGTGAAGCTCAACTCCCAGACCTACTGCCAGTTTCTGGAAGACAACTTCTTCAAGCAGTGGTACAGGAAGAAGTCGGTATCATTCTAGAAAAACATGATTTCCATGCAGGACAATGCTCCATCACATGCCTCCAACTACTCCACAGCGTGGCTGGCCAGTAAAGGTCTCAAAGAAGAAAAAATAATGACATGGCCCCCTTGTTCACCTGATCTGAACCCCATAGAGAACCTGTGGTCCCTCATAAAATGTGAGATCTACAGGGAGGGAAAACAGTACACCTCTCGGAACAGTGTCTGGGAGGCTGTGGTGGCTGCTGCACGCAATGTTGGTTGTAAACAGATCAAGCAACTGACCGAATTTATGGATGGGAGGCTGCTGAGTGTCATCATAAAGAAAGGTGGCTATATTGGTCACTAATTTTTTGTAGGTTTGTTTTTGCATGTCAGAAATGTTTATTTCTAAATTTTGTGCAGTTATATTGGTTTACCTGGTGAAAATAAACAAGTGAGATCAGAATATATTTGGTTTTTATTAAGTTCTCTAATAATTCTGCACAGTAATAGTTACCTGCACAAACAGATATCCTCCTAAGATAGCCAAATCTAAAAAAAACACACTCCAGCTTCCAAAAATATTAAGCTTTGATATTTATGAGTCTTTTGGGTTGATTGAGAACATAGTTGTTGATCAATAATAAAAATAATCCTCTAAAATACAACTTACCTAATAATTCTGCACACAGTGTATATTAAAGCCCAGGACTCAATACCTCAAGGCAATGGTGATGACCATACAGTGAACCACTGGCAAATCTATTGAATCACCAAACTTAGTGAATGTTCACCCAACTTTTCTTACAAAAAGCTGTAGCCCACCCTACCCAACCATGCAGTACACAGGATACATATCACAATTTACACAGATAAATGAAAACATGCCCAAAGTAAATGGGTCATAACCAGGGGTCTTACTACAACAGGTGCAGGGGTTGCAATCGCACCCCGCCCCTGGAGCCTAGGGGGCCCTAAAAGTCTTTGGCCTATAGAAAAAGACTATTGCTATTAAAGATTTTAAATATTTGGGGGCCCTATTGGAGCTTTCACATTGGGGCCCATAGTTTCAAGTTACGCCACTGGTCATAACAATATGGTATATGGAGATAAGGGTTACAATACCGAAGAAAGTCCTGGCCTGTTAATGTTAATATAAAAACAGTAAAAGAAAACAAAAAAAATGTATACTGTCACAACATCCCAAATACAGGACTTAAAGCCACATTGATAAATACCCAATCATGGTAAAAGACCTGCACAATCTGTTCGAGTAGGGAAGAGACCCCACTTGTATCGCTACTAGAATAAGGCTTCCTCAGGGACAAATGTACAAAGAAAGAGGCCTGTAAGACCACATAAATGATAATTAATAATCAAATAAGTAATTGATTACAGCCTGTTGTAGGCAGTGAGGCAGAGTGATGTACAGGTCCTGTCATCTCCCAAGACATTGCGCATGCACAAACAAAGTTCATCGTAGTACCTCAATGCGCATGCACCAATACTTTCACATAATTAAAGATTATAGTGAATTCCAACACGCTTGTGCAAATGAAGAGCAATATTTAATTATCGGTTGTTACAGATGGTGAAACGGAGTGATATTCAAGACTTAGTGTTTTCCAGGACACAGCATGCAGCGTCTTTCTCACAGAGAACGAAGGAGATCTCAGCATAGTTCTATGTATGCAGGAGTCAGGAGAGATATCTCCTGACCAATAAGTTGAACCATTGTTCGGCCAACAATACATAAATTGTATCGGGGTGTTTTAGGAGTTAGCGATGGGTCATTCGTGACCGATCCGAGACAATGAGCTTGCTCCCTGCTGGGAAGAATGGGAGCCAGCACCTCAGTGGTAGCGACTAAAGGTACCTTCACACTGAACAACTTTCCAACGAGAACGACAACGATCCGTGACGTTGCAGCGTCCTGGATAGCGATATCGTTGTGTTTGACACGCAGCAGCGATCTGGATCCCGCTGTGATATCGTTGGTCGGAGCTAGAAGGCCAGCACCTTATTTCGTCGCTGCTCACCCGCTGTCATCGCTGGATCGGTGTGTGTGACACTGATCCAGCGATGTGTTCACTTGTAACCAGGGTAAACATCGGGTTACTAAGCGCAGGGCCGCGCTTAGTAACCCGATGTTTACCCTTGTTACCCGGGTGCTGCAGGGGGACTTCGGCATCGTTGAAGACAGTTTCAACGATGCCGAAGTCTTTCCCCTGATCGTTGGTCGCTGGAGAGAGCGGTCTGTGTGACAGCTCCCCAGCGACCACACAACGACTTACCAACGATCATGATCGCTGGTCGTGATCGTTGGTAAGTCGCTTAGTGTAACGGTACCTTAAAGCAGTGTTTCCCAAACTCCAGTCCTCACGGACCCCACAGGTCATGTTCTCAGGATTTCCTTAGTATTGCACAGGTGGTGGAAGTTTCATCAAGCCCTCAGGAATTCTGAAAACTGAAAACATGACCTGTGGGGTCCGTGAGGACTGGAGTTTGGGAAATACTGGACTAAAGTCTCTGAATGGCTCTCAATGGGGGTAAAGAAAAAAAAAAAAAAAAAATCCTAAAAGTCAATATCTATCCCTTCAACAAGCCTTGCCGCATGACTTAAGATAAAAGCCAAATCAGACACTTTATTTGCATACACATGTTTCAGAGTATTTGCCCCTCCTCAGTGCAAATAAAAAAGTCAACTTGGCTGGATGAGAGGCCTCTCATGGGTGTCCCACTCCCCCACTACCTCCTCATCCAGCCCTCTTTCTGTTGGTGTGCATCAAGGCTCTGTTCTGGGACCCTTACTCTTTCTCAATCTATACCATTGGCCTGGGACAACTCAAAGTCCCATGGCTTCCTGAACTACCTATATGCTGATGATACTCAGATCTACAGTACCTCTCTGGCACAGACGTCACCGCTCTGCTGTCCAGAATCCGAGAATGTCTATCAGCCATATCCTACTTCTCATCACACTTCCTAAAGCTCAATGTAGATAAAACTCATCATCTTTCCTCCACCTCACCCAACTCCTCTACCTGATCTATCACAGTAAATGATATCATGCGTTACCTTGTACCGCAAGTCCGCTGCCTCGGAGTAACCCTCAACTCTGCCTTGTCCATAAAACCACATATCCAAGCTCTTGCCATCTCTTGCCGCCTCTAACTCAAAAATATTTCCGGAATTCATCCTTTCCTCAACCCAGAATCTACTAAAATATTAGTGAATGACCTCATCATCTCCTGCCTCGACTACTACAATATCCTTCTCTGTGGCCTCCCTGCTAACAGTATCGCACCTCTCCAGTGCGGCCTTAACTCTGCTGTCTAATTAATCCACCTCTTTCCTCGCTATTCCTGTGTTTCTCCCTTCTGCAAATTATTTAGTTGGCTCCCAATTCCTCAATGCATCCAGGTCAAACAATTAACACTGACCTACAAAGCCGTCCATAATCTGTCTCCTCCGTATATCGCTGAACCAATCTCCGGTTACCTTCCAACACGTAATCTCTGGTCCTCTCAAGACCTCTTTTCTCCTTATTTATGCATTCCATATTAAATCACATCCAAGACTTCTCCCCCCATACTCTGGAATTCTGTGCCCCAACACTTCCGAAACTGGCGGATAATCGGACCTTTCAGGCAGAATTTGAAAACCAATCTATTCAAGAAAGCTTAAAGCCTACAATAACCCGCTGACACCTCACCACAACCAGAACTGCCGCAACCACCCAACTTACTGTCTCCTTCCCCATTATCCTGTAGACTGTAAGCCCACCAGGGCAGGGCTCTCTCCCCTCTGTACCAGGCTGTCATTATTAGTTTGTCCATTGTAATTTATGTTTGTATTTTGCATGTAACCCTCATGTACAGCACCAGGGAATCAATGGTGCTCTAAGAAATAAAATACTGTATACTATGGGAAAGCAGACTTTTAGGCTATGCAATGCACTTTTGGAAAATTAAATAATGTAAATTGCTTTTTCAGAAACGAAGAGGACTAGAACACTAGAACTTTAGTGCCACCTATTGAATGTAAAACAGAAAAAAGGTTAAAGGCGCTCCCTGCATGAACTTGTAATGGATAGCAGATCTTGATATGCACAACAAGATTGCACCAGGGGAACGTGATGGATCGTCCATAAAAACCTTCGTCCAAGAACGCCTGACTTTTATCTTGAATTGATGGATAGCTTACAGTCAATACCACCATCTTTTCCTGTTTGGTCTGCACCCATTGGATGTAGCAATTCTACTAACAGGTTGAACTGGAGTCACTATTCTCTTCCTGTCTGAAGGGGTAATTTGGATATTTAGTTTTCCAGAGGAGCTTTGCATGGCCTATAAGTCTCCTAACCCCACCTTTGCACTCTCCACAAGGAGTGGAGAGAAGTTACCCCGTAGAATTATACAAGAAAAGAAAAATCATAAAAAGAAGGATACAGAAAACAGTGGATGCATATAACAGCGCGAGGTTCAGGATCAATCAGCTTTGAAGCTGGATTAACTCTATGCTTGCCTAGGAATGGGCAGAATACCAAACTATTTAGATCCAATCCCAAATCAGCATGTACAGTAATCCAGTGTGGGGACAACAGAGGAGAAGCCCTCACTTTGCCACAGTGGAAATTATTTTCCCATTTTAGTAAAATATCTCTTGGGAAACTTAGACCAGTAAAACCAATAATGATATATTAGTATGATGGCCTGATTGGGAGAAATATCTTAATGTGTAGACCTTGCCCCAGGCTACGCTTTAAGGACGCAATAAGACACAACCATTAACACTCTTCAGTGTAACGTCGTCCTCCCATTAACTTGCTTGTTGCTTTTCACACTGAATGGAAATGAGTAATGACAGGGTCGCCATAGGACGACTTGTTTGTAGAAGGAATGAATGGTCCTCTATTGTAACCCGGGAACCTTTCCTCAGCAGTCCCCTGCAGGACAAGTTCCACACTTACCTTTATCCAATTAGTCTGGTCCATCATCTTGCCTTCTCTAACCTTCAAGGCAAGTCAACACCATTCATTTCTCACAGCAGAAGAGATTAAATTTACTCTCGCAAACAGGGTTACAAATAACACAATAGAGCCGGTGTGCCACCCCGATTGCCTTCCCGTTCACACCACATCTATATATGAAATATATACTCGTTCCCGACAGACAATTTGTCTTTTCAACAGAGAAATGATAAAATCAATCTCTAACAAAATTTTGCTCCAGTTACAGATGAAGCCGGTGACTTTGTCTCAGCTGCCCAACTGCTCACTCAGCAAATCCGCTCTTAATTTTCAAACCGGGAACAACAAAGAAAGATCCCTGCAAAACCAATGTTAGGAACGAGTCGGAATCCTCTTTACCTTCTAAACATTGCATAACCAAGACTGGAATGAAGTAAGTCGTGCATGATCTCATTTCAGACTCCAGAACCTGAGCCAGGGACCTGTTCTCCTGATCGGAGAGGAAGATCCCAAAGATGGAACTCTGGTCTACGAGAGGTTTATGACAAATTCCTTTGGATGCACCATACGTGTATATGACAATCTAACTCCAATGGTGGGCCATCACCTCAAGTTGGAAAATATAAAAATCGCCAGACAAAACAAATTGTAACTAACACCGAGACAATGAATTTCCCTAAAAACCAAGTATGGAGTCCAACCAAATGTGCATTTCAATCAAAAAGAAGGAGAAATTGATTGGTGGTCATCTATATCTCTAAATAAATACTTATAGTTAAGTCATACTTAAGCCCCCCATACACTTTAGATTGTGATGGGGTGAACGATGGTTAACGTCTGATCATTCAGCCTGCAGGCTTCTCACCCAACTCTCCCACACACGGCCAAGCGCTCCTGTGTTGTCCATGGGAGAGCCGCTGCCAGACATCTTTGGTAGCAACTTCTCTTTCAAAGGACAAAAGAATTAGCAGTCCCAAATCTAACATGATGATGTCTGGCGTCAAGAGTTGGGGGCCGCCATACACATTAGACCATCGGATATTAAATATCAGAGGGTTTGACTGATGTTCGTCTAATAATTGGCATATTATCCAATTTCTTTTGGAGGTCTTCCAATTCCCCCCCATGTTGATGGAAAGAAAACAGGCAGGTCAAAATTTTAATGCTCGATTCTTTTGATCTCCCAGGAGAGAATCTTGTTAAAGGGGTGTCTGCTTATTCTTCACTAGTCATTGAAGCTGTATAGGTCCACTCAACCGGACCGACCTCATACGAGTATGGTGTGGGAAGGTAGGGAGGGATAACTGGCCAAGGAGGCCATCATTACATGTTGGGCTTATTTTCCCTTCAAATATTTCACAAACACAGACAGAGGTTCTAAACTCAGATTTAAAAACAAAAAAAGCCCCTTTCTAAAAAAAATAATCTTAAAAAATAGGATTTCAGACTTGCCAAATTTGTAGTGCTACCATAAAATAAATTTGCAGAGAAATATATATATACATACATACATATACACACACACTTTTTCTGCCATGCAGCGCTAGAAAGTAAATTGAACACCTCATTACAGTTAAAGTGACCCTATCCTGATATTAATTTCTAATATGCATGTAACATGTATGTGCCCTTTTCACACGTACAGCTACATGGAAGAAGAAAGAAGAAGAATTTCTATGACTGGTCTGTCGGACTAAATAAATGAAATCCCTGGCTCTGTACACTAGGGGGCGCTCCATGGTCTAAGTTCAGCACAATTAGTTTAAAATGTTTGGTGTTTTTCTTCTTTTTATTATAATAAAATGTTTAAAGGGTATATTTGTAATGTAATAGTTTTATTTACTGCAACTAAATGCTCAGTTGTTGAACACTTCTCTATAAATCAGCACATAATAACATTAACTTTAAAATAACAAAAAGCAATGTTTGATGTGCATCCAACCTAGCAGAACAAGGTGGAAAATTATGTGACCGCAGACTTCTAGTAGTTTACATTATTTTTGCTAAAAAAAAATATATATATATATTTTGCAAGATAGGGGAGATTCATGGCACTAACTTATTGAAAACCATGAAGCTTTAGCCAAGTTCACACTAAGCGTTTATTCAGCGTTTTTTTTTATGCTCATTTTCAGCTGCGTTTTATAGTACCAGCTATGTCTATGAGATTTCAGATATCTCATTCACACACATTGGTATTTTGTCATCAGGATTTTGTGCTTTGCATGGTTTCATTGCACAGTGGAGAATGTCATTTCTTTCAACATTTTTCACCCATTAACATGATTGGGTCGCGAAAAACCGCTAAAAATCCGCAGCTAAAACACAGGTTATCAGGTTTTGCCGCATTTTTTGGGCCAAAACTTGATTCTATTGAATAGGACTTTTTTTTTTTTTGCACAAAACTTTATCAGCATACACAAGAAACAAATCTAACATGCGAAAAACACACCAAAAAAAAAAAAAGCAGCAAATCCTGCAGCTTCTTTTCCTGCCACGAGAGCCAGTTTTGGTGCAGGAAAAAAACACCTGGTGTGAACTTACTCTTAAAGTGAATCTGCAGCAAAAAAAGAAGCATATAAGCAGGGTCCGCAGCAGGAAAGGAGCATAAAAGGAGGGTCCCCAGCAGGAAAGGAGCATAAAAAGGAGGGTCCGCAGCAGGAAAGGAGCATAAAAGGAGGGTCAGCAGCAGGAAAAAAGCACAAAAGGAGGGTCCGCAGCAGGAAAAGAGCAAAAAGGAGGGTCCGCAGCAGGAAAAGAGCAAAAAGGAGGGTCCGCAGCAGGAAAGGAGCATAAAAGGAGGGTCCGCAGCAGGAAAGGAGCAAAAAGGAGGGTCCGCAGCAGGAAAGGAGCATAAAAGAAAGGTCAGCAGCAGGAAAGGAGCACAAAAGGAGGGTCCACAGCAGGAAGAGAGCATAAAAGGAGAGTACGCAGCAGGAAAGGAGCAAAAAAGGAGGGGATGCAGCAGGAAAGGAGCAAAAAGGAGGGTCCACAGCAGGAAAGGAGCAGAAAAGGAGGGTCCGCAGCAGAAAAGGAGCAGAAAAGGAGGGTCCGCAGCAAAAAAAGGAGCATAATGAGGGTCCACAGCAGGAAAGGAGAATAAAAGGAGGGTCAGCAGCAATAAGGGAGAATGTGCTGAAATTCAGCAGCAGAAAGGAACAGGTTTCGAGCTCTGCAGCAATACAAGAGCATGTAATGATGGTTTGCAGCATTAAGGGAGTATGTTGCTACGAGGTTCTGCAGCAGTAAAGAAGCATATCACAGAGATCTGCTACAGCTGGAGGAACATTTTTTGCAAGTCTTATCCAGGCTGCAGCACATTACAAAAGAATAGATCGTTTTTGTGTTTCTCAATTGTTTTCTCAACAAAAAGCATACCTCCCAACTTTTGAAGATGGGAAAGAGGGGCAAATTTTAGGCCACACCTCTGACCACACCCATTCATAATTAGTCACACCCATATCCACGTCCCAACCACACCCATTTAGCACTGCTGATCACACTGTTTCATATACAATAATTATAAACAAAAAAAAATGGCCACACAGTGCTCCATACTGTATAATGGCCACACAGTGCTCCATACTGTATAATGGCCACACAGTGCTCCATACTGTATAATGGCCACACAGTGCTCCATACTGTATAATGGCCACACAGTGCTCCATACTGTATAATGGCCACACATTACACCTCATACACACACGGCTCCGCTCCATACACCTCATACACACACGGCTCCGCTCCATACACCTCATACACACACGGCTCCGCTCCATACACCTCATACACACACGGCTCCGCTCCATACACCTCATACACACACGGCTCCGCTCCATACACCTCATACACACACGGCTCCGCTCCATACACCTCATACACACACGGCTCCGCTCCATACACCTCATACACACACGGCTCCGCTCCATACACCTCATACACACACGGCTCCGCTCCATACACCTCATACACACACGGCTCCGCTCCATACACCTCATACACACACGGCTCCGCTCCATACACCTCATACACACACGGCTCCGCTCCATACACCTCATACACACACGGCTCCGCTCCATACACCTCATACACACACGGCACCGCTCCATACACCTCATACACACACAGCTCCGCTACATACACCTCATACACACACGGCTCCGCTACATACACCTCATACACACACGGCTCCGCTCCATACACCTCATACACACACGGCTCCGCTCCATACACCTCATACACACACGGCTCCGCTCCATACACCTCATACACACACGGCTCCGCTCCATACACCTCATACACACACGGCTCCGCTCCATACACCTCATACACACACGGCTCCGCTCCATACACCTCATACACACACGGCTCCGCTCCATACACCTCATACACACACGGCTCCGCTCCATACACCTCGCACACACATGGCTCTGCTACATCCACACTGTACACCTCCTGACCCCACACAAGCCATTACTTACCTCATCCTGCAGCACCATGTGGCAAGTTGGCAACCAGCACAGAGCAGAGTCCTGCAATCCACGGAGGTCCCGATCATGTGACCCCTGACTCCTCCCCTCCTGTGACCTCATCACAGGTCTTGTGCGCAGAAAGCAGGCAGCCATACAGAAGGGTAAGGGCCCGGGGCATGGCTTAACACAAGGGGGCGTGTCGGTCCTGCTGTCTGCGGGAAGCAGAGCGTCCCGTGCTGGACAGCGGGGCAAAGGCTCAAAACAGGGACAGTCCCGCACAATGAGGGACGGTTGGGAGCTATGAAAAAGGGAACTACAATGGCATGTAAAAGTTTTGTCACCGCTGGTCAAAAATACTATTGTTATGAACAGTTAGGCAAGTTGAAGATTAAATGATCTCTAAAAGGCCTAAAGTTAAAGATGATACATTTACATTGTATTTCAGGCCAAAAAAGATATATTGCCATTGTTTACATTTAAAAAGCTATAAAAAAAGAAAATAAGCAGGTGCTAAAGTTTTGGCACTCTTGGAGATTTGTATGCACAGATAACTTTGAACAAGATTTCATACCTTAATTAGCCTGTGAGGGTTATGGCTTGTTCACTATCATTGTTCGGAAATGCCAGGTCATTCAAATTTCCCACTTTTATAAACACCCAGCCTCCTCCAGTCTTGTGCCAAAGCAAGCAGCCATGAGTTTGTCTAAGCAGCTGCCTAGCACTCTTAAAATGAAAATGGTGGATGATCATAAAGCAGGAGAAGGCTATAAGAAGATAGCAAAGCATTTTCAAGTTGCCCTTTCAACAGTTCAAATTTTAATTAGTCCCCTGATCTGAACGACATTGAAAATCTGAGGCTAGACCTCAAAATAGCAGAGGATGCAAAACTACCCAGGAATGTCACAGGACTGGAAGAATTTTCCAAGGATGAAAATCTCTCAAACAAGAATTGAAAGACTCTTGGCTGATTACAAAAAGCGCTTACAAGCCGTGATACTTGTACAAGGGGATGCTACTAGGTACTAACCATGAAGGGTGCCCAAACTTTTGCGTTGGCTCATTTTCCTTTTTGTAATTTTTAAAATGTAAAAAAAATATATTTTTGCCTAAAATACAAAGGAAATGTGTCATATTTAACATTAGGCCTTTTAGAGATCATTTCATGTTTCTTAAGTGTTCACAATAAAAGTCATTTTGACCAGGGGTGCCCAAACTTTTACATGCCAATGTATAAAAGCAGAGTACGTAGCCTCTGCTTCAGAACCTACCAAAGAAGCGAGAAGGGCCATGCGGCAGGCGGTGAAGGTAGTAGGGGACGAGGAAGTGAAAAAGAATAAAGGAGAGTACCTATAGCTTAGGCCACTATAAGCCTGGTAGGGAGAGCAAGAAGGATCCCTCCTAGTAGCTAACTGAGGGTCAGGGGTGAGGCCACCTGCGCCTGCTGATACAGTTGAAGGCAATAGTGGAGGAGAGAGCATCAGTTGAGGTTTCCTCTCCCATCATACTTCCTCAGCATCTGACCTACTAACCAGAATCCCTCAATGTCTGTCCACTATTTCATCCTTCTTCTCCGCTAGATTTCTGAAACTTAACATGGACAAAACAGAATTCATCATCTTTCCCGCATCTCACGCGACCCCCCCCAACGAACCTATCCATTACAGTACATGGCTGCCCACTCTCCCCAGTCCCACAAGCTCGCTGCCTCGGGGTAATCCTTGACACTGATCTCTCCTTCAAACCACATATCCAAGCCCTTTCCACTTCCTGCCGACTTCAACTCAAAGATATTTCACGAATCCGTACATTCCTCAACCAAGAATCTGCAAAAACCCTAGTCCATGCCCTCATCATCTCTCGCCTTGACTACTGCAACCTCCTGCTCTGAGGCCTCCCCTCTAACCTCTAACACTCTCGCACCCCTCCAATCTATTCTAAATTCTGCTGCCCGACTAATCCACCTGTCCCCCCGCTATTCCCCGGCCTCTCCCCACTGTCAATCCCTTCACTGGCTCCCCATTGCCCAGAGACTCCAGTACAAAACCCTAACCATGACGTACAAAGCCATCCACAACCTGTGTCCTCTATACATCTGTGACCTCGTCTCCCAGTACTTACCTACACGCAACCTCCGATCCTCACAAGATCTCCTTTTCTACTCCCCTCTTATCTCCTCTTCCCACAATCGCATACAAGATTTCTCTTGCGTATCACCCCTACTCTGGAACCCTCTACCACAACATATCAGACTCTCACCTACCATCGAAACCTTCAAAAAAATCCTGAAGACCCACCTCTTCCGACAAGCATACAACCTGCAGTAACCACTGATCGACCAAACCGCTGCAAGATCAGCTCTATCCTCGCCTACTGTATTCTCACCCATCCCTTGTAGATTGTGAGCCCTCGCAGGCAGGGTCACTGTACAGGGTATGGGGTGCATTATACTGTACAGACAATGGGGTGCATTACACTGTACGGGTGCATTATACTGTACGGACTATGGGGTGCAATATTTGGAGGGCTGTGTGGAAGCCTTTATACTGTATGCAAGCGATTATACAGTGTGAAGGTTTGTGTGGGGTTCATTATATAGTGTGGAGACCATTATGTTGTATTTATACACAGTAATCTCCTGCGATCTCAGGCAGGAAGGTAAGTATAGAAATTATATCTTTATTTCTTTTGTTAAAAGAGCATATTACAGGCAGTGGATATCCCAGTGTATGGTACAAAAATCTGACGCGTTTCAACTCAAAAGAGTCTTAAACATGATTAAGACTCTCGAGTTGAAATGCGTCGAATTTTTTTACCATACACTGGGGTGTATCCACTGCCTGTTATATGCTCTTTTAACAAAAGAAATAAAGAAATCATTTCTATACTTACCTTCCTGCCTGAGATTGCTGGAGCTTACTGTGTATTTGGACTTGTATCCGCCAGGCCAGGGCGGCTCCGTGCGACAGTGTGGATGCTGCTGTCCAAAGACGCTAAGGGGTGAGCTGAACATTTTCTTTTCATTATATTGTATTTAGGCCCATTATACTGCATGGAGGGCTGTATGGGGGTCACAGTTGGGGGATCATTCGGTGCTTGGGTCACCATATTTTTCCAGGGGAGTTGAAGGGTTGGAGTACAGCGGGGTCATCATACTGTGTGGAGGTTATGTTGGAGGAATTCACTGTGGAGGTATCTTACAGTGTTTGTGGACAGTTTTGTTGGCATCATACATCATGAGTGCAATGAAAGGGGAATCTAAGGCTTCAGTAAGAGGAAAATTAGTGGCCACATAGCACCACACAGTTGTTGCAGTAATAAGGACACATGAGACAGCAGCGGCTCAGTATTGGGGTAGCAGAAGGATAAAGACATTGCTGGAAATGTGAGAAGTCAATATCTGGGTGAACCACCATAGTTGTAACCAGGGTTACATGGTTACAGGCCCACTCAGTTTTCGCCCTCTTCCCCTTGAACCAAACCCTTTGCTATGCCTCTGATCCCTCCAAAATGTCATGGAGGGGTTCTGCCTATTTTACATGCACTTTTAGATGAAGGCAACACACTTAGGAAGAAAAAAAACAAACAAACACACATAAATCCTAAAAAAAAATAGTAATAAAAACATCACACAAACCACAGCAGGCATGTAACAATGTGGCTCTGAACCTTCATAGTAATCAGAAACGAGACATTGTGCTTACCTGATATGGCATACAGGTTAGACTGCTGATTTTCAAAGTCTGGCCGGGTATTATTTCTACCGCGGAACGTGGCCGGAAGAGTCAGGGATATATGTCTGAAATCAGAAGCAAATAGTGTGATCGATACAAGCGCTAGTAAAGTACAACAATATAGTCCATGAAATATAAATATTGTACAGGAAACACCAGTGCAACCCACGAGGAAACAAATCTCAACTTTAAGGGGATAAAAAACACAAAACTTAACACCGATCGCCGCCTTCTCCAGTTTCCAGCTCAGCTCCAGTCCTCTTCTGGGTCACATGACTCGCCAGATTATACTGCCTTAGCCGGATGTGACCCTTACAATGTAGGTATATGGAGCATTAGATCAATGCTCACTGTGAAAGAGACTTCCGGCTCACACATAGATCTGGAGAGTCAGAAAAGAAGTCAAGTGAGAAGAGTAGAGGATCGGAGTTGAGCTGTAAACGGAAGGAGACGGTGATCAGTGAGTTTATTACTTCAATTACACACACATTTACACAAGTTTGGGCAATAAAATATTTGGCGGAGAGCTTATTAAACTCTGCCTATATGCTTAAAATTATAAAACTCTAACATCGCACAGTCTGTAATAAAGAAGAATGAAGTATTCCTACAAGTGCACAAAGAAGAAGCTTGCCGGATGAGAAGCCGTTTTCTCCATCCCGCACTTCCGAGTATGGAGAACGAGCATATGGCAAATCAAATGCCAGTATAAAGATTAGGTCCCCCCCAGGAAATAATCTGGGACACGTCTCCATTCACATTACAGTCTTTACAATTAATCATCATTTGGGGGAACAAAACTGACACAAACAACCGCTCAGTGGCGTACACACCATGTATGCGACGGGTGCCGCCGCATCCGGGCCCCACGGCCGGGGGGGCCCGGTGCTGCCCGGCCCCATGGTGTGTACGCCACCTATTTTTTTTTTTTTTTTTTTTTTGTGTTAATTTTTTTTTGCTCGGGTCGGGGACCAGTCGTCCCGGGGGGGGGGGGGGGGGGGGGGCGCGCGCGCGGCGAGGCGACAGGGCTTTGCTGTCGGGCCCTGTCGGAGATGAGCGTGTGGGGAAGCAGGAAGCTTCCCCACGGTGCTGCGCTGCAGTTGGAGGGGGAAGGTCACATAGGGGGCGCGGTGATCTCATTTCCGAGCGACCGGAAGTGACGTCACCGTGCACCCTTTGCGACCGACGGCTGCTCGCTCCTGGACTCCTCACATACCGTGTTTCCCCGAAAGTAGGACCCCCCCGAAAGTAAGACAGGGTGGGGGTTACGGGGGGGTCCTTCAATGTAAGGCCTCCCCCGAATGTAAGGCAGGGTTGGGGGGCCGCTGTGAAATGTGATGTCTTCACTGGTATCCATGGTAAACATCGGGTTACTAAGCGCAGGGCCGCGCTTAGTAACCCGATATTTACCATGGATACCATGGTAAAAGTAAAAAAAAAAAAACACTACATACTCACCGTCTGTTGTCCGTCACGTCCCCTGGAGCTTGCCGTAGTGACTGTCTCAGCGACGTCCGGCCGTAAAGCAGAGTCCAGCGGTGAACCTGCAGTAACAGTGGTTCACCGCTGGGCACCGCTGTTACGGCCGGCCGGCGCTGAGACAGTCAGTGCGGCAAGCGCCGAGGGACATGAAGGACGACAGAAGGTGCGTATGTAGCGTTTTTTTTTTTACATGGAGAGAGCTGTCTGTGCGAGCCCCCGACTCTGCAGCCGGCCCCTCTACAGTGAGAGCCCCCGACACCACAGCCGGCCCATCTACTGTGAGAGACCCTGACTCTGCAGCCGGCCCATCTACTGTGCAAGCCCCCTACACCGCAGCCAGCCCCTCTACCGTGCGAGACCCTGACTCCACATCCGGCCCCTCTAGAGAGCGAGCACCAACAATGTATACAAGGAGGCCTGGAGGTCTTCCCTAATAAATATACCATGATGGGGGAGTGTGGAGCCAGGAAGGAGCGCTTCCCTAATACGGAGCAGCCAGTGTCGCACTAGTGGGGTCTTTACCTCACTGAGGATCAGCATCTTAGGGCGATGGAGACAAGTACGGCCGCTCCATACAGGCCACGTGCACCAGGGGCCACAGCTGTGTGGTGCAGGCACTTTTCCCATGTGGGGCCCCATAGTGCAGCCATGCCAGGAGCAGAGAGAGGGGCACAGTGCACCAATGCCTGCAGACCCATATGGGAGCAGTGATCTCCTGCAGGCAGACTACAAGCCCCAGCACAGCTCAGTGTGTTTTTTCTTCCTCCCCTTTCTTTCCCTTCTCCCCCGTCCTCGTTCCGGTCGGCCCATTTCCTTGGGTCTGGGTATCTCCATGGAGACTTCTTATACTTCCGGCGTCTATTCCTCCCTCTATGCGATCAGCGCGCATTTCCTCACTTCCGCCTCCTGCATGGCGGCAACCCAGCTGTATACACTCCGGATGATGATTGGTCCGTATATATGGTATGTAGGTTCTTACCACCACTACACTCACTTCCCCTGACGAAGCCGCTGCAGTTACCTTCGGCTAATGTAAGACCTCCCCCGAAAGTAAGACAGGGTGGCACTTATTGGGGTAAAATTAATGTAAGACAGGGTCTTACTTTCGGGGAAACACGGTATAATGTACGCTGCTTATACTGGTGTCTACTGGGGTGTCCTCACATATAATGTACGCTGCTTATACTGGTGTATACTGGGGTGTCCTCACATATAATGTACGCTGCTTATACTGGTGTATACTGGGGTGTCCTCACATGTCAAACAGGCACAGCACTTTACATTCACATATAATGTACGCTGCTTATACTGGTGTCTACTGGGGTGTCCTCACATGTACACATATAATGTACACTGCTTATACTGGTGTCTACTGGTGTGTCCTCACATGTACACATATAATGTACGCTGCTTATACTGGTGTCTACTGGTGTGTCCTCACATGTACACATATAATGTACGCTGCTTATACTGGTGTCTACTGGTGTGTCCTCACATGTACACATATAATGTACACTGCTTATACTGGTGTATACTGGTGTGTCCTCACATGTACACATATAATGTACGCTGCTTATTCTGGTGTATCCTCAAATATACACAAATGTATCATACTAAAGTGAATAAATGTTTAGGATCACACTGTATTGGGGATGGCAAATAATAATAGTTTCACTTTTTTAGGTTGAATTCATTTTATCTATTACTGCAATGCAATGCTGCTTTCTCCTGCAATGCTGCTTTCTGGTAAGTCTATTTTTTATTGCCTTCGCCATATAAATTAGTAATTGGGGGGTGTGGCTGTGGAGAGGGTGTGGCTGTGGAGGGGGTGTGGCTGTGGAGGGGGCGTGGCTTAACATGCAAATTTTCGACGCGCTACGCGCGCCACCTATTCCCCTCCCTTCTTCGGGGGGGGGGGCCCTTTGCTCAATTTTGCTATGGGGCCCTGTGAAATCTATGTACGCCCCTGCAACCGCTCCATACTTGTAATTAGAAGAAACTCCATCATATTAGGTGAAGACTGACACAATTACAGGAAACTTAATGGAAACATGAAGATTCAGAAGAGTTGTTCCGGTGCACGGGGGATTTCACACCGTGGGCTGCTGGTGCCACCTTAATCCGAACAGATTGCTAAAACATCAGAGGATGGGTCCACGTGAAAGGAACAGACAATACGGTCTTCGTACGGTCAGCTCTGACACGTGCCGTTCCTCCGACGATCCTCCTACGCAGACAACTGAGCATTACCAGATCGGCATTTCTGATTGATCAGACTGTCTACAGATCCGCCTCCACCTGTCAACACCTAGTTGTTATTTTATTCATAAATTTACAGAAAGGAGGCAGAACATGTGTTGGTATGAGTGCAGCGTGTAGGTACGTGTTCACACTGTGGCCACCTAAAAGACGTACTGTTTTTATCTTAGAATGCAAAGTATTTACCGTACTAAAAACAGACTTGTCAGGAAAGGCGATCAATGCTCCTTAAAAGCCATTTACATGACCCCTCAGTATAAAAAGGGGTTTTGCACTTTCAGCAAAGTGGACCCCAAAAGCTGGCAGGCATGTATAAAAACAAAGCCAGCTGGTACTCGCCTTCATACGCTCCACCACACCGGTCTTTTGGCTGCAGCGCTCATATCACATGAACAGAGTGGCAGCCAATCAGGGAGCTCCGCGGCCCCGAGCGTCTTGTGCTGTCAACTCTGTTTTGCGCATGTATTGCAAGAGTTGCAAGTAATAACAGACACTGGGACTTGGAGAAGTGTCGGTGTCCCGGCAGATTGTGAGGTGTTATTTTTTTTGTTTTTGTTTTTTTTAAACAATCACCATGATAAATATCCTCTGAATTAAAGGGTTTAGTAAAACTGCTTGTATGCATACAATCTGTTTTTAGGGGCGTGGGAAAGGGGGATTTTTCAAGATGGCCTCATCCAGGAAATGAACTATGTTCATAACTGGATGAGGTACATAGATGATATTTTGTTTTTCTGGGAGGGAAGCACGGAGGGTTTGCATAATTTAATGTCTAAATTAAATGACAACGATCAGAATATTAAACTTACTTTTGTCTTCGGCAGAAAAATTGATTTTCTGGACATCAGTATTCAAACAGATGATCAGGGCAGAATTCAAACTGATATGTTCAGAAAGCCAACGGCTACCAATTCCCTACTTATGGCAGATTCATCACATCCGAGATCTACTATCCGTGGAATCCCTATCGGACAATTCTTAAGAGCAAAAAGAATCTGCTCTAATGAACAGAACTTTGAAAAGCAATCAGTGGATTTAGCCGCAAGGTTCACCCAAAGAGGTTACAGCAAGAGATTGATTAAAAGAGGATATTGGAGAGCCAAAAAGACCCCACGAGATCAGTTATTATATGGTCTTCCAAAACATCATGATCATACGGAGAACATTGATCAGGTACGTTTTATTTCTACGTACAACAATAAATGGCAGGATCTTACCCATATCATCCTTAATCATTGGAATGTTCTGAAGAGTGATCCCATTTTAAAAAGGGTTTTGCCTGTAAAGCCGTCATTTGTGGCTAAAAGAGCGGCTAACCTAAAAGACATTCTAGTGCATAGTCACTACGAACCAACAAAAAACCTTGATAGGGTGAAAAAGGAAAAAGGTCGGGTTGGATTTTTTCCCTGCGGTTTATGCAAAGGATGTCTCAATCACGTAAAAGCCTCTATTTTTTCAAATCATGATGGCACCCGTAACTATGATATACGGAAGCATTTGGATTGTTCATCAAAGGGAGTCATTTATCAGGCTAAATGTACCTGTGGAAAAATTTATATAGGTCTAACAACTAGGGAGCTTAAAATAAGAACTCGTGAGCATGTTAGGGACATCCTAAAAGCGAAAACCACAGAAGATATTAGCACTCTCAAGACTCTCCCTAGACATTTTAAAAAATATCATGGATGCACTACTAATGATCTGACCATCAGAGCCATAGACCAGATAGATCTCGGGATTCGAGGCGGGGATCTAGGTCGAGTTTTGGCTCAATTGGAGAGTAAGTGGATTTTCCGTTTGGGAGCCATGAGCCCACAAGGGTTAAATGAAAATCTAGGTTTTGCAGCATTTCTTTAAATTGGATATAATAGGGCATTTTAAAATTAAGGGAGAGAGTGGTTCTAGTCTCACCTTATTTTAGTGTTTTTATTGTGTATTATTCTCTATTTTCTAATTGTTTTATTTCTTTCATTAGATGGGTGCTTATGAACCATTAGATTGTGGCCATATAAGGGGGAGAATCTTAATATTTTTTTCTACATGCATTAATGGAGTCTGGTTTTCGGATGGATAAGCGAAAGACTTGGGATTGGTGGCAGCAATTTCCTCTACAGAAGACAGAACATCGAGTTGCAGAGACAAGAATTTAGTTATACCTATTACTAATATATTATTGTAAATATGTTATATTCACTACTGTGAAAGTTATTGACATTATATTTAGATTTATGTTATTATGTTATTCTGCATATGATATTTATTGATGGGAGTATAATTTAGAAAGGTCATGTTGTTCTTAGTTTTTCTTTCCATTGAAGCGTTCAATGAAGATAGTATACAGTGGGGTATTGATAGCAATAGGAATAGATAATAATAGGCATTATATTTAATTCACATTATATGATCTTTGAATAATTATTAATTTATAAGTAGATTTTATTTCTTATTAAGGCACAGAGCACTTTATATTCATACTAGTAGACACTGTATTGTTATAAATAGCACTACATGGTTCATTTAGGACCCTGGTTCGTTATAAGCACTTTATTTAATGTACTTTTTTTTATGGAGCGCTCTAGGAAGATAACATTAGGCACTGAGCACTTTATATCTATAAGTATAGACACAGTATTTTCATAACAGCACTTTATGGTACAACTGGACTCTGGTTGTTTTAAGCACTTTATTTAATGTTCACATCACTATTAAATAAAATATATTTATTATATTTGGCGGTCACGTATATTTATTGGCGCATTCACTTCTTGCACCTTGATATTTTTTGCACTAAAATAGCCCCTAGTATATCTTCTCAATTTACACCAGGATAGTTCGATAACATAAGACTTCTCGTCCATTGATGCCTGTCTTGCGGAGCGCATGCGCATTACACCCCTAGTCCCGGCGCGCTGAGATGCGCTTAGTATCTGGTTACGTCTGCGTGTCACGCAGCGTTCCAGTTAGCGCAGTCTCAGTAGCACTTGTTTATGAAGGAAGGGGATGGAAGTGCTATGCGCCGCTGAGCTTGATAGATATTCACAATTACCCCTCCCTCCATGACGCATCGTTAGATGATAGGCTGCATTTCACATAAGTAACCACCCCTTCTCTCACTGGGTTACGCCCCCGGAAGAAGCTTACGGGCGAAACGCGCGTCAAAGGGGCGCACGTGGAGGGATCGGTGTGCTCAATATTTGTTATTCACGTCGCTGGCTCCTGAGAGTACCATTCATTTGTAAGTAATCTGTGATATTACCGCATATAACCTGTCAGTGTTAGACTATGTTATGAGATATTGAGATATTGAGATTTAGCAAGTGGATATACTGGCTTTGGTACGTGCGGTATCCAGTATACTACTAGTGATATATAAGGTGATTTCCTATGGGATTGTTATATCACAGCAGTCAGTGATGTATGTGTTAGTCTATTTAGACAAAATTATTTGACATTTTATTTTGAGTTCATCCGGTCTATTTCCTCGGATACTTTGTTTATTTATGTCATGCTTTGTTTATAATGTTTTATTTTTTATGTTTAATAAAGTACTAATTTTTAATTACATGCATATGGGTCTCTTCATGCGGCAAAGAGAATATAAGCCCGCAATTAGTAGGATATTCATTGGAAGTGCCATTATTGGTAACTTGAGAGGACTTATTAAGAAAAATCAAAACATGGCAGCAAAAAAAAAAAAAGGAAAGAATGAAAACAATGTCCAGACATGAATAATGCACCGCATGATTAGTTTGTAACAAAAAGGGCAAAGATAGATTAACCTATGATTGATAAGAAATGTGAGAACTGATCAAGACAAGCATGTGAGCCTCATGATTTTCATGCCTAAAAATGCCAGTTTTATTCCCCTTTCCTTGTTCACAATGGCAAAGAGAAGCGAGGTGCCTGAGAAGACTAGAAATGCTTCGACAAACAATAGACACAGGCTATATTCACATGTTGCGTTTTTGCTGCTTTTTTATGCAAATTTTAAAGGGAACCTGTCACCCCGTTTTTTCCGTATGAGATAAAAATACCATTAAATAGGGTCTGAGCTGTGTGTTACAATAGTGTATTTTGTGTACCCTGATTCCCCACCTATGCTGCCGAAATACGTTACCAAAGTCGCCGTTTTCGCCTGTCAATCAGGCTGGTCTGGTCGGATGGGCGTGGTGACATCGCTGTTTCTTCCCCCAGATCTTGCTTATTTTTCCGTTGGTGGCGTAGTGGTTTGCGCATGCCCAAGTGCCGAATCCACTGCACAGGTGAGGAAAAAGAGCGCGATCTGCGCTGTTCCCCTGGTGATCGGTGGGGGCGGCCATCTTCCTGTGGCCGCGCGTGCGCAGATGGAGCGCTCTGCTGCCCGGGGCTTCAGGAAAATGGCCGCGGGATGCCGCGCGTGCGCAGATGGAGATCGCGGCGGCCATTTTCCTGAAGCCGAGATGCGAACACGGCTTCAGGAAAATGGCCGCCGCGATCTCCATTTGCGCACGCGCGGCATCCCGCGGCCATTTTCCTGAAGCCCCGGGCAGCAGAGCGCTTCATCTGCGCACGCGCGGCCACAGGAAGATGGCCGCCCCCACCAATCACCAGGGGAATAGCGCAGATCGCGCTCTTTTCCTTCAGCTGCGCAGTGGATTCGCCTGTTGGGCATGCGCAGACCACTACGCCACCAACGGAAAGATGAGCAGGATCTGGGGGAGAAACAGCGATGTCACCACGCCGATATGACCAGACCAGCGTGAGTGACAGCCCAAAACGGCAACTTTACAAAGGTATTTCGGCAGCATAGGTGGGGAATAAAGGAACAAAAAATACACTAATGTAAAGCACAGCTCTGCCCCTATTTAACGCTATTTTTATCTCATCTTGAAAAAACGGGGTGACAGGTTCCCTTTAAGCTGCATTTTACAGTACCAGCAGTAGCTATGAGATGTCAGAAATCTCATGTACACACGCATGTTTTTTTTTTCCCCCTGACAATTGGAAAACTGCATTTTTGAAAACTGCAGCATGTCACTTTTAGTGTTTTTGCAGCATTTTTTTCACCCATAGAAAGCAATGAGTAAATGTAAAAATGCAGCAAAAATGCATGTATCAGGCTTTTCTGTGTATTTAGTGAGAAAAGCAAGCACAGTAGTATGTGAAACATTTATTTTTGTGATTTTTCCAATTTTAAACCATAATGTCTTGGTCTCCTCACCTGAGAATGGCAGTCAGGATTATCACAGTTTAATTAAAATTAGTGATGTGCTAAAGTAAACATTAGCTGACCAAGGTGTGAGATTGAACAATGTCTGGCCCACTCAATTTCCAGACCACTGTGTCTAAGGGTACCGTCACACAGTGCCATTTTGATCGCTACGACGGCACGATCCGTGACGTCGCAGCGATCGTATGATTATCGCTCCAGCGTCGTAGACTGCGGTCACACGTTGCAATCACGGCGCTGGAGCGATGCCGAAGTCCCCGGGTAACCAGGGTAAACATCGGGTTACTAAGTGCAGGGCCGCGCTTAGTAACCCGATGTTTACCCTGGTTACCAGCGTAAACATAAAAAAAACAAACAGTACATACTCACATTCCGGTGTCTGTCCTCCGGCGTCTCAGCTTCTCTGCACTGTGTAAGCAGCAGAGCCGGAAAGCACAGCGGTGACGTCAGACGTCACGCTGTGCTCGCTTTCTGGCTGGCCGGCGCTCACAGTGCAGAGAAGCTGAGACGCCGGAGGACAAACACTGGAATGTGAGTATGTACTGTTTGTTTTTTTTACGTTTACGCTGGTAACCACGGTAAACATCGGGTTACTAAGCGCGGCCCTGCGCTTAGTTACCCGATGTTTACCCTGGTTACAAGCGAACACATCGCTGGATCGCTGTCACATACAACGATCCAGCGATGTCAGCGGGAGATCCAGCGACAAAAGAAAGTTCCAAACGATCTGCTACGACGTACGATTCTCAGCAGGATCCCTGATCGCTGCTGCATGTCAGACACAGCGATATCGTATGGATATCGCTGGAACGTCACGGATCGTACGGTCGTAGCGATCAAAGTGTGACTGTGTGACGGTACCCTAAGGCTACGTTCACATTTGCAGTCAGCGCCGCAGCGTCGGGCGCCGCAGCGTCGCCGCATGCGTCATGCGCCCCTATATTTAACATGGGGGCGCATGGACATGCGTCGCACTTGCGTTTTGCGCCGCATGCGTCACTGCGGCGCCCACGTCCGGGCGCAGAGGACACAGCAAGTTGCATTTTTGCTGCGTCCAAAATCAATGAAAAAAAGGACGCATGCGGCGCAAAACGCAGCGTTGTGCATGCTTTTTGCTGCGTTTTTGTTTGCGTTGTGCGTTGCGGCGCCGACGCTGCGGCGCACAACGCAAATGTGAACGTAGCCTAAGTAAACAATGTCTCCTAATGGAAACATTAGGACAGTGCATAATGGGACTGTGCAGGAATCATTGGGAGAACGTCCAACGATACTGTGAGGGAATCATTAGGAGAGCGCCCAATGTGACTGTGCGGGAATCATTAGGAGAGTGCCCAACGCAACTGTGCGGGAATCATTAGGAGAGCGCCCAATGGGACTGTGCGGGAATCATTAGGAGAGCGCCCAATGGGACTGTGCGGGAATCATTAGGAGAGCGCCCAATGGGACTGTGCGGGAATCATTAGGAGAGCGCCCAATGGGACTGTGCGGGAATCATTAGGAGAGTGCCCAATGGGACTGTGCAGGAATCATTAGGAGAGTGCCCAACGCGACTGTGCGGGAATCATTAGGAGAGTGCCCAATGGGACTGTGCAGGAATCATTAGGAGAGTGCCCAATGGGACTGTGCAGGAATCATTAGGAGAGTGCCCAATGGGACTGTGCAGGAATCATTAGGAGAGTGCCCAACGCGACTGTGCAGGAATCATTAGGAGAGTGCCCAATGGGACTGTGCAGGAATCATTAGGAGAGTGCCCAATGGGACTGTGCAGGAATCATTAGGAGAGTGCCCAACGCGACTGTGCAGGAATCATTAGGAGAGTGCCCAATGGGACTGTGCGGGAATCATTAGGAGAGTGCCCAACGCGACTGTGCGGGAATCATTAGGAGAGTGCCCAATGCGACTGTGCAGGAATCATGAGGAGAGCGCCCAATGCGACTGTGCGGGAATCAATAGGAGAGTGCCCAATGCGACGGTGCAGAAAACATTTAGAAAAGTGAACAATGAAATATCAGAAGAACTTTTCCCCCTTCATTTTCAAGGTCGGTGGGGGTCTCAGACAGCGAATGATAAACCATAACATAATAATAATACAGGAGAGCCCTGTTAAGAAGCATTGCTCCAGAGGCAAGAATCCTATACTAATGGGATTCTCTTTATGTTGCCGGAAAGCTAGTAATATAGATCTCCATTTCAGAATTCATATACCCACAAGCCCTCATTGCGGCATATCAGTAAATATTCTCCACTGTTCAAACATGATAAGTGGCACCGAGCATTTGTCTCACATGCAGCTCATAAAATCATGATAACTTTGGGAGAGACATAAACATCTTGTCAGAGAAGCCGGCCGCTCATTACAGACACGCCAGGCTATGTCATACATCTACAGACAGACAGACAGGTTTTACCGTACGCCATTAATTGAACTTTCAATTATTCCACAGAACACGGTGCGTTTTAACTCAACCAGATTACAATACATTTTATTCTGACGCTTGTTTTATTTGCCGAGTAAAACAAAACTGATTCAATTTCCCTGCAAAGCCATAAACTGCGGAGATACATGAAGCCCAAAATGAATCAGGTTATTTGAGAAGGAAAGAGATGCCAATTGAATCCTGCAGAGAATAGTGTGTCTCACTTCCAGGCGATGAGCTGCCATTAACTGATCAATGATGAATAATGAGTCTTTTTATACACGGTTAAACTGTAGGAGCGTTACCGGTAAAAGATGACACCATACAAAGACAGCGATGGGACGGAACTACACTCATCAAAAATAGTTGTCATTCATGGTTGCGTTTTGGCAGGCATGGGGCATCGAGAATATGCATTTCAACTGGTATTTTAGATCACTGGTTATATGAGAAGATATATGGTCTTACTGGAAACTATGGGCAGCAACTAAACTTTTGTGTTGTTTTCATACGGATGGTCCATGGAGTATCCAGTGGTATACATACTACACTTGAGGGCATGACTTGAGAATAATTACTCGACAACTCTTCAAGAACATTCAGAAGGTTCCCGGAAAGGGGACTGTCCTACTCGGCTCCTAGAAGAGTTGGCAACTCTGCCAGGTGCCACAAAAGCCTCCTTGACACCAGCACTTCCAGAGGCTTCTTGCCTTGAGTAGAAACTCTGACATTCAGTCAGGAAATGAGATAAAATGAAGGTTGGAAACTGTTAAAACAATGGTGGTTACAATTTTATGATAAAATGACATCAAACAGTTGGCATGCATGGCTTATACTAGAAACCATACCTAAAAGAAAATGAGCACCTGAACAAACATTCGAATGGGCCCCCAACATGATAATCGGCAACTCAAGATAGAAAAGTTTAACATTTGATTCCCATTCCACCAGCTTTGCTCAATTTGCCTACCCCTTGTTTGCTAGCGTGGTACCTCTAGATAATTGATCCCTAAAATCATATGATCTCATGGTCTAGTTCTTTGGTATCTAGGACCTTAGAAGTGTACAAATTCTTTGTCCAAAGTTGTACTGTAAGCCAGTTTCATACGTCCGACATTTACTCTCCAAGAACAGACAGACATCCGGACCGGCTGAACCCAAAAACAACAAACTTGTATATGCCTATGAAGCTGTTGAGTTTGGGTGAAGAGACCAGTGGCTGTTCTGTACTCTAACAATTAACGTTACAAACAGAAGGCTATATGAACTGATCCAAATTTGTGTGTCAGCACTTCCCCAACTAGGGTTCATCAGAGAAAGACAGCAAGAATAGTACCCACTTAGCAATCTTTCATAGTGGGCATTGGATATTTGTAAAGGTTACCTAAGAGGGTGAAATATTTCAATCCATGTTTGCAAATAAGCAGGAGTTTTTAAGGATGTTATCAATACCATGGATGGTAGGAAGAACAAAAATCAATTTTGGAACAAATCAAGGCAGACGTCAATGGAAGCAAGGATCACCAAGCTAAGACTTGCCTACTCAATACATCATACGAAGAAGGTTTTCACTGGAATAAGGACATCATGGTCTGAAGAACAGATGGAACAAAATGAAGAAGACGACCAGCAACCCAATGGCTTGATACTATCAAGATAATGGAGAAGACGACCCTGGTGCACCTACCTAGGTATGCACAAGATCGATCTTCCTACAGATCGTACATCCGTCAAGACACCATGGCTGGAGATCGAGCCAAAGGAAGTTTAAAAAAAGAAATTGGTGGTGCTGACCCATCAATAACATTTATCAACTATCCTCAGGGTTGGTAATAAATGGATGAACAATGGGGCCCCGCTGATCACTAGAGTAAGGTACCAAAGCCCAGTTCTGGAGCCAGTCGAATTAACCAGTGGTTGTGAACACTCACTACCGCTCTATTTAATATTGACAACATTGATGGAGATGGCCAAGTACAACACTATATCTGACAGTTCCATACACATCCAGAGGAGCAGGAGAACGAGTCCGTGAACATCGTTCCATCCTAACCTCCTCCAGAGAGGTCCCAGTAAAGCAAAGTCCTAACTATTGTATACTGATTACCTATTCTTATAAGCAATAAGTGTTTTGTAGGATTCTCTCAGGATCGATTTCGGCCAAAGATTTTGTCAATCGTCTGGTTGGCTTTTATTTAATTCTTAGTCATGAGACACAGCTGATCTGGAAAGAGGCGATTACCTTGGGAGGTTTGGAGCAGATGCAGATGTGACCACAGCAGATGGGGATGAAGGCGTTGAAGGTTGTGGAGACTCGGGAGCACGTGGAACTCTTCCCATTCGATACCAGATGCCCATACTGTTCAACTCCCTGTATAATAGATTAAAAGCAAATTAAAGTCAAGATGTTAGGCAGGCAAAGTAAGAGTTAACATACATACAAATATTTAATTTTTTTCATGAGGCTTCAGTGTTGTGCACAAGTATTCGCCCCCATCCAAAACATCCGCTGTTATTGCATATTTGTCACAGTTGGCTTGCCCTGATTTTCAAACATATTCTGACTGTAGACAAAGGGACCCGAGTACACAGAGTTATTCTGTAAAACCATTACTGCCTATGTTTAACCCTTCCGTGGGGGCCAGGCAGCGAGAGGCTCACAGGGGCCAAGAAGCGAGAGGCTCGCGGGGCCCAGCTACATATCAAGTCCTCCCAGCTGTACAACTGCCCCATGTGCCAGAGAGACGGCTGTGACCTTAGGGGTTTTCATGTGATCTGTAAAAATTAATGGATTAGTTCTGTTCACTTCCACATCAAGACTAAGGGCTCATACCCACTTGCGTGAAATACGGCCGAGTCTTGCATGGTAACACTCGGCTCTGGCACTTGGGAGCAGAGCGTGCAGCTCCATGTATTGCTATGTGGCCGCACGCTCCACTCTGGAGTGCCGGCGGCAGAGCCAGGTATTAACATACGAGACTCGGCCGTATTTCACGCAAAGTGAGTTATGAGCCCTAAGAGAGAGGAAGGCAATGTAATGTCTACTGGCAACTGCCGGGACCAGCGGGTATCCAACACCTGTCCCATAATGAAAAGAGGTATCAATAGATGTGGTATCAGCTGCCCCTCTCACCTTTCGATTAAGAAATTATTAGAGCAGGATTGAAGGCACCCTAACACAAACGAAAATCACGTAAACCTGACGATATTTTAGGGAATTGTCCAGCAGTCCAATATGTATGGCGGGCCTCAACTGTGTGTCTCTCACTTGAATAGGGCAGGTTTTTATTTACTGGAAGTAAATAATTGATGTTTATACTGGCTACAAGTAGAGATCTTGAAAAATGTTGATGAACGAACACAAACTAATTTTTGGAGAATAGCTCTTCATTTACAATGAATGAGCTCAGTTTGCTGTAATTGGTTTATGTGCCTCTTTTGGGTCTTAACTCCATAGACAATTTTCGTTTTTGCTCTTTCGTTCTTTTCTCCTCTTCTACGATAGATGTATGAGAGCTTTTTCTAATAAAAAAAAAATGTGATAAGTTGAAAGAGCGCGGGGGAGAGCACAAGCCAGCACGGGGGAGAGCGCAAGCACGCGCGGGGGAGAGCGCAAGCCAGCAGGTCATCAAGAGCTCATACACTGAGAAATATTGCAGCATAAGGGTGAATAGGAAAAGGATGGCTTTCTTCAGGCGGGGCCGTGGGGGCAGCCTGTACCATATTCAACATCTACATAAATGGACTAGCTGCAGCTCTGGAAGCCTTCTCCGCCCCAGACCTCAGTCTGCACGACCAAGAAGTGAAGTTCTTGCTGTATGCAGATGACCTCCTCCTACTATCCCCAACGAGGAAGGCCCACAAGATAGCCTGGCAGTGCTGGAAACATTCAGAGCAACATGGGTGCTGCCAAACCAGAAGCCTAAAGCAAGCAGCAGAGGCCCAGAAAAGAAAAGCGTGAATAACCTGCTATGCCATCAGAAAACAACTGTACCACCTCAAGCCACTAGTGAGAGTCTGGCTTAAGCTATTTGAGTGTCATCACCCCTGTACTGCTAAATGGCAGTGAGGTATGGGGCCCAGCAACTTATCCAGACCAGACAAAGTGGGATCTCAGACCAACCAAAGTCTTCCACCTGGAGTTCTGCAAATATCTCCTCCAGGTCCATCGCAGCACCTCAAATATATAGCCTGTCGGTCAGAGCTGGGCAGATTCCCCATATGGCTCAATATACACAAGAGGGCGCTATCACAACAGGCGCACATACAGAGCAGCAACCCCAACTCCTACCATCGTAAAGCCCTGCTGATTTGGAGCCCAGAGAAAGCCAGGAAACCCGGCAGCCAGTCCAGCCAAAGTCAGCAACACACCCTTACAAAAGCCCAAATAAAGGGGACCTCATAGTGCTGCAAGAAGCGATACATAAAGGGATGGAAAAGTGAATTTGAGAACGTCCAGAAACTCACCATCTATCAATCCCTGAGGAGGGATTACAGTCTTCGGCCCCATATTTGGAGAGGTTACGAAACCCCAATGACAGGAAGACAATCAGCCTAGAAGTGGAATCAGGGCAGCACTGACAGCCATACAAGCCGCCGGAGAACAGACTGTGCCAGCACTGCAAGCAGGGGACCCTGGAGGACAAGGTGCACCTCCTGCTGCACTGCAACAAATACTCAGCAGTGAGGGCCTCTCATTTCCCGAGACTCTCCATCCATGGACAAGGAGAGAAAACTCTGCATCCTACTGGGGGAAGAGGAATTAACGGAGATGGGCGCCCAATATTTCACCACATGTCATAAGCGTAGAGGAACTAAATGGACTATTACTGCCCAAATTGTGCCCCCAATATCCCATACCAATAAACCCGATCCCCTCCCCTGTCACACTTATTTTTTTCTTGCTTTGGCAACAAAAATTTCATTTTGGACCTGCTAATAAAGTCTTTTTGAGGGAGAACACAGTTATAAAACGAACGTTTGGTTGTGGTTATCAATATTACAGGGACTTTACATACAGTGGCATGGGAAACTTTGGGCACCCCTGGTCAAAATGACTGTTATTGTGAACAGTTAAGAAAGTTGAAATGATCTCTAAAAAGGCCTAAAGTTAAAGATGACACATTTTGGCTATGTGCACACGTCAGGATTCTCTGCAGAAATTTCCTCAACAAAACCGGACTTTTTCTGCAGGAAATCCGCACGCGTGTGTTTTTCGCGTTTTTTGCCCGTTTTTTATCGGAGCTTCCCAATACATTAAATAGCGGGAAATCAGCGAAAAATCCGCAAAATTAATGAACATGCTGCATTTATTACCGCGAGCGTTTTTTTTGCGGAAAAAAAACCGCAACATGTGCACAAAAATTGTGGATTGCATTCTATTAATAGAATGCTTAATGGATGCTTTTTTTCGTGGTTTATCGCGAAAATCCGGAACGTGTGCACACAGCCTTTGTATTTTAAATATTGTAATTTTTACATTTTATAATATTACAAAAAAGGAGAACTGGCAGATGCAAAAGTCCAGGCAACCTTGGAGATTGTGAGCTCAAATGAGGTTTGAAACATTGGTAAAAAGTTAATTAGCCTGTTAGGGTCTAGGATAATGACAATTTTTTTCCACAATCTTTGGTTTGTTTTTTTTTCACCACTTAAATAAAAAACAACCTATACATGTTTGGCATCTGTAAATCTTAACCTGGAGAATCACAATGGCAGGTCAGTTTTAGCATTTAGTAAATATGGTACAAAAAATAAAAATGTGGAATAGCATTTTTTCAATTTCACAGCACTTAAATTTTTCTCCCTTTTTCCAGGACATGATATGGTAAAAGCAATGGTGTCGTTCAAAACTAAAACTCGTCATGCATAAACCAAGCCCTCACATGGCCATTTTGCTGGAAGAATAAAGTTATGGCTCTGGGAAGAAGGAGAGCACAAAAAAAAAACCAGAAATACCCCTGGTATTTAAGGGGTTAAAATAGAACTCTGTCCACAATGATCAAAAGGTATGAGTGGAGGAAAAAGGGCACAGAATTTCATGAAAAGAACATCTTGCCAACCATTAAGCATGGGGGTGGATCAATCAGGCTTTGGGTGTAAGATGAAGGTTTTACAATGGCCCTCACAGTCCCTTGATCTGAATGAACATCAATGAAAATCTGTGGCTAGACCTCAAAATAGCAGAGGATGCAAGACGACCCAGGAATCTCACAGAACTGGAGGAATTCTCCAAGATAGAATGGATGAAAATCCCTCAAAGATTTGAAAGACTCTTAGTTGACTACAAAAAGCGTTTAGAAGCTGTGATACTTGCAAAAAAAGGGGCACTACTAAGTACTAACCATGGAAAGTGCCCAAACTTTTGCATTGGCCCATTTTCCTTTATTGTAAACATACTACCCAAGGCCATTTTTCTCAAACGAGAAACAGGCAATACTCCATATCATATAGAACCATACAGCTCACGTAACAATTAAGCCACATGTAGATCAAGACTGCTAAACACTTGTAAATTAAAATATAAAATATTTTATCTGAACAAATATAGATTTCAGACAGATAAAACAGACTAGTATAAAAAAGGGGGTTCCTTAAACTATAAAACACACTTGGGGAGAACAGCTACAGAAATGGTACATCATAGAAAATTATCTACACTGTTTTGTTATTGGAAACAGATCCCTTACATATGTAGAAAATAGATCATTTTAGTCTCTGATTAATTAGCATTATACAGGTATTTTGTATTTTACTTTACAAGTGTTTAGCACTCTTGATCTACATGTGGCTTAATTGTCACGTGATCGGTATGGTTCCATTTTTCTTTATGTAGTTTTTTTAAAGATGAAAAAAATAAAAAATTAATTAAAAATCATAAGAAAATGTGTCATCTTTAACTTTAGGCCTTTTAGAGATCACTTAATCTTCAACTTGCTTAACTGTTCACAATAACTGATTTTGACCTGGGGTGCCCAAGCTCATACATGCCACTGTACTGTAGATGACATTAGTTTGGGGTCTAAAACCTGCAGGTTCCCTTTAATAGATCATTCTGTGCTCATAGACTGTCATTGCTCTCGGCAGCACATCTCATGCTTAGATAGTACAATGTGCTGTTGAAAACGATGATTACAATTCATTTCACACAATGAACGAGCATTTTGCTCATTCACTGCAAAATCAGCCGCCTTTTTACACTGCCCAGTTTCCGAGAAGTTATCTGGTTCACGATAATTGGCCAATGTAAAAACTTCCCAAGTCATTCCCTCGCAACCTCCTCTTTGACATCCACGGATGCCATTGTTGTAGTTGTACAGCTCCTTCACCGAGTGGCCTGAAAATGGATTTTTTGTTAGTAGTGTACAGGGCAATGAGCAGAACTGCCGATCACACTCACCCTATGAACGTATACTGAGGTGGGGCCTGTTTCGAGCGGCTCAGGATGCGGATGTCACAGATAGCAGCTTCCGTCGAGTCTCTTGGGATAAACTTGATACACAGTCGTTTTTTCCGAAAGGCAACCTCCTCTGTAGGGGAAAAAAGTCATCAACAGCTAAGTTTTCCAACATCAAAATTGAAGATTCCACAGGTTGTTCATTAGTTGTTTATGATGGACTTTAAAGGACTTGGAAAATGCTTTATACAAGACTAGATCCAACTTAGGGACACTGAATGAACACATTAAGGCTGCCGTCACACTAGCAGTATTTGGTCAGTATTTTACATCAGTATTTGTAAGCCAAAACCAGGAGTGGGTGATAAATGCAGAAGTGGTGCATATGTTTCATTATACTTTTCCTCTAATTATTCCACTCCTGGTTTTGGCTTACAAATACTGATGTAAAATACTGACCAAATACTACTAGTGTGAAGGCAGCCTAAGATTGGCTTTTCAGTCTATGCCAAGGGGGTTGTTCAGGACCTAACAACTGAAAAATTATCCTAAAGATAGGCAATAAAGTATTGGAAATCTGGTTCACAGCATAGTTCAGATTAAAATCCGAGAAACTCTTATTATTACGTATTGACAACATTTCTTATAATCAACGACATGTGGTTGATCTGTGGGGTCGTTGATGATTGTAAAAATTTTTACCAATGTGGAATAATAGTTTCTTGAATTTTAATCTAAATAATGCCGTGAGCCAGAATACTACTACTTTGCTGGACTTCAACACAGCAGGTTCAAGCTGCGTCCTGGGCTCAAGTTACATAGAGGAAAAGACAAGCTACTAGTTGAGAGGGTGTTTGCCTTTGAATTGCTATCTTAAGGGTACGTCATTAATGTGAGATCTGGCAGGGTCTGGCACTGAACACCACTATTGATGAGCTGAAGACTGCCAAGTCAGCAGCGCTGTGCATTTCTTAATGGCCACTGCAGGGTAATCGCCCACAGTACTGCACAGATATCGCCATATTGATGACCAATCCTACTTTTTGGCCATTCATTTTTAGGTCACAGCCAACCCCAACCAGATAAAGTGAAATTCTTATCATTTACACCCAACCAATGTAGGGGCTGTTATGTTCAGCTTAGTTTTGGCTGCAGCCTGAGCAATTTTCAGCTATTGGTGGTGTTGCTGGCTGACAGACCCCTCACTGATCTCATATTGATGACCTTTATACAGGATAAGACTTAAATCGAGGACCACAGATCAGCAGGGCTTGCCAAAAGTTGGATCTCCAATCAATCAGATTTTAAGGCCTTTTCCTAGGAAAACCCAGGTTAAAAAGCATGATATTCACATTCATTCGAAAGCTGAAAATGCATCAGAAGATGCTCTAGTTGGTTTTCAATGGAAACCACAATCTTATAAAAGGGGTATTTCCAGGTCATAAAGCATTGAAAAATCATGCAGTTATTATTGGTGGTGGTCTTATCTCCAAAACCCTTTGCAATCCCAAGAATGAAGAGTTCATAGAGATACAGGACAAGAGTTCATAGAGTTGATTCAGAACTCCGTTCTCCTTCTCCGTCACTCTGAAAGTAAACGGCATCATAGCCCCATTCAGTGGCTCCCTGCAGAGCCAACAGGGGTCTCAGAAGTTGTAATAAGGGTCTCGGAAGAGCAACCCCTACCAGTCATTAAGTGATGGCATATTTTAGCAATGATAGGAGGAGAATAAAGCTTCATACATTGACAAGTACTTACGTGTATCAACCGTCTCTTGGATGGGTATGAAGCCCACAGGTAATGTGTCCTTTATATCGATCAGTTTCATGTCTACCAAGACATTCCCTAAATGGCTCTGAAGAAGAAGAACAGGAACAAGGTGAGGAGATGACAACAAATGACAGCAAACCAAGTCACTGATAAATGTTCCGACTTACGTTTTCTCTTGAGAAAGCTCTGGTGAAGCAGAGATATCTTGTCACCTTGGACTTAAATAAACCATCCTTCCAAAGGTCTGCATCCAGTCCGTCTGTTGTCTGTGAAACCTGTGATGTGTGACATGGACAAGCAGATAATTAGTTCTGAGCTGGCTACATAATCGCTTTTTATTTTTACTGCAAAATCAAATATAGCTTACCTTTCCCAATATAAAATAAAGAATAAAAAATATAGTTAAACAACAAAAACAGAAAAAGAAAATCTGATTGGCAGCAAATTTGGGATGACTTCCTAACCGATGTATCCAATTTTGTGTTTTGTGAATTCTTAGACACGATTGATGAAGGCCAACAATAAGTGATTGTTTTAATATGAAAGTGAACAGGTCAATGTCACGAAACTCTATTTACCTACAGATATAGGGTTATTCTTAGGGTAAAATGGTGAATTACTAGAGCAGCAGCTACAGGGTGAAAATTAAAGTTGGATTCTACCTGCAGCCACCCATTTAAAAGGAATATGTGAGTAGGAACAATCCTTTTAAGTCGTCTGTATGGGCTTGTCAGTCATAGTAACAAAACGATCCCTTGATATCTGCGATCCGATGTCTTATTCCGGAGAAATCCACTTTTTTTTTTTTAATATGTAAATTAGCTTTTAACATCTATGGGCTGGACATCTATCTCCCTGGGAATCTGCCTCCAGGGCTTATTTTATATGAAAGGGGTCTTTACCAGTGTGAGACATGCAGATCAGAAGTGTAGACTGTCAGTCATTAAATGTCTCACACTGATAACGCCCCCTTTATTTTAAATATCAAGGACATCTGTGTCCCATCCATAGATCTTAACAGCTCATTTACATATTAAAAAAAAAAGTGGATTTTTCGAAAATAAAACAATCGGATCACAGAGATCAATGTATCATTTTATTCAATTTTCTATAACCTACATGTTGTGAGGTGGCTGACAGACACATAGTTGATGGGCGGTATGCATCATGGAGGTGGTTGTCCTCTGTGATGTAAACCTGGAGTATTGGTCTAGTGCACATGGCCCAGATGCACAAAACAAGCCTCTTGGTACTAAGTTTACGGGCAGCGTAAGAGATGGGTGGGGGTCTGGCTGCCCAAATACCGTACCCACACACCAATGCATGTGGCTCACAAGGTAAAATCGAGTCTGTTTGTATCACACATGGTCTGTGTATATGGAGGCAAGAGGACATTCTGTGTGATATCTCCAGACCGAGCCAATATACTGGAGGTTATCCAGCCTGTGTGTCCTGGACTGTCTCTAAAGTAACTTTGTTAGAACAGTTTACTTTGTTTTGCCTGCACTGAAAGGCTGTTTATTTTCCTTCTGCTTGTGGCTGGTCTATGAAGCCCCAATAAACCAGCCTGGACATTTAAATGAAAATGGTTTCTGTTACCTCACCATGCATCCAAGTAGGTAGCATTGCCACAATGTCCATGTTGACAGATTCCCTTTAAGTGACCACTAAACCTTATCCTCTAAGTATATTGTCTAGAGTTTTGGGTGGAAAACTTCTAGTGAAAACAAAGAGCAAGATTCAGTTTGGAGAGATTTTATCAAGACGTTCTTATTGTGAATTTAAAGGGAATCTGTCATCAGGTTATTGCCATGTTATCTGAGAACAGCATGATAAAGAGGCAGAAACCCCTTTTTCTAGCAATGTTTATATTACTGGGCTGCTTGCTGTAGTTTATTCTGAGCAGATCTACTAGTTTTATGAATGCTAAGACCTGTGTAACTCTGCCCATGCCATTGGTTGGAAGCTTTCTGCCTATGCAGTGAGTTCACAGAAAGCTGCCAATTAGCGGTGGGGGCATGGTTGGACAACAAGGCAGTAAATGTAATAGTCTTCTAATGATAAAACAGTGATTTTATAAAATCTACAACAAGGAGCCCAGCAATTGACACATCGCTGGAATCCGGGTTTCTGCCTCTACATCATTCTGCTCTCAAACTTGATGGCAAAGAGCTGGCGACAGATTCATAATATTTGCATATTTAGCATGCAATGTGAAAATGCAGCGAATAAAGGACAGGTCCACTTAAATGTTAAGACCCCCACACAAATTAAGACTAAAGTTTGATATCGGCTGTTTGCAGTTAGCGCAAAATGCACGTCGTTTCCAGAAGTCCTCCACTATCCTCCCGCCGAAACCATTGTTGCAGGATTAAATGAAGGAAACTTAACGGGAGGGTGAGTGCAACCTATTTTTCTACTTTGGAAATTGCAATCACGTATGCCTTTTCTGAGTATGCACCTGTAATCCGAAATTTGGCTGACGCTTGCGGGCAGGCAGATAAAGTTTGACACAGCTGCATCCAGCCAGGGATTTAGGGCCAGTAATTCCCCTTTGTCCACGTTTCAAAAAGAAGCTAAGGGTCCAGCCTGCTGAATTTCTACCAGCGATCCTTTAGTTCTCTCTGGAGAGAAGTCTGGCTCATAGAGAACAGGCATTCCTGGGTATGGGGTAGTCCAGGGAGAGGTTTGGCAAACAGCTGTCTAATGTCTATGAGGGCTGTTATTCTGCTGTCATATAGAGATACTCCTAAATAGAACACATACAGAATGTTAATGTGGAAGTAAAAGAAAAAAAAAATAGATATAAGCTGCTCATGTTTATTAGATAAAGGTTCAGTAAATCCGTTGATTTCTGGAATCGGCTAGTGGTCTAATTTACTGAGGACCTCCCAGTCTGTCAGAATCCAGAAGACTTGGTTTTAACTTCCCTGGTCTTTTGTTATTATGGAAGATTAGATACCACTGAAAGCAGTAAACTATGGGGTACTGGGAAGTGTCCCCAATGATATGATAAAGGATGGTGGGAATAGTATTTTCGTTTGACAGATGCCAGGAGAAGGCTGACGGCACAAAAGTGTAAGGACAAATGAAAATATTAGTGCCATCTGGAGCCGTTTCTCATGCTGTGGACATCCAGGTCTAAAGAAGAGAAAAACAGCTTACTAGAACGAGACCCAATTTTTTAGGTGATGAGCTTTTCTCCGATACCGGGTATCAGATGGACATCGATCTGATATGGATAGCTAATCCTTAGGATCAAAGTAATGAAAAGCCCTTTTACTATATAAATTGTGCCAGTGCGGTAAAACAGTAAATACTTAAGAACTGCATATACTACTACTTATCGATCTCTCACGGCTTCTCCATCCTGCTGGTCATGTCACCCGCCAGTCTCCTCTCTTCTGGAGAGGTTGGCACGTCACAGTTGCAGACACCTTCCACAAGCATTAGTTGGCTGCAGTGGTCAAATGCTCACCATGCCAGAAGAGAAGAAAAGGTGGCCAGAAGGAGCAGTGAGGGATCAAAAAAGGTGAAGGGTAAGCATACGCAGTTATTTTTGCCACAATGGAACCACAAAGTTAGAGGAAGGGGTTTAAAGCCCAGTCAGAGATGAACACTCAAAATGCCAAGTAGCAGTGGTATTTAATGGATTGATTGTAAAGAGGTCAGTTTGCTTTTCAGCATGGTGTCCGGCTATTTTTGGTAGAATCCTTCCAAGGGAACCTCTAACACTCTGCAGTCTGCAGTGTGATTCCTAGAAGTGTGTCCTAAAAGTGTGAAGATAACTGTAGAATTAAAACCTGAAAGATGTATACAGACTGTGCCCTGCTACCTGCCACCATCGCACTCTAACAAGCATCTCTATTCTTCCGACAGGTATGTTCATCCACCCAGCTCTCCTGCTGTCTATGAAGTGCACATAGTACATCACCCAGCTTTGCACACAGATTTTCCTCTGCTCCTAGTATTCTCATGGTATGTTCATCCACCCAGCTCTCCTGCTGTCTGTCTATGAAGTGCACATAGTACATCACCCAGCTTTGCACACAGACTTTCCTCTGCTTCTAGTATTCTCATGGTATGTTCATCCACCCAGCTCTCCTGCTGTCTGTCTATGAAGTGCACATAGTACATCACCGAGCTTTGCACACAGACTTTCCTCTGCTCCTAGCATTCTCATGGTATGTTCATCCACCCAGCTCTCCTGCTGTCTATGAAGTGAACATAGTACATCACCCAGCTTTGCACACAGACTTTCCTCTGCTCCTAGCATTCTCATGGTATGTTCATCCACCCAGCTCTCCTGCTGTCTGTCTATGAAGTGCACATAGTACATCACCCAGCTTTGCACACAGATTTTCCTCTGCTCCTAGTATTCTCATGGTATGTTCATCCACCCAGCTCTCCTGCTGTCTGTCTATGAAGTGCACATAGTACATCACCCAGCTTTGCACACAGACTTTCCTCTGCTTCTAGTATTCTCATGGTATGTTCATCCACCCAGCTCTCCTGCTGTCTGTCTATGAAGTGCACATAGTACATCACCCAGCTTTGCACACAGATTTTGCTCTGCTCCTAGCATTCTCATGGTATGCCTTTCAGCTAACCCCAGCTTACCCTGTGTTATTTATGACCTTGTTTACTCAGGCTTGATTGTATGCATCTGGTCCACCCTTAATTCTCTGACCAAGATGAGCAGAGACCACTCCTCTCTACTTCACACCTGAACGCACTTAGTTTTACATATATTGCATAGCTAAAGTCTGCATGACTTTAGTCTGCAGTGTGATTCCTAGAAGTGTGTCCTAAAAGTGTGAAGATAACAGTAGAATTAAAACCTGAATTGAAACTGAAGGGAACTGGCCAGTCACTGTAAACAATGTTTGTTTGTTGTCACTCTCAACCCTATAATCCGTCACTTCATGCTACCTCCCCTAATCCCCACACCAAGTAAGGAACTGTTTATCTCGGCTTCAATCCTCCCCATCCATCTCACCTCCTCCTAAGAACTGTTCCTTAACATACAATCCTCTGCCTCCAAACACAGACAGCAGGTGGGAGCCGGAGAGGGCATGAGGGGGCTAACACTTTCTCTGCTCCTTCTCACTGCTGGTGATATCTCTCCAAATCCTGGTCCTCCTCACCACATTCCCACAGTCATTTCTACCTCCCATCCACGCTCTATCACAAACTTCCGTAACCTCTCTAACCTTATACCCATTCGCCCAGCCCCCGCTTCCCCAGTCCCACTAACAGGAGCTCTGTGGAACGCTCGCTCTGTCTGCAACAAGCTTTCCTACATCCATGATCTTATTGTTACTACCAAACTTTCATTCCTCGCCATCACCGAAACCTGGCTCACCCCTTCTGACACAGCCTCCCCTGCTGCACTCTCTTACGGTGGCTTCCACCTTTCTCACACACCCTGCCCCAGCAGCAAACATCGCGGAGGAGTTGGTTTTCTCCTGTCAGATAACTGCTCCTTCACCCCAATCCCACTGCCACCCTCTGTTACCCTCCCTTCCTTTGAGGTGCACTCTATGCGCATCTACTCCCCCTCCAACCTCCAACTGGCTGTCATTTACCGCCCCCTAGGGCCAGCCACCACCTTCTTTGACCACTTCACCACCTGGCTACTTCATATCCTTTCCGCGGACATCCCCACTATCATCATGGGTGACTTCAACATCCCCATTGACACTTCCCTCTCAGCTGCCACTAAACTTCTATCTTTCACTTCCTCCTTCGGCCTCACTCAATGGCCTTCTGCAGCCATCACAAAGATGGTCACACACTGGACCTCATCTTCACCCGCCTCTGCTCCCTATCTAACCTCTCTAACTCACCTCTTCCTCTCTCTGACCACAACCTTCTCACATTCTCTTCCCTCTCCACTCCATGTCTACAATCCCCACCCCACAAACTTTCACACCCTCGCAGAAATCTTAAGCATCTTGACCTACATTCATTCTCTGAATCCCTCCTCCCTCTCACAGACATAAGTTCCCTACACAATGCGGATGACGCTGCCGCTCTATATAACACCACAATAGCTGTAGCTTTGGAATCTGCTGCCCCACTTACACATACCAAAGCTCGCAAAATCAACAGACAAGCCCTGGCACACCAGCCTGACCAAAGAACCGAGGCGAGCTTCCAGGGCTGCTGAGGCCAGATGGAAAAGATCCCACTCCAACGAGCACTTCATCGCATTCAAACAGTCCCTCACTACTTTCAAGACCACACTCGCCACAGCTAAACAAACCTACTTCTCATCTCTCATATCTTCCCTGTCTCACAACCCTAAACAGTTATTCAACACCTTCAATTCTCTCCTCTGTCCCCCAGCACCTCCTCCCTCCCCACTTATCTCAGCTGAAGACTTTGCCTCATTTCTAATTTTTCAAGCAGAAGATTGATAACATCAGAGACAGTTTTGGTCAACAACCCCTAGAGCCCTTCCTCCCGACTTCCCAGCCCTCCACCTTCAAAACCAACTTCTCCACCATTACAGAAGATCAACTCTCCACTCTACTCTCAAAATCGCATCTCACCACCTGTGCACTTGACCCGCTCCCATCCCACTTCATTCCAAACCTCACCACAGTCTTCATCCCAACCCTAACCCATCTCTTCAACCTATCACTAACAACTGGTGGTGTTTTCCCCTCAAGCTTTAAACATGCCTCCATCACGCCTATCCTCAAAAAGCCCTCTCTTGACCCATCCACTGTATCTAGATATCGCCCTATATCACTTCCCCCTTATGCCTCCAAACTACTGGAACACCACGTCTACCTTGAACTGTCCTCCCATCTCTCTTCTTGCTCCCTCTTTGACCACTTACAATCTGGCTTCCGGTCACACCATTCCACTGAAACTGCCCTAACTAAGGTCACCAATGACCTCTTAACCGCCAAGAGCAAGCGACACTACTCTGTCCTCCTCCTCCTGGACCTGTCGGCTGCCTTTGACACAGTGGACCATTCCCTATTATTACAGACCCTCTCATCCCTTAGCATCACAGACTTGGCCCTATCCTGGATCTCATCATACCTAACAGACCGGACATTCAGCGTCTCCCACTCACACACCACCTCCTCACCTCGCCCCCTGTTGTGAATTCTGCTCTTGGGCTCCCTCCGGTGGTTGTTGGTGGTAGTGCAGTTGTCTTGGGGTTGTAATCCAGGGCAGGTGTTTCTGCTGATTGCAGCTCTATTAGGTATTTAGGTGTGCAGGATCCATGAGTCCGTGCCAGTTGTCCATTGTACTTGGAGGGATTGCATCTCTCTCTGGTTCCTCATGCCCTGCTGCCAAATTCAGCAAAGATAAGTATCTGGTTTTTGTCTCTGTGCACACATGCAGTGTGCTTTGCAATTCAGTGCAATTCATTGTGTTTTTGTCCAGCTTAGACTTTGTTTGGATTTTTCAGTCATGCTGGACTCTCAGGAGATGCAGATATACTTTCTATGTCTTTAGTTAGATGTAGAATATTTGTATTATCTGCTGTGGATATTTTTAGGATTTTTATACTGACCGCTTAGAATTCTGTCCTATCCTTTTCTATTAAGCTAGAAGTGCCTCTTTTGCTAAATCCCGTTTTTCTGCCTGCGTGTGTCTTTCCTCTTATACTCACAGTCAATATTTGTGGGGGGCTGCCTATCCTTTGGGGTTCTGCGCTGAGGCATGATAGAATTCCCATTTTCATCTATAGGGGTATTTAGTCATCCGGCTGTGTCGAGGTGTCTAGGACGTGTTAGGTACATCCCACGGCTACTTCTAGTTGCGGTGTTAGTTTAGGGTTTGCGGTCAGTACAGGTACCACCTACTCCTGAGAAAGTCTCTCATGCGGCTCCAAGGTCACCGGATCATAACAGCCCCCTATCTGTCGGAGTCCCACAAGGTTCAGTCCTTGGGCCCCTGCTCTTCTCCATTTACACCTTTGGCCTGGGACAGCTCATAGAATCTCATGGCTTTCAGTATCACCTCTATGCTGATGACACACAGATCTACATCTCTGGACCAGATATCACCTCCCTACTAACCAGAATCCCTCAATGTCTGTCCAATATTTCATCCTTCTTCTCCGTTAGATTTCTGAAACTTAACATGGACAAAACAGAATTCATCATCTTTCCCTCATCTCACGTGACCCCCCCCAACGAACCTATCCATTACAGTACATGGCTGCCCACTCTCCCCAGTCTCACAAGCTCGCTGCCTCGGGGTAATCCTTGACGCTGATCTCTCCTTCAAACCACATATCTAAGCCCTTTCCACTTCCTGCCGACTTCAACTCAAAAATATTTCACGAATCCGTACATTCCTCAACCAAGAATCTGCAAAAACTCTAGTCCATGCCCTCATCATCTCTCGCCTTGACTACTGCAACCTCCTGCTCTGTGGCCTCCCCTCTAACACTCTCGCACCCCTCCAGTCTATTCTAAACTCTGCTGCCCGACTAATCCACCTGTCCCCCCGCTATTCCCCGGCCTCTCCCCTCTGTCAATCCCTTCACTGGCTCCCCATTGCAAGATTTCTCTCGCGCATCACCCCTACTCTGGAACCCTCTACCACAACACATCAGACTCTCGCCTACCATCGAAACCTTCAAAAAGAGCCTGAAGACCTACCTCTTCCGACAAGCCTACAACCTGCAGTAACCACCGATCTACCAAACCGCTGCATGACCAGCTCTATCCTCACCTACTGTATTCTCACCCATCCCTTGTAGATTGTGAGCCTTCGCAGGCAGGGTCCTCTCTCCTCCTGTACCAGTTATGACTTGCATTGTTTAAGATTATTGTACTTGTTTTTATTATGTATACCCCTCCTCACATGTAAAGCGCCATGGAATAAATGGCGCTATAACAATAAATAATAATAATAATAATAACAACAACACTCATGTGAACAGAGCCCGACTTACCCTTCACCAAGACCTTCCATAAAAGAGAAAAACCACACCAATCAGCCATCTGAAAGTGTTAAGGTACCTTCACACTAAACGACTTTGCAGCGATAACGACAGCGATCCGTGACGTTGCAGCGTCCTGGATAGCGATATCGTTGTGTTTGACGTGCAGCAGCGATCTGGATCCTGCTGTGATATCGCTGGTCGTTGCTGAAAGTTCAGAACTTTATTTGGTCGTCAGATCGGCGTGTATCGTTGTGTTTGACAGCAAAAGCAACGATGCCAGCGATGTTTTACAATGGTAACCAGGGTAAATATCGGGTTACTAAGTGCAGGGCCGCGCTTAGTAACCCGATATTTACCCTGGTTACCATTGTAAAAGTTAAAAAAAAAAAAAACAGTACATACTCACCCTCTGATGTCTGTCACGTCCCCCGGCGTCCGCGCTGCTGCTCAGAGCTTCCTGCACTGAATGTGTCAGTGCCGGCCGGAAAGCAAAGCACAGCGGTGACGTCACCGCTGTGCCCTGCTACTGCCGGCGCTTACACAGTGCAGGGAAGCGGACGCCGGGGGACGCGAATGTAAGTATGTAGTGTTTGTTTTTTTACATTTACACTGGTAACCAGGGTAAACATCGGGTTACTAAGCGCGGCCCTGCGCTTACCAACCCGATGTTTACCCTGGTTACCCGGGGACTTCGGCATCATTGGTCGCTGGAGAGATGTCTGTGTGACAGCTCTCCAGCGACCACACAGCGACGCTGCAGCGATCGGCATCGTTGTCGATATCGCTGCAGCGTCACTTAGTGTGAAGGTACCTTTAGATATCAGATGGTAATTAACAAAAGTGTTCTCTACAAGACAGTATCAGGATATGGTGACTGACAGACACTGTGGGTCAGATTTTTTCAGTTTACCCTTCTCATTCCCATCTAGTTTTAGGATATCTTTAAATAGACCCTTTCATAGCAGAGTTGTATAGCACCACTATAATTTACAAACCTCTAGAGCTGTATGAGAAAACCACAACATGAGTAAACTGGCTGGAAGACAAACTCTGGAAGAATTGTTGATCTCTGTGGTGGATTTGTAACCCACAGTCGCCAGAGCTGAACATGGCGGTTTCGATGAGAAAACAGAACGCCTCAAACTAAGATATATATGCAGACAACGTACTGGAGTTTCTTTAAATTTACTATGGAGTTGTCCAAGAAATCACTCAACAATCGGGATCCAAAAAGAAAGCTTAGAGATAACCACAAAGATCTAGCTAATAGAAGGCAGCATCCAAGGGAAAGCCAAGCAAGGCGACGAATCTGGAAATTCTGAGCCAGACAGTGGCATAAAAGTAACAATAAGATGGTTTGGCATTGCTTCCTCTCCCTGAAGAAGACTGTTAACAGAGCCTTCAAGCAAGGTGAAGTGCTTAGATACTCAAGTAGTTTTGATTAAGGGAACAGATGTGGACTTCCTGCTTCTATAAGAAGAAAGGTGATAGGATGACAAACTGTACTGGGGAACTCTAGTGGAGAACAGTTCAGAACCGGAAGACAAGTTGGAGTTTGCACCTGAGGATCAACCATTTCACTGAGTAAGACACCTCTGCAAGGAGTCTGAAAAGGTGACAACAGATAAAGTAATGTTAAGACATGTTAATGGCCAACAGGGGTGGCATCGACAAAAGCAGAAAACAGAATACTGAGAGTGAGAACAGATCATGTTGTCCAATATGGAAGAGATCATGAGGATCTTGCTCATGAGATCACGCAGGCTGCAAGGCCTCCTGGAAGCAGAAATGGAAAGCCAAGGATGACACTTGGCCAACCCGTGGGACATGTAAGGATCATGACCTTTGTATCAAACATCAACAATCCATGGATTAATCCTTTGTACCTACCTTTTTCTTTAGAACATATTATACACTGTTTATTCTATGTGGTCTACATAATGCACTTTTGTTTACAGGTGCACAATAAGGGATTATGATACTCTGCTGCACCTCCAGATAAAAATGCTGGAGCTGGAATGAGTCTTTGGCCTAATCCACTAATTGTACCCATCATTGCAAAAGGACAATGAAGGAATACGTTTGCAAGTTTGCTGAAGATGGGAGGCATTAGGGAGGACACTAATGAACTGCGCTACCACTTTGTACCTGAGGACAGTTGGGAGGATAAGTTAGGAGAAGATAAAGGGAGAGGCTATAGGCCAATATGGTGGAGGGTAAATAGTCCACATGCAGTGCCTACTGGAGCTGCACCCAAAGCCAAATATGGTGGCCACCTGTAAATATGAAGATCTAGGGAGGCAGGCCATGGAGGATGGAGGTTTCTAGTGATCTGTGCATCATGTGTCTAAAACTGGATAGACTCACAATTGCTAAATGTCCAGAAATTCCACAATCCATACGAAAAAAGCAATATGATGTGCGAGTGTTTTTTTTTTTTTGTTTTTTTTTTTAAGTTGAAGATTGTAAAGAGTATTACGATTGCAGTGACTAGTTCATAGTAAATGGTGTGACTGCTAGCATATTCATATCAGTATTCTAAGCTCCTAAGATTACTTAGAATAATTCTGGTTCATAATCGTTTTCTAATGTGTTCATAAAAGAAAATGTCTTTCCGGGATTTTTTGGATAAGTTATCTAGAAAAAAAAAAAAATAATAATAATAAAGCTTCAACTTGGCAATCCTGGATAGGCGTGCACTGTCAGCCTAAGGATATCTGCAGATGTTGAGCATTAGCAGTAGATATTTCTGCTGCAAAAACCAGAGTGTTTGCAGGAAAAACGCTGCATAAAATACGAGCGTATTTTGAAGTGACTTTGTCCCATTCAATTGGCTGGTTGAAAAACGCTGCAAAAATTGACATACTGCAGGTTTAAAAAAAAAAAAAAAAAATTACGGTACACTTTACACGTTCACATATGAAAGGAAAAAATAAGCAACATTGCATGAAATTAGGTCTGGAATGTAGACTACTTTGGCCCAATGGGTTAAGCGGTACAAAGAAACTCAAAGCTAAACATAACCCCACATCACTCATGTTCAAAATTTGATTGTCTAACTAGGATTCTTTACATTTCAAAGCCAGCTGGGCAATCAACTCATCATTGAATATGTAGCTGCAGGGAAAATGTAGTATTATATGCCAAACTTTCAAATGAATGGCCAACCATGTAATACACCGGCAGGGCATGTCAACCACCACAGAGATTTGCCGCCAGTTGTGGAGTAGAAAAGCTATAAGGTATCACATAACAGTAAATGCATTTTGAAGGGCAATAATTGGACCCTCGTAAATCTGGAACTGATCATAGAATTCACAAGAACGTCAATCAGCTCTGACATATCAACATTATATTACAAGAAAGGGACCCATAAAGAAAACAACTCTTTCCAGATTATCCAGTACTCAAGGAGGAGAATCAAGGATTCCCAACACGATTAGAAAAGTTTTCTAATTTTCCATTTTATAGTCAATGTAGCATCTGCACAGCACATGTAAAGATCTTCCGGCTCATGTCTGTGGACATATAACTGGCAACGACCCCGGTACTTTGTGTCTAAGGAACAGCAGGAACGCTCCTGTAAGGGTTCGAGGACACAATCTAGAATTTAGGTTGGGTTCCGGGTTTCTAATTACAATTATTGTGTGCTCTTTGTATTGCAAAAAATAAGAAAAGTTTTTAAAAAAGTATTTCTAAAAACATTCTGAACATTGCAATTTTTTTCAAAAATGCATCTTCTAAAAGTCAGAAAGCCAGGATTGGGACCCGCCGGTCGCCTGGCTCCATGGAGATGTTTGAAAACGCCAGATTGTGACACTCGGGTCACCTGGCCTTGTACCTGAATAGATTGTCATCTTCCTAAGCTTGTCGTTACCTCATTTCTGTGTGTGCACGCCACAGGTGGGGTAGTCAACCCTGGGAGCTCTGACATAACAGCTGTCATTATCCAGGCAAGTCAGTGGAAGGATGAGACTCTAAAGGTACCTTCATGCGAAACTACTTTACAACGAGAACGACAACGATCCGTGACGTTGCAGCGTCCTGGATAGCGATATCGTTGTGTTTGACACGCAGCAGCGATCAGGATCCTGCTGTGATATCGCTGGTCGTTGAATAAAGTTCAGAACTTTATTTGGTCGTCAGACCGGCGTATACCGTCAGGTTTGACACCAAAAGCAACGATACCAGCGATGTTTTACGCTGGTAACCAGGGTAAATATCGGGTTACTAAGCGCAGGGCCGCGCTTAGTAACCCGATGTTTACCCTGGTTACCAGCGTAAAATGTAAAAAAAACAAACAGTACATACTCACCTGCGCGTCCCCTGCCGTCCGCTTCCTGCTCTTACTGAGCGCCGGCCCTAAAGTGAAAGTAAAAGCACAGCGGTGACGTCACCGCTCTGCTGTTAGGGGCCGGCGCTCACACAGTACAGGAAGCGGACGCCGGGTGACGCGCAGGTGAGCATGTACTGTTTGTTATTTTTACTTTTACGCTGGTAACCAGGGTAAACATCGGGTTACTAAGCGCGGCCCTGCGCTTAGCAACCCGATGTTTACCCTGGTTACCCGGGGACCTCGGCATCGTTGGTCGCTGGAGAGCGGTCTGTGTGACAGCTCTCCAGCGACCAAACAGCGACGCTGCAGCGATCGGCATCGTTGTCGCTATCGCTGCAGCGTCGCTTCGTGTGAAGGTACCTTAATGTGCACCATCTTTGGGTATTTTCCTGGGACTGTTCTGTGTTATCTGCCTGTTTTGTGGTTCAATAGAGCATTGCCACACTGTTGTACCCTCACCCTGTGTTGTCTGAATAGCGTTATGCCCATGTTAAGGAGAGGGCGGGGGTTTGGAGAAACAATCCCTGGTCCACACAGTTCCAGCTAGTGGACTGGGGTGCCCGCCAACCCCCGTGACTCCACACAGGCGTTTCCAGGTTGGAGCTGAATTGTCCAAATTTTACTTTTCAGGTTGTTGGTAACAAGTACACGTTTTTAAGATTTCAAGACCAACGGCTGCCAATCCATCAACATGGCAACTCCAAATTAGTCCAGGGGAATGGATTTTGTCCACTGATGGTATTCAGTTGTTGTAGACCATTATTGCAGGATATAGGCAGCACATGTGACCGCATGGTGTCCACCTCTCCACATGATAACTTGTTGATTGGTGGAGGTCTCAACGCTCAGACCTGCACAGAAAGGCAGAATGGGGAAGTTTTATCCTTATTTGAATTGAGAGGCAGTGCCGATCCATTAATTCAACTCCACTCAGCTTTTCCTGGTAGCCTCTTAGAGAATGAATGGAGCGACAGTAGGGCATCCAATCTGTGGCTTGTTTGGCAACAGGAATAAAAAAATTTCCCCTTTTGAGGATAAAATTCCAAGTTCTGAGGATGACGCAGGTCCCATCAGTCAGATGTTCACTGATCCATAAGCTAACACTAGATGACCCCTTTAAAGGGAACCTGTCACCCCGTTTTTTCCGTATGAGATAAAAATACTGTTAAATAGGGCCTGACCTGTGCATTACAATAGTGTAGTTTGTGGCCCCCGATTCCCCACCTATGCTGCCGAAATACGTTACCAAAGTAGTCATTTTCACCTGTCAATCAGGCTGGTCTGGTCAAAAGGGCGTGGTGTCTTCCCCCAGATTTTGCTTAGTTTTCTGTTGGTGGCGTAGTGGTGTGCGCATGCCCAAGGTCCCGAATCCTCTGCCAGGGGATTGAAAAGAGCGCAATGTTCGTTATTTCATTGGTGATCGGTGGGCGCGGCCATCTTCCTTTGGCCGCGCGTGCGCATTAGCGGCGCTCTGCTGGCCGCGGCTTCAGGAAAATGGCCGCGGGATGCCGCGCGTGCGCAGATGGATATCGCGGCGGCCATTTTCCTGAAGCAGAGTTCGCATCTCGGCTTCAGGAAAATGGCCGCCGCGATATCCATCTGCGCACGCGCGGCATCCCGCGGCCATTTTCCTGAAGCCGCGGCCAGCAGAGCGCCGCTTCTGCGCACGCGCGGCCAAAGGAAGATGGCCGCGCCCACCGATCACCAATGAAATAACGAACATCGCGCTCTTTTCAATCCCCTGGCAGAGGATTCGGGACCTTGGGCATGCGCACACCACTACGCCACCAACGGAAAACTAAGCAAAATCTGGGGGAAGACACCACGCCCTTTTGACCAGACCAGCCTGATTGACAGGCGAAAACGACTACTTTGGTAACGTATTTCGGCAGCATAGGTGGGGAATCGGGGTCCACAAACTACACTATTGCAATGCACAGCTCAGGCCCTATTTAACAGTATTTTTATCTCATACGGAAAAAACGCGGTGACAGGTTCCCTTTAAGTATCATGCAAATTCAGGAGCCACATAACTAATTTCTGGGAAATGCTTATCGTTATACCCGAGACTATGCAGTATTCCTATGTGAAAAATAAGCAGTCCCAGTGCATTATCGAAGCGCAGGCAGTTTTGGGTAAGAAGCCTGACATATAGTTTTGGTAGTAAAGTTTAATGACGGACTGATTAGGAGAAAGGTGTTGTCTCAATAAGACATCCATTGTCTAAATTCCCTATTGGAGCATAAGGACATAATTTGGTACCTCCAGCTATAACCCAGCCTATCATAGCAGATTAACTCATCCATGCATTGCATTGATGACTACACATTCAAATAAAATTAGCTGGGACGGTCCTGATTTTTCAGATATAATTTTGGCAAATTCAGTGTCGTTGCCGCAACAGAAAAGGGGCACAGCTTACGTAAACCCCTCTACTGAATATGGGAATACAGTGGACCAAATGTGGTGTTCCCAGGCACGATTCGAGGCGTGAATCAAAAGGTGTGTACGTTATCAATACCATGGATTACAAGAAGAACAAGCAAACCAATCTTGGAAAAACCAAGCCAGACATGTCACTAAAAGCAATGATCACCAAGCTACGACTGGGCTACTTTGGACACATCATGCGAAGAACGCAAATCAGTGAAGGACATCATAGTGGGAAGAATAGAAGGGAAAAAAAAAAAAAAAAAAAGGTGAAGAGGAAGACCAGCAACCCGATGGCTAGATACATTCAAGATAACAGTAGAGAACACACTGGTGGACCCATCTAGGCTTGCACAAGATCAATCTTCCTACAGAGTGTTCATCTATCATGTCGCCATGGCTTGAGATCAAGATGAAGGCCATTGAAGTTATACCCCTTTCTATAACTAGAAATTAGCAATTTGTACTATCCTGATCTGGCGTTCAGTCTGACCTTCCATGTCAGCCAGTCTTGTCTTCACTTTTGTGCCTGGCATCTTGGGCAACTTTGCTGCTCATAAGGTCCAGCAAACTTCATGAATTCTCTTGAGATTTAGGCACTAGTCCTCACAGGTCAATCTCACCTACGGGACTAATAAGCAGCAAAGGCATTCAAAATGCCAGAATAGTAATAGCAGGAGCAGAAATGAAGCCTGGATTCCATGAAGGACCGGAATAGAGGCACAAATCGAATTGTTCATCTCTGTCCGTCTTCTGAGACCCCTCCCAAAAATATTCATTTTCTATGTCGGAGATAGCAGAGTACTGTGCTTAGATTAGGTGTGGGTCCCAGTGGTCGGATTTTTTGAGATTGATAAGAAGCCCACTCCCCCCCCCCCCACTAATCCCAAAAACACTACATTTCCTAAACCAAAGAGAATACTGTGCTTGGATTAAGCGAAGGTCCCAGTGTTCAGAACTCATGCGATTGGTAAGAAGCTCCAAATTTGCCGCAAATCCTTTATACATCCCTATGCTACGGATTCTTAATGAGGTCTCCGGTTAAGTAAAAAATACACACAACACACCTCAGCTTCCCGGATGCAGTATGTTAATCTTTGCTCACCTTTCCCGGGTCTATTGCTGAGACTCCATCGCTGCTCCCGGTATCCGTTATCGTCTGCAACGCTTAGGTGACGTTGACAGCCAAACAAGGAGCTTGCTCTGCTCTGAGCAGCACATCAAGTCAACTAGGGCTGAGCTCAGCTGCTGGATGAACACAGTGACGGCCACCAGGAACGGCGGCAGAGAGTCAGCATTGGACCTGGGGAGGGTGAGCAATGCAAAGATTGTTTCTTTCAAAACAAACTGCAGCAGGGGAAAGAAGAGTTTCTTAAAACTGGAAAAACCCCTTTAAAATGTAATTAATTAGAGAAGACATATCCACCTGCAGACCAAACATTCCCTTCAATTCCATTGCTATAATTCACATACAGCAAATGGCAAAAATCCAGAAACTACAGCAACTTCCATAGATTACCGGTGTCATGTTATCTAACTGATCATAGGAGCACAGAAACTTAATAGGCTCCTAACAGCCCAGCAGGATGGATTTATAGATCATGTAATAGGCAAGCACTTAAGTCATTGCATGCACAAAGTTTTAACAAGCAATTAAAAGACATAACAAAAAGCACAATAAGCCCCGAAAATTTGTGTTACAGGTTTTGGGACGGGCATTGTAAAACATGCTGACACAAGGTTTATATTCTATACAAGGGCGGAGAGAGGAGGAACAAAAGACAATAAAGAAGAAAGGAGACTATCAGAAATTATCCCGCGGTAAATGTGCTGCTGTACAACTTCCAGATGTCTCCGAGACTGTGGAGGAAATGTGTTTTTCTTGTTTATTTGCATTAGGCTTTAAGGAATATTTTTCATAGAGGAAAAAAAAAAAAAAAGTCTTGTGCATTTGACAAAATTACTTACTCATGAGCAGTCATTACTGTACAGGGAATGTCCTCGTCAGACCACCCACCTGACATCCTGGGAGGCGGCCCATGAGAATTGCTCCCACCAGGCGCAGAGGTGCCATCGGAGGGGGCCTATTTCTCTAAATGGCCTATGTAGAGATAGATTTTAGAAGATTCTAACATGCCTTGTAGAAAAATGGTATTTGTCCAATAAGAACTGCAAAGGGTGGATGAAGTGCAGGTAGGAATAATCCAATATATGAGCTTTATCTGCACTTCTGATTCCTAGGACATGATGGGCTGATTGATTAAGACTGGGTTTTTGTAAGCCAGTCTTGATCTATTGTGCGCTGGAATAATATGGCACAAACTCATTAACGGGAATCTGTCACCACCTAATCTGGAAGCAGCGATGTGTCACTTACTGGGCTGCTCGCTGTAGTTTTGAGAAAAATCGCTGGTTTAATCAGCGAGAGATCACTAAAGGTATAGTAAATCTACTATGTAGTACTCCTACTCTGTATAACCCCGCCTCCAATGCTGATTGTACACTGTGCATAGGCAGAAAGCTGCCAATCAATGGTGTAGGCAGTTTTCTGCCTATGGCAGCTTAGAAGCCCCCCCAGTACCCGATGCATCACATGACATGTTACACGATCCCCCACTGTTAAATCATGTGATAGATCATGTGAGTAAAACAAATACACAAAGAAAGTAGGAATTCGTCCTACCGGTAATAGTGTTTCCAGGAGTCCATCATGATAGCACCACCAGGAGGTTGTCCTTCGTATCCTTGATAGGGACAGGAACACAGAAGAGGTTAAATAGCCCCTCCCCACCTCCATCCTCCAGTGATTTTCCCAAGTACCAGATCAGGATGGATGCAACTCTATTTTATTGAAATTCCTTTCTACACATATTTACATCACATATCAGACAGGAACTCAAGGGAGGTTATATAAAGGGTGCGGTCATGATGGACTCCTGGAAACACTATTACTGGTACGACCAATTCCTACTTTCCAGGACATCCCTCCTGACAGCACCACCAGGAGAAATAGCAAATAACTCCTATTTTAGGGTGGGATTACAGCTTGGAGGACTTTCCTCCCAAATGTAGTTTGTTGGTTTGCTGTAAAGTCCAATTTATAATGTCTACAGAAGGTATTTGATCTAGACCAAGTTGCAGCTCTGCATATTTGGTCAATTGAAGCCCCAGCGTTTCTGCCCATGAGGCCGAGACTGCTCTCAGCGAGTGCGCTTTGCGACTTTCTGGTGGGGGTCTCCCTGCCAAGATATAGGCTGTCCTGATAGTTGACTTAATCCATCTAGCTAGAGTAGCTTTGGAAACCTTCTTCCCTCTGTTTCTTCTGGCCATCTGGATGAAGAGATTAGGGTCCACTCTCCAATTGTTTGTGATCTCTAGGTAGTGGAGTATTGTCCTTTTAACATCTAAGGTGTGAAGAGAATGCTCCTTCTCATTACTATAATTCTGGCAAAAGGTAGGTAGAACAATCTCTTGACTTCTATGGAAGTCGGAAACCACCTTAGGGAGAAACCCGGGATCTAGTTTAAGGATGATGCAATCATCTTGGATTTTCAGGTATGGATCTTTAATAGATAAGGATTGAATCTCGCTGATACGTCTTGCTGAAGTTATCGCTACTAAGAAGAGGGCTTTAAGGGTTACCGCTCTTAAGTCTGCTTGAGTTAGTGGTTCGTATGGTTCTTTACAGAGTTCATTCAAAACCAGGTTTAGATCCCAGGGAGGTACTGTACTGCGTATCGTAGGCCTAAGCCTTTGGGTGACCTTAAATCTCATTACCCAGGGATGACTAGCTAACTGAAAGTCATAGAAGGAACTTAAATTTGTACTTTTAACGTACTAGGTCTTAGTCCTTTATCAAAGCCTGACTGGAGAAAATCTAGGATTTTAGAAATATCTGGGCCCTGGGAGACCAAAACAGGAGTTGTACTTTGTGAACAAAACTTCTTCCATATTTTCCCGTATATTGCAGAAGTCACAAGCTTCCTACTGCTCTGGATAGTGGCAATGACTGGTTCCGAGAGGCCTTTTGACTTTAGGATCTCTTTTTCAGGATCCACGCTGTTAACTGTAGCAGACCCGGGTTTTGATGAACTAGAGGGCTTTGGAATAAAAAGGTCCGGTCTTGCTGGTAGATGGATTGGCTCTTCCAAGGACACCCATTTCAGTAGAGGAAACCAGCTCCTTTTGGGCCAGTATGGAACTATTAGGATTACCGATGCCTGGCTCTCCTGGATCTTCCTCAAGACTCTCGGTATTAGAGCCAATGGTGGAAAAGCATACGCCAGATTCATATCCCACTTCTGAGCCAGGGCGTCTATTCCTGACGGCCTGTCTCCTGGATTTAGAGAAAGAACCTGTTTTTGTATTTTTCTTTGAAGCAAATAGATCCACTTCAGGGAAACCCCAACGTTGGGTTAACTGGAGAAAGATTTCCTGATTTAAGGACCATTCTATGGGGCATAAAACTTATCTGCTCAGAAAGTTGGCTACCTGGTTTTCGGTGCCTTTTAGGTGAACTGCTGTTATTGATTTTACTGCGAGTTCTGCCCAGGAGAATATTGTGTCTGACAGGTCCTGTAAATGGCGATGCTTTGGACCTCCTTGGTGAAGTAGGAAGGCTACTGTTGTTGAATTGTCTAAGATACGGACGTGTTGGTCCTTTAACTCTTCCTGATATGTCTTTAAAGCTTCCCAGACTGCTATGAGCTCTCTGCAATTTGAAGATTTGCTTTATATTGACTCGGGCCAAGTTCCTTGGGAGTAGTCTTCCCCCATGTGGGCTCCCCAGCCCCTGAGGCTTGCATCCATAGTGATGTTCACGCACGGAGATGTTCTCCAAGGTCTTTCTTGCTCGAGGTTTGTTGTTATGGTCCATCATGACCGTGATCTTTTTGCGTCTCTGGATAGGCGCACTTTGTTGTCCAGAGATGTTTCTCTGCCGTCCCAAAGTGAACGGACTTCCTGCTGCAAGGGTCTTGAGTGATACTGACGCCATTGAACGCTGGAAATGCATGATGTCATTAAACCCAGCACCCGCATGGCCTTCCTTATGGAGGTCTGTTTTTGCAATATTTGAATCTCTTTTTTGAATGATTCTTGCTTGTGTTGCGGGAGGGTACGTATGTTCCCGAGTTGAGTCTAGGATCACTCCAAGAAACGACTTTGTCTCTGGTTTGAAGTTTGATTTTTTTTAGATTTTATTAGCCATCCTAGACTTTTTAGAACTGACACCGTCGTTGTTAAATTCTTCTCCATCTGTTGAGGGGAGTCTGCTATAAGCAGGATGTCATCAAGATAAGGGAAGATCAGGATCTCTTTCTCTCAAAAAGGCCATCACCTCTGCCATGAGTTTGGTGAAGATTCTGGGAGCAGACAAGAGGCCGAATGGCAGGCACCTGAACTGAAAGTGTAGAATGTGATCTCTGTCTTTTATAGCAAATCTGAGATATTGTTGGTGTGAGGCGTAGATGGGAACCTAGTAGTAAGCACTTTTTAGGTCTAATGTGCTCATTACCGAGCCTTTCTGGATTAGAGGTATTACGGATTTGAGGGACTCCATCTTGAACTGTTTGTAAGTTACCCACTGATTTAGTGGTTTCAGATTTATGATCGTACGATATTCTCCACCTGGTTTCTTTATGGAGAACAGGCTTGAATAGTGTCCCTTGAACCTCTGCGAGTGGGGTACCGGAATAATGGCTTTTATTTGGGTAAGTTCCTGAATATCCTTTAGAAGTCTTTGGTGAACTGTCAAGGACTGGGTCTGAGTCAGACAAAATCTTCTGGGGGGGGGTAACTGGCTGAATTCTATTCTGTACCCCTGCTCTATTGTACTTAAGATCCATGAATTCTGAGTGGTCTCTTGCCAGCCCTGTAAGAAGTACTGGAGTCCTCCACCCACTAAGTTGGCATCATTGTCTGTTGGCTCTTGGCTTCTGATCCTGAAAGGTACCCCTACCTCTACCCCTTTTCGGGTAGCTACATCTTCCACCTTTCCCCTTCCCTCTATAATCCAGTCTGGGATGGGAACGAGGCCTACGAAAGGATGGTATATTTTTCGGCTTCTCCTCCGGAAAGCCTTTCTTCTTGTCTGCTGCTTTTTCAAGCAATTCGTCCAATACTGGACTGAATACATGAAGACCGGAGAAGGGTATTGAACATAGTTTGTTCTTTGATTGCGTATTGCCAGACCATGACCTGAGCCACAGAGCTCTTCTTGCTGCGTTGGACAAGGCGTTGTTCCTTGCTGCGAACCGAACCGATTCCGCCGAAGCACCAGCCATAAAATCCGTCGCCATCTTCAATAATGGTAAAGACTTTAGGATTTCCTCTCTAGGAGTTTTATTGTTAATTTGGTCTTCTAATTTTTCTACCCACAGAGCCATTGACCTGGCCACTGAGGTAGCCGCGATATTAGCCTTCATGATAGCTGATGATGCTTCCCAGGCCTTCTTAAGGAGATTTTCTGATCTTTTGTCCATAGGGTCTTTGAGACCAGAGGAATCTTCAAACGGTATGGCGGTCTTTTTTCAGACCTTGGCCACTGGTATATCCACTTTAGGCACAGATTCCCATACTTTAAACTCGTCTGGATCAAAAGGGAGGCGGTATGCAAAATCTTTTGGGACTATTAGCTTCTTCCCGACAACCTCCCATTCTTCCAGGATAATTTCTGTTATATGGTGATTCACTGGGAACACCCTGTTTCTGCGAGCTCTAAGCCCGCCAAACATCTCATCTTGGACCGTCAGGGGTTTTGTGGCTTCTTCCACCTTCATGGTGTTTCTGACAGCCTGCAGGAGAATATCCGTGTTTTCAGAAGAGAACAGATACCTCTTTCTCTCTTCTGGGAGCATGGCTGAGGAACATTCGCTATCCACGGAATCAGATATAGAGTAAGTTGAGAGCTCACCCTCTTCTGAGCTAAGATCTTGCTCCCACCTGGGTTTTTTAGGACGGGGAGATTCATCCGGCATCAGGGTTGATACCGTGGACTGTACTTCCTCTCTGATCATAGCATTAAAACTATCTAGAAAGGAGGTCTGCTCCTCTTTAAGCAGTCCCGACATACAGCCGTCACACAATTTCTTAGAGTGTCCTTCTGGCAGTCTGTTAGAGCATAGTGGACATCTATTTGTCTTGCGTCTAGTAACTGCTGCTGGACGCTTGGGCGCTTCTTTATCCTGCAATATAGAGATATAAGAAGGCCCTATAGCTTGTGTGTGACTAACGCTATGAAAACCCCACTATGTACAACTCTCAAGTTCTGGGGCGAGCTCTGAGGACTGGTTGTCTGGACGATTAGCACCTTCCATGTTTCCTAGGTCAAGTGTGCTGTCAGGTGTTCATGTTTAAATAGTCTGCCTCACCTGGCTTCAAACCATCTGACCCGTCCTCCTTCTCTGAGCTCAGCTGCTGGCGATCCTCCTGATGACCTCCGGCGGGCCTGCGCATGTACCTGGTGGAAGTCACGCTGATTCGTGGACGAGAATCCCCCCAAGGCCCACTACAGCAGCCCCACAAGGCCACGCTCTTCGGCGTCCCCACCGGCAGCAACGAGGCCCGGCCGGAACCCTGCCCTCGGAAGTAGTCACTAGAAGTCAATGCCGGCGTTCCTGATGATGCGGCGCGCCTGGAGTCAGATCACAGCCGGCATGTGGCCAGGTATACAGCTGTCGGCGCAGAGCCCCATGGAGAGGGATGCGCCGTAGATGGGAGTACACAGCTCAACCCGCGCTGAGGGAACTCCCTCGGTGTCAGCGCGTTCTGTGGAGTCTGCTGTAGAAGCAAGCCTCCGCTGCTCAGAGCCCTCTGGAGAGGGATGAAGCCGCCCCGGGAGCCCTGCTTGACCGGTTGTTAGGTGCGGCTTACCGAGCCAAAGATTTTTAAATCCTCTGCGTCTGTCCCCGATAGGGACAGGAAAAACACTGAAGGGTGGAGGTGGGGAGGGGCTATTTAACCTCTTCTGTGTTCCTGTCCCTATCAAGGATACGAAGGACAACCTCCTGGTGGTGCTGTCAAGAGGGACGTCCTGGAAAAAAGTATATGCAAAAATCAGGGATCACCAGAAAAATTACATCAACAAATCTTTATTGTTGAACAACATGCAATTTAAAAACACTTAAAATAGTTCATTAGATAGACCAAAAACAACACAATCCAAAATATAAAGTATAATACTATCTGGCCCATTAACCTGATGATATAAGACGGTCAGAGCATCCAGCAATATCCCTAAAGTGAATAGCATATGAGTATACAACTTGATATGCAAAGAGATATAGCCTATTTGCTACACCTATATGCTGTCCTATAGCCACAGAAACCCTTAATAATAATCTCCTAATACAATATTTACCAGATTGATCATCATGTGGCATTGCACAGATTAAGAAAAAACAGCATAGGGATAAAGAGCAAGATACTCAATCCTAATCCAAATCTCCTAGTCGCCCCCTGACTGTGCAGACAGTCAGGCTGAACGGGTCCATGGACCCACGCGTATCGACACTGAATGTGTCTCATTCAAGATAAGTATGTCACCTAGTTTAACACTATTTTAAGTGTTTTTAAATTGTATGTTGTTCAACAATAAAGATTTGTTCATGTATTCATTTTTCTGGTGATCCCTGATTTTTTGGGGGTCTGGTCTATATGCAGTAGGTGATCCCAAAATAATTTGAGGTGGTGCCCGCTTATTTCTATGTATTAGGTCATGTGAGTAACACACAGGTGCTCTGGGGCACATCCGTACACGGAAAATAACAGAGATAGCAATTGCGCCACGCACAGTTTTCCCTTAATTATAGCGCTATACAAAATAGAGCAGGGGTGGGAGATTAATTTTCCTAAGGGGCTACAGGACAGACCATGACTATTGTGGAGGCCGAACCAATAGCCTGAAATTAATTCTGCTCCATATTAATAAGATAATATTAAAAATTCTATGAATTAATATTGAGCAGAATTAAGCATCCCGACATCCCCTATATACAGTATGACCCACCACGTAAGCCTCAATCAATAACCAAAAGCAAGCAACCTATGGACTCCCTTATACGTGTAAACAATAACAAAAAAACAACAACAAAAAACCACTTAAATATTCTCTCTTTATCTAGTTAGAACATATAAATATATACAATATAGATACCAGAGGGCTGAGGGGAGATATAAACTGCTCAAAAAAATAAAGGGAACACTTAAACAACAGAATATAACTTCAAGTAAATCAAACTTCTGTGAAATCAAGCTGTCTACTTAGGAAGCACCAGCTCGCATTGATGTGCCATCCTGGATGAGCTGCACTACCTGAGCCACTTGTGTGGGTTGTAGGGTCCGTCTCATGCTACCACGAGTGTGAAAGCACAAGCAACATTCAAAAGTGACCAAAACATCAGCCAGAAAGCATTGGTACTGAGATGTGGTCTGTGGTCCCCACCTGCAGAACCACTCCTTTATTGAATGTGTCTTGATAATTGGCAATAATTTCCATCTACTGTCTATTCCATTTGCACAACAGCATGTGAAATTGATTGTCAATCAGTGTTGCTTCCTAAGTGGACAGTTTGATTTCACAGAAGGTTGATTTACTTGGAATTAGATTCGGTTTCAGTGTTCCCTTTATTTTTTTTGAGCACACACATACATACACTCAAAACTAAATATCCCTGAGTTTTGGATCTCCATTTCTGTTCTGTATTGGAGACTCAACAGATCCACAACACACACACACACACACGAGATAAGGCTTCCCAATACAGTTCCTTTACATTTGTGTCAGTCCTTCAATATTTCTCTTCAGAAATCTGATTCCACCAAGTTGTAAGATCCCCTCCTCCCCCGTTTTAATTTGGAAACGCTGACATTTCAAGTTCAATTCACAAACAAGCAACTTCTACACAACTTGGCAAATGTCAGGACCATGAACATCTGTTAATATTTTGCAGTCAAGACAAATTCCTATTCATTTAATTTATTTATTTTTTTCGAGGTCTAATGAATCAGTGGAGAAATGTGCCTCACGGAGCTCGCACATGTGTATATCGAGTAGTCAACTTTATTAGGAGGACATAAAAATAGCACAGCAGTAAAGGCAGGTCTATATAAAGACAAGCGAGATCTAAAGAGGAGGAATTAGTTACAGGGCAATGTTGTAAAAGCCACCAGAGTGTATCACAGTCGTTCTGGACAACTACACACTCGTGTCAGAGATCAGATTCCTCTGTATATTCTAAATAACCAATACACAGGAGAAAAGTATACAAATGACGTAAATTTGTACTTTGGAGACTATGTACAATAAAAAAAAATAAAAAAAAATATATATATATATATATATATATATATATATATATAATCTGTCACGAAAATCCCAAAACAGCCACGACCAATCAGCGACGGGCACAGTCCGGCGGCAAAATGGCCGCCCCTTACTCCCCGCAGTCAGCGCTCACACAGGGTTAATGGCAGCGTTAACGGACCACGTTATGCCGCGGTGTAACGCACTCTGTTAAAGCTGCTATTAACCCTGTGTGACCAACTTTTTACTATTGATGTTGCCTATGCAGCATCAATAGTAAAAAGATCTAATGTTAAAAATAAAAAAAAAATCAATCATTATATACTCACCCTCCGTCGCCCCCCCGGATCCAGCCAAGGCCTTTCCCGCTCCACGCGACGCTCCGGTGACCGGTCCATGAATTGCGGTCTCGCGAGATGATGACGTAGCAGTCTCGCGAGACTGCTACGTCATCATCTCGTGAGACCGCAATGCACTCTTGGGACCAGAGCGTCGCAAGGAGCATTGGTAAACGCCTCGGCTGGATCCGGGGGGGCCGACGGAGGGTGAGTATATAACTTTTTTATTTTTATTTATTTATTTTTTTAACAGGGATATGGTGCCCACATTGCTATATACTACGTGGGCTGTGTTATATACTGCATGGGCTGTGTTATATACTACATCTCTGTGCTATATACTATGTGGGCTGTGCTATATAGACTACATCGCTGTGCTCTATAGTACGTGGCCTGTGATATATACTATGTGGCCTGTGATTTATACTACGTGGCCTGTGATTATACACTACGTGGCTGGGCAATATACTACGTGGCTGGGCAATATACTACGTGGGCTGTGCTATATACTATGTGGCTGTGTTATATACTACGTGGCTGTGCTATATGCTACGTGGGCTGTGTTATATGCTACTTGGCCGTGCTGTATTTCTCTGCTGTATCTGTGCATCATGAATCGTGGTATGTGTTTAAGAGGGGGGCCCACTGAGACTCTCGCCCAGGGCCCTCAAAAACCTGGAGCCGGCCCTAAATTGCATTATTCTGAAAACTTCATAAATAAACCACATACATATTCTAGAATACCCGATGCGTTAGAATCGGACCACCATCTATCTATCTATATATATATATTCAAAGCCTGTAGTACATGTGAGTCCATGAATCTACATGCACAAAGGATTGGCAGAAGTGTCTTTTAGGCCATGTTCAGTATTTGGTCAGTATTTTACATCAATATTTGTAAGCCAAAACCAGGAGAGGGTGATAAATACAGAAGTGGGTGATTGTGTTTCTATTATGCTTTTCCTCTGATTGTTCCTCTCCTGATTTTGGCTTACACATACTGATAAGAAATTCTGATAAGAAATTCTGACCAAATACTCAACATGTTCACGTGGCTTCAGGAGGGGATTACTGTAAGGGGAATGTTAGGAATTTAAAGAGGTAATAAAATAAGTTACAGTAAACAAAAAAAAACAAAAAAGAGAAAACACACGAACGACCAGAGATGGGTGAACCTGAACAGAAGAAATGTTCGGCGTTCATACCGGACAATGATTGTTCGGGCTTGAAAGACGAACATGGACCTTCTGTTGAAGTCCAGTGACGTTCAGGTAAGTCCAGAGAGAAAACGCAAGAGATAAATAAGTGTTTTCTCTTTTCTTAACAGTTTGGGTAACCATATTATTTTTTTAAAGGGGCTCAGGTTCTGCTGAAAATTCGGGTACTGTTCTGGTACCCGAACTTTCTAAAGAGTTCAGGTCAGGTATCAGAACCCGAACTTTCACCTGTTCGTCCATCCCTACACACCACCACATTGAATCTTTAGTCTACAAATTTGGAAAATACAACAACAAATGATAAATAATGACAGTATAAGTTAACAAAAACTAGAACAAAATGTAGATGCAGGGTGTGAAAAATTCAGTACAAAATAATGATATTGAACTACTTAGCAGCAATAACGTGAAGTAAGGGTTTTCTGTATGACGCATCGATCTAGGAGTGCTGCCCCAATCTTCTTTAAGACATTGCTTAAAAGGATGGTCCAAAACTAACATGAATTTATTCCTGAATGTGTCTCCATTTAATGTAATAAGCTAATAAGTTTTCAAATATACTTTAAATGACAAAGTCCCTACTGCTCCCTCTCTATTTCAACTACTTTATTTTTATTTTACTTACTTTGGGTTTGAAGACATCATTTTTTTTTTCTAAAGACGTTTTGTATCCCCAGTGCATGCTAGGATACACAAAAAAGATGTCATCGGGGGTAGCCTCTGTCCCCACCCTGAAATGAAGCATGTGTCACTTATTAAGGAGAGAAGCTGGTATGCAGGAAAAGCAGAGAACACCTGCTCCATAAAGGGACATCATATGTTCGAAGGCGGGACTGGTCTCTGCTTTTCCTGCTTGCCGGGTTTTCTTCTTACAATGCGCACTGACAGTGCGCTCTCTTGTCGTTTCATCACTTCTCATCAGAGTCGGCGAGGGAGCGAACGGTCACTGCATTGAAAAGTAAATTGCATACTGAGAAGGTAGCTTGTAATGAGCATTCGTCAGAACTGACAACCAACGCATGCTCAGTAGAGCAGGAAATAGCCCAGCCCCTGAAATGGACTTCACCGATGACACTTTGCTTCAGGGAGACGACAAAGGCTGGGACAGTGATGGCAGCCCCGGCCCCCTGATGAGGTCTCTGAGTATTAAAGCATGCACTCTAGATTCACAAACTTATCGTCAAACCCGAAGTAGGTAAAAAAAAAAAAAAAAAAAAAGCAGTTAGATAGCAAAGTGAAGGAACGGTAGGGACTTTTTAACTGAAGTATATTGGAAAAGCCATTAGAATTATTACAATAAATAGACATTCAGGATTAAGTAAAACTTCGTTTCAGACTACCCCTTTTATGTTCATTGAGGTTTATGGGTATTTGTTTAAGCACAAATCTCTCAAGATCCCCGCCATGGCATTTTGCTTGTGTTGCGGTCTGGACTGTGACTGGACAATTGCAACCCCCTTGATTCTTTTCTTGTTTTGGCCAGTCTGATGAAGAGTTCCTGGGTAGCATTGTCCCATTGCATAACACAGTTTTAGCTTTAGAATTGATGGCCTCACATTTACTCCAGGAAAACACTTTGGTTTAGAGTGGAGTTTTTGGTTGACTCCAAGGTGGCCGAGGTGTTGTGGCTGTAAAACATGCCCAGATCATCACCATTCCACCAATGTGCTTAACATTTAGTGGTGTTTGATTTTCACAGAAGATGGCGCAGGGGGTTATGGCTAAACATCTGCACTTTGGTCCCATCTGACAAGAGGACATTTTTCCAGAAGTCTTGTTTGTTTAGATAGGAATTTTGCGAACTTTAGCCATCACGCCATGTATTTTTTTTTTTAATACAAAAGTCTTACTCCTGGAAACCCTTCCAAACAAGGCATACATGTTCAGTCTATTTTTACTTGTACCGTCACGTAGTTGAGTATTGCGTGGTCTTAACTCGGGGTGAATTTGCCTAGTTGTCCACTCATGTAAAGATTGCCAACTGCCTGGAATGTTTTCCACTAAATTGTTTGGAAAAGGCCTAATAACTCTTCTCAGATTGAAGGGCAGCAACAATTGCTCCTGTAAGATCGTTGCTGATGCCTGTCCTCTTAGCCAGTTTAGTAACATAAGCCCACAAGCTCCAGACCAGCAAACTTCCTAAACTTCTGCTTTTATAGAGTTGACCACACTTGCTGGTGAACAATCATGGGCAATTGATTAACCGCACCTGGCTACTAGTTACCCACTTTATTCCTTTGGAAGCAGTAAGGGTGTCTTTTTTATAAGGAGGAAATACTAGGGAACCATTGAGACCTGGATAAGCGATGTGGTTAGCATGAAGTCTGTCCGTGAATGCCTATTTGAATCGACTGATGACTAACACCACGTGGCCCACATGTTCCAAGAGCTCCTTAGTCATTAGGTGAGACAAGTTATCAAGCACTAAAGCATTTTGTACAACAAACAAAATAAACTTCAAAATAGTAAGAACACGATTCCTCCAGTGAGTCTACAGCAAACCACAAAAGGGGATAATGAGACTCCACTAAAGCCCATGGTGTCCAGATACAGCCTTGGCTTAATGCATGAGCCACGGAACAGTTGTCAATCATTTACAATAAGATTTATTTCCCAATGTTTGAGTTCACAAATACAAAAAAGGACAATCAACAAATATAGATATAACAAACAGGATTCATGTCAGAAACTTAAAGTAGCAGGCTTCTAAGTCGTCTCGAAGCTGAACCAATACTTACCACATCATAGCCTGTAGGGGCCCGATTCCTTGATGCTACTACCCCAACACCAGTGATGGGATCCATAGACAGGTCGGTCAAAGCATCTGAAAGGTCCCGAACCTCAGGCATTATAGTACGATCCTGCAGAGAGTAGTAACATTTATTAGTAAGCTCTTGATTTACAACCCACTCAAGGTCCATTAATGAAATTCCAACACGGAAAGCACGAGCACATTCCTACCACCCCGAGCACATTCCTACCAACCCGATAGAACGCACTTTTCCTTCTCTGGCACACAAAGTAAACAAATCTCAGAAATATCTTCACATCAACCAAACTTTATAGGAACTCGTAGAATAAGTCATATCCTAACAGCAAACACAAGTTCCACAAGTCCCACAGTAACGAGGAGCCAAACAGAAGGTACAGCTTAAACGTTAATTTTTTATAATGTCCTTAAATAGGCACCGGGGAATTTTATTTGTCAACCCAAAGGTGAAGTCAATTTTTTTTGCTAGTTTTATGGACATTCTGAATAGCTGACTGGTTAAGAAATGAATAGCAACAGTTGTGCATGGCCCGGGGAGAGGAAGACGATTAAGTTTGGTTAACGTACTGGGAGTAATAGAATAAATAGCATGCAACTCTCTTTCATAGGCAAATATCATTCCTGTACAGCCTTCATTTTTTTTGGACTGATTCTAATTCAATGAAGAATAGTCAATTGCTCCAGAAAGTCATTCCATCACATAGCAAATCAAGATCCTTTCAGTGGGATTTAAATTTTATTTTATTTTTAATTTATTTACATTTATAAGATTGTCTCAGCGCAGGAACATTTTATTTTTAAACATCCAAAATGGGAAACTTATTTGTATTCCAAGATCTATTGATCAAGAGATACCTTCACTCATGGCACAACTCCTTTAAATGATGACATATCTTAGCAATATGCTGTTCCTTAAGGCAGGGGTATTTACTGCCCTCGATGAGCTTCTATCCGGCCCCTGGGCAGATCACTGGTTGCCACAGTACTTGTGCCAGCAGCTGTATTTTGATGACTGCTGGCCCATTAATTTCTTCATGCTCTGTGAGCACAAGCACGCAGTGTTCACCACTGAGCGCTGAGGTGCGTGCAACAAAAATTACATCCTGACACCAGTGCGAGTGTCAGGACATACTTTGTGAGTGGAGTTAGCGCGCAACTTGTATGGCCCCCGAAGGCCGCTATAAATATCTAAATGGCCATTGGCGGCAGAAAAAAAAAAAAAAAAAAGATACCCCCACCCCTGCGCCACTGCCAAAAATGGTGTACATTTGTGGCATAAATTATTACGAATTTGTTGGACGGGCCTCGTCATGCCATTCACCACTGCTAGAACAGTCGTGACAATAACAAAAATAGTAGTTACTCACCGATAACGGTGTTTCTCTGAGCCCATGACGGCACCACGGAGTGAGGGGATCCGCCCACCAAGGACAGGAAACCTACAGATAAAAAGGCGGTACCTCTCTCCCGCATCAGTTTGTTTACAGAGCATAAAGGGAACATCAGGTTAATGATCACAAATGTTACTACATTACTAAACCTTTAATAAAGATACCGCGTGCTTATAGATTATATACATAACTAAACATTATAAATGTGTGCACACCCACGCGTGAGGGAGGGAATGTACGGGTGCCATCATGGGCTCAGAGAAACACCGTTATCGGTGAGTAACTACTATTTTCTCTGTCCCCCATGACGGCACCACGGAGAGAATTGCAGAGACTGTCTACATTAGGGAGGGACTACCGCTTCCAGAACCCTTCTACCAAAGGTAAGGTCTGAAGAAGAATTTAAGTCCAACCGATAGTGCCTAAAGAAAGTTGAGGGTGAAGACCAAGTAGCAGCTCTACATATCTGGTCTATTGTCGCTCCGGCTTTCTCTGCCCAGGAAGCCGCCATCGCCCTAGTTGAATGAGCTTTAACTTCCCCTGGAGCTGGCATCCCACTTGAAGTATAGGCAAGGTTGATGGCATCTCTGATCCACCTTGCCAACGTACCCTTGGAGGCCTTCTTGCCTTTCCGAGGGCCCTGAAAACACACAAAGAGAGAACCTTCCTCTCTACACTCCCTAGTAGCCTCCAGGTAATGGATGAGACACCTTCTAACATCCAATGTGTGTAGTGATTTTTCCCCCTCGTTTTTAGGGTTAGGACAAAAGGAGGGAAGAGAGATCTCTTGGGACCTATGGAACCGGGAGGCCACTTTTGGTAAGTATGCTGGATCAGTTTTTAACACCACCCTGTCCTCCAATATTAGCGTGAAGGGTGGCCCGGCTGACAAGGCTTGTATGTCGCTAATTCTTCGGGCTGAAGTGAGGGCTACCAAAAGGGAGGTCTTAAAGGATAGAATCTTTAAGGGAAGTTCTTTTAAGGGCTCAAAGGGTGCTTTGGTGAGGGCCGTAAGAACTAGATTTAAGTCCCACTGTGGGGCTCTACGTGAGGGTAGAGGCCTAGATCTTTCTGCCGCCTTAATGAATCTGGACACCCAACGATTCTTTGCTAGATTGTAATTAAATAGTGCCCCCAGTGCGGCAATATGAACCTTCAGTGTGTTAGTGGCTAGGCCTTTTTCCAGCCCATTTTGCAGAAATTCTAACACTAATTTGAGAGGGATTCCTTCGGAGATTTTTGCCCCTGAGGAAGAGAGGAATTTCTTCCAGATTTTACCATACTGTCTAGTAGTTGTTAATTTCCTACTTTTTAAGAGGGTTGACACTAGACCTTGAGAAAAACCTTTCTCTATCAGTAACCCCCTCTCAAATTCCAGGCTGTCATGTGTAACCTCGCTACCTGCGGGTGTGTTACTGGTCCCTGGAATAGGAGATTGGGCAGGTCTGGGAGTATCCAAGGGTCTGTTATGGACATCCTTCTGGCCCAGGAAAACCAAGTTCTCTTCGGCCAGTAAGGGGCAATCAATATCACCCGGGCGCTGTCCTCCCTTATTTTCCTCAGAACGGCTGGTATCAGTGTGATAGGGGGAAACGCATATGCTAGCTTGTGCTTCCAAGGAATCATGAAAGCATCCAGCGCCACCGGGTTCCCTGCTGGGTTTATGGAACAAAAGGGGGTCACCTTCCGATTTAGATTGTTCGCGAAGAGATCTATTGTCGGAACCCCCCACATCTCCGTTATCCGATTGAATATGGACTGGTTCAGTTCCCATTCCCCCTGTTTTAGGCAGACCCGACTTAGGTAGTCTGCCTTGACATTGTCCACCCCTTTTATGTGAAGTGCCGTCAAAGATGCTAAATTTTCCTCGGCCATCTGTAAGATTGAATGTGTGACTTCCATCAGTGGTTGAGAGTGTGTTCCCCCCTGATGGTTTATGTAGGCCACTACCACTCTGTTGTCTGAAAACAGTCTTACATGATGTGAGTGAAGGGGTTTTTGGAATTCTGTAAGAGCGAATTTTACTGCCAGTAACTCCCTCATGTTGGAGGATGCTTCTTTTACGTCGTCTGACCATGTCCCCTGAACTACTAGATCGTGTAGGTGAGCCCCCCACCCGAAGGGACTTGCATCTGTGGTTACCACCTTTGACACTGGAATCACCCATGGTAGACCGCGGCCCAAGTTGCTGTCTTTTGTCCACCAATCTAGCGAGAGAATTGTGTTTAATGAGAAGGTGAACCGACCTTCTAAATTTCCCTTCAGGAAAATTTCTTCCGCTAATGTCTGCCATTGCAGCTCCCTTGTATGTGCCTGGGCCCATTGGACGGCAGAAATGCAGGCCGTCATGGACCCGAGGAGAGACATTGCCTCTCGAAGTGATAGAGGGAAGATCTCTTGCCCTGGACACTAACCCCACCACCTTTTGGATCTTTTCTTGGGGTAGGCGACATTCCTGGGAGATGGAATCCAACGTGATCCCCAGGTACTCCTGAATCTGACTCGGTATTAGTTTGGACTTCTTCAGATTCAGGAGCCACCCCAAGCTTTCCAAAGAGTCCATAACTAACTGTAGCTGGTTTTTGCAATGTTGGGGAGAGTTGCCCATTATCAGGAAATCGTCCAGGTATGGGACGATTAGGGTGTTTTGTTTCCTCAGGTCTGCCATGACTTCGGCTATCAATTTGGTAAATACCCTTGGGGCTATTGCGAGACCAAATGGTAGGGCTGTAAACTGGTAGTGTTTTACCATCCCTCCTATTTCGATTGCCACCCTGAGGAATTTTTGGAAGTCTTTGTGAATGGGGACGTGGTAGTATGCGTCCTTTAGGTCGAGCACTACCATGAAACAATGTGGAAACAACATTTTGACTGCTGTCTTTATTGTCTCCATTTTGAAAGGTTCCACAATCAGGTGTTTGTTTAAATTTTTTAAATTGATAATCGTCCTGAAAGATCCGTCTGGCTTTTTCCTGAGAAAAATCGGAGAGTAGAACCCTCTCCCTCTTTCTCGGGGGGGGACCTCCAGAAGAACCCCTTTGTCTAGCAATGTTGTGAGTTCCTGTTCCAGAGCTATCCGCTCCTGTGGAGAAGCTCTCTGGGATGTCACCAGGAAGGATGGCTGAGGGAACGTAAGAAATTTGAATTTTAGTCCCGACTGTACCAAATCCAGAATCCAGGCACTGCTGGTTATCTTTTCCCAGGCTGAAAGGAAGAGGGACAATCTTCCTCCCACCTGGGGCAAAAGTTCATTGTGATGGTTTTTTGGGATCGGTGGGGCTTTTGTTGAAGATAAACCCTTTGCTCTTATTCTTTTTGTCTTCCCATCTGTCCTGCGGTCTAGGTGGCTTCCTACGGAAGAATTTTTTACTCCGAAAAGGACGTTTATAAGATGGGTATTGCAGGACGGGAAAGGACTTCTTTTTGTCCCCTGCCTTTTCCAAAATATCATCCAGAGTAGAGCCGAAAAGAAATTCTCCCTCACAAGGAATATTACAAAGTTTAGCCTTTGTTTGGAGGTCTCCGGGCCAACATTTGAGCCAGAGGGCTCTTCTGGCTGCATTGGAGAACACCGCTGACCTGGCCGAAAGCCTGATTGAGTCTGCCGACGCATCGGCCAGAAAAGCGGCTGCCCCTTTCATTACTGGTAGGGTATTCAGTATACTGTCTCTGGATGCTTTATATTTGAGCTGGGATTCCAGCTGGTCAAGCCACACCATAAGGGAGCGGGACGTGCAAGCTGCGGCCACCGCTGGTTTTAGGCCCCCTCCTGCTGCTTCCCAGGAACTTTTTAGGAAAGCATCCGCTTTTTTATCCATGGGATCCTTTAAGACCCCCATGTCTTCAAAAGGTAGGGCAAACTTTTTTGACGCTTTAGCGATTGCCACGTCTAATTTAGGTGCTTTTTCCCAAAAGGAGCATGCAGGGTCTTCAAAAGGGTATTTCCTTTTGGGTGTAAGTAGGGCCTTTCTTAAAGGTTTTTTCCATTCTTTATTTATTAAGGCTTGTATTTTGTCATTAAGGGGAAACACCCTTCTTTTTTTCTGCTCCAGTCCACCGAACATGATGTCTTGGACTGATTTTTTAGTGTGGGAATCAGCGAGGCCCATGGTACTTCTGACTGCTTTAAATTAGGGAGTCTGTTTCTTCTAATGGGAAACAACTACGACCTCTCTGAGAAGAGGATGATGAAGAGGATGATGAAGAAGAATCGGAGGAATTTGAACTAATCTCCCCACTATCTGAGGGACTAGAGTCAGATATAGGGATATTTTGTTTAATCTTTTTACGTTTTTTACCCTCCTGGAGAGACTTAAAGGTATCTTCCACCTGAGTTTTAATTAATGTTTTGAGTTCTGTGGCGAACCCTGGAAGCCCTTCACATAGAGTCTCTTCCATACAGGATTTACATAATCTTTTTTCCCAGGAGGCAGGTAAATCTTCTTTACAAAGGGCGCAGATCCTATGTTTGGACTTCCCTGCGCTCTTCCTTCCCTAAAACAACAAAAGAAAGGTAGGCTCTATTAGCCGGAGCATTCACGGAGATCACTCACCACCTGAGAACCCTCAGTACCGGCTGTGGATGGTCCGTATCGACAGTATGGTGCTCCTTCGATCCGGATGTAGCACTAGAATTTTTGCTGTGCTGAGATCCAGACCGTGCTCCAGTTGCACGCCGCTGGACATGAGAGGTAGCTTGCCCCTGCTGCCGGCGTTTTTTGCTGCTGCTGCTGCTGCTGCTGCTGCGGTGCCTGCGTTTGCTGCGCTGGTGAGCCCTGCAATTCGGGGTCACTCATGGCTGCTGAGGAACGCTGGCTGTACTCCAATAGAGCAACTAGCCAGGGAGACAGGACTCATTTAAATAGTCAGCGCGCCGGTTCCCGCGCGCTCCCCGATGCTAGATTTGCGCATGCGCGAATCCCAGCATGCACCGCGCTGTCCCAGCAAGCTTTGCGCCGCCCAGAATGCCCTGCTTCGACCAGCAGGCATTGCGGCACCCGCGCATGAGCGTTACCAACCCGGAAGTGCGGCACCATGCCGCTTGATGCTTCCTGGAGCGCTGTTCACGCGCGCATTGTCGCGCCGTGCACCACCTTATGGAGGGACCCCTCACCGTGGTTTTCGCGGGTGTGTGCCATGTGGAACCCCCACGCAGTGAGGATTCCTCTAGGAGCCGCAGCGCTGCTGCTGCAGTCCCCCGCTCACCCTAGAGACCTACTGATCCCAGCGGTGGCGCATCGGGTGGCCCAGCCTAGCCGAGGCAGGGAACCCCCGCTGCCTGAACCGGTCTGACTGGCCCCGGAATCCAACGACGATCTGAGGTAAGATCTGCTGCAGGTCCCGTCAAGGACAGGAAACCAAACTGATGCGGGAGAGAGGTATCGCCTTTTTATCTGTAGGTTTCCTGTCCTTGGTGGGCGGATCCCCTCTCTCCGTGGTGCCGTCATGGGGGACAGAGAAACAACACTTTTTGAGCAATATCAAGTTTTGAACATTTTCAGAACATTAAAAAAAATTTGAAAAACCCTTGATGAACTGGGCTATAATCAGTGTTATCCTTCTTCCGTTCAGATGATTAGCTTATACTGCAGGAGAGAGGTGGTGTACTGTGGCGACTACTTAACTAAAACGCTGCCAGATAATACATGGCAGTATTAACTCCTCTACAGCAAAAGTTTTTTTTATTTTCATCCACTTTCCCTTCATTGGTTCTTTTGGGTCATAAACATGTATGACAGCTATGAAAAACATGATGAAGTTGTATCTGCATCAGTGGATAATTCCTTTAATTTTTGTGGCCAAGTGATACAATGATTGATGGAAAGGCTGCTCTTGATACAGAATAATAAGATTTCTAGGGGAGAAGTTTTTCTCCCCAACATTGTTTGCCGATTTAGATGCCGAGTAGCCATGCCAGAAAATGTAGGTCACTATGTGATCAGCATCTCCAAAAGACTTTTTTTTTTTTGTGTGTGTGTGTGGGGGGGGGGGGGGGGGGGGGGAAACAAAAAAAAACATCACACACAAAACAAAACCATGAACTAGCCAAAAGAAGGAATCCTGAGTCTAGTCACAACCTTACAAGGAATGCTTAAGCTGAACGACAGGGACAAAAATAAAAAATTAGCCACACATGCCATTTTTTTTTTTCCTGGACTGGTCATCCATAAAAGTCCAAGGCTGTACAACCTTGCCTGATCGGGGCAAACATATCATCGGTGCAAAGTATGCACCCACCCAGGGGCCTGAGGTGGTAAGGGGGTCACATACACCTCCAAAGCAGATGGAATTGGACTGCAACTGGCTCATATATATTGTTCTTGAACAGAGACGCCCTTCTGTCTGTGTCCGCCAGTGGTCCTAGGAATATGCCGTCAGACTAAAGAAATTCCAAGGTCAATAAAAACGTAAAAATATCATTGGGAGACATTTGTGGCAAGTGGCAGTGAAACCATTACCTATAATGAGAAAGGAGCTCCTCTTCTTCCTCGCTCCCAATCTAATGGGATGTTGCATGCATGTCCGTCTCCATAGAAGTTTCGAGGAGTAGGCAATCTTTGTGACTCAAACTATGGTGGAGATAGCCATACCTCCATTCCCCAACTACTACTCCTGGAGACCCCCGTTCTGTAAATGTATAGGGGGTCCCATATTAGCATACAATTAGCCACTCCTTGTGTCTCACATGCAAAGAAAACCTGTGAGCGCCACACGTCACCCCAGGTTGCAGGATGGCAAATTTGTGGGGAGATAAGGAGCAGGCAAGCTCGGTCACCTGCAGATTTTGTTTCTCTGTTCTTGGAAGGAAAATCCACAGACAAAAAAGGAGTCTAGCAGTGGTTAGGGTCCATTTACAATGCAAGATTATGCATCTCATGAGAATCTTCCAACCTAAACAGGCTATAGACCATCCGATGAATGAGCAAAATGCTTTTTGATCATCAGGTGAAATGATCACAAAATAGCATTGAATGATGTTTAATAGATTTTCAGTATGCATGAGCTACCATTGTTCTCGGCAGCACAGGTTCTGTTTACACAGGAAGTGTGCTGCCGAGAACAGTGGCAGCCCATGCATACTGAAAATCTATTACAGGCACCTGAAAGACGGTTGGGCTGTGAATTCCAACTACTAATTGACCGCCGGTCAGCAGTGATCCAACGCCGCCGGTCAGTTTGCGTAAACGAACCCTTACTCAACTCTTTACCGAGACTGCATGCACAATTGGTCAACCCAAAGGTACAGTTGTATGGAGGGATAGCGAGATAGCAGCCTGCCAAACATGTGTACGGCCAGTGGGAAGATAAGGAACCCCAGCAGAGTGAATCAAACCATGATCAGTCAAGCCAGAAGCATTAGGGCTTTATTTTTGTAAAACCCACAAACAATGATTGAGTATAAGGACATTTGGGAGATCCGTTCTCCTTTAACTCTTTTTATAATAAAGATTAGATCACGGCTCAGATGAGAGAAGTCATACCCTAAGGAAATCTCTCCCAAATGTGACATAAACCCTAGTCATTGACTGGTTTCATTCAAGTGTACTTACGACCTCACCCAACAGCGAAACCGGGATCTTTGATGGTTGTTTAATGCCTTTTTATTACACTCTTATGAAAGCTACCATATTTACTTATGGTATGTCTATTGTAACTCGTCGGGGTTACGAAGAGTTACACTATGTACAGATGAAACTAGAACTTTACATACACTATATTATATAAAGACACATCTGTATGTTTTTCTCAATATCGGACATGAAATCAGAATATACCTCTTCCGTTTTAGGTCAATTAGGAATACCGTAATTATTAATATTTGCCAAATGCCAAAATAATGAGAGAGAGAGAATATTTTAATGCATTTTCATTACTTACTACAAAGTAAAAAGTTTACATACACTAAGATTACTATGCCTTCAACCAATTCTTGACTGCCCATATGACGATGTCATGTGTTTGGAAGCTTCTGAAGCTTTTTTTTTTGGCAACATCTGAGTTAATTACAGACACAGCTGTGGATGTCATGATTAAGGGAGCTTAATCTCCAGAAACGAGTTGAGATTCTTACCCATATGGTTTGTGCTGAAGTTTGTATCCTCCATGTTTAAGTTTGTGAATAAAGAAAGACTTTTTTTCACGGATTCGGTGAAGCTGGACATTTTTCTTCTCTTACAATTTCAAGATACCTGAAGGTGCCTCGTTCATCTGTACAAACAATTATATGAACGTACAATCAAGACATACCGCTCAGGAAGGAGACAGGTTCTGTGTCCCAGAGATGAACGTGCTTTGGTCTGACATGTGCATATTTACCCAAAGACAAAAGCAAAAGACCTTGTGAAGATGATGGCAGAAGCTGGTAAGATGGTGTCAATATCCACAGTGAAATGAGTACTGTATCAACATGGGCTGAAAGGCCACTCTGTCAGGAAGAAGCCATTACTCCAAAAGAAACATAAAAAAAAGCCAGATTAATGTTGGCAAAAGCACACAGGAACAAAGACCTTAATTTTTGGAGACCTGTCCTGTAGTCTGACGAATCTAAAATGGAACTTTTTGGGGCCTAATGACCATCATTAAGTTTGAAGGAAAATGGGTTGGAAACCTAAGAACACCATCCCAACTGTGAAACATGAAGGTGGCAGCATCATGTTGTGGATTGTCTGGCTGCAGGAGGGATTGGTGCACTTCACAAAATAGATGGCATCATGAGAAAAAAAAAAAAAAAAAAGAGATTACTTGGCAATACTGAAACAACAGCTCAAGACATCAGCCAGGAAGTTAAAGCTTGGGCAGAAATGGATCTTCCAAATGGACAATGACCTAAAGCATACTGCCAAAATGGTAACAATGTGGTTTAAGGATAACAAAGTCAATGTTTTGGAATGGCCATCACAAAGTCCTGATCTCAATCTTATTGAAAATTTACGGGCAAAGATGAAAAGGCCGGTGCGAGCAAGGCGACCAACAAACATGGATCAATTACACCTGTTTTGTCAGGATGAATGGGCCCAACTATTGTGAGAAGCTTGTGGAAAGATATCCCAAATGTTTGACCCAAGGCATTCAGTTTAAGGGCAATGGTACCAAATACTAATGAAATGTATGCAAACGTTTGAATTTGCAGTAATAAAAATATCTTAAAACATTTTCTCTCTCTCATTATTCTGGTATCTGGCAAATATTAATAATTATGGTAATCCGAATTGACCTAAAACAGGAAAGGTTTATTCTGATTTCATGTCAGATGTTGAGAAAAACATGCAGATGTGTCTTTTTATATAGTGTATGTAAACTTCTGGTTTCAACTGTAGCACCAACATATTTAGCGACATTGTACAGAGTTTTAATGGGTGCCTATGGTGAATGGATGCCTCTGTATCCATCCTGACCGTGGTCACTGGGCACTTACCTCCTTAGTGTATGCGCCCTACCAAACAATGCCTAATTTATGGATTTCAGACACATACTAGGAACAATTTCACAGGTAGCTAACCAACAAGGGGTTTGGGGAGTGTTGGAGGAAACCCACTTTAATTTTTGGATTTTAGGACCTCCATGGTGGCAAGTCAGTGGAGCTAACCACCGAGCCATTAAAATTCATTTTCCTGATGCCACTGCCACGATGTAGCAGGTGCAGTACGGCGGCTGAGTGGCTAGCAGATTTTTTGCCGCATTGGTGTCCCAAACTCAAAACTAATGAAGGGAAGCATCTGCATGGAATTTTTAGGTTCTTCTGAGTTTAGTCAGGCTACACTTTTTTTTTTTTTTTACACCTCCAATCTCAAAAAAATAAAAATAAAACACATACTGGAAAAAATAGATGATAAGCCTTAATGCAGTCATACAGCGCTGCAAAATAAATTGGAGCAACATATACAGTGGGGCAAAAAAGTATTTAGTCAGTCAGCAATAGTGCAAGTTCCACCACTTAAAAAGATGAGAGGCGTCTGTAATTTACATCATAGGTAGACCTCAACTATGGGAGACAAACTGAGAAAAAAAAATCCAGAAAATCACATTGTCTGGTTTTTTATCATTTTATTTGCATATTATGGTGGAAAATAAGTATTTGGTCAGAAACAAAATTTCATCTCAATACTTTGTAATATATCCTTTGTTGGCAATGACAGAGGTCAAACGTTTTCTGTAAGTCTTCACAAGGTTGCCACACACTGTTGTTGGTATGTTGGCCCATTCCTCCATGCAGATCTCCTCTAGAGCAGTGATGTTTTTGGCTTTTCGCTTGGCAACACGGACTTTCAACTCCCTCCAAAGGTTTTCTATAGGGTTGAGATCTGGAGACTGGCTAGGCCACTCCAGGACCTTGAAATGCTTCTTACGAAGCCACTCCTTCGTTGCCCTGGCAGTGTGCTTTGGATCATTGTCATGTTGAAAGACCCAGCCACGTTTCATCTTCAATGCCCTTGCTGATGGAAGGAGATTTGCACTCAAAATCTCACGATACATGGCCCCATTCATTCTTTCATGTACCTGGATCAGTCGTCCTGGCCCCTTTGCAGAGAAACAGCCCCAAAGCATGATGTTTCCACCACCATGCTTCACAGTAGGTATGGTGTTTGATGGATGCAACTCTGTATTCATTTTCCTCCAAACACGACAAGTTGTGTTTCTACCAAACAGTTCCAGTTTGGTTTCATCAGACCATAGGACATTCTCCCAAAACTCCTCTGGATCATCCAAATGCGCTCTAGCTAACTTCAGATGGGCCCGGACATGTACTGGCTTAAGCAGTGGGACACGTCTGGCACTGCAGGATCTGAGTCCATGGTGGCGTAGTGTGTTACTTATGGTAGGCCTTGTTACATTGGTCCCAGCTCTCTGCAGTTCATTCACTAGGTCCCCCCGCGTGGTTCTGGGATTTTGGCTCACCGTTCTTGTGATCATTCTGACCCCACGGGGTGGGATTTTGCGTGGAGCCCCAGATCGAGGGAGATTATCAGTGGTCTTGAATGTCTTCCATTTTCTAATTATTGCTCCCACTGTTGATTTCTTCACTCCAAGCTGGTTGGCTATTGCAGATTCAGTCTTCCCAGCCTGGTGCAGGGCTACAATTTTGTTTCTGGTGTCCTTTGACAGCTCTTTGGTCTTCACCATAGTGGAGTTTGGAGTCAGACTGTTTGCGGGTGTGCACAGGTGTCTTTTTATACTGATAACAAATTTAAACAGGTGCCATTACTACAGGTAATGAGTGGAGGAAATAGGAGACTCTTAAAGAAGAAGTTACAGGTCTGTGAGAGCCAGAAATCTTGATTGTTTGTTTCTGACCAAATACTTATTTTCCACCATAATATGCAAATAAAATGATTAAAAAAACAGACAATGTGATTTTCTGGATTTTTTTTTCTCAGTTTGTCTCCCATAGTTGAGGTCTACCTATGATGTAAATTACAGACGCCTCTCATCTTTTTAAGTGGTGGAACTTGCACTATTGCTGAATGACTAAATACTTTTTTGCCCCACTGTATAGGAAGCCTTTTTTTTTTTATAAAAAAAATAAAATAAAATACAAGAAGATAGTGTTGGTAAACCATGAAAATTAAATGGGTATTCCCATCTCAGATATTTATGGCAAGTTTCGACAGTAGGCGCCGTCTTGAGCATCTGCTGTCTCTTCATTCACTTCTACGGAAAATCCAAAAATAGCAGAGCACCATTTTACTTATGGATCAAAATAGTAAGACACCAAGTAGGACCAACTTTACACACAGAGGAAGGAAATGAGTCAGAGACTGTTTCTAAAGTTTTGGTAACACTTGAGGTCACTCATTTTGGGGTCGGTGTCTACAGAAGCCATTTGATGTCGCCCACCATCGTTAGCTTCAACTTACTGAAAGCATACAGAATTTGCTGCTGTGAGTTCTCAGTGGAGATTACGAGGGGGGAGAAGAAAAAAAAATTGCAAAATAATTCTTTGTTTGGATGTAATTCTGGTTGACTGGCCGTGTTAATGAGCCCCAGTCAGAACTGATTCATATACATCAAAATAATGTGGGATCTCAGAATTAAACAACCTAAAACCTGTGAGAACTTTATCCAGGGAGTAAATTATGGTCGTTACTAGACTACTTAAACACAAGACTTTATAATCAGCTTAATGGGAACTTGGGTAACAATCGGCCTCAGGAAAAGAAATTTGTGAATGGAAATCAAAGCCTTTATTAGTAGAGATGAAGTCATCAACATCAATGGTTCTACTAAGCAACCACATGTTTGACATTCCACAGGGAGGAAATCTCTAAATTAAGAAGTTCTGATTCCTTAATGTCCTCGCCTCGCCCTGTTTTATTGGCACCAGAAAATGCCTCTTAGGATAGACTGCCCGGCTTAAAGTCATCTACCTGATATGTTGCCTAATGATCATGGTTCCTCTTAGTATGTGTGGATAGCTGTCTGTTTCTGTTGTATAATGTGACCTTATTTCCAGACTACACTTTCAACCTTGTCCTTTGGGAGACCATGTCTGGTTACTCGTAAGACCACTCCCTGGTTTTGGCCCTGTCTATATTCCTTTTTTTATACTACACTTGGTGGCTGTGGTGCTACTCATGGTCTTGTCCTCCTGCTTGCTCGAAATCCACACTTCATTCTTGGCTTAACCCATTAAACCTGCCACATCCCAATTGGAATTCTGGTGACGACCCAAGGCTCCTTTCATGACCACGGACAACAACACTACTAGTTGATGATAATGAGGCAGCAACTTGGGATTCGTCTTGTCAACGCCAACTTGCGGAGATTAAGATTGAGGATCGGAAAGTGCTTTAGACTACAATCCAGTATACCAAGAGTCAAACAGATGAGAGAGTCAACATCCTGATACGGGTCCCTGTGTACATTGGGTTAACGTTTTCCACACTTGTTGATGTTGACCAGTTCGGCAGACAGTCTAAAGGAAGGGCATGTCGGCCGTATAACTTGGACAAGATGATGACCAAACAATGCTTCGGCCAACAGCCATCTAATGTCTATGGTGGCCCTTATAGTTATGTGATGGAAATTAATAGAAACAGGTGATGGACACTCACCATTAATCTTCTGATATAAATATATTTATAAGTCAAAACAATTATTGATCATTATTCCTAGGGACGCTCGTTACACGATAATTGTATAGTACATATAGGATGATGATCAGCTAAAAACCTAGCAAAATGCTTATTTGTTGGATCAAGGGATCTTTTGAGCAACCGAAAGATCATCGTTCTCAGCAGCACATCGTCCTATTGCAAAACCTGTGCTGCCAACAACAACCGCGGCCTATTACAGATCGTTCGGAGCACATCTGAAGTGGGGTCTGACTGTGTTAACAAGCTGGGTCTTTTAGACTATTAGTCTTGACAATCGCGTATAAGTGTGATGTCACATGAACCCTGCAGCCAATCAGCGGCAGCTTCACTCTCTCCGCCTTAGGACAAATCTCTTACATCCGTGAATTGAGCGTTTCTGCTGCTCTCTTCTTCTGGATGTATGCGACACGGCCTATGGTGGAGAGAGTGAAGCGGCTGCTGATTGGCCGCAGGGTTCATGTGACATCACACTGATATGAGATCGCTGGGAGTGACAGTGCAGACACTGCTGGAATGGCGCAGGATGTGAGCACGAGTGTTATTTTAAAAGAGGTAAAAAAAAACATAGGGATTGAGAAGGGGATAACTGCTTTTACATTAAAGGGGTTGTCTGGTCCAAATTGATATGTGTTACAGACGCCGCTCTCCTGCGGCGCGGTTCTCACCGCTCCAGCGTTGCGTCTCTGCATCCCCGCTCCACTGCTACTCCTCAGCGGCGCGCTTCTCACCTCTCCAGCGTTGCGCTCCTGCGTTCTCATTCCACCGCTGCTACGTCCCGATTTGCTCGCTCCTCTGTCTCCCCAGCACTTCCGGTGTCCAGGTCCTCAGCTGGTTTCCTGTCTCTGCGCAGGCACTCTAGCTTCCCTCCTGGACGAAGATCCAGCCTCCCAGCTACCGCCCCCTGAGGTCATGGGACCTTCCCTCATCCTATCCTGTTCTTGCTCCTGCTATTAAAGGCAGGTTCACCTCTTCCTCAGTGCCTGATTGTCATTAGCCTTTGCTTGTGCGTCTGGTCCCTTCCGTTACTAAGCTGTGTACCTTCTCCGTTTGGTTCCTTGCCTTGTCTCTTGGTTCGCTCCCTGCTCCCTTCCAGTACCTGCTCCTTTCCTTCCCCTAGTCTTACTGTTCTTTTTGTTTCCTCAGCCTTCCACAATCCCCAGCCTCATCGCCTCTCCAGCCTGGTCAGCCTTCCTTCCTGGAGCCGTCCCTCTTGGTACTCCACCGTGGGTAAGTGACCTCTGGGCTTGCTCCTAAACGATCCCTGTATAGGGGTTGGTTCCTCTCTAGGTCCGCTCGCCCAGGGGTAGTTCCCCCACGGTCCAGAGGGTCCACTCTTGTTTTGTTCCTGCTCGTAATAGTACAATCAGGCCATGGACCCCGCAGGTACCTCTTTTTCGGCTCAGAAGGAACTGGCCCATTTACGTGACAACCAGCAGCGTATCATGGCTTTCATGAAAACTATGGAGTCACGCTTAACCTCTCTACAAACTGCTGATCCCGTAAATGCCGCTCAGCTTACTAGCCTCCAACAGGAGCTCTCGCAGCAGCGAGATACTCAGTCCCGCATGCTGAGCTATATGGCGTCGATTGATGACCGCCTGTTTCATTTACAGTCCGCTCCCTCTGCCTCTGTTCAAACATCCCCTCTTGACTCCGGCCCTTCTGCCACTCCTCATCCCCCTCCTCGTCTGGGTAAACCTCCTAGGTACGGTGGCGAGCCTAAACTCTGCAGAGGGTTTTTGAACCAATGCCGTCTCCATTTTGAGCTTCTTCCCCAGCAGTACCCCTCTGATCGAGCCAAAGTGGCGTTTATTGTATCTCATCTGGAAGGAGAGGCCCTAGCTTGGATTAATCCATTATGGGAACGTGATGATCCCGTAGTCTCCCATTTAGAGAATTTTCTCGAGACCTTTCGTAAGGTCTTTGATGAACCTGGACGTTTGGCCTCTACTACGGAGTCCCTCTTTAATCTACGTCAGGGATCCTTATCCGTCGGACAATATGCCATCCGTTTTCGGACTTTGGCATCAGAGCTTGGGTGGAACAATGAGGCTCTAGTGGGTGCCTTCTGGCGGGGTTTGTCCAGCCGAATTAAAGATGAGCTTGCCGGACGTGACACTCCGACTACTCTCGAGGATCTTATCTCCCTCGCCACTCGGATTGATCTCCGCTTCCAAGAGCGGTCTCGTGAGTCCGCAAGAGAGAGGAGACCTAATTCTTCTGCTTCCACCTTTCGCCAGCCTAGTAGTCCTCGTGTTTCTGTCTCTACTACTTCTTCCTCTCCTGCCCCTGAACCTATGCAGGTAGATCGATTAAGGATGGCAGAGCAGCGCCGTAAGGAGAGACGTACCCAGGGTCTCTGTTTTTATTGTGGTAGTGCCGCTCATTTGCTTCACAGTTGTCCTGATAGGCCGGAAAACTCCTCCGCCTAGGGCAGGTAAGAGAGGCCTCCCTAGGTGATCCTGTCTCCTCTCAACCTTTGACTCTTTCAGTTTTACTTGTTTCCAACCAGGTTCGTTTCTCCGAGGTCGCGTATGTGGATTCGGGCGCGGCAGGCAATTTTATCAGCCTTGAGGCGGTTCGGAGGCTTCGCATCCCAGTAATCTCGTTGGACTCCCCACGCCTGGTTGCATCAGTGGACGGAAGACCTCTGCAGGATGCTATTTCTTTAGTCACAGAAGAAGTTGAGCTACAGATCGGCGCTCTTCATCATGAAAAAATTGCCTTTTATGTTCTACCGAGTCTTTCCCACGCCTTTTTGCTTGGTCTTCCATGGCTCAGACTTCATGAGCCCACTCTTAATTGGCGATCCGGAGATGTTCTGCGATGGGGTCCTACTTGCCATGATCGGTGTCTACGTTCTGTGCGTCCTGTGTTCCTTACTCAATCCACTTGTGTTCCGGTCGGCCTACCTTCACCCTATTGGTCGTATGCTGATGTCTTCGACAAGAGGGAAGCTGAAAGTCTTCCGCCACATCGCTCCTACGACTGTCCGATTGATCTCCTTCCCGGCTGTTCTCCTCCAAGAGGAAGAATCTACCCCCTCTCTGCTGCAGAAACTAAGTCCATGTCCGAGTATATTCAAGAAAATCTTGCAAAAGGATTCATCCGAAAATCTTCCTCCCCTGCAGGAGCAGGTTTTTTCTTTGTAAAGAAAAAAGATGGTACTCTACGACCTTGTATAGACTATCGTGGGCTAAACAACATCACAGTCAAGAATAGGTATCCTCTGCCTCTGATACCCGAGCTCTTTGACCGTCTTCGAGGAGCCCGCATCTTTACAAAACTTGACTTGCGTGGAGCTTACAATTTAGTCCGAATTCGCTCCGGTGACGAGTGGAAAACCGCCTTTAACACTCGGGATGGACACTACGAGTACCTGGTCATGCCTTTCGGCCTGTGTAATGCTCCCGCGGTTTTTCAAGAATTCGTTAATGATATCTTCTGAGACCTTCTCTACATATGTGTAGTGGTTTATTTGGATGACATTCTCGTATTTTCTCCAGACCTTCCATCTCATCGAAGGAGTGTGCGCCAAGTTCTGCAACGTCTGCGGGATAACCATCTGTATGCCAAGTACGAGAAATGCGTCTTCGAGCAAACTTCCTTGCCTTTTCTTGGATACATCGTTTCGGATTCTGGTCTCAAGATGGATCCCGAGAAGGTGAATGCCATTCTCAACTGGCCACAGCCCTGCGGAGTAAAAGCCATTCAACGCTTTATTGGTTTTGCCAACTACTACAGGCAATTCATTCCGCATTTCTCTTCAATCATCAGTCCTCTTTCTGCTCTTACTCGAAAAAATTCCGGCTCCAAGAAGTGGTCTCCAGAAGCTGAAAAATCTTTTCTTTTGCTTAAAGAATCGTTTTCCTCCGCTCCAGTTTTGCATCACCCAGAGGTAAACAAGCCCTTCGTCCTGGAAGTAGACGCCTCTTCCTCAGGTGCTGGAGCTGTGCTCTCTCAAAAGACTTCCGAAGGTCAGATGGTTCCCTGTGGTTTCTTCTCTAAGGCCTTTTCGACTTCAGAACGGAACTATACCATAGGAGATCGAGAGTTGTTAGCCATCAAGTTGGCCTTGGAGGAATGGAGATATCTTCTTGAAGGATCTGTACATCCGTTCATAATCTATTCTGATCATAAGAATCTTGCATATCTGCAGACTGCGCAAAGATTAAACCCCCGACAAGCCAGGTGGTCCCTGTTTTTCGCCCGTTTCGAGTTCGAGCTGCGCTTCCGGCCTGGCTTTAAGAACATTAGAGCAGATGCTCTGTCTAGGTCTTTTCAGCCACCTGATACTGAGGAAGAACCTACATACATCATAGACCCTTCTAAGGTCTTAACTGTTGCCCCTGTACAGTTGATTCACCCTCCACCAGGAAAAACCTTAGTCTCGGAGGCAAACACAAGAAGAGTGTTAACTTGGGGTCATTCTTCTAAACTGGCGGGGCATGCTGGTTCCAAAAAGACGTTCCTCCTCATCTCTCGGTACTACTGGTGGCCTACCCTGCGTCAAGACGTCAAAGAATTTGTCGCTTCTTGTCCCTCGTGTGCCAGGAACAAGGTGCCTAGGCAACTACCGTATGGAAATCTGCTTCCTCTTCCTGTGCCATCAGCACCTTGGCTCCATATCGCCATGGATTTCATTACCGACTTACCTACCTCTTCCGGATGTACAGTCATTCTTGTTGTGGTGGACAGGTTCTCGAAGATGGCTCACTTTATTCCGCTGCCCGGTTTACCTTCTGCTCCTGAGTTAGCGGACATTTTTATCCTGAACATCTTTAAACTACATGGTTTACCACTACACATTGTGTCTGACAGAGGTGTACAATTTACTTCCCGTTTCTGGAGAGCTATGTGCAAACTTCTTGGGGTGACTCTGGACTTTTCTTCCGCGTATCACCCTCAGACTAACGGTCAAGTAGAACGAACCAATCAGACTCTAGCTGCCTATCTACGGCATTTCACTAACGCTCATCATAATGACTGCGTAAACCTTCTTCCTTGGGCTGAGTTTGCCTACAATAACCATTCCAGCGAAGCCTCTGCGAGAACCCCCTTCTTCATCGTATTCGGACAACATCCTGGAGTGCCTCTACCAGTCTCCTCTACCTCCGGTGTTCCGGCAGCCGATTCTCTGGTCTGCGAGTTTTCCACTATCTGGAATGAAGTCAAGGAGTCGCTCGACAAAGCATCTTCAAGAATGAAAAGGCAAGAGGACAAAAGACGTCTAGATCCACCTTCTTTTCTACCAGGTGACAAGGTCTGGCTTTCCTCAAGGTACATCAGACTCAAGATCCCGTCCTACAAACTTGGGCCACGATTCATAGGTCCTTTCGAGATTCTGCGTCGAGTCAACGAAGTCGCTTACAAGCTGAAATTGCCTGCCTCGCTCCGTATACCCAATACTTTTCATGTTTCTCTTCTCAAACCCACTGTCTTTAACCGCTTTCATCCCTCTTCTCGCACGTCCCCTCTACCAGTTAGCTCTGACAACGTCTTTGAGGTGAAGGATATTTTGGCTGTCAAAAAGGTTCGGGGCAAAGAATTTTTTCTAGTAGACTGGAAAGGGTTTGGTCCAGAGGAGAGGTCTTGGGAACCCTTGGAGAACATTGATGCTCCTCGTATTCTTAATAAATTCCTTGCTACTCTTCGTAAGGGGGGGTGTAAGAAGGGGGGTACTGTTACAGACGCCGCTCTCCTGCGGCGCGGTTCTCACCGCTCCAGCGTTGCGTCTCTGCATCCCCACTCCACTGCTACTCCTCAGCGGCGCGCTTCTCACCTCTCCAGCGTTGCGCTCCTGCGTTCTCATTCCACCGCTGCTACGTCCCGATTTGCTCGCTCCTCTGTCTCCCCAGCACTTCCGGTGTCCAGGTCCTCAGCTGGTTTCCTGTCTCTGCGCAGGCACTCTAGCTTCCCTCCTGGACGAAGATCCAGCCTCCCAGCTACCGCCCCCTGAGGTCATGGGACCTTCCCTCATCCTATCCTGTTCTTGCTCCTGCTATTAAAGGCAGGTTCACCTCTTCCTCAGTGCCTGATTGTCATTAGCCTTTGCTTGTGCGTCTGGTCCCTTCCGTTACTAAGCTGTGTACCTTCTCCGTTTGGTTCCTTGCCTTGTCTCTTGGTTCGCTCCCTGCTCCCTTCCAGTACCTGCTCCTTTCCTTCCCCTAGTCTTACTGTTCTTTTTGTTTCCTCAGCCTTCCACAATCCCCAGCCTCATCGCCTCTCCAGCCTGGTCAGCCTTCCTTCCTGGAGCCGTCCCTCTTGGTACTCCACCGTGGGTAAGTGACCTCTGGGCTTGCTCCTAAACGATCCCTGTATAGGGGTTGGTTCCTCTCTAGGTCCGCTCGCCCAGGGGTAGTTCCCCCACGGTCCAGAGGGTCCACTCTTGTTTTGTTCCTGCTCGTAATAATATGTCTGCTGTCAGTCTGTGTGACTGCGGACTTATGGCTCCCACTGGGCAGTGCGGAGCTTCCCCAGTTTCTGAGCTGGTGTCCACTAGACGGGGCATGGCCGACTATAAGACGAAGCCTTGCTCCATGCATGAAACCGGCGAAACCTCGCACCGCACAGTGCATGCGCCAGGGGAACTGCAGACTTATCGATTTGGACAGGACATCCCCTTTAAATTTAGATTTTAACAATAGGTCATTTTCGTATTATTTATTACCTTTAATGACCAGAAGAAACACTATTTGGGGAAAAGTTATAAAGTGGTTCCTTCACTTTTAGGATCATGAGCAGCTTATTTTTCTTATTATTCTGTATACCAAGCCAAGCCTGACAACATTGGCACGTAGACAAGCATATATTTTTTTTTTTTTTCGGGTTTTTTTGTGTGAAATGAATTATTTTTGAAAGGTGTTATTCAATTCACCATATATTGTAATGGAAAAAAAAAAAAAACACAGGGAAAAAAGTCCAAGTGTGATGAAATAAATAAAAACACAATTCTGCCATTGTTTATATGACACCCATTGTGCAATAAAAATTACGTTGTGGGAGAGGGGGGGGATTGCGAATCAAACTTACATTTTTATAAACTTTTTTCCTTTAATTTTTAGTTCCTCTTCGCAGATTCAACTTGCAATAGTTTGATCGCTTGTTCTACATGCAGCGATATTATTGCCTTGAGTAGTAACCCACCTTGAACTGTCCTCCCATCTCTCTTCTTGCTCCCTCTGACAGCTTACAATCTGGCTTCCGGTCACACCATTCCACTGAAACTTCCCTAACTAAGACCACCAACGATCTCTTAACCGCCAAGAGCAAGCGACACTACTCTGTCCTCCTCCTCCTCGACCTGTCGGCTGCCTTTGACACAGTGGACCATTCCCTATTATTACAGACGCTCTCATCCCTTGGCATCACAGACTTGGCCCTATCCTGGATCTCATCATACCTAACAGACCGGACATTCAGCGTCTCCCACTCACACACCACCTCCTCACCTCGCCCCCTATCTGTCGGAGTCCCAAAAGGTTCAGTCCTTGGGCCCCTGCTCTTCTCCATTTACACCTTTGGCCTGGGACAGCTCATAGAATCTCATGGCTTTCAGTATCATCTCTATGCTGATGACACACAGATCTACATCTCTGGACCAGATATCACCTCCCTACTAACCAGAATCCCTCAATGTCTGTCCACTATTTCATCCTTCTTCTCCGCTAGATTTCTGAAACTTAACATGGACAAAACAGAATTCATCATCTTTCCCCCATCTCACGCGACCCCCCAACGAACCTATCCATTACAGTACACGGCTGCCCACTCTCCCCAGTCCCACAAGCTCGCTGTCTCGGGGTAATCCTTGACACTGATCTCTCCTTCAAACCACATATCCAAGCCCTTTCCACTTCCTGCCGCCTCCAACTCAAAAATATTTCACGAATCCGTTCATTCCTCAACCAAGAATCTGCAAAAACCCTAGTCCATGCCCTCATCTCTCGCCTTGACTACTGCAACCTCCTGCTCTGTGGCCTCCCCTCGAACACTATTGCACCCCTCCAATCTATTCTAAACTCTGCTGCCCGACTAATCCACCTGTCCCCCCGCTATTCTCCGGCCTCTCCCCTCTGTCAATCCCTGCACTGGCTCCCCATTGCCCAGAGACTCCAGTACAAAACCCTAACCGTGACATACAAAGCCATCAACAACCTGTCTCCTCCATACATCTGTGACCTCGTCTCCCGGTACTCACCTACACGCAACCTCCGATCCTCACAAGATCTCCTTCTCTACTCCCCTCTTACCACAATCGTATACAAGATTTCTCTCGCGTATCACCCCTACTCTGGAACCCTCTACCACAACACATCAGACTCTCGCCTACCATCGAAATCTTCAAAAAGAACCTGAAGACCCACCTCTTCCGACAAGCCTACAACCTGCAGTAACCACCGATCAACCAAACCGCTGCATGACCAGCTCTATCCTCGCCTACTGTATTCTCACCCATCCCTTGTAGATTGTGAGCCTTCGCGGGCAGGGTCCTCTCTCCTCCTGTACCAGTTATGACTTGTATTGTTTAAGATTATTGTACTTGTTTTTATTATTTATACCCCTCCTCACATGTAAAGCGCCATGGAATAAATGGCGCTATAACAATAAATAATAATAATAATAATAATAAATCTTCCATGGCGACCCCCTACCTCGTACCCCCTGTGCGATCACATTGCAGTGGTGGGCATTAGGTGCTGATGCGCATATGAACTTTATACATTATTAAACAGATCTCTTAGACCTGTTGTGACTGGTGCAATTACTTTGAAAATCAAAAGTCACAATGGCTGTATAACCCTTTTCGAAAGTTTTCCTGCCTAATATAAAAGTTTACATTTTAATGAACCCATCTGTAGCTGAACTAAAAAAAAAATGCTCAAATTAATATCAAGATAACTATTTATTTTCAAAGTAAGTATACCAGCCTCATCGGGTCCCACATTTAATAATGAGTGCAATATTGTAAAAACCTGGAGATAGATCCATTTTAAATGATGGCGTTTTCCTAACAATATGAGAAATGTAGATGTGCAGTCCAATAATAGAAACATTATTTAGCCTGAAGTGGTCACAATCACCTGCCATCTTCAGCCCTGCACCACGAGTTACCGCAACTGAGACCATTCCTGTAGCTTATCATAAGGGTAAGTTAATGCGTGTATAAAAAATAAATAATAATTCAGAGCTTCATCCAGAAAACTCAGACTTTGCTTTTCCTCACTTCTCAACCATATTACAGGTTGTTTTTTTACAGCAACAGATATTAAATAATTTACAAGACCATTTACAGCTTCCTATGTTACAGAACAACCATGTATCCATAAAACTCAGACACTGTATTCTATCTCTGGCATAGACTTGAATGGGTGCCTCTCATCCAATTTACAGAAAAATAAATAAATAATTTCGCTCATCTGCACTGCCCCATTGAATAACATTGGTCCAAGCTCCATCCGTTTTTTTTTCACAAACAGCAAAAACGTTGGGTGCACGAGCCCATATAGTGAAAATATAATATACAAGGACAATTATAGCAAAACCGCAACCAACCAGTCACCTTCTGGACATTTAAACCAAAATTGCATTGACTAGTGGTCTTTGCATAACATTAGAGATGAGCGAATAAATGTGCAGACACTGGTCCGTAGCCCATAGCGGGGAGACAGTAGCCCTGAAAACTGCTTCCTACCTGCCGGGAGTCTCATCCGATTTACAGACCTGGCGTGACATCACTGATGTGGAATGATGTCACACCGAGCCTACCAATCAAAAGGGGCGCAGAAGATCCCAGCAGGTAGGAAGTGATTTACAGAGCTGTAGTCTGGTGGCCAGGGACTACTAATGTGGCTGCTGGAACAAAGTCCTGCAAAAAAAAAAAATCTGGTCTATTGGAAACGTTTTCCCGTGTTATCATCTATCGTTTGACTTATGCTACATGACATCTTGAGTCACGTGTATCCAACATCGCAGCCTAGCCTTCCCCCAACATCGCAGCCTAGCCTTCCCCCAACATTGCAGCCTAGCCTTCCCCCAACATCGCAGCCTAGCCTTCCCCCAACATCGCAGCCTAGCCTTCCCCCAACATCGCAGCCTAGCCTTCCTCCAACATCGCAACCTAGCCTCCCCCAACATTGCAGCCTAGCCTCCCCCAACATTGCAGCCTAGCCTCTCCAACATTGCAGCCTAGCCTCTCCAACATCGTGCCATAATCATCGCCTTCATTATATAAAACTTCTGCATCTACAGGATAAATCGAGGTCATCAGCACAAAGTGCTCTTCTAGCTCCAGCCTAATGCATAGACCATCCCCTCCCTTCATAACCATCCATGTAAAACCCATCTCTGATACATTGTTACACACAGTATGGCTTCCAGCAGCTGCAAGGCCTCCCGGCCTCAGTAACATTACCTTCTGCAGATAACAGTTCAGGGCTACCCAAAATAATAATAAAAAATAATATTCCATCATGACAGCATCCAGTGAAATAAACCTGCATGGCTGCCATGGAAAGGAAAGGGAGGAAGGAAAGGGAGGGAGAATATAGGAGGACACAAATAATGCACGAGAGGAAATTCTGTCATTCTGCCCCCTCCCCATTATAATAACCAGTGATTCCAGAGCCCAGCTAGTGCCATGAAGGGGTTAACCGCTGCATCCAATGAGCGCTCGGGCCTTGCTGCATCCCTGCAAACACTGAGCAAGCACAACAAAGCCTGCAGGCTGATGGCTCCCACCCAGGAGGGCGCTGCAGATGGGGGCAGGCTGGGGGGCTTCACAGGACACTTAACTGTTATGCGTGGAAAATCGTCCCTTCTTTTCATGCAAAGGCAGCTGTTCATTGCCAGTCGTGGAGGGAAAGAGCAGAGGGAGGTCTGGGAAGGAGGGGGAGAGGCTGAGCAGAGAGAGAAGAGGAGACACATATCAGACACAGTGCATAGAGGAGGGGAAAGCCTTACCCAGTGAGTGACAGGCTCGGGTCCGATGCCCCCCGTCGGTGCCCACCCCTGTCCGAGCTGCAGGTCCGCCTGTGAGATCACAGCAGTCACCTCCTGGCCATTTAAACTTTCCACCCCCAGCAGCACTGACAAAGTGGAGGGGACATGTGAGGCTGAGCAGGCGGAAGGAAGACTGCTGCCCCTGGCGGACAAGAGGCGCAGGTGCAGGGGTGGGTTTTCATCCTGTGTGATGATTACTAATAGGGATGTTTCTATTTACTAACATTGTATCTGAAAAAGAAACACAGGTTATACATTGTGCACATAACAGTGGGGAGAAGAAGGGAAAAGTGGGTCCCTGCAAGAGCCTAGGGACTTAAAGGGGATGTCCAGTGAGAACAGGGTACTCCTTATCCACTGTGGGGGTCCGACCGGTGGGATCGGCAGAACCGGACACTTTTATTCCTGCGGTATTTTCCATGTACAGGAAGAATGGAGCAAATTTTGATGAGACTTTGATCAGTTTTTCTCATACATGGAGAGAAAAAGGACAAAGTTTCCCCACGTTCTCCATTTTAACAGTTTCCGAAAATCGGTCTGATTTTTTTCACGGACTCATAGACTTGCAATGACGATTTTGACCCGACTCCCTGATCAGACATGTTTCCGATATTTTCCGCAGATGGCTAGGTCCAAGTAGAAAAAAATCAGACATGTGCACAGCCCCATAGAATGTCATGGGCATGAGTGATATCCATGAACAACACGACTAACTCAGGCGAAAAAAATCAGAGCCCTTAGAATGGAGCGACTGACGCATATCAAATGAATGGAGCGCGGTTTGGGCGTCCAACCTACCACTTAATTTTGAAACAAAGATAAAAGTGCCCCCCGTTCTGCCAATTAGTGCGGGTCCGTCCCAGCAGTCAGACAGGAAGATAAGTGATATATATGTTTTCACTGCACAACCCCCTTTAATTAAAGGGATTTTTCAGGCTATGTTCATATAGAATATCTTTAAAGAGATTATCTGAGACTTTTATATTATATTCTTATAGGGGCTAAAAATTTACAAGCGGGTATTTGCCAACTTCCTGCCTATTCAGCCCAGCGCCGATCTCTGCCAACTCAGATTGGTTACAGACTGCTCCAGTCGGCAATTCTTCACCTTCCGGTGACAACACTTTGACAGAGCAGCTTCTTCTCTTCTGCTCTGGGTTGCAACGGGGCGTCACTACTGATATCATACTAATTGACAGCTAGCTCCCTGCTTCCTAACTGCGGGGAGCCAGCTGTCAATCAGCATGATGTCAGCAGACTAGAAGAGGAAGCGCTTCTCTGTTAACATGAGGTCAAATGAAGCAGCAAAATCGCTGGCAGGAGTGGTCCATGTCAGCCCTGAGCCGGTAGAGATCAGCACCAGGCAATTCTTAGCCCCATAAAAAAAATCTGTTAATATGAGGGGTTTTTTTACAGCATTTTTTATCCTGCAGATTTTGAAAATCACCTACTGGAAAAAACAAGTGCATTATGTCCCTTCTCTGAAGCAGTTCCTTATGGAATCCGCATCAAACAAGGCACGATAAAAAAAATGCTTAAAAAAACAAAAACTTTAGGGTATGTACATACATCGTCCACTCAGAAATCTGCCTAAAAAAGCAGTTAAAAAATCCGGAAAAGAAAGAACATATGCACTGAAATGTCCAAACCACTTGCTGATCACATGTTCAGTCTTTTTACCGCTTCAGTTTTCGAAAGTCGCAAAGTGCTTGGCAGCCGCTCTCTATTCTATAGAGAAAGTGAAAAAAAAGACGGCAAAAATGTCACTTCAGGAAAAATACCAGCGATGTTTTCTTGAGGTGTCTTCTGCTTGAAAAACTTAATGGGTACGCCGGTGTCTAAAAGGAGTCATTACCCTTTTTATCTCTGGCATTTTTTGAGCAAGTCCAAAAGGACACATGAAGGGACCTTCCTATTCATATCTATGTAAAAAAAAAAGAACTTGCTCTTATATGTTCAGGTTTTGGAGCGTATTTTAACTGCGTCAGGTTTCAAAAAAACCAAGTGGTTAAATTAAGTGACCGAATGATTCTTCAGTTCAGGCGTTTTCTCCTCTGAGGATGATGCCCAGAAGATGCCCAGAAGATGCCCAGGTCTTTCAGCGTTTTTTGCCTCTTTATTGTTTTTGGAATATAAAAAAAGTCCTGAAAATGACTGTAAAAATAAGCTGAAAAAACAGTAAGAAAAATGTACGCTGAAAAAATAACCATTGAAAAAGCACCTAAGACAGAAAAGCTTAAAAAAAAAAAAAAGATGCTTAAGGTTTACAAAATTCTAGAGAAAAAAAGTGATTCCTGCAGCGCTTTCTGCTTGAAAAATGTACGTTTTTGACTGCCGTGTGCACATACCCTATGACTTGTATATGTTTATCACATATCTGTACATCACCATCCTTGATGCATAAATGCAAGAACCTGGTAAAAAAAAAAAACATTATAATGTGGGCTTCATTAGGGGATCATCAGAATAGTTTCATGTTTCTTTTGGATATTTTTTTTTACCTTTATTATAGAGTGTTTTATGTATAATACGTGATCTTAGAGAATTATCTTCTGCTAATTGTAGAGAGTCCAAAACTGCTGCACCCAAACACCTGGCGGAACTTTCCTTCACCCCGGGGGCAAAAATTCAGATTTATATCCAAACACTCCATCTATATTCTATAAATTCTGCCAAAAACACAGTAGCTTGTTGGCTCCGGCCCTGGCACTCATCACCTTGGGCAAAAGAATAATATTTCATTTCTAATTTTTGCTTTACTGTTACTGCCTGACAATCCAGAATATTTGATAATCTGGCACATATTAAGTTCCATTGATGATGAAGAGTCTGTTAGTGGCCCAAATGCCGGGACTCCGACTTATCATGAGAAAAAGGCGCCTGTGCCCCCTCGCTTAAATAGCCTGGCGGCCACGCTTGTGCGTCGCTGCTCAGCTCATTGTCTCCAGGACTAGCGCAGATAGCGGAGCACAGAGCTCAGATGTCTTTATCAGTCCGGTAGACAATTGATGGAGTATCAACAAGAATTTGAGCCCACTTATCCATTCACACAGCGGGGGAGGGGGGGAAAAACCCAAATCTGAACGCAGCCTAAGGCTACGTTCACACGATCCGTTTTTCACTGCGGATTTTTCCGGTCCTTTTTCGGGGAAATCCGCAGTGGAAAACGGCGGTGCTTCTCTCGGCGGATTTGTGTCCTTTTTCTTCTGCGGATTCCACTGCGGGTTTCCAACTGCAGTTTCCTATTGGTGCTGTTGGAAACCCGCAGCGGAATCCGCTGAAAGAATTGACATGGTACTTCTTTTTTCCGTTGGCAAATCCGCGCGGATTTTCCAGCGAAAAAAAGGATCGTCGGCACAGCGGGTTTTGTTTTCCATAGGGTAACATTGTACTGTACCCTGCATGGAAAACGGCTGCGGATCCGTAGCTGCAATTCCGCTACGGATCCGCAGCAAAAAACGGATCGTGTGAACGTAGCCTAAGACTATGTTCACACATTGCTTTTTTGCTGCTTTTTTATGCAAAAAATGCAACAAAAAACGCAGGTATCAGGTTTTGCTGTGTTTTTTGTGCAAAAACCTTAAGGAAGTTGCAACATGATTTTTTGGGGGGCACTAAACTTTATCAGCATGCACAAGAAACAACAAGAATGCAGTAAAAAACGCAGCAAAACCTGTTTTTTGTAAGCAGCTTCTTTACTGCCAAGAGAGCAGGTTTTGCCTGCAGAAAAAAAAAAAACACAGCAAACACTCAACACGAGAACCTGAGGCTAAAAGATATTTTTTTCTTTCACAAATGGGTTTTACACTGGTCACTAGGGCTTTTTTTGCCTCATAGTTCCTGTTCTTACAGGAAGAGGTTTCAGCAGTCTCCTTATCAGCAGAGACAGTATTGCAATGACAGGTATCACTACTACACACAGATGACACAGGATCCACCAATCACAATACTTGATGACCCTGCTCCCTGACCTTCACAATGACCTTTGCACACGCTCCTTAGATGGTCAGTGCAAAAGATAGGGTCTGTTCATTGTTGCTAATATACATGTGTTGTTTCCTGAAACAACAGGAAATTAAATGGAATCTGTCAGTAGGATCCACCTTCCTAAGCCATCTATATGGGCATGTAGGTCATAGGGAACTGAATAAAATGATACCTTGATATCTGCGATCCATTGTCTTATTCCAGACAAATCTGCGTTTTTCTTAATATGTAAATGATCCGTTAAGATCTATGGGCCGGACATAGATCTCCCTGAGAATCTGCCTCCAGAGCTTATTGTAAATGATAGGGGCGTTAGCAGTGTGAGACATGTAATGACTGATAGTCTGCTCTCCTCAACTACGTGTCTCACACTGGTGATGCACCTGATTATTTGCAGCAATTTCTGGAGGCAGATTTTCAGAAAGATCTATGTCCGGCGAATAGATCTTAATAGCTCATTTAGATATTAAGAAAAATCTGGATTACTCAGGAACCATTCACCAGATCGCAGATATCAAGATATAATTGTATTCAGCTTCCTATGACCTACATGCCCGTATAGACGGTTTAGGAGGGACGATCCTACTGACAGAATCCCTTTAAGAGTCTAAAAGAGCCCCAGTGGCCAGTGTGAAAATAGCAAGATTTCCCATTTTTATTTTTAATACAGATTATGATGGGTAAAAATAAATAAAAAATTACCAGCAATGATGAAAAAAACATTTTAAACAAAATCCTGATTTAAACAATGTTATTTTTGATGATAGCTTCCTGTCACCGGGTCAAAAGTGGGCAGTTTTAGCTCTAATTTTATTCCAGCTGCCCGGTTGACTGTTCTTTTTTTTTTTTCCTTAAATCAGCCATATGGTTCCAGAAATATGGGCCTTTTTATTCACCACAACTTTTTTATGGTCTTTACTAAGGCGTGATGATCCTCTGGGGCGTGTCTTCTATCTGATCTGCATTATTACTCTGTGATCTATGCCCTCTTTGTAATGACCATAAAAATGAGCACTAAATAAAGCGACCCATATCTCTGGAAGCATAGCGGATTTTAAAAATTCAAAAACTATATAACCAGGGGAGCATCGGGAATAAAGTAAGATCATAAATTGGCCAATTTTGACATGTTGACAGGTCCTCTTTATCCCCTTTTAGGGGCAATTTTCCTTTTTTTCGTTTTTGTTTTTCCTCCCCTTCTTCCAATAGCCATAATTTTTTTATTTTTCTGTCTGTCCCCATAGCTGTATGGGGGTTTGTTTTTTGCGGGACGAGTTGTACTTTTGAATGTCACCATTAATTTTACCACATAGTATACTGGAAAGTGAAAAAAAAAATTCCCAGTGGGTTGAAATTGCAAAAAAAGTTCAATTCCACAATTGTTTTTTGGGTTCTTTATGTACCATGTTCACTGTACGGTAAAACTGACCTTGCAATATGATTTTTCTGGTCAGTTTGATTATGCAGAAACTAAACATTAATAGTTTTTTTTATTTAAGTGGTGAAAAAAAATTGGGAAATGTATAGGAAAAATCAAATTTGGCTTGTGTCGCCATTTTTCGAGACCCGTAACATTTTCAAATTTTGGTATCTGGTGCTGGATGAGGGCTTATTTTTTGCACCCTGAGTTATTGTTTTTATTGATACCATTTTGAAGTAGATACAATATTTTGATCGCTTCTTATTGCATTTTATTGTAATGTTGTGGCTGACAAAAAATTTTTGACGTTTTGATTTCTTTTTTCATTACGCGATTTAATGATCAGATTAATTTACTTTATGTTTTGATAGTTTGGACATTTCTGAACGCAGCAATAGCAAATATTTTTTTTATGTTTAATGGGACAAAAGGGGGCTGATTTGAACATTTGTTTTTTCTATTATTTTCAGATTTTTATTCTTTTTTCCACTTTTTGCAGTATTATTTTTCTTAGGGGACTTGAGGCTGTGATCATCTGATCGCTACTGTTATACATACACTGCTCAAAAAAATAAAGGGAACACTTAAGCAACAGAATATAACTCCAAGTAAATCAAACTTATGTGAAATCAAACTGTCCACTTAGGAAGCAACACTGATTGACAATCAATTTCACATGCTGTTGTGCATAAGTAATAGACAACAGTGGGAAATTGTTGGCAATTATCAAGACACCCCCTATAAAGGAGTGGTTCTGCAGGTGGGGACCACAGACCAAATCTCAGTACCAATGCTTTCTGACTGATGTTTTGGTCACTTTTAAATGTTGGTTGTGCTTTCACACTCGTGGCTCGGGTAGTGCAGCTCATCCAGGATGGCACATCAATGCGAGCTGTGGCAAGAAGGTTTGCTGTGTCTGTCAGCGTAGTGTCCAGAGGCTTGAGGTGCTACCAGTAGACAGGCCAGTACACCAGGAGACATAGGAGGGAAAAACCCAGCAGCAGGATGGCTACCTCAGCCTTTGTGGAGGAACAGGAGGAGCACTGCCAGAGCCCTGCAAAATGACCTCCAGCAGGCCACAAATGTGCATGTGTCTTCACAAATGGTTAGAAACCGACTCCATGAGGATGGTCTGAGTGCTCGACGTCCACAGATGGGGATTGTGCTCACAGCCCAACTCCTTGCAGGACGCTTGGCATTTGCCACAAAACACCAGGATTGGCAAATTCGCCACTAGCGCCCTGTGCTCTTCACAGATGAAAGCAGGTTCACCTGAGCACATGTGACAGACGTGACAGAGTCTGGAGACGCCATGGAGAAAATTCTGCTGCCTGCAACATCCTTCAGCATGACCGGTTTGGCAGTGGGTCAGTAATGGTGTGGGGTGGCATTTCTTTGCAGGGCCGCACATGCCTCCATGTGCTCGCCAGAGGTAGCCTGACTGCCATTAGGTACCAAGATGAGATCCTCAGACCCCTTGTGAGACCATATGCTGGTGCAGTTGGCCCTGGGTTCCTCCTAATACAGGACAATGCCAGGCCTCGTGGCTGGAGTGTGTCAGCAGTTCCTACAAGATGAAGGCATTGAAGCTATGGACTGGCCCGCCCGTTCCCCAGACCTCAATCCGATTGAACACATCTGGGATATCATGTCTTGCACCATCCCCCAATGTCACGTTGCAACACAGACTGTCCAGGAGTTGGCGGATGCTTTAGTCCAGGTCTGCGAGGAGATCCCTCAGGAGACCATCTGCCACCTCATCAGGAGCATGCCCAGGCATTGTAGGGAGGTCATACAGGCATGTGGAGGCCACACACATTACTGAGCATCTTTTCCTTGTCTTGAGGCATTTTCACTGAAGTTGGAGCAGCCTGTAACTTCAATTTCCACTTTGATTTTGAGCATCATTCCAACTCCAGACCTCCGTGGGATATTAGTTGTGATTTACGTTGATCATTTTTAGGTTTTATTGTTCTTAACACATTCCACTATGTAATGAATAAAGATTTACAACTGGAATATTTCATTCAGTGATATCTAGGATGTGGGATTTTAGTGTTCCCTTTATTTTTTTGAGCAGTGTATATAGTTAAACACTCCAACGTGTAGCGAAAAAGATGATCTCCTATGAACATCAGCCATGGGCTGTCTTTCACAGGAGGATCGTAATGACAAGCACACAAGTCTTCAGCAGACTTCTGGCTGTCATGGCAAACCATCAGCACCCTGCGATGACGTCATGGGTACACTGATGGGAGTGTGGAATGACGCCCCATCAGGTTAACAGCCGCGGGCAAAGCGGCACTCCAGCCACGGCTGTAAGAGGCACACGATGGCTGATTAAATCAACCATCATTTGCCGGGAAACATTCGGACTCGGCGTGCAAGCCATCATTAAAAGGACACTGTCACCTGAATTTGGAGGGAACAATCTTCAGCCATAGGGGTGGGGTTTTCGGGTGTTTGATTCACCCTTTCCTTACCCGCTGGCTGCATGCTGGCTGCAATATTGGATTGAAGTTCATTCTCTGTCCTCCGTAGTACATGCCTGCACAAGGCAATCTTGCCTTACACTGGTGTGTACTATGGAGGACAGAGAATGAACTTCAATCCAATATTGCAGCCAGCATGCAGCCAGCGGGTAAGGAAAGGGTGAATCAAACACCCGAAAACCCCACCCCTATGGCTGAAGATTGTTCCCTCCAAATTCAGGTGACAGTGTCCCTTTAAGGTCGGGGTCACAACATATGACGTAAATGTACATCATATGTCGTGAAGGGGCTAAAGGTGGTCGGCCATTTTTTCTTGTTAGTGCAGCTTTCCTCAAAATCTGACCAGCACTTCTATCCATACAATGGCTACTGGCGAACGAGCATGTGACCAGATCAGTCCATCAGTCTCCTCCAATGGAAAATCAGCTTTCCAATGTGTGGTGCATTACTATTGGAGGAGACTGATGGCCAGCTCTGGTCACATGCTCCTCCGCCAGCAGCCATTGCATGGACTTGAGAGCTGTGCAATCTGCGAGGAAAGCTGCGCTAACAAGAAAAAATGGCTGACCACCTTTAAGTGTGTGGTTACATAGCAGGTGAATGGCTTGTATCACGTGTCCAATGCGTGGATGGAGGTTGCGCGATATGTATACCAGCATATAACACATTAAATATATATATAGTATATACTGTGCTCAATATTAATAAAGGAACGCTCGCACACCACAGTGTAACCTCAAGTCACTTCAGGGATATTAATCTTTCCAATCAGTAAGCGGAAGTGATTGTAAATCAGTGTCATTGGCTTTGGCACAAATGAAATGAGAACAGGAGAAATGGAGAGATACAGCAAGATGACCCCAACAAGAGGAACAGTTTTGCAGTTGGTGACCACAGGCGATTGCTTTCTTCTTATCCTTCCTGACTTGTTCTTCTCTCATTTTGTATTCTGTCTTGTCTCTAATAGTTGCTGTACCTCCAGCACATTCATGTTGCACAGGTGGTCCAGTTCCTGCTGAGGAGCATGGGGTAGATACCAGGACAAGGGTCGATACATGAGAAGAACTGGACATGGCCATAGAAGGGTTTCAACCCAGTAGCATAACTGAGAATTTGGGGAGGAACTGCTACTATCCCTCAAGACGACCTCCAGGTGGTTATTGGTTTACATGTTTTTGACCAAATAGTCAGAAACAGACTCCATGAAGGTGGCATGAGTGTCTGACACCCAATATTAGGACCTGTGTTCACAGCCCAGTACCATACAGCCCAATTGTAATTTTCCAGAGATCTCTAGAATTGGCCATTCTACTATAGTCATCTCCTTTTCTTCACAAATGAGAGCAGGTTCACTCTCAGCACATGTGACAGATGTGCACGAGTCTCGAGACGCCATGGTGGACATTATGATGGTTGTATGCAGCAAAGAAGAAAAATGCAGATAGCACTCACCGGTCCTTAAAACTTCATCCTTTATTCAAATTTTAAAATGTCATGGCCAGAGGAACAGGTTGCTGGAATGTGCGAGCTGGTGTAAGACGACGGCTGTTTCGCGCCACTTAGCGCTTTAACGGGTCTATCAATAGATAGATAGTGGCGCAAAACGGCCGTCGTCTTACACCAGCTTGCACATCCCAGCAACCTGTTCCTCTGGCCATGACATTTTAGAGTTTGAATAAAGGATGAAGTTTTAAGGACCGGTGAGTGCTATCTGCATTTTTCTTCTTTGCTGCATACACCCTGTTTTTGCATGAGCACCCGGAGTCCATAGAGGCGGTCTCTATCCAGAAAGCACTCCATTCAGCATATGGTTGTCTGGCCCCACAGCAGTACCGTTATACTTTTCTTTTTTGCATATGTGGATTATGATGGTTGTAATAACATCCAGCATGACTAGTTTGGTGGTGGGTCAGTGATGGTCTAGGAAGTGTGAGGGAGTGACTGGTGTTACATGAAAGGGTCACTGTATGTTCACCACAGGATGCGCACAGAGGCGTATTGAGGCCATGAGAGTGCATTGCAGTCACAGGAGTAGCTATGGTTGTAATGCAGACTAAAGTGAGTATAAATCTTGAACATGCTGTTTGTCCAAGGCAGATTTAGAGAAAACCTGCTCTGGGCTTTTTGTGTTTTGAAATGGACTACAGGACGGTAGTGGTGCAGTCCGTTTCCTATAGTATAGAGTTTGGGTGTGTCAGGTTCAGAGTCAGTGTCAGGCTGTTGTTGGCAGGAGTACAGAGCAGGATGCTCTGCAGAGCTCCAGCTGTGTGAGGCAACACAGGCAAGCGGAGCCAAACAGCCAATGCAGCTGAAAAGCCTGACACCCACAGCGTATACAGCGGTGCAGTCGCCCACAGCAAGTGGTCTCAGAAGGTGGACTGGCATGTTTAGTGACTGTAAACTGGAGGATATCATTCCCAGCTGCGATCTGGAGGATATTGTGTACTGTGTATTATTGCTGTGAGTAAATAGACATTAACAAGGTGGTGCAGTCGCCCACGACAACAGGTCAGAGGTGGGCTGGCATATTTACTGACTGTAATCGAGAGGATATGTGCCCGACTGCGAACCAGAGGTGGACTGTCTTGTTCCAGTTTGCGATCATGAGGTGGACTGTCCTGTTTCCCGGCTACGATCCGGAGGATATCGTATGCTGTGTTTTTTTAGTTGAACATTAAAGAGATGTTTTGCTTTGAACTTTGCTGGGTCAATGCCTTATCACTGCACAAAGTGCTACTGCTGCACTACATATGGCTGGAGAATGCGGAGCTGCGTGAACTGAGGCATACCCCAAAGCATGCTGCATGTCGGTGAGCAAGTCTGCTGGAGAAATAGAAGAGCTTTTGAAGCAAGTGGTCCTCATGCAGCAAGAAGCTCTTCAGTTCCATACAGGAGTATCAGCAAGAGGTGCTGCAGTTTCAACGGCAGCTGCAAGAGGCGCTGCAGTTGCAGTGGCTACAACCGAAGCATCAAAGAGGTGACCCCTAAGGTGAGGGGTGATCAGCGGTGTCAAGAAGAGACCCCTAAGGTAAGGGATGATCAGAAGGTGTACCAGTGGTTCTATGCAGAGACTCGTCCTGCCAGGTCTTAGGTGTATGACTTATTACAGTTGGTGGAGGAATGGCTCCAGCCTGAGACTTTGACCTCAGCCCAGATGGTAGAGAGGGTGGTGGTCGACTGGCTGGTGAGGGCTCTGATGGCTGCCCTGCAGCATTGGGTGGGGCAAGGGGACCTGGGCACTCTGGACCAGCTGATAAGCTGGATTCAGAGGTATACAGCCACTCAGGACTTTGTACGGGACACTGCTCCACTTCGGCTGTCACGTTGGGCCTCGCCAGCTCAGGGGCAGGACTGTGGGTATACTCGCCGTGTGTCTGTGTATGCCCAGCCAGGTTGTACCGCCACTACAGGCACTGCCGGCAGCGAACAGCGGCTGTGGCAGGTGTTTGTGAATGGGTACCAAGCAGAGGCTCTCCTGGACTCAGGGAGCATAGTGACTTTGGTACATGGGTTCCTTGTTGCCGGGGACAACCCCAAAGGACGGGAAGTGGAGGTGATGGGTATCGATGGGAAAATCCGGGAGTACCTGAACACGGAAGTTAATTTTTCCACACTGAGTGGGGACATTAAACATGTGGTGGGAGTGGTGAAGAACCTTCCATGTGGGACTGTGTTGGGAAGAGACTTGCCCTTGTTCAGGTTCCTGTGGGAGACCAGGGTCAACCATTCCAAGGTAAATGTTGTTCCGTGCATAGAACCCGAAGATCCCAAGTCAGGTATACCTGCCATAGGGGTCGCCAACCTAGGGATAGAGTGTAACCCCCATGGGCTCCCTCTAGAGTTATTGGCAGGAGAACCTCGGCGTTTCAGCATGACATAAACACCGAGGCATGGGTAAGGGTACGGAGGAAACAGTACCAAGGGCCCGAAGGCAGGTACTTGGATCACGGGATGAGCAGCGGGGTTAGTGAACCCCAAATAAACAAGATCGAGACCACCCAAAACTGGCCCAAATCTACTGTTAGTCAGGAAAGTTAGCGTGTCTTCTGCAACGGAGAACGGGGAGGTGGATGGTCACGTAGCAAAGTATGCAAGAGAAACATAAAGGGGAGGGATGCATGTGTCAATCGATGGTTCCGGTCCCTACTTTGTTTTCTCAGTACAGTGTCGGGTGGGGGTGTCACAGGGTCGTGCGGATGCCCTGTCACATGCCCATGTAGGGTGACAAGTTTTCAACCCCACAGGTTTAAACAGAGGGAGGGGGTATGTGAGACAGTGACTGGTGTTACATGTGAGGGTCTCTGTATGTTCACCCCAGGATGTGCACAGAGGCGTATTGAGGCCATGAGAGTGCATTGCAGTCACAGGAGTAGCTGTGGTTGCAATACAGACTAAAGTGAGTATAGGTCTTGGGCATGCTGGTTGTCCAAGGCAGATTTAGGGAAAATATGCTCTGGGTTTTTTGAATTTTGAAACGGACTACAGTACGGTAGTGGTGCAGTCCATTTCCTTCCTGGATGGGTTTTTTATGTGGCTGAAGGCCAAAGGTTGCTCATTAAAAACTCGGCAGTATAGGGTTTGATTGTGTCAGGTTCAGAGTCAGTGTCAGCCTGTTGTTGGCAGAAGTACAGAGCAGGAGGCTCCAGCTGTGTGGGGCAACAAAGGCAAGTGGAACCAAACAGACTATACAGCTGAAAAGCCTGGCAACCACAGCGTACACAGCGGTGCAGTTGCCCATGGCAAATGGTCTCAGAAGGTGGACTGGCGTGTTTAATGACTGTAAATTGGAGGATATGGTTCCTGGCTGCGATCTGGAGGATATTGTGTATTGCTGTGAGTAAATAGGCATTAACACGGCGGTGCAGTCACCCACGGCAACAGGTCAGAGGTGGGCTGGAGTGTTTATTGACTGTAATCCAGAGAATATGTGCCCGGCTGTGAACCGGAGGTGGATTATTTTGTTCCTGGCTGCCATTTGGAGGTGGATATCATGTGCTGTGTTTTTTGAGTTGAACATTAAAGAGACATTTTGCTTTGAACTTTGCTTTGAACTTTGCTGGGTCAATACCTAATCACTGTGTAAGAAGAGGGACCAGACCGGGGGTACTTTTTTTGCACCAGGGCCAGAACTGCTGGGACGGTCACCGTTATTGTCTGAGGGAAAGCTTAGAGACCCGGACCGATCTTTGCACTCGACAGCAGGGGGTGTAGCTAGAATAAAAAGGGCAGAGCGCGTGAAAAGACAGAGAGACTTGGCGGGAACACGCAGCGCACAGCAGGAGAAGTTTGGAGCTCCGTCCTCCGAGCACCGTGACAGCGCAGGTCAGCGCTACATTGTCCCTGCTGCCACTTACAAAGACTGTGACCGGAGAACCATATTCCGCCCGTTGGCCCTCGCTGCTCAAGACTTCTGCCGAGCTCTGTCAAGCCCTGACATTGTTGGAGGCTGCGCTTCGCTCTGCAACTCAGGACCCCGAGCAAGACGTCAAGGACTCATTGTCACCGCCAGAAACCGGATCATGAACGCCTGCAGGTTGATACCGGATTCATCACGTGCTGGCCGTGTTGGCACCACCGTGAAAATCTAAGACTCTGCACTCAGGAAGCCTTTGGATTGATAAGTTTACTCTTAATGAACAGTTGTTATACCTTTTGCCCTCATTACCTCCCTCAGCACACGGATTGTGCTAATATCACCTGCCTCAATTTTCCCTCCTCCCTGCGTGGAGTATACCCCTGTTTCAGTAAAGTTAACTTTAACCCTTGCTCTGCCTTCTGTCCATTACTGCATCCCGCAACCTGCTCACAACTGCACAGATGCTACCACTGCACTGCAGAAGATATATCCTTGGTAGGTTGCACAAACATCCATATGAATCGGTACCCTGACCACTGTTAGGTACCAGGATGAAGTCCTCATATTCATTGTTGGACATTATGCTGGTGCAGTTCTCCCTGGGTTCCTCCTCATGCAGAACAATGTCCGGCCTCATGTGGCCATAGTGTGAACTCAGTTCCTCAATGATGAAGACATTGATGCCAGTAACTGGTCCTCACATTTTCCAGATCTGAATCCAAATGAGACCCTCTGAGACATTATGAATCAATACATCCAACGATACCAAGCAGCACCACAGACTGTCACTGATTCCCTGATCCACGTCCACCATGTCATCAGGGACAAGTCCAGATGGTGTCAGGAGTGCACACGGTGAAATAGGGGGACAATACTGAGTCACATTATAAGTTATGTGATGAAATTCACGCAAATTGGATCCGTCTTTGAGTTCAATTTTTACTTTGAAAATTCGAGGTGATTAGAAATCCGGCCTTCGGTTAAAGATCTTCTACTGGAATCTTTTTGGGGCAGTACATATTATTCTTTTGGTTTTTATTGCTATGTTATTAGCGTCCACTCCTGCACATTTTCTACAGACGTAGCCACAGTCAACATGATGGCTGCGGTGGGCTACGTCCATAGCAAGGTACGCTTAGGCTATTTGTGTAGTCAAAGTAAATCGAAATGGCCACACTACGGTACACTACAATGGCGTACCATGGTGTTAACGTAGCATGGCAGTCATTATGTTGGCCGATGATGCATCTCTACAAATTAAACTGGTACCAACTCAATCTCTACATTACAAAACTTTTACCTTTGCAGAGCGTAGACTTATTTGTTAGGAAATTTTATAAAAATACAATTTTGTAGGATGAATTAAAGTAGTTGGCCAACGAAAGAAAAGTTATCACTTATCTGGTTAGGTGATAACATTGATCTGTGGGGGGAACAGGAATCTTTATACACATTACAAAATGAAGTGGCTGGTCAGATACCCAACTGCATCTCCATTCATTCTCTATGAGGCTGCTTATCTTACTTGTCTTATCTCAAGATACCACTAGGAAATAGGAAAGGTAAGGGACACACATTTGTAAGTAAAGGTACCGTCACACTCAGTGACGCTGCAGCGATATAGACAACGAGCCGATCGCTGCAGCGTCGCTGTTTAGGTCGCTGGGGAGCTGTCACACAGACATATTTACCCTGGTTACCATTGTAAAAGTAAAAAAAAAAACAGTACATACTCACCTTCTGATGTCTGTCACGTCCCCCGGCGTCCACAGGGTTACGCGCTGCTGCTCAGAGCTTCCTGCACTGAATGTGTCAGCGCCGGCAGTAAAGCAGAGCACAGCGGTGACGTCACCGCTGTGCTCTGCCGGAGCTGACACATTCAGTGCAGGAAGTTCTCGGCAGCAGCGCGTAACCCTGTGGACACCGGGGGACGTGACAGACATCAGAAGGTGAGTATGTAGTGTTTTGTTTTTTTTACTTTTACAATGGTAACCAGGGTAAATATCGGGTTACTAAGCACGGCCCTGCGCTTAGTAACCCAATGTTTACCCTGGTTACAAGTGAACACATCGCTGGATCGGCGTCACACATGCCGATCCAGCGATGACAGCGGGTGATCAAGCAACGAAATAAAGTTCTGGACTTCTAGCTCCGACCAGCGATATCACAGCAGGATCCAGATCGCTGCTGCGTGTCAAACACAACGAGATCGCTATCCAGGATGCTGCAACGTCACAGATCGTCGTCAATCTCGCTGCAAAGTCGCTTAGTGTGAAGGTACCTTAAAACTTCCATTATTATGGGGTTATGTATAATTAGGTTAAACATGTCTGTTTTACTCCAAAAAGAGTGGCATACCTGTTTATGGGATCTGTGTGTGTAATACCAGACACAACCCATAGACAGGTTTGGCGCTGTTTCTGGGAAAAAAACTACATTTTTGTAATGACAAATGACACTTTTAAGGCTCTATTCACACTAGATTTCATGCCGATCAGTCTAGATTTGCATCACATCAGACTTTCTGGTATTTTTGACAGTAAGACAAGCTTAGATTGCAGACTATTCTTTCTGTCAAACATAACTTAACCCTTAAGGATCACTACATGCGTTGCCCTTTAATTAACATTTATCACTTTTTCACCGAATAGATGGTATATGTACAATCGCTGGAGGTTCAACTACTGAAACCATCACTGATCCTGAAAACGAAGCTGTAGGGAGCATGTGCAACAGCCTCTCCTATAGATATTGGAGCACTGGTTGGACATGCTCACAAGAGCCACCCTTCTTCAGATCAGTGGGGCTTTCAGTGGTCAAACATGAATCACTGGTATAAATGGAAGCCAAGACAAAAGTGTGAACATATCCTATTTATTATCACAGTGAAAATTTATGTAAGAGTTAAGGGCCCGATTTATCATTTGTGATTTATTGAGGTTTTTTGTCTTGTGGTTTTTTCTAACATTTTATTTTCCTTTAGTTTTTTTGGTGTCCTTATCCTTTAGATGAGCTGACCTTCCCTTTTAAAATAAAAAAATGCTCTTAAACTTTGTCTTTAATCGTTTTCTGCAACTTTTCAACACCAAAAGTCACCTATTCATTAAAAAGTTGCATAAATGCACCAAATTGAAAGCTCATCAGTCTTACTCCAGGCGGAGGGACAAGAGCGAGATGCACCGAAAAAAATGCGACATTTGATGAAATATTTATTAACAGGATCATGAAGCACTATAGTAAAATAAAAAAGAGAGCAGACTGGACTGGCTCTCCCCAGGCACTCAACAGGTGCCAATACAACAGGACAGCTCCGAACAAGGAACAGCACAGAAAAATGGAGCAAGAACATCCATAACATCGTAGTTAAGAAGTGTATATAAAGTTTATTTTAATCAAATACAAAATATCCACACCATTAATAGGTGCTATATGCAAAGTGCACAACATGGAGGGCAATGAAGAGAGGACATGACGGTAACCAGGTTCACAGCAGGGAGACACAAAGTAAATCACATAAGTTACATAGATTTGCAAGCAAAATGGCCCCTATATAGCATGGTCCAACTGGTATCCACACATCAACAATTAGCATCAACAGCATACAGTATCCATGCCGTGACAGAGGTCACGCTTACCCATTATTGTGTATCCAAAAGAAGTGTCCCCGGCTGGCCTGGTGTCTATGTAACTTATGTGATTTACTTTGTGTCTCCCTGCTGTGAACCTGGTTACCGTCATGTCCTCTCTTCATTGCCCTCCATGTTGTGCACTTTGCATATAGCACCTATTAATGGTGTGGATATTTTGTATTTGATTAAAATAAACTTTATATACACTTCTTAACTACGATGTTATGGATGTTCTTGCTCCATTTTTCTGTGCTGTGACATTTGATGAAAGTTGCATTTTGGAAATCTGTCCAAAAACATCGGGATAAGCAAAGTTTTAGAGGGGAGGGAGACAACTTTAAAAAGTGGCTAAACCCACTAAAGGGGCACAAAATTACTACAGAAAAGTGGTGAAACGACTATGATGATACAAGGACCTATCAAATATTAGACATAATTTATAAACATACTTACATTTGTTTTTCCTGCCTACCTAGTGTGTGTGAGTTCTCTGTATGCACTTTACCCATGTTATCCTACGTGACCTATGAAGTAGTTGAGTTTCTCCAAGGGCTGTAGGACATATCAGCTCTCGGAGAGTTTCAGGAGTCTTTGTGTGTTTTGGAGTCAGTGAGATCCCCATGGTAAACGATATGCACGATTACAATACCTTGTGTCTCCTCTGTCCCGGTCTCTTCTGCACTGACTGCACTGCCCCGCTCCCTGCTCATTTATAGACCCACAGTCATTGTCAGTAATGGCCTATGTGATGTCACCGTCTCTATGATATCATTCACTGGGCTAATGTGATCCGTGCCAAGCATGTAAAGACAGACGGTGTCAAGCTTTCACCCATAACGGTCCTGTCTTATGTCCAAGTAGGAAAGAACTAAAGCAAAGTCATCAATGGTTTTTATACAGGTTCGCATTACGATTTGGTGAGAAAGCCCAAGGTCACCGGGGAGATGTAATGCGGTCTCTCTGGATGAGAAGTAGTTAATGGTGTCCAATCTTCTAGGCCGAACAGCAGGAAATCTCTCCCAGCTATTATAGGGCCATCTGTGGGGGCTGGGGCTTGTGTGAGAGATGCTATTCATGCCACAGACTACGCACCCTGAGGCTCAATCCTCCATTGTTCCAAGTCAGCAATGACTCTAGCATCACAACAAAGCTTGTTGCCTCTTACCAAAGACCCTCAGCATCTCTTCATAATCCCTAAATAACCTTCAATCCCCCTAAAACATAGTTATCACACCAAGTTTTAATTATTGAATTGATAGACTTTGTTAAAATTGTTTTTTTTTTAAGTTTTCTATTTCCCATGTCACTTGTATATGGAGCTGGTGGGAAAAGTTGCTGTTGACCCAGGCTTCCTTCACTACCATATTCCTCAGACCTAGACTGCAATCACATTGATCCTCGTCCTACGGTAAACAATCCAATTTTGACATTTTATAAGACCTGCTATCTGCATTTTGTGGGACTAGTGTGGGAAAACTGTATTCGGACTACTCATGATACGACGCATGGGGCTAAGATTTGTGTTGGATCTCCATTGTACATGGTGGCTATAGCACCACTGTGCATGAGTAAGTCAAATGGACCGCAATAAAGGACCCCAGCATTTGCCGCTGGTGAAGATCAGCAGTGTTGAAGAAAAGTTAGAAAAATCATCTCTTCCACTTGTAAATGAATAAATCTTTATTTTGGATACATTAAAAAAGTATTCCCATACAGTAGAAAAAACTCATGTGTTTCTGGCTCTAAGTTACTCTTTAGAATCATGGAAAAGACTTATAAAAGACAGAAGACCAATCATATGGGAACATCAATAATGATGGACAATATGTGGGTGCATAATAGAACCAAAAGCAAGACAGCAACACAAAAAATGACAATATGCACCTGACAGAAAAAAAAATATTTTTTTCTCCTTCCTTTTTCTCCTCCCTTTTTCTCTTCCATTTTCTCCGCCTTTTTTCTCCTCTACTTTTTCTCCTCCCTTTTTGTTCTTTTTTATCCTTCCTTTTTCTCCTCCCTTTTTCTCATTCCTTTTTCTCGTGCTTTTTCTTCTCCCTTTTTCTCTTCACTTTTTTTTGTCCTCCTTTTTCTCATTCCTTTTCTCGTGCTTTTTATTTTCCCTTTTTCCTCTCACTTTTTTGTCCTCCCTTTTTCTCTTCTGCTTTTTTCCTCCCTTTTTCCTGTTTCATTTTTTGTCCTCCCTTTTACTCCACCCTTTTTCTCTTTCCCTGTCTCTTCCCTTTTCCCCGTACTTTTTTGTCCTACATTTTTTGTCCTCCCTTTTTCTCCACCCTTTTTCTCTTTCCCTGTCTCCTCCCTTTTCCCGTGCTTTTTTCTCCTCCCTTTTTGTCATACCTTCTTTTCTACCTCCCTTTTTCTCCTCCTTTTTTCCTCCTTTATTCATAATTATTAGCAAACATTAATTCAATGTATGAAAAAGACATAATTTTTGAAGTTCATACCATGTGGATATTTAGTGTTCAGGTTCAAAATCCCAAACACTTCCCTAGCGTGAAGTTGCCAGTTACATTGCAGAGGGTCCCAGTATTTGAACTCTCGGTGATTTGTCCTGGCATTATTTGGTGGGAATAACCTTTTAAAATCAATATACATGTTGTCTAACCAGTGCAGTCGTGTGAGATATGAGAACAGATGGTGACATTGGTTGCGCAACAGCAAGTTTCAGACAAAACCAAAAACATCTGTGAGACTTGTCGATGCAGAAAACATTTGGGATCTGCAATTTGGCTGTATCACAAATCTCTTGGCAATCCTTAAATGGTGATGTCGCATTGAGGCATTGCAATCCTCATGTGGCCATATATCTCTGAACTTATAGTAAGTTCTCATGAAGTGCGACTTTCCTAGTATTGTGCGTTGCAAAATCTGCAGGGCATGAATGAAGCCCAGACCAGACTCTAGACCTACAGATTACTTGCGTCACTTACGAAGATCTATTCACATAAACAATCCGAGACTGGATAGAAAACCATATATGTAGCTCTGTATTGCCCTGATCACTAAAAAAGACCCACCATCTGTGATCTCCACCAGTGTGGCTAAAATATCAGCTATACAAATCATGACAGCGCCGCACAATGACGCCATGTTAATTATCATTGCGGCTCTGGACACTTGTAGGATTTCCCATGATTATTCCCAAAAGACTCATGACCATAACGCTGCTTCATTGTCGTGATGGGATCAGGCTTCAGCTGCAGCCTAGTAGGGGACAACGTGGGATCTGATGAATGGTCCCATTCATAAAAAGGCACTGTAATAAATTTTCCCTTAGACTTTTATTGACCACACATGGTCAGTTAATCACTTTCGCACGATCTGATGAAGAAACAATCCATGTATGGAGAGATATCAAACACGATATCAATAGCTTTTGGTTTTACACGATCAGCTCACATGATTGTTCCCCAATGTTCCTGCAAAGTTTCTCCAAAGGTCATGTACCCAAATACATAAGTAAAGTTTGGATAACTTCTCACAAATATCTCTAAGAAAAAATAATAAAGAACATATGTAGTTTAGGGTTTTTCTTTGCTCCCCTCGGTTCAGCAGCTGACACAAACTCAGTGCACTGAATACAAATGAGTGTAAGGCGTCTCATTTACATGGTTCTCAATGTCTTCCTTAAATAAGCAAAACTGTCTCAGATAAAGCATCATGCAAATAAGGGATGTCTGCTTTGTTGTTTGCTTTCAGTACAGTGTCGCTTTGTCCCCCTTTTATGCACAGAGGACAGAGAATCAGCTTTCCATGCCATATACACTAAAAAGAGTATAAACAAAATATGTAAAAAAATAAATAAAATACTGACAAGTCAGGAACTTCAACAGGAAATTCTATTATACATTTTATTTTTTAATTTTATTGATTTTTCTTTTTCAATATTACATATTGGCATAACTTGAGTCCTATGGGCCTTGGTGCAGAATTGGATCTGGGTCCACACATGCATGTTGGTCAGGTGTCCAGGCTCCTGTAATAATGTCTCCCATCCAGGGATCCCATCTAATAATAATGACCCCCATCCATGGGCCCCATTCAGTAATAATGTCCCCTGTTTATGCCCACATCAAGTAATAATGTCCCCCATATATGCCCCATTCGAGTAATAATTTCCCCCGTTTACGCCCCATTCGAGTAATAATGTCCCCCGTCCAGACCCCCATCCAGTAATAATAAACCCCATCCAACACCCCCATCCAGTAATAATGTTCCTTGTAAAGGACCCCATCCAGTAATAATGTCCATTGTCTAGGCTCCCTTCCAGTAATAATGATATCCGTCCAGGCTCCCCTTCAGTAATTATAACCCATATCCAGGACCTCATCCAGTAATAATGTCCTTTGTCCAAGCTCTCATCCAGTAATAATGTCCCCTGTGCTGGCCCCCATCCAGTAATATGATCCCCGTCCGGGCCCCCTTCAGTAGTAATAGCCCTTATCCAGGGCCCCCATGCAGTAATAATGACCTCCGTCCAGGGCCCCCATACACTAATAATGTCCCCCGTCCAGGCCCCCATCTAGTAATAATGTCCACTGTCCAGGTCCCCATCCAGTAACAATGATCCCTTTCCAGGCCCCACCCTTCAGTAATAATAACCCCCATCCAGGGCCCCCATGCAGTAATAATGACACCGGACAAGGGACCCCATCCTGTAATAATGACCCCTGTCCAATGTCCCCATCCATTCATAATGATCCCCATCTGGGCCCCCCTCCAGTAATAATAACCCCATCCAGGACCCCATCCACTAATAACGTCACCTGTACAGGCCCCTATCCAGTAATAATGATCCCCTTCCAGGCCCCCCTCCAATAATAATAACCCTCATCCAGGGCCCCCATGCAGTAATAATGATCCCCATCCAGGCCCCCATCTAGTAATAATGACCCCTGTCCAGGGCCTCCATCCAGTAATAATGTCCCCTGTTAAGGCCCCCATCCAGTAATAATAACCCTTATCTAGGGCCCCCTCCAGTAATAATAACCCTTATCTAGGGCCCCATTCAGTAATAATGACCTAAGTCCAGGGTCCCCATACACTAATAATGTCCCCCATGCAGTAATAATGACCCAAGTCAAGGCCTCCATCTACTAATAATGACCCTATCCAGGGCCTCCATCCAGTAATAATGACCCCTGTCCAGTGACCACCTCCAATAATAATGTTCCCTGTCTATGCTCCATCCAGTAATAATGTCCCCTGTTATGGACCTGGTGGTTAGGAGCACCCGAAGTGACCTGATGGTTAAAACAGAAAACCTGGGACAAGCTCTGAGGAGGTGGTAACTCTACTGACCGCAATCCCTAATCCTATCACACACACTAGAAATAGCCGTGGAGCGTACCTAACTCTCCCTGGACGCCTCTTCACAGCCTAAGAGCTAACTACCCCTAAAGATAGAAATAGCAGCCTACCTTGCCTCAGAGAAATTCCCCAAAGTAAAGGTAGCCCCCCACAAATAATAACTCTGAGTTAAGAGGGAAGTGACAAACACAGGAATGAAACAGATTTTAGCAAAGGAGGCCGAATCTTCTCTAGATAGACAGAGGATAGGAAAGGGAACTATGCAGTCAGTAAAAAAAACTACAAAAACCACGCAGAGTGTGCAAAAAGACCTCCACACCGACTCACGGTGTGGTGGTGCAGCTCTGCACCCCCAGAGCTTCCAGCTAGCAAGGAAATATCATAATAGCAGGCTGGACTGAAACCTAGCATGTACTGAAAAATATATTCAAAAACCAATGAACAGCAAATGACTAGCAAGGACTTAGCTTCTGCTGGAGTAGACAGGTCATCTGAGAAATCCAAGACAGATCTGAACCAGTACTGAGACATTGACAGCTGGCATGAACTAACGACCTGGGCAGAGTTAAATAGGGAAGCCAGAAGCAGCAATAAACGAGGGCAGCTGAGAAAGCCAACCTCAAAGATCAGCAGTTCCACTCAAAGCCACCAGAGGGTGCCCAAGGACAGAACTCACCAAAGTACCATTCACGACCACAGGAGGGAGCCCGAGAACGGAATTCACAACAGTACCCCGCCTTGAGGAGGGGTCACCGAACCCTCACCAGAGCCCCCAGGCCGATCAGGACGAGCCAAATGAAAGGCAATTTAGGCAAGGGTACCAAATGGACCATCTTAGAAAACCGATCACAAACCACCCAGATGACAGACATCCTTTGAGAGACAGGAAGATCAGAAATAAAATCCATGGAAATATGTGTCCAGGGCCTCTTCGGGACAGGCAAAGGCAAAAGCAACCCACTGGCACGAGAACAGCAAGGTTTGGCCCGAGCACAAGTCCCACAGGACTGCACAAAAGAACGCACATCCCGTGACAAAGAAGGCCACCAAAAGGACCTGGCAACCAAATCTCTGGTACCAAAAATCCCAGGATGACCAGCTAACACCGAACAATGAACCTCAGAAATAACCCTACTAGTCCATCTATCAGGGACAAACAGTTTCTCCACTGGGCAGTGGTCAGGTCTATCAGCCTGAAACTCCTGCAGCACCCGCCGCAAATCAGGGGAGATGGCAGACAAAATCACCCCCTCTTTAAGAATACCAGCTGGCTGAGGGACTCCCGGAGAATCAGGCAAAAAACTCCTAGAAAGGGCATCAGCCTTCACATTCTTAGATCCCGGAAGGTATGAGACCACAAAATCGAAACGGGAGAAAAACAGTGACCATCGAGCCTGTCTAGGGTTCAACCGCTTGGCGGACTCGAGGTAAGTCAGATTCTTGTGATCAGTCAGGACCACCACGCGATGTTTGGCTCCCTCAAGCCAATGTCGCCACTCCTCAAATGCCCACTTCATAGCCAACAACTTCCGATTGCCGACATCATAATTACGCTCGGCAGGCGAAAACTTTCTAGAAAAGAAAGCACACGGCATCATCAAGGAGCCATCAGAACTTCTCTGAGACAAAACAGCCCCTGCCCCAATCTCAGAAGCCTCGGCCTGAAAAGGGAGCAAAACATCTGGCTGACGCAACACAGGGGCCGAAGTAAAACGACGTTTAAGCTCCTGAAAGGCCTCAACGGCCGCAGGGGACCAATTCACCACATCAGCGCCTTTCATCGTCAAATCAGTCAAAGGCTTAACCACACTAGAAAAATTAGCGCTGAAGTGACGGTAAAAATTAGCAAAGCCCAGGAACTTCTGAAGACTCTTCACAGATGTAGGTTGAGTCCAGTCATAAATGGCCTGAACTTTAACAGGATCCATCTCGATAGTAGAAGGGGAAAAAATGAAGCCCAAAAAGGAAACCTTCTGAACTCCAAAGAGGCATTTAGAGCCCTTCACAAACAATGCATTAGCACGAAGGACCTGGAACACCATCCTGACCTGCCTTACATGAGACTCCCAATCATCCGAAAAGACCAAAATATCATCCAAATATACGATCATGAACCTATCCAGATACTTCCGGAAGATGTCGTGCATAAAGGACTGAAACACAGATGGAGCATTAGAAAGCCCGAATGGCATCACCAGGTACTCAAAATGGCCCTCGGGCGTATTAAATGCTGTTTTCCATTCATCGCCGTTTAATACGCACAAGATTATACGCCACTCGAAGGTCAATCTTGGTAAACCAACTAGCCCCCTTAATCCGAGCAAACAAATCAGACAACAGAGGCAAAGGGTACTGAATTTTGACCGTGAATTTATTGAGAAGGCGATAATCTATACAGGGTCTGAGAGAGCCATCCTTCTTGGCCACAAAAAAGAACCCTGCTCCCAACGGCGACGAAGACGGGCGAATATGCCCTTTCTCCAAGGACTCCTTTGCATAACTCCGCATAGCGGCATGTTCTGGCACAGATAAATTGAACAGTCGGCCCTTAGGGAACTTACTACCAGGAATCAAATTAATAGCGCAATCACAGTCCCTATGAGGAGGTAGGGCACTGGACTTGGGCTCATCAAATACATCCTGGTAATCCGACAAAAACTCAGGGACTTCAGAAGGAGTGGAAGAAGAAATTGACATCAAAGGAACATCACCATGTATCCCTTGACAACCCCAACTAGACACAGACATTGATTTCCAATCCAGTACTGGATTATGAACCTGTAACCATGGCAAACCCAACACGACAACATCATGCAAATTATGCAACACCAAAAAGCGAATATTTTCCTGATGTGCGGGAGCCATGTACATGGTCAGCTGAGTCCAGTACTGAGGTTTATTCTTGGCCAATGGCGTAGCATCAATTCCCCTTAAGGGAATAGGACTCTGCAAAGGCTCCAAGGAAAAACCACAGCGCCTGGCAAACTCCAAGTCCATCAAGTTCAGGGCAGCGCCCGAATCCACAAATGCCATAACAGAGTAGGACGACAGTGAGCAAATCAGAGTAACAGAAAAGAGAAATTTAGGCTGCAAAGTACTAATGGTGACAGACCTAGCGAACCTCTTAGTGCGCTTAGGACAATCAGAGATAGCATGAGAGGAGTCACCACAGTAAAAACACAGCCCATTCTGACGTCTGTGTTCTTGCCGTTCAGCTCTGGTCAAAGTCCTATCACATTGCATAGGCTCAGGCCTCCGCTCAGAGGACACCGCCAAATGGTGCACAACTTTGCGCTCGCGCAAACGCCGATCAATCTGAATGGCCAAAGACATTGACTCATTCAGACCAGCAGGCGTGGGGAACCCCACCATAACATCCTTAAGGGCTTCAGAAAGACCCTTTCTGAAAATTGCTGCCAGGGCACACTCATTCCATTGAGTAAGCACAGACCACTTTCTAAACTTCTGGCAATATACTTCTGCCTCATCCTGACCCTGACATAGAGTCAGCAAGATCTTTTCTGCCTGATCCACAGAATTAGGTTCGTCATACAGCAATCCAAGCGCTAGAAAAAATGCATCCACATTAAGCAATGCAGGATTTCCTGGCTCAAGGGAGAATGCCCAGTCTTGCGGGTCACCACGCAACAAAGAAATAATAATCTTTACTTGCTGAATGGGATCACCAGAGGAGCGGAGTTTCAGAGCAAGAAACAGTCTGCAATTATTTTTGAAATTCAAAAATTTAGATCTATCCCCAGAAAACAAATCAGGAATTGGAATTCTAGGCTCTAACATCGGATTCTGAACTACATAATCTTGAATACTCTGTACCCTAGCAGTGAGTTGATCCACACAAGAGGACAAACCTTGAATATCCATATCTACACCTGAGTCCTGAACCACCCAGAGGTTAAGGGGAAAAGAAAGACAAAACAAACTGCAAAGAAAAAAAAATTGACTCAGAACTTCTCTTATCCCTCTTTTGAGATGCATTAACACTTTGCTGGCCAGCTGTACTATTATGGACCTGGTGGTTAGGAGCACCCGAAGTGACCTGATGGTTAAAACAGAAAACCTGGGACAAGCTCTGAGGAGGTGGTAACTCTACTGACTGACAGAGGATAGGAAAGGGAACTATGCGGTCAGTATAAAAAACTACAAAAACCACGCAGAGTGTGCAAAAAGACCTCCACACCGACTCACGGTGTGGAGGTGCAGCTCTGCACCCCCAGAGCTTCCAGCTAGCAAGGAAATATCATAATAGCAGGCTAGACTGAAACATAGCATGTACTGAAAAATATATTCAAAAACCAATGAACAGCAAATGACTAGCAAGGACGTAGCTTCTGCTGGAGTAGACAGGTCATCTGAGAAATCCAAGAGAGATCTGAACCAGTACTGAGACATTGACAGCTGGCATGAACTAACGACCTGGGCAGAGTTAAATAGGGAAGCCAGCAGCAGCAATAAACGAGGGCAGCTGAGAAAGCCAACCTCAAAGATCAGCAGTTCCACTCAAAGCCACCAGAGGGTGCCCAAGGACAGAACTCACCAAAGTACCATTCACGACCACAGGAGGGAGCCCGAGAACGGAATTCACAACAGTCCCCTGTCCAGGCCCCAATCCAATAATAATGACCCACATCCAGGCCCCCATATAGTAATAATGACCCCTGTCCAACACCCCATCTAGCAATAATGACCACCGTCCAGGTCCCCAATCCAAAAATAATGTCCCTTGTCCATGCCCTCATCCAGTAATAATGTTGCCCATCCAGGCCCCCGTCCAGCGATAATGGCCCCATGTTACGGCTGCGACCGCAGACATGGCCGAGCCGACGCCTCCATATCGCCAGACATGACAACGTGGGGTGAGCGTCCCTAGTGGGAACAGAATGTGGACCCACTGGACCACATAGAGTTACCTGGACCTACCCAGACTAGGGAAGGGCAGGGAGCAGGGTCTGTGGCAGCTGAGCATGTGGACAAGATGGCGATATGCAGAAATAGATTACACCGCACAACTTCAGGTATGAAGAAACAAAGTTTACGTAAATGAAAACACAGTACATAACAAAAACATAATGATGTCAGGATCCCGATTCCACACATCAGAGTAGGGTACACGTCTCAGGAGGATAACAGACGAAGGCAGGAGGACATCACGGGTTGATGAAGTCCAGGGTAATCTGGCACGGGCATACTAGGACGGCCTCACTCTCAGGCCTCAGGCGCAGCACAGGCTCAGCAGGAGAACATCAGACACCGACCTCGGACGGACTTCAGATGATGGCAGGGGTCAACATGGGTTGATTCAGTCCAGGTTCATCTGGCACGGGCTTACTAGGACGGCCTCTCTCAGGCCTCAGGCTAGCACAGGCTCAGCAGGAGAACATCAAACATCGATCCCAGAAGGACGTCGTCACAGTGTGGACCCCGGGGAACCGGAGGAACATCGGGTCACAGGCTAGACATCAGGACATTAAGACACGGACTGGACATCAGGACATCAAGACACGGACTGGACATCAGGACACAGGCTGGACATCAGGACACAGGCTGGACATCAGGACACAGGCTGGATATCAGGACATCAGGACACAAGCAGGACATCGGAACATCAGGAATACCGGATAGATATCTGGGACACTGGCGTGGCAGCCAGGATCATCGGCTGGGACACTGGCGTGGCAGCCCAGGGCATCAGTTACATCAGGACATCTGCCACAGGAAGGACATCAGGACACAGGCAGGGCATCAGGAATACCGGATAGACATCTGGGACACTGGCGAGGCAGCCCAGGTCATCGGCTGGGACACAGATGGCACAAGACCAGCTAGCGGCGGTCACCAGGTTCCTAGCTACGGCCGTCAGGCTTCGAGCATTGGACCTAGAAAGGAACTCAAGCGCAGGGCTGCCACTAGAAATTTCGGGGCCCCATACTGGCAACCTTTTCGGGGCCCCCTTTAGACTCCGCCCAGGCTCCACCCCAGCCCCGCCCTCAACCCTCGAACTGTCTACAGCACCACCGCTGACTCTTGGAAAAACTACACTTCTCACCAATCACACATTAACAATTCCCATCACCAGATCACACACATAGCCAGCAGATTTTGTTTTGGCCAAAAGGTTTTTTTAATCTGCCACGATGACAAGGTAAACTCTTTTGGCCGGGCCCTACTCTACTCTAACTTATTAAACATTTGTTAAAATATGCAATACAATTTAGGTATATTTTTATTTATTTTTCAATTTTTCAAATGACCAATAATTCCACATACAAGGGACAAATAACACAACACCATGACCAGACACCACATTATCACCACATAGTGACCTATAATACTATCTACAAGGAATAAATACTGCCACACCATGTGCAGACCACATATTACCACCACAGTGACCGAACAATATCGCATACAAGGGACAAATACCAAAGCAGAATGTACAGACCACATATTACCACCACATGGTGACCAACTACATACAAGGAACAAATACCAACACAACATGACCAGACCACATATTACCACCACACGGTGACCGTATAATAGCACGTACAAGGAACAAATTTTCACCACACCATGACCAGACCACATATTACCACCAAATAGTGAGTGGTGACCAAATAATAGCACATACAAGGAACAAATACCGCCACACCATGGCCGGACAACATATTACCACCACATTGTGACTGAATAGTACAATACTGATCATTAATAAAAAAAAATACTATCACCATAAGTGCTATTATACATAGGAGATCTTTACTTAGTATGCAGTGTCTGTGTACAGGTAATACAGTGGTCACCGATGCCATTATACACAGGAGCTCTATATATAGTGTCAGTGTACAGGTAATACAGGGATCACCAGTGACATTATACACAGGAGCTCTATATATAGTGTCAGTGTACATGTAATACAGTGATCACTAGTGACAGTATACACAGGAGCTCTGTATATAGTGTATAGTGTACAGATAATATAGTGATCACCAGTGACATTATACACAGCAGCTCTGTATACAGTATACAGTGTATGGTGTCAGTGTATAGGTAATACAGGGATCACTAGTGACATGATACACAGGAGCTCTGTATACAGTATATAGCGTATGGTGTCAGTGTACAGGTAACATACTGACTCACCAGTGATGTCTCTAGCTGAAGTCCTTCATCTTTGCGTTTCTTTTTAATCCAGCGCAGACCGCCATCACTTCTTTCAGCCAGGACTCGTCTCTGCATAAAATAACACAGTTATCTAGAGCACCGCTTTCAGAGCATATTCCCCACTTTTTTCCTTTCTTCTACACTACCCATCTGAATACAGACATTCACCCACCATTAATATATACTGTAATTGGTTATTATGCAACCCACCATTCCAAATATAAATTATAATACGCCACTGAGCCCCTTCTAGCTATACATAGCCACTTTCCCCATTTAATATATAAATTAATTAGCACCTGTACTCTTTCTCCCAATTTATTTCCAGTCACTTTATCCTCAACGATCCCACTATGCGCCTCCCGCTCTAACCCTAACTCCGATTCATTATAGTTACATGCCCCTTCTGCCTCAATTCATTGTCATGTCTTCTCTCTCTCCCACCCTCTATTCATTATCAACTGCTCTTCCCCACCCTCAAAATTCATTATTTGCTCTCCCTACCTTCAATACACCATTGGCTCTCCCCACCCCCACCTTCAATTCAATTGCTGTCCACCGTCCCTCACACTCACTTGATGTGCATGCAGTCCCCATCACCCTTACTTCATCATTTGCAGCCCTCTATCATTTCATTATGTGCAGTACCCCCTCAAACACACTTCATCATCTGCAGCCCCCTATCATTTCATCATGCGCAGTGCCCCCTCAAACACACTTCATCATCTGCAGCCCCCTATCATTTCATCATGCGCAGTGCCCCCTCAAACACACTTCATCTGCAGCCCCCTATCATTTCATCATGCGCAGTGCCCCCTCAAACACACTTCATCATCTGCAGCCCCCTATCATTTCATCATGCGCAGTGCCCCCTTAAACACACTCCATCATCTGCAGTCTCACTCTCACCCACCTCACCCATTTAAAAAAACAAAAATAAAAATGTTTTTTATACTTACCTCAGTCGTTCCCGGGGCGTCTAGTGTTTCCAGTAGTGAAGCAGCAGCTAGAATGTATGGGCTGCTGAGAGGACCTGACAGGAGCCCCTACATTCTAGCACATTCACTACTGAGACTGCTAGAATCAGAAGTGTAGCTAGGGTTTCAACTTAGGGGGGGGGGGGGTGGGCGAAACATCTGAGTGGGCCCCTAACCAGCTAACCCTGATTACAGCTACGGTTGAGCACTTATTGTGAATATAGGGGAACCTCAGAATATGACCCTACTGTTATTGAAAATAAATCTCTATACAAAAACGAACATTGATTTTACCGCCATATTGTGATAATATGCAACTTTGATGGTCACAATACTCCGAGTGCCCCTATAACAATGATGCTTAAGTGCCCACTTAACATTTAATAATGTCCCCTAAGTTCCCCCTTGTACTGCTCCATTATACACAGTATGGTGAGCTTAAAGCTTCCATATACACTGTATAAGGCCCCCACAGCTCCCCTATACACAGTATAATGATTCTATAACTCCTTGATGTTCCCACTTCTCCCCTATTTACACAGTATGATGTTCCCACTGCTCCCCTATAGATGAGCCCAATGCTCCCCTATACACAGTATAATGCTGACAGAACTCCACTATAGAAAGTAGAATGCCCCCCAGAGCTCCCCTATATACAGTGTAATGGGCCAACAGCTCCCATATGCACAATATGCCTTCACAGTTTCCTATACACAGTATGATGGACCGGCAGCTCCCGTCAAACAGTATGATGTCCCTCACAGTTCTCCTGTACACAGTATGATGGGCCCACAGCTTCCTTATACACAGTATGATGGGCCCACAGCTTCCTTATACACAGTATGATGGGCCCGCAGCTCCCGTATACACAGTATGATGGGCCCACAGCTCCCTTATATGTAGTATGATGGGCCCGTAGCTCCCATATATACAGTATGATGGGCCCGCAGCTCCCTTATACACAGTATGATGGGCCCACAGCTTCCTTATACACAGTATGATGGGCCCGCAGCTCCCGTATACACAGTATGATGGGCCCACAGCTCCCTTATATGTAGTATGATGGGCCCGCAGCTCCCATATATACAGTATGATGGGCCCGCAGCTCCCTTATACACAGTATGATGGGCCCACAGCTTCCTTATACACAGTATGATGGGCCCGCAGCTCCCGTATACACAGTATGATGGGTCCACAGCTCCCTTATATGTAGTATGATGGGCCCGCAGCTCCCATATATACAGTATGATGGGCCCGCAGCTCCCTTATACACAGTATGATGGGCCCACAGCTTCCTTATACACAGTAGGATGGGCCCGCAGCTCCCGTATACACAGTATGATGGGCCCGCAGCTCCCGTATACACAGTATGATGGGCCCGCAGCTCCCGTATACACAGTATGATGGGCCCGCAGCTCCCATATACACAGTAAGATGGGCCCGCAGCTCCCTTATACACAGTATGATGGGCCCGCAGCTCCCGTATACACAGTATGATGGACCCCAGCTCCCTTATACAGAGTATGATGGGCCCGCAGCTCCCGTATACACAGTATGATTGACCCCCAGCTCCCTTATACACAGTATGATGGGCCCACAGCTCCCTTATACATAGTATGATGGGCCCGCAGCTCCCATATACATAGTATGATGGATTCACAGCTCCCGTATACACAGTATGATGGACCCCCAGCTCCCTTATACACAGTATGATAGGGCCGCAGCTCCTGTATACACAGTATGATGGGACCACAGCTCCCTTATACACAGTGTGATGGGCCTGCAGCTCCTCTATACACAGTATGATGGGCCCACAGCTCCCTTATACACAGTGTGATGGGCCCACAGCTCCCTTATACACAGTGTGATGGGCCCGCAGCTCTCTTATACACAGTATGATGAGCCCACAGCTTCCTTATACACAGTATGATGGGCCCGCAGCTCCTGTATACACAGTATGATGGGCCCGCAGCTCCCGTATACACAGTATGATGGACTCACAGATCCCTTATACACAGTATGATGGACCTGCAGCTCCCGTATACACAGTATGCACTTTGTTGCAGATTTACTGCGGATTTCCTGTGTTTTTTGTGCAGATTTCACCTGCGTTTTACCACCTGCGGAATCCTATACAGGAGCAGGTGTAAAATGCTGCGGAATCTGCAAATAGAACTGACATGCTACGGAAAATACAATGCAGCGTTTCCGCACCATGTGCACTGTGGATTTGGTTTTCCATAGGTTTAAATGGTACTGTAAACCAGATGGAAAACTGCTGCAGATCCGCAGCGGCCAATCCGCACCGTGTGCACATAGCCTGAGAGTGAGAAAGAGGCCAGAACGAGGCTCCCATAGACTCACACTGATTAGTGACCTCTGCGCTGCTCCATGAAACACTGGAGCCTCGGACAGGACACAAACTACAGGAGACGGAGCTGAGCGGAGACAAAAACAGATGAAGACGCCGGAAGGTGAGTATCAGACAGGGGACGGGGATTGTCAGCACCTAGAAGTGGTGCTGTAAATGTGATGCAGCTCTAGGTTACTGTATGCGGGCTCCTTATACTAACACTCATAAAATATCCAGGTGGTACGTATCAAAGGCCCCCTACCCCCATCTCCAGCCTCCCCGTACATATACTATCATAACATTATAATATTCAGCCCCCAGTGACCTGTCCCCCTCCCCCACAATACCCCCATCGTCTCACATCCACCCCTCAGTGCCCTGTCCCACCTCACCCACCTTCAGCCCCCACAACACCCCCATGGGCTCACATCCACCCCCCCAGTGGCCTGTCCCCCCTCACCCACTTTCAGCCCCCACAATACCCCAGCGGTCTCACAGTGACATACCTGAATTTAATAAACCTAAAATGTCCCATCCCCACTTACTGATGAAGCTCGCACTGCAGGCAGGACCAGGAAGTGTGAGTGAAATGCAGGGTGTGGGCACTAGGACCCAGCGTTCCTGAGCCAATCCCAGCGTGCACAGAGTGAGGAAAACTGCAGCCGGGAAAAGCTTCATGATCAGGTCAGAGGGGGTGAAACCATTCACTGCAGGGGGGAGACTGCAGCCGCCACTGTGCTAGCAGCGTGCAGCTTGTCAGACGGGAGCAGACGTTATACTGCTCTGCTCCTATGTGTTCTGCCTCGTCACAGAAGTGGCCCTGCCCTGGCTCCCCGTGGGCCCCTTCATGTGACAGGGCCTGGGGCGATGGCCCCCTCTGCCCCCCCACGCTACTGGCTAGAATGGATGGGCTGTAGTCAGGACCTGCAGGGAGCCCATACATTCTAGCTACAGCCGAGCAGGAGCTGTGCAGCCGACTAGGTAAGAAGACGGCCGTGCACAGCTCCAAGACGGGTCTCGGGCCCCAGCACCGACGTGTGCGCCGCAGTGCACAGTATTTTAGTGCACGATGCGGCCCGATCAGTAGAACCACAACAGTGGGGCCCCGGATCTGCAGGCCCCTCTGTGTACTGCTGCTGACCGGGCCCCATACAGCAGTAATGGCTGTCATGCCCTGATGGCGGCCCTGCTCAAGCGTGATGGTGCAAGCACCACCGGACTGGACCTGGGCCGGACGGGGTTAGCACTGCATAGCACGCTGAGCACAGCATAGTAAGAGCTCAGCAAGAACACCGGACTCCATCTTTAAAAGATGAGCCCAGAAAGTTCAGACACTGGGTATGGGGTGTCAGACACAAAAGGACTTCAGAAACATAACACAGAGGACACAGTTCAGACAGGGTCAGGTACTGGATATGCAGCCTCCGGGATGGCGGGTCTGGGTACTCTGCCCCCAGAATAGGCGGAAAAACAACACACAAACGGATCTGGATATACAGCCTCCAGGATAGGCGGGTCTGGATACTCTGCCCCTAGAATAGGCAGAAAAACAAAACACAAACGGATCTGGATATGCAGCCTCCAGGATAGGTGGGCCTGGGTACTCTGCCCCCAGATTAGACAGAAAAACAAAACACAAACAGATCTGGATATGCAGCCTCCAGGATAAGCGGATCTGGGTACTCTGCCCCCAGAGCAGGCGGACGACAGGTATCAGCTCTCCCAGAACATACTGCAGACAGAACGGGAGCTGGATACCCCACACACAATGCTAGATTTAGAAACACAATGCAATGCTCTGGTGACGCCCAACAGGAAAGAGGGAGTTTATATAGGAGCTGCCCTCAGCAATAAGCTGAAGGAGCAACACAGGTGCACACTCAAACCCTAATAAAAGCAGGGTAGGTGTGGCCGCACGCACCCTAAGCACAAACAGAAACCATTACAGCACAGACAGCACAGGAACTGTGACTTAGGCTACGTTCACATTTGCGTTGTGCGCCGCAGCGTCGGCGCCGCAGCGCACAACGCAAACGAAAACGCGGCAAAACGCACGCTAAAACGCTGCGTTTTGCGCCGCATGCGTCGTTTTTGGCCGCAAGTTGGACGCAAAAAAAATGCAACTTGATGCGTTTCTTGCGTCCAACGCTTGCGGCCATGCGGCGCTAAACGCAGCACAACGCATGTCCATGCGCCCCCATGTTAAATATAGGGGCGCATGACGCATGCGGCGCCGCTGCGGCGCCCGACGCTGCGGCGCTGACCGCAAATGTGAACGTAGCCTTAGGGCACCTGGCAGTGACTGCTAGCCTGAACACATGTGGAAAGTCATGCACCAGCTGCAGAGGACCTCTCAACCCACGGATAGCTTCCAAAGCGGCAGCCAGGGACCGCACATGCAGATGGTTATGCAGCAAAGCAAAGACTTGACAGCACATACGCAGCGGAGCAGGGAACTGAGCCGCATCCATACAGGTAAAAGACAACAGTATCCCTGCACATTAGGGGGAGAGGAGAAAGGGTTAAAGCAGAGACATGCAGAGTAACGCCGAAGTATTAAGGTATAAACCCACCGGCGTTACACCCCATACTAGTAATAATGGCCCCTATCTAATAATAACAGCCCTAGTCCAGTAATAATGACCGTTGTCAAGGCCCCATCCAGTAAAAATGTCCTCTATACTGGGGTCCATCCAGTAAAAATGACCGCCATCCTCTTCTCCAACACATTTAAAAAATAAAGGATACATCTCACCACCTTGCTCCCATGGCGTGCAGTGTCCTCTTCATCCTCCATGGCCGGTGCATAGGGGCGGGCAGCACATGGCAGTGACGTCATGTGCCGCCCACGACTGGCATGCTGATGTCACCTGCTGGTCACAGATTGGTGCAGGGAGGCGATGGAATTCTGCATCGCAATACATGTCAGCTAAACATGCATTCAAGAACACACACCCCGCTGATAAGAGAGCTGGTTCCGCAGGTCTGGACGTGGTCGCACCCTCTGCGACAGCAATCATTACGACTATGCATATCACTATTTACAGTTGCAATCAATTTTTTTCAGCCCCCATTGTAAAATAAGTTTATTAGCAAAATTTACAAACTTTCTGCATTTTTCATCAAACCAATTATTTTACTAAAAATAGTAGGCTTTCCTTCACCTGTTATTTATCTGCCTTCATCTCTGTATCTAAATACCCTAAGGAAAGGAGGCTCATTGGCACATTTCTACAAGAACCAGTAGTCTCCACCAGAATCAACTGTATTAATGTACAAGAAGGTTATGGTAGCTTGCTTTCTGAGGATCTAGAGTCATTCACAATAATCTTTGCACACACTCATTAGATACTTCAATACGAAATATAGGGTCAGTGTCTATTTATTGTGGTTAATGTACATGTGTTGTTTCCTGAAACAGAGAAAGTTAGAATCTAAGGGTATGTGCACACGTTGCGGATTCGTTTGCTGATTTTTCAGCACGGATTCTGAAAAATCCGCAGGTAAAGCACGGATTTACCGCAGATTTACCGTGGATTTTGTGCGGAATTCGCCTGCGCTTTTACACCTGTGGATTCCTACAAAGGAATAGGTCTAAAATGCTGCGTAATCCGCATAAAGAATTTCCGCAGCATGTGCACTGCGGATTTGGTTTTCCATAGGTTTACATGGTACTGTAAACCTCATGGAAAACTGGTGCAAATCCGCAGCGTCAAATCCGCTGCGGATCCGCAGCAAAATCCGCAACATGTGCACATAGCCTAAGAAAGCGCCAGTCGCCAGTGTAAATATTGCAAAATTTCTATTTTTGTATTTTTAATACGGATTGTAATGTGGAAAAGAACCATTCCCCAAAATACCACAAAAAACCTTATTTAAATAATAGGCAATTTTATGAAGATGGTTTCTATTTAAAGGGGTTGTCTACTACTCGGACCACCCCTTCTTAATCACCATAGTTACTCCATGTAAAATAATAACAGCTCTACTCACCTCAAGTACAGGCATCGATCCATTGATGTCGACGCATGTTCTCCTGTGACATTTTGTCATGCGAGTCCTGCAGCCAGTGTCAGTTACATCCAAAGGTATTTAGAAAGCAGCAGCACTCCGCCCAAGCGAGCCCCAGGAGAGTAGTGGTCGTGTGCGTCAAACATGTCCCGGTTTATTGTATGTATATTGCTGCCTTGTAATGTCGCTAAATCATTATTTATGGTTATATGTAATATTCTGTATCTAATGCTGCTATTTGGACATTGATGTTAGGGAAAGTGCAGTACCTCAGTTATGACACTAGATGGGGCACGATAGTGTAAATACTTAAAGGGGTGGTCCACTGCTTTCAGTTAACCCCCCAATGTATCCCCCTGGGGTCCCTAATGAATTTTATAAATACCTTCTGTTGCCATTTTCGCCTGTGAGTGGCGCTATGGCGACTGCTGAGTCACGTGACCCCCAGGCTGCAACCGCCGCTAATTTCCGCCGATGTCATGTCAATTTCCAGACTCTGGAAATTGACGTGATGCCAGCAGCAGGCGTGACCCAGCCTCCATAGACAGCAGTCACTCAAGAGTGACTGGGCTGTGGGCGGAGCTGGGGGCTGCCTGCAGGGCTGTGCTGGGGAGGGCGGAGCTGTGCTGGGGGCGGGGCTGTGCTGGGGGTGGGCTGTGCTGGGATCTGTGGCCGGACGAGTATGGGGTCTGCCGGCCGGCCGCGCTCATGTGCTGAGATGTGTGGCCAGTGCGGTCGTGGTGGAAGCCAGTGCGATGGTGGCGGCGGCCGGTGCGGTGGTGGCTGAGGCGGGTGGGGGTCTGCGCGGTGAATCTGCCGAAGGTGCTGGAGTGTGCGGGCGGGGGGTCTGTGGGGCTGTGCAGTGGGGTCATTGGTCTGTGTGTCTCTGTGTGCAGGCATCGTACGATGGGACTGCAAGTCCCATCAGGCTCTGCCTGCTACAGTGACAGTGAGTGACACATTAGCCATGATGGGACAGTAGTAGTCCCATCATCCGGCTAATGTGTTGAATGTAAAAAAAAAAAAACACATACACACATATACAGTACATACATACATACAACATACATTACACACATACAGAACATGCACCATGCGACATGCACCATGCGACATGCACCATGTGACAACATGCAACATGCACATGCAACATGCAACATTTGACGACATGCGACATGCAACATGTGACAACATGCGACATGCACCATGCGACATGCACATGCGACATGCACCATGTGACATGCACATGCACCATGCGACATGCACCATGCGACAACATGCAACATGTGACGGCATGCAACATGTGACAACATGCGACATGCAACATGTGACAACATGCAACATGAGACATGCTACATGTGACAACATGCGACATGTGTCATTGGACATGCACATGCACCATGCGACATGTGACATGCGACATGCACCATGCAACATGCACCATGTGACGACATGCAGCATGTGACATGCGACTTGCAACTTGTGACAACATGTGACAACATGCGACATGTGACATGCGACATACAGCATGCGACATGCAGCATGTGACGACATGCAGCATGCGACGACATGCAACATGTGACAACATGCGACATGTGACAACATGCGACATGCAACATGTGACAACATGCGACATGTGACATGCAGCATGCAACATACGACATGCAACATACGACATGCAACATGCCACATACAATACATACATACAGTACATACATACAACATACATATAGACATACAGTACATATAACATAGAGTACATACTCACCATCACTTGTCACTTTGATCCCCGAAGCCAGTGTCACCTGTAAAAAATATTAAAATAATAAACAAACACTATACTCCCTGATCCGCAGATATCCAATTAAAACAAGTGTCCCACGACGATCTCCCGTGGAGAGCATCAGCATCAGCTGATGCGACCGCTCTCCAGGGGCTCCAGGAATACAATGATGGAAGGTATCTTTCCACAATGTATTCCCCACGATGTATTCCTACGCCCCTGTGAGAAAATAGTCTCTAATCTCACTTTTGGCATTGCTGTGTGAGAAAGTTCCCACGCAGCAAATGCCATAAAGTGAGACCAGTGAACTAAGGTAACCTCTCAGTGATGCACTGCAGGAGCCATTGTCTCCTGTCAGTGTGTCACTGGAGGTCCTATAGAGCAGTGACATCACCTGATGTCACTGTTTTATAGGGGAGATCGTCGTGGGACCCTCATTATTAATTGGACTACGGTGGACAGGTAGTATACGGTTTACTATTTTACGCTTTTTGCAGGCGCTGAAGTATGGTAAGTATGGTTAAATTAAGAATATTAAAATACTTTTTTCTGGCTGTGTCTTTTTTTTTTTTTTTTTTAACTCTTTCACTACTATAGGATTAACAATGGATAGGCGTCATATTGACGCCTCTCCATTATTAACCCGGCTTAATGTCACCTTACAATAGCAAGGTGACATTAACCCCTTATTACTCCATATCCCACCGCTACACGGGAGTGGGAAGAGAGGGGCTAAGTGCCGGAATTGGCGCATCTCACAGATGTGCCATTTCTGGGGTGGCTGCGGACTGGTATTTGTAGCCAGGGGGGCCAATATCCATGGCCCCTCTCTAGGCTATGAATATCAGCCCACAGCTGTCTACGTAACCTTTCTTTTTTGGGGTGTCCCCCTATTTTAATAGCCAGTAAAAGCTACGCAGACAGCTGCGGGCTGATATTCATAGCCTCGGAGGGGCCATGGGTATTACCCCCCTCTTTTTTAACTGAAACATATTGTTCATTAACCCCTTTCTGCCAGCTGACGGAATAGTACGTCAGCTGGCAGTATCCCCTGCTTTGAGGTGGGCTTCGGCGGTGAGCCCACTTCAAAGCCGCAACATGTCAGCTGTTTTCAATAAAAAAAAATTTACATGATCGCTAAACGGCGTAGCGAGAAAAAAAAATCAAAAGCCAAAATTATGTTTTTTTGGTCGCCGCGACATTGCATTAAAATGCAATAATGGGCAATCAAAAGAACGTATCTGCACAAAAGTGGTATCATTAAAAACATCAGCTCGGCACGCAAAAAATTAGCCCTCATCCGACCAGATATCTCAGAAAATATAGACGCTACAGGTATGTATCGGAAAATGGCGCAATTATTTTATTTCTTTTTAGCAAAGTTTGGAATTTTTTTTCACCACTTAGATAAAAAATAACCTAGACGTGTTTGGTGTCTATGAACTCTTAATGACCTGGATAATCATAATGGTAGGTCAGTTTTATGCTGTGTGCACATGTTGCAGATTTGGGTGCAGAATTTTCTGCACAAAATCTGCATCTCCTTGCAGAAAACGCAGCACACAGCCTTAGCATTTAGTGAACCTAGCAAAAAAGCCAAGCAAAAAACAAGTGTGGGATTGCACTTTTTTGCAATTTCATCGCACTTTGAATTTTTTTCACATTTTCTGTTACACGACATGGTAAAACCAATGGTGTTGTTCAAAAGTAGAACTTGTCCCGCAAAAGATAAGCCCTCACATGGCCATATTGACAGAAATATTATGGCTCTGGAAAGAAGGTGAGCGATAAACGAAAAAAGCTCCAGGGGTGAAGGGGTTTAGAAACATTGATATGGACATATCTATGGAAATAGACATAGATATATCTGTATGTATCTAACTATCCATCCCATATCTATCTATCTATCTATCATCTATCCATCCATCTATCTGTGTGTAATGGAGTGTGGGTTGGACAAATGTAAAAGAGGAGGTTGGACAGAAATGACATCACAAATCTTTTTGAAGATAGAGGGGGGAGAGGAGGGAGGGATTTAGGTGTGTTTTGGAGTGGGTGTGGTAGGTTCGGGCTTAGTGGCCAGTGCAATGCATCATGGAACTTGTAGTATTAGAGCACAATAACTCAGGAGAAAGGAAGTTGTCGATTAACCCCATGAGAGCTGGATCCAGCACTGAAGATGTGCTGCTACAGCATGATAAAAGGTAATATTGCTAAAATAAACAGTGAATGTTTTCAGTGGCACATAATAGCAAGATTTATGAAAAAAAAAATTTTTTATTGTAGTGGACAACTTCTTTAAAGTAGAAGGGGCCAGCTGTGGATAAGATAGGAGTATTTCCTTGTTGCAGTTTAGTGGAGCCAGGAAGCTGAGACAGCTCAGGAGGACCAGAGAGCCCAGGCAGTTCTGGAGGGCCCTAGGGCAACACAATGGGCCCCGTACATTTGAAAAGCTAGGAGCCCAGACATCCAAGGGCAGGAGATCAGGAATTGCAGCAGCCCAGGAATGCAGGTGGCTCTATCATGTGGCAGCTTACTACATGGTAAGATGCCCTTTTGTCTGTTGCAAAGCAGACAGGGGAACTCCAGAGAGTTGTGAAGCTGGACAGGGAGGACGCTGTGACACCGGATACGATGGTCCGATCCGGGAACATGCTGAAGGACATGAGGGAGAGCACAAGGAAAGCGAAGGATGTAAACTGTGTGGAACCCTGTGTTGATGCTGCACAAGACATGGATGTGCTGAGAGAAGAAACCAGTTAAGTTATCTGTTTTAAGTTGAACGTGGACTCTGTCTCTTTTTGTGCAACAACACCAGCAGTAGAACTTCAGCCGCTCAGATGAGACCCTGACGGTGCAGATGATGTAGCTGAAGGTACGCTGAAAAGGGGACATTGTTTTCATGTGGCGAGAGGCCAGGGCACGTGTAAACAGATATTCTTAGCCATAACTACAGCCATGGCGCTCCCTCACATAGACATCTTCGAACCGCACAAGCACCGAATGTGGTTACAGCTGCTATTATTTTACATTGGGAAACTATGGTGATTGCGATGGGGTAGTCTGAGTAGTGGACAGCCCCTTTAGGCTACTTTCAGACATAGCGCATTTTTGAGCGCTATTTTGCGGGCGCTTTTCAAAAATGCGCAATGTCATTTTCGTCTGCCGGCAAAGTGAATGAGAAATTCACTTTGCCGTTCAGACACACCGCAAAAAAACGCGGCGCTTTTGTCTGCAAACACGCCGGCGTAAAAAGAATTGACATGTCAATTCTTTACGCAGCGGCGTGTCTGCGTATCCCCATAGGGCCCCATCTTACCGTCCACACACAGCGCCTTTGTCCTGGGTGTCGGCGTCTTTGTACGGAGGGGTTGACACCCAGGACCGGACGTGACGTCGGACAGGAAGAGGGAAGCCCCCGCCCCCCAGTGAAGCAGCATGGAGTCCAACAGAATGAGCATAAACGTGGGGCTGCTGATCGATTTGGTGTGTGTGTGTGTGCGCGTGTGTGTGTGTGTGTCCCCATGCGACGCTAGTGCCACCATTGTGCTAAGTCGCCGTATGGGACTACTACTCCCATCCGGTATTAGGATGGGAGAGTTGTCCCTGTGTCCGGCGACTTAGCACAATTGTAAAGTTACACAAAACACCTACACACAATACACATACATGACACACAGTACATACAACACATAACAGAGTATATACTCACCAACAGCACACTTGTAGGCGAAGCCCTCGATCCTCCAGGAAAAAATCCAAAAATAATAAACCAAATTCATACTCCCTGTCCGCAGAATCCATAAAACGAGTGTCCCACGCCGATCGGCTGCTCTCCGGCGATACACTGCCAGGAGCGAAGCTCCTAGCAGTGTATCGCGTACTGTTCCGGAGTTCAATGACTCCGGCGTCTCGGTTAACAGCAGTACAGCTGCGTTGAACTTTCCCACGCAGCACTGCCGTTAAGCGAGAGTGCCGGGGTAAATGACCGCCGGTAAACTCGCTCGCGCATGCGCAGTGACACACCGACAGGAACTATGGCTCCTGTCAGTGTGTTGCTGCAGCCGTGGAGAGCAGACATATCTCTGGATGTGTCTGTTCTCCATGGAAAATCTTGATACGTGGCACTTAAATATGTGGCAATTAAATACGTGACACGTGGCACTTATACGTGATACATGTCACTTAAATACGTGGCACTGAAATACGTGATACGTGGCACTTTGATACGTGGCACGTGGCACTTTGATACGTGGCACGTGGCACTGAAATATGTGGCACGTGGCACTTTGATACGTGGCACGTGGCACTTTGATACGTGGCACGTGGCACTGAAATACGTGATACGTGGCACTGAAATACGTGGCACGCGGCACTGAAATACGTGATACGTGGAACTTAAATACGTGGCACGTGGCACTGAAATACGTGGCACTGAAATACGTGGCACTGAAATACGTGGCACTTAAATACGTGGCACTTAAATACGTGGCACTTAGGGAACCTGTCAGGCAAATCTACCCCCCTATCCTAACACTATACCTGTCCCTCCAGTGTGTATTGTATTCTGAGTCATAAAGACAGGAAATGACCTCAATTACTCTTTTTTTTTCCCCCTTTTTTTTTTTTTAAAACAAACTTTATTTTCAGTACACAATGCTGAAAAAAACGCAGCTGCAAAAAACGCAGCAAAAAACGCAGTGTGTGAAAGCAGCTGCGTTTTTTGCCTGCGTAAAAAAACGCAGGTAAAGCAGCAGCAAAATACGCGCGCGTAAAAATACGCAGCAAATATGCTGTGTGTGAAAGTAGCCTTAAAGTGTTTGTCTAATTTAGAAAATCCATTTTTATCAACCCCATAAAGGAATTCTAAATGAATGAGAGAGCCTGTTCAGAACTCTTATATGCCAGTCTGACTAGAGGGCACATACAAGGGAAACGATCTCTCTGGAGGATCCAGAACTTCCATGTGTGATATGATTTCTGTGGTGATCTAAGGGGCAGGCTCAGACTCGCCCACCAGAGAACCGGAGGATTCTCCGGTGGGCCCAGGCACTGACACCTGCTGGCATACTTGCCAGCAGCTGCCTAGGGCCCCCACTGCTTCAAGGGCCCCACTGCTCCAGGGGCCCCAAGCCTGTGGCTATGGGGCCCCTGAGTCAAGGGGCCCACCCTGTGCCAGCCTAGCAGCAGCTGGAGACAGGATCCTGTCCCCGCTGATAAAGCAAAATGAATATTCACGCTTCTCCACGCCCCTATGGGCGTGGAGAAGCGTGAATACCATTTTTTTTAATAGCGGGCAGCGTTAGCCGCAGGGTGAGGCTAACGCTGCCCGCATGTAAAACCACACCACACACACGCACCGTCCGCACCACATACACAGGCACACAGAGTCAGACACACAGCGCAGTTTACCTCCTGGCAGCTAGTGATGTGTCGTTCGCGAACGAGCTGACACAAAGAGCCGGCTCCCTGCTGTGAACGAAGGGAGCCGGCACGCCAGTGAGAGCCTCTAAAATTCCTGAATGGCTCTCACTGGGCGTAAAATCCCGGACTTCGGGAGGCATAACTCCGCCCACCTGAGCAAAACCCCACCTACTCTTCAATTTAATTGGCTCAAAGAAGTGGGCGGAGTTTCTGCGGTAGGTGGGCGGAGTTTCAGACGCCTGAACAGCTATTCAATAGGGATCCATTTAGGATCCAAAAAGAGCCGTTTTGTGAGCCGAAAGAGCCGGCTCTTTTTGACGAGCGGAGCCATGAGAGCCGGATCACCAAAAAGAGCCAGACTGCCCATCACTACTGGCAGCAGCAGCACATCCCGGCGTCCTGCTTCCTGTCTGAGACAGCCCAGCTGGACGACGTCATCATCCAGCATGCTGTCTCACACAGAAAGCTGCCGGCAAAGAAGAGGCTGCAGGGAGGGAGGTGAGCTGTGCTGTATGAGTGTGCCTGCATGTCTGTGTGTGAGTGTACCTGTGTCTGTGTGTGAGTGTGCCTGTGTGTGAGTGTGCCTGTGTCTGTGTGTGAGTGTGCCTGCGTGTCTGTGTGAGTGTCCTGCGTGTCTGTGTGTGAGTGTCCTGCGTGTCTGTGTGTGAGTGTGCCTGCGTGTCTGTGTGCCTGTGTGTGAGTGTGCCTGTGTGTGAGTGTGCCTGTGTGTGTGTGTGAGTGTGCCTGCATGTGTGTGCATGCGTGAGTGTGCCTGTGTCTGTGTGTTGGTGGCAAAGCACAGTGATATTGGTGGGGGATGCAATAGTGCAGGCGATGGGGGGAGACAGTGATGGAGGTGATGGGCAATGATGGCGGTGAGGGGAGACAATGATGGAGGTGATGGGCAATGATGGTGGGGGGAAATGATGGTGAGGGGAGGCAACGATGGAAGTGATGGGCAATGTTGGAGGTGATGGGCAATGAAGGTGAGAGGAGGCAATGATGGAGGCGATTGGGCAATGATGGTGGGGGAGGCAATGATGGAGGTGATGGGGAGGCAATGATGAAGATGATGGGCAATGATGGTGGTGGGGGAGACAATGATGGAAGTGATAGGCAATGGTGGAGGTGATGGGCAATGATGGAGGTGATGGGCAATGATGGTGGTGGGGGAGGCAATGATGGTGGGGGGAGGCAATGATGGTGGCGATAAGCAATGATGGTGGGGAGGCAATGATGGAGGTGATGGGCAATGATGGCGGTGGGGGCAGGCAATGATGGAGGTAATGGGCAATGATGGTGGTGGGGCAGGCAGTGATGGTGGGGGAGGCAATGATGGTGGCGATAAGCAATGATGGTGGGGAGGCAATAATGGAGGTGATGGGCAATGATGGCGGTGGGGGCAGGCAACGATGGAGGTAATGGGCAATGATGGTGGTGGGGGAGGCAATGATGGTAGGGGGAGGCAATGATGGAGGCAATAGGCAATGATGGTGGCAATAAGCAATGATGGTGGGGGAGGCAATGATGGAGGTGATGGGCAATGATGGCGGTGGGGCAGGCAATGATGGAGGTTATGGGCAATGATGGTGGTGGGGGAGGCAATGATGGAGGTGATGGGCAATGATGGTGGTGGGGGAGGCAATGATGGAGTTGATGAAATGGGCAATGATGGTGGGGGAGGAGGCAATGGTGGAATGGGCAGTGATGGGGTGGTGGGGGAGAAGAAGGCAATGATGGAGGTGGTGATGAGGACAATGATGGGGGTGGAGAGAGGCTGCATTATACTTTGTGAGGGTGGCTACATTATATTCCGTGGGGGGACTGCATTATTCTCAGGGGACTACATTATATTCTGGGGGCCTACATCATACTATATGAGGGGGCTACAGTATACTTTATGGGGGCTGTATTATATTCTGTGGTGGGGCTGCATTATTCTCTCAGGGGACTACATTATATTCTGGGGGGGGCTCCATATTACTATATGAGGGGTCTACAGTGTACGCTATGGGGGGCTGCATTATATTCTGTGGTGGGGCTGCATTATTCTCTCAGGGGGTGACATTATATTCTATGAGGGGGCTACCCCTCTATGATTCAACCCCAACACCTGCTACATAATTAAGATGTGTACTACCTTATATTATACCCTGATATTAGCGTGTTTTACCACACAATTGGTGGTCTTGTATTTCTAGGTAACTGCATAGTGGGCCACAAGAATGATTTTCTCTGGAGGGCCCAAGGTGCTCCAGTCTGACGCTGCTAAGGGGTAACATTTCTCCTTGTGGAGACTGACATGTCAAGCCTGACATGCCAAGGTGGGGAGACTTTTAAGCCTTGCATTGCTCCTGTGGGAAATATGCAAAATGTCTCTTCAGAGAGGAAGAGTTCTAGTTCTCTTCCTCTCTGAAGAAACAATTAACATTAATTCTATGGGAACGGTGCAATGTTTCACCTGCCCTAGGTAGTGCTGCAGGGAAATTGAACACTTGCTGCAAGGTCTCCCGAAGATCACAGCTGATGGCAGGGCATCTTATCAGGGATGCACCTTATGATTAAACTCTCATTAGTCTTTTCTAATTCTTTTAGGGGATAATTTTAGGAATGAGTGAATCTAATGAAAATCAAATTCGCCAGATTCACCCAATTTTCCAAGGAAATTTAATTTGTAGCAAATAGAATCCACACTAATTGAAAGTACTCCAAAGTTTTCAATTGTTCCGAAAAATATGTCACTACTATTCTATTTTCCTCAAACTAATTTTCTCCACTGCTGTGGAGTCTTTTCAGTGTTTATGACTTTTCTGTCCCTATATCCAAGGCTAAGCTTTATGCTGTGACGTCCTCTCACTATCCTGATTTTCTACTACATGGCTGCTGCATTCCCTCCCTCTACTTTTATACAGGCTATGATAGTCCATTCTGATTGGCTGAGTTATACCATGTTATGTGATAATAACATTTGAGGAAAGCCTACCCCTGGTCCTTAATTTCCCCCAGAAATGATTTATAACAGAGATTTATACAGACTTTTATGAAATTGAAATAAATAAAAATGAGCTATCAATAATACATGGCTAGTAATGACATCTGCCACCACTAATCATAGCTGATCCATGATATTTAATACAGTCTGAGTGTAAATAGGATACATAATACAAGAGATAGCTTTTCAGCCATCAGTTAATTGTGTTTTCATTAAAATGTAATGCACTTTATTGAAAATCCCAGTCCTCAGGCTCAAAGAATATTCATGGCCATTAATAATTTTCCACTGTCTTAATGGAATATATTGTGCATCTCCAATCTCAGATACGGTTGTATGTTCTGTGTGGAGTTAATCACAGAAGTGGCAGACTGATAAATAATGAAAACCAGGAGCTTGGGGCTTCCTTCCTGAACATAGTTTTCATCACTGCTCAAAAGCTCAGCAGTAAATGTAACATCAAAATGTAATGTTCCTTAGCATAAAACCAGGTCATCAAGAATAAAGAATGGCTTAGGGGTTAGTTGTAAAGGGGGTATAACAGGTAACCAGTGGCGTAACTACAAAGTTATGGGCCCTGGTGCGAACTTTCAAATGGGGCCCCCACCATGCCAAAATATTTTCCACCCAAATTCACATTTTTCCTATTCATTTCGCACACTATAGCTTTATTGCAAAGTTGTATAGTGTGACCTCAGTGGCGTAACTATCCAGTGCCCCATCCTGGTATATATTTGTACCCCGTACTGCCATTGTTATGTAATGTATAAAAGAAAATAAACCATTATACTCATCAGGGGCTTACATAGAAGCCATGGGGATCCATATAAGAAGTATAATGCACCCCATAGTCCTCCTTATAATATAATGCACCCCCATAGTCCTCTATATAATATACTGCACAGTTCATAGTCCTCCATATAGTATAATACACTTCCCATAGTCCTCCATATAGTATTATACACTCCCCATAGTCCTCCATATAGTATTATACACTCCTCAGTCCTCAATATAGTATAATACACTCCTCATAGTCCTCCAAATGTTAAAATACACTCCTCGTAGTGCTCCATACAGCATAATACTCTCCTCATAGTACTCCATATAGTAGAATACACTCCTCATAGTCCTACATATAGAATAATACACTGCTCAGTCCTCCATATAGTATAATACACTCCTCAGTCCTCCATATAGTATAATACACTCCTCAGTCCTTCATATAATATAATACAGTGCTCATAGTGCTCCATATAGTATAATGCACCCCTCATAGTCCTCCATATGGTATAATACACTCCTCAGTCCTCCATATAGTATTATACACTCCTCATAGTCCTCCATATATTAAAATACACTGCTCAGTGCTCCATATAGTATAATACACTCCTCATAATGCTCCATATAGTATAATGCACTGCCATCGTCATCCATGTCGTACAATTCACTTCCCATAGTATAATGCACCCCATAGTTCTTCATATAGTATAATGTATTCCCCATAGTCCTCAGTACAGTATAATGCAGCCCACATATAGTATAATGCAGCCACCCCAGAGTGCAGGATAATGCAGCTATCCCTCAGAGTATAATGCAGCCACCCCATAGAGCATAATGCAGCCACCCCACAGAGTATAATGTAACCCCCATAGAATATAATTCAGCCCCTTATATAGTATAATGTAGCCCCCTCATAGAGTATGATGCAATCACCACTCATAGAATATAAATATAATACAGCCCCCATAGAATATAGTGTAGCCCCGAATAGAATATAATACAGCTCACCTCCCCATAGAATATAATGTAGCCCCATCAAAGAGTATGATGCAATCCTCCCTTATAAAATCTAATACAGCCCCCCATAGAATATAATACAGCCCACCTCCCCATAGTATATAATGTAGCCCCCCTAGAATATAATACAGCCCACCTCCCCATAGTATATAATGTAGCCCCCCATTGTATATAACACAGCCTCCCCAATAGAATATAATGTATAATGTACCCCCATAGTATATAACACAGCCACATAGTATAACACAGCCTCGCCCTTAGAATATAATATACCCCCATAGTATATAACACAGCCTCCTCCATAGAATATAATGTATACTGTACTCCCCATAGTATATAGCACAGCCTCCCCATAGAATATAATATACCCCCCATAGTATATAACACAGCCTCCACCATAGAATATAATATACCCCCATAGTATATAACACAGCCTTCCCATAGAATATAATGTATAATGTACCCCCCATAGTATGTAACACAGCCACATAGTATAACACAGCCTCCTCCATAGAATATAATATAATATACCCCCCATAGTATATAACACAGCCTCCCCCATAAAATATAATATGCCCCCCATAGTATATAACATAGCCTCACCATAGAATATACTATACCTCCCATAGTATATAACACAGCCTCTCCCATAGAATTTAATATACCCTCATAGTATATAACACAGACCACGTAGTATATAGCACAGCCCGCGTAGTATATAGCACAGCCCGGGTAGTATAAAGCACTGCCCGCACAGTGTATAGCACAGCTCGCACAGTATATAGCACAGCCTGCATAGTATATAGCACAGCCAGTGTAGTATATAGCACAGTCCGCGTAGTATATAGCACAGCCTGCGTAGTATATAGCACAGCCCGCACAGTATATAGCACAGCCCGCGTAGTATATAGCACAGCCCAAGTAGTATATAGCACAGCCCGCACAGTATATAGCACAGCCTGCATAGTATATAGCACAGCCCGCATCTCCCCCATCCAGGACCGTGATCCGATTGAGTTTGCAAAAGTCTAGGCTGGGGCGTAACCCCCCGTCTTTTTCTTATCAAAGAAAAAACCTGCAGTAATGGGAGATGAAGAAGGTTTGATATGACACTTTGCCAGACTGTTATCGATATAGTCCTTCATGGCCTGCCTCTCTAGAGCAGAGATATTGTATAACCTGCTCTTTGGCAGCTTGACCCTAGGAATAACATTAAGGGTGCAATCATAAGGACGATGTGGAGGAAATTCCTGACACCTCTGTTCTGAAAACGCATCCCCTAAGTCAGACAGGTATTCAGGCAGAGATTGGGTCCCCACCCTGGCTAGCCTTGTGCCCAAGTAGTGTTCTTGACAATATTTGCTTCATTTAACCACCTCCTGAATCTGCCAGCCTACCACAGCGTTGTGTAGCATAAGCCAAGGTAATCCGAGAACAACTGGAGCGGGAAACCACTCTAGAACATAAAGGTACCTTCACACGAAGCGACGCTGCAGCGATAGCGACAACGATGCCGATCGCTGCAGCGTCGCTGTTTGGTCGCTGGAGAGCTGTCACACAGACCGCTCTCCAGCGACCAACGATGCCGAGGTCCCCGGGTAACCAGGGTAAACATCGGGTTGCTAAGCGCAGGGTCGCGCTTAGTAACCCAATGTTTACCCTGGTTACCAGCGTAAAAGTAAAAATAACAAACAGTACATGCTCACCTGCGCGTCCCCCGGCGTCCGCTTCCTGTACTGTGTGAGCGCCGGCCCTAACAGCAGAGCGGTGACGTCACCGCTGTGCTTTTACTTTCACTTTATGGCCGGCGCTCAGTCAGAGCAGGAAGCGGACGGCAGGGGACGCGCAGGTGAGTATGTACTGTTTGTTTTTTTTACTTTTACGCTGGTAACCAGGGTAAACATCGGGTTACTAAGCGCGGCCCTGCGCTTAGTAACCCGATATTTACCCTGGTTACCAGCGTAAAACATCGCTGGTATCGTTGCTTTTGGTGTCAAACCTGACGATACACGCCGGTCTGACGACCAAATAAAGTTCTGAACTTTATTCAACGACCAGCGATATCACAGCAGGATCCAGATCGCTGCTGCGTGTCAAACACAACGATATCGCTATCCAGGACGCTGCAACGTCACGGATCGCTGTCGTTCTCGTTGTAAAGTCGTTTCGTGTGAAGGTACCTTAAGTCTGTAAATTTAGAGTGCATGGCCCTTACCTGTAGAGGAAACATATAAATGACCTGAGATAAATACCCCAGGCTCAAGGGTGCAGAGTCAATACCGATAATGGGCATTGATCTTCGTAATACTTGTGGTTTGAGGTCATGGGCCTGGACAAACCTAGCGTCAATCAAGTGAAACCCCACCTTATCTTTTACTAAAATGGATTTTGGCCAGTATAAAAAATTGAGATCTACCAATGGAGGAAATAAGTACACCCGAGTTGCCAACCTCCCCCCAACTCGGGCTCCTAATTTTCCAGCTGCTGTTTGTGGGGGGATATGGATGGACACTCACCCACAAAGTTATTCTCTTCACCACAGAAAAAACACACTCCACCTTTATGCCGAAAGGGTCCTTTGCAACCTCACCCAATTCATGGGTTCCATGGTAGACTCAGACCCGGGTTCCCTTGACTCCGGGCCCTCCGCAAATTGAAGTGTCTCCTTATATCTCCGATGAAGACGGCGGTCCACACGGATGGCCAGAGACACTGCCTCGTACGGGGAGACCGGAGTCTCATGCAGGGCAAATGCAGCGCCCCAGAGTCCTGGTCGTTGCAGTACTGTGGCTCCGCCGCTAAGGGGGGCTATGGTACGTCTGATGGCACTGAAGGAGTTCATCTGACCAGGTATCACATACACCAATACATTTCACAGTCAGGCCTCCAGGGGGAGCTAAGGGTGCTATTTATTAGGCCACTCCTCACCGTGTGGGTAAACTGGGGGTCAGGTAGGAAGTTAGAGAGAAAGCTGACTGGGTTAGAACCAGGCAACACCTTGTGGCAGGGGGTGTTGTGGGGAAGATTCGGTAGGGTCCCTGTCAGGTTTGGGACCCTGACAGAGGCCTGGCAACGAGAAAGAACGTCACGGGACCGTGCCTGCTCAGCATAGCGGCGGTGCCCTAAGAAAGGATCAGAAGCGAGATATATTGTGCTGAGTGAGAAACGAGATCAAAGCAAGAAGGAGAATACCAGTAGGAGTCGTGCTGTAAGACCGAGGCAACATCCTACTGAGGCGCACAACCGGCGGCCAGAACGCCGAGGAAGTATTCATATATCTAGCTCCAAGCAATACTTCAAACCAACGGCAGGACAGTCAGTCACAGGCGGGCTGTCTCACCTAAATCACCTATGCAGACATAGGGGGCAACCTGTGGAGAGGGGCGACTCTAGGGTCCCGGAAGAGCTCCGAGCCTACCCGTCATACGGGTGCGTCCCAACCATAACACCGGGAGGGACGGAGGATTAGCAGAACATCATCTAATCGAGTTGTTGTGAGGGAACACGAGAAACAGACACAACAGTTGTGGGGACTATCCCGTAAGCACAGCAGGGGAGGACCACAACACATAGCGCTAGCAGGAAGGCACAGATTTCCACCTGCAAAGAGAACTCTGGAGGTGCTATCGGACCGGCCGGGCTTGCGCAGCCTGGTGAACCGTATTCCGGACTGAGGACCCAGAGACCTTCAGTAAAGAGGTAAAGAGACTGCAACCTGGTGTCCTCGTTATTTACTGCACCGCACCACCACCACCATCCACATCTATCATTTACTGTACGCCCCTCAGCAGGGTCACGGACCGGGCCTAGCCACCGTGACAACCCCAGAGCAGAGACTCAGAGGCCCGGTACCGGGTACCCCTCGGCCCTGCGGCAGTGAGGGCGCTACAACTTGGCGTCACGAACAGGATCTACTTAAGCCTGAAGAATCAGGTCATGTGTGCCTTGGGACTGTGATTTATTGTGCTTGGACTGTACTTTATTGCAAAGACTGTGCTGCGCCACTTGCCACCAAAATCCGCCGCCATTACAGCGCTGAGGAGAGCGCAGGAGAAGAAGAGGGGCGTGGAGTGGGCGTAGACGAGCTGGAGAGCGCGAAAGACAATGGCCGCCCAGTCTAAATATTTCTGCACCGTGAGGACGTGTCCGTCAGCAGCAGAGATCCGCCTCCTGATTCTCAACGGTGGGCGGAAACAGAGAAAGCGAAACCACCCACGAAGGAGAGAGCGGGAAAAGAACCAGGAAGCGACTCACGTGGAGGACGCCATGGCCAGCAGCTCGGAACCCGAATGTGGGGTGGAAGCAGGAGTCTCCCCCAACTACCCGGACGAGTACCGCAGCCACTACTCCACAGACAACGCTGATCTTTTGCAGGCTGAGATGGGAGACCTGATTCACCAGCTCCTTCAGCTGAACACGGGGGCCCAGGCTCCGCACCAGGTAGCGCCGGAAGGAAGTCCTCTGACATCGGATCCTGTACCGCTGCCGGAGTGGTTGCTGAGGCCCTCGCCGACACCGTTAGCGGAACCCGCCACGGAGGAGAAACCTGCATTGGCTGGTGAGTCCGTCGACCCTGTCCCGCCAGCGGAAGACTTGTTAATAGGCCCCGTCGCGGCACCCCCTCTCCCTGGGACCCATAGACTCCAACGCCTGTTACCATGGGAGGAGGCCACAGGCATGGAACACCGCCTGAAGGCCCCGATCGCGCCAACCACCCTGTTTTGTGAGACCCATGCGGAACGCACGGTCTGCCGCTGGGTGAACCCAGGATCCAACCTCATGGGGTTCCCCGGGGTGAAGACACGGGAAGGGGAGATGGTGCAGGCTCTGAGCTGGGAAGAATACCAGGCCCAGCTGGAACAGCAGTGGAAGGAGAGAGAAAAGGAGTACCAGGCCGGGCTGGAGGCCTACCATCAGAAAGAGCTGGCGGTCAAGGACCGGGCCCGCAAGGACCCCACCGCTCACCAGGCCCCGCGCAGGCAGGGCATCATCACCACCTTCAAGCTCCGCGGAGGCTGGGGCTTCATTAAAGAGCCGGGCCTGTATGCTGAGGTGTTTGTAAACCGAAGGGATGTCGAGTCGCACCTCAGAGAGGGCCACCCAGACCGGGATCTCTACCCGGGGGATGAAGTCTCGTACACCAGGCACTTTGGGGAAAAAGGGTGGTTTGCCCTGAATGTCCGCAAGAGGCAGAACCCTGTGATATCCCCGGTTAAGGTGCCAGTGAAGCTAACCCCTGTAGCAAAGGTGTCCCCTTGTGGTCAGCCCATGGTCATTGCCAGGATCACCGAGGACACCCCCAGGTGCACTATGGTCAAGACCACGACATGCAGCATTGTCACCTCCACCACCCTCGTCGCCAAGGAGGCACCTCTACCGGTGGGTGATGCCCGTGCTGCTCCAGAGCTGAAGACTGTGGGTACACAGACCCCCAGATTGGACAACAGACCCCCTTATGCAGTACCGGGCGGCTCGCAATACCCAAGGGGGTTGCCTCCGCCGGTGCTGCCTCCTGAGTGGTTCGAGTAAGCAAGAATGCTTTAATGATTGTAAATAGTTCATTGTTTTTCTGCTATGATTGCTAAAACCCGTCCAGGGTTAACTCTTAAAGGGATCCCTTTGTTGACCCGGGATCCCTATTGCTTTTTGTTTGTTTTTCTACCCTTTTGCTCCGTTACTAAGAAACTGCTGAATCATGAACAATGCATGATACAAACTCCTTGTACATAGTTGCACCTTCTTAAAGGTGCTCTCTACTGGTTTTATATAAAAGACGGACTCTTTGCGAAGATACGGTTATTGGAACTTGTACTGGAGTCCTTGCTGCATACGGACTTGCAGCTTGAAAAGTTGCACTACCTCATAGAGACTTGGTCCCCTCTTAAAGGGGATGTTCATCGATAGCACTTAAGGAATGATGATGCTTTGAAAGAAGAAGTAGTAATGTTGATATGTGAAAGTTAAATGTAACCAATTAGTTAATTGTAAGAAATGTTCAATAATGTTAATAGAAGGATGAGGACAGGAAGTGAACCCGTAGGGGTAGTGGTGAGTCCTCTTAGGAGCCATATAGGGATGGCTCAGTAATCTCCAACTGAAGGAAAAACATGTTCTATACTGTGTATAGTAGTGGAAGGACAGAAGGCTCAGGCTGAAAGGAGCGGTCCTGTAATAGAAAGGAGAGGCAGTAGGTCTGGAGCCATTAGGACAGGCGGTCCTGCAGACGTAAAGTAGGAGAATGTAGCACAGTTGCTTAAGCCTTATAATGTGTTATAAGAAGGTCTTTAGTGGATTTAGAGTGTACATCCTTAAAGGCAATGTTGAATTAATGTTTAAAAATGTTGCACTTAGTAGAATACCCGGTTGGGTAAGAAAAGTTATTTAAAAGTATTTAACCATGTTTGTAACGTTCAAGTGTCCTCACCTCCCATAAAGTCTTAGGCAAAATGAAGACCGCGCTCACGGGATATATTTAAAATGGTTTATTTTAGCCTACGCGTTTCAAGAGCGTTCCTGCTCTCTTCCTCAGGGCATGTAATACATAACACAATATGGAGTATATTTATAGAAAAGACAGGAAGGGGAGGGGCGACAATGCCCCTATATTATAGTACTTGAACTAGTTAAAAACATATGTATATGGTAATACAAAGGCAATACACATTAATATCAATAACCTAAAACGAAAATTTATTAAAAAGACAAATAGAAACATGAAAAGATGAAAAAAATGATTAAAATAAATAAAAAATAAACTGGGAACTGAGTATAAAAAGGCAGGGATCTCAGGTAGCACAACAAGTATTCGAACCGGGGACCCTTGTATGGTAATTCTATTAATTCTATTATTGAATTACCATACAAGGGTCCCCGGTTCGAATACTTGTTGTGCTACCTGAGATCCCTGCCTTTTTATACTCAGTTCCCAGTTTATTTTTTATTTATTTTAATCATTTTTTTCATCTTTTCATGTTTCTATTTGTCTTTTTAATAAATTTTCGTTTTAGGTTATTGATATTAATGTGTATTGCCTTTGTATTACCATATACATATGTTTTTAACTAGTTCAAGTACTATAATATAGGGGCATTGTCGCCCCTCCCCTTCCTGTCTTTTCTATAAATATACTCCATATTGTGTTATGTATTACATGCCCTGAGGAAGAGAGCAGGAACGCTCTTGAAACGCGTAGGCTAAAATAAACCATTTTAAATATATCCCGTGAGCGCGGTCTTCATTTTGCCTAAGACTACTACTCCCAACATCCTCCTGGATTTCTGTGGAGACCTGCTGCTACGGTTACACCCGCATGGGAGTTGTGACCCATTTTCACAACTGCAATAGGTGAGCATATTCCCTACCAAGTCTGTATTTATCTATATACAGTGTGACACATTGGGGGCGCCTTGTGTTTTTTTTTCTTTTCACCTCCCATAAAGGGAAGCTCTGTTCAAATATGCTTATTGTTATTGCACTCACAAAAATTGTATGTCTTTTTGCTGACATGTATTGTTGTTTTCTTCCCAGTCCAGGAGTACTGGATTTAACCGGGCGGGAGTGCAGCGCCCCAGAGTCCTGGTCGTTGCAGTACTGTGGCTCCGCCACTAAGGGGGGCTATGGTACGTCTGATGGCACTGAAGGAGTTCATCTGACCAGGTATCACATACACCAATACATTTCACAGTCGGGCCTCCAGGGGGAGCTAAGGGTGCTATTTATTAGGCCACTCCTCACCGTGTGGGTAAACTGGGGGTCAGGCAGGAAGTTAGAGAGAAAGCTGACTGGGTTGGAACCAGACAACACCTTGTGGCAGGGGTTGTTGTGGGGAAGATTCGGTAGGGTCCCTGTCAGGTTTGGGACCCTGACAGAGGCCTGGCAACGAGAAAGAACGTCACGGGACCGTGCCTGCTCAGCATAGCGGCGGTGCCCTAAGAAAGGATCAGAAGCGAGATATATTGTGCTGAGTGAGAAACGAGATCAAAGCAAGAAGGAGAATACCAGTAGGAGTCGTGCTGTAAGACCGAGGCAACATCCTACTGAGGCGCACAACCGGCGGCCAGAACGCCGAGGAAGTATTCATATATCTAGCTCCAAGCAATACTTCAAACCAACGGCAGGACAGTCAGTCACAGGTGGGCTGTCTCACCTAAATCACCTATGCAGACATAGGGGGCAACCTGTGGAGAGGGGCGATTCTAGGGTCCCGGATGAGCTCCGAGCCTACCCATCATACGGGTGCGTCCCAACCATAACACCGGGAGGGACGGAGGATTAGCAGAACATCATCTAATCGAGTTGTTGTGAGGGAACACGAGAAACAGACACAACAATTGTGGGGACTATCCCGTAAGCACAGCAGGGGAGGACCACAACACATAGCGCTAGCAGGAAGGCACAGATTTCCACCTGCAAAGAGAACTCTGGAGGTGCCATCGGACCGGCCGGGCTTGCGCAGCCTGGTGAACCGTATTCCGGACTGAGGACCCAGAGACCTTCAGTAAAGAGGTAAAGAGACTGCAACCTGGTGTCCTCGTTATTTACTGCACCGCACCACCACCACCATCCACATCTATCATTTACTGTACGCCTCTCAGCAGGGTCACGGACCGGGCCTAGCCACCGTGACAACCCCAGAGCAGAGACTCAGAGGCCCGGTACCGGGTACCCCTCGGCCCTGCGGCAGTGGGGGCGCTACACAAAGGCATCATTTAAACTTACCAATAACCCTTGATAGAACTAGCTACGGAGTGTGCAGTCATTCCACATAGTATCAGTGGACCACCCCCCAACACGGAGCAATACTCTTCCGCCAGCTGGTCTCCCTGCTAAAGCTGAAGTAGTGTAGACTCAGCCAGGGAGACATGGTTGGGGTCATTATATATGTGACCAGCTCCAGAAAAAGTTCCTCAACCATCCGTGGCAACTGAGAGTCGGCTGGAAGAAAAAATGCCCAGGCTTGAGGTTCACCCTGGTGGTGCGAAATGCTGATCCCCACCAGTTTCTCCTCAGTTCCAGGGGAGCGTGGACGCAACTTAAAGTAAAGTTTACAAGCCTCCCTTGAAGCAACAAACTTGTCACGTCCCCCGGAGAACCTGTCAGGCAAAGCAACCTTGGGCTCCACTAAAGGTTGTTTGGGAGTTGCAGTCCCCAAACCAGACGTGTTTGGGTGATGCAAAACAACACAGCGAAGATCTGCCACCTCTAGACTGAGCTGTTGCAGTTGCCCAGCCAGAGCAGTAATAGGATCCATGATGAATCAAAAAATAGTGTGGGCCAGTGTTACTGTACTGTTATGACCCCAATGGCAGAGGGTCTCAGAAATAATTACTAAGTCTGCAAACACAAAAAACCAGCTCATAGGGCAGTGGTAACTGAGCTGACCATATATCTAATCTTAGCACCACAAATAGCAGCAGCCGGGGAACGTGCCTACGTAGGTTCTAGACGTCTCGCGCCAGCCGGAGAACTAACTAACCCTAGAAGGGAAAAGAAAGACCTTTCTTGCCTCCAGAGAAAAGACCCCAAAAGTTGGATACAAGCCCCCAACAAATAATAACGGTGAGGTAAGAGGAAAAGACAAACGTAAGAATGAGCTAGGTATTTAGCAAAGAGAGGCCCACTAGCTAATAGCAGAATATAGTAAGATGACTTATATGGTCAGCAAAAACCCTATCAAAATATCCACGCTGGATATTCAAAAACCCCCGAACCGTCTAACGGCCCGGGGGGAGAACACCAGCCCCCTAGAGCTTCCAGAAAAGTCAGGAATCACATTTAGTACAAGCTGGACAAAAATAAGAGCAAAGCAAATAACCAAAAAACAAAGAAGCAGGACTTAGCTTAATTTTGCACGAACCAGGACCAGCAGACAGGAGCAAACAGAAAGGATCTGATTACAACGATGCCAGGCACTGGACTAAGGATCCAGAAAGTTTATATAGCAACACCCATGGACTAACGACCCAGGTGGGTGCCAAACTGAGGAAAGACAATCCCAGAGTAATATCACTAGTAACCACAAGAGGGAGCCAAAAAGTCTAATTCACAACAGTACCCCCCCCCTTAAGGAGGGGTCACCGAACCCTCACCAAGACCACCAGGGCGATCAGGATGAGCAGCGTGAAAGGCACGAACTAAATCGGCCGCATGCACATCAGAAGCAACCACCCAGGAATTATCCTCCTGACCATAGCCCTTCCACTTGACCAGATACTGAAGCCTCCGTCTGGAGAGACGAGAATCCAAGATCTTCTCCACCACGTACTCCAACTCGCCCTCAACCAACACCGGAGCAGGAGGCTCAACAGAAGGAACCACAGGTACAACATACCGCCGCAACAAAGACCTATGGAACACGTTGTGAATGGCAAACGACACCGGAAGATCCAAGCGAAAGGACACAGGATTAAGGATTTCCAATATCTTGTAAGGACCGATGAAGCGAGGCTTAAATTTAGGAGAGGAGACCTTCATAGGAACAAATCGAGAAGACAGCCATACCAAATCCCCAACACGAAGTCGGGGACCCACACCGCGGCGGCGGTTGGCAAAACGCTGAGCCTTCTCCTGTGACAACTTTAAGTTGTCCACCACATGATTCCAGATCTGCTGCAACCTATCCACCACAGAATCTACCCCAGGACAGTCAGAAGGCTCCACATGTCCCGAGGAAAAACGAGGATGGAAACCAGAGTTGCAGAAAAATGGCGAAACCAAAGTAGCGGAACTAGCCCGATTATTAAGGGCAAACTCAGCCAACGGCAAGAAGGTCACCCAATCATCCTGATCTGCCGAAACAAAACACCTCAAATAAGCCTCCAGAGTCTGATTAGTTCGCTCCGTTTGTCCATTAGTCTGAGGATGAAAGGCAGACTAAAACGACAAATCAATGCCCATCCTAGCACAAAAGGATCGCCAGAACCTGGAAACAAACTGGGATCCTCTGTCAGACACAATATTCTCAGGAATGCCGTGTAAACGAACCACATTCTGAAAGAACACAGGAACCAGATCGGAAGAGGAAGGCAGCTTAGGCAAAGGCACCAAATGGACCATTTTAGAAAAGCGATCACATACCACCCAGATGACAGACATGCCCTGAGACACCGGGAGATCTGAAATGAAATCCATGGAAATGTGTGTCCAAGGCCTCTTCGGGACAGGCAAGGGCAAGAGCAACCCGCTGGCACGAGAACAGCAAGGCTTAGCTCGAGCACAAGTCCCACAGGACTGCACAAATGACCGCACATCCCGTGACAAGGAAGGCCACCAAAAGGACCTAGCCACCAGATCTCTGGTGCCAAAAATTCCCGGATGCCCTGCCAACACCGAGGAATGAACCTCGGAAATGACTCTGCTGGTCCACTTATCAGGAACAAACAGTCTGTCAGGTGGACAAGAGTCAGGTCTACCAGCCTGAAATCTCTGCAACACACGTCGCAAATCAGGAGAAATGGCCGACAAGATAACTCCCTCTTTAAGAATACCAACTGGTTCTGCGACTCCAGGAGAGTCAGGCACAAAGCTCCTTGGAAGAGCATCAGCCTTCACATTCTTTGAACCTGGTAAATACGAGACCACAAAGTCAAAACGGGAGAAAAACAATGACCAGCGGGCCTGTCTAGGATTCAGGCGTTTAGCAGACTCGAGATACATCAAATTTTTGTGATCAGTCAAGACCACCACACAATGCTTAGCACCCTCGAGCCAATGACGCCACTCCTCAAATGCCCACTTCATGGCCAGCAACTCCCGATTGCCAACATCATAATTCCGCTCAGCAGGCGAAAACTTCCTAGAGAGGAAGGCACATGGTCTCATTACCGAGCAACCAGGGCCTCTCTGCGACAAAACGGCCCCTGCCCCAATCTCAGAAGCATCCACTTCGACCTGAAAGGGAAGTGAGACATCAGGCTGGCACAAAACAGGCGCCGAAGTAAACCGGCGCTTCAACTCTTGGAACGCCTCCACGGCTGCAGGAGCCCAGTTAGCAACATCAGAACCTTTCTTGGTCATATCCGTCAAAGGTTTAACAACGCTAGAAAAATTAGCGATAAAACGACGGTAGAAGTTAGCAAAACCCAAGAACTTCTGAAGACTCTTAACTGACGTGGGTTGAGTCCAATCATGAATAGCTCGGACCTTGACTGGGTCCATCTCCACAGCAGAAGGGGAAAAAATAAACCCCAAAAAGGGAACCTTCTGTACTCCAAAGAGACACTTTGAGCCCTTAACAAACAAAGCATTCTCACGCAAAACCTGAAACACCATCCTGACCTGCTCCACATGTGAGTCCCAATCTTCAGAGAAAACCAGAATATCATCCAGATAAACAATCATAAATTTATCCAGATACTTCCGGAAAATATCATGCATAAAGGACTGAAACACTGAGGGAGCATTAGAGAGCCCAAAAGGCATCACCAAGTACTCAAAATGACCTTCGGGCGTATTAAATGCTGTTTTCATTCATCTCCTTGCTTAATGCGCACAAGGTTGTACGCACCACGAAGATCTATCTTGGTGAACCACTTGGCACCTTTAATCCGGGCAAACAAGTCCGACAACAGAGGCAAAGGATACTGAAATTTAACAGTGATTTTATTCAGAAGCCGATAGTCAATACAAGGTCTCAAAGATCCGTCCTTCTTGGCCACAAAAAAGAATCCCGCACCAAGAGGGGAAGAGGATGGACGGATATGCCCCTTCTCCAGAGACTCCTTGATATACGAACGCATTGCGGCATGCTCAGGTACAGACAGATTAAATAGTCTTCCCTTAGGAAATTTACTACCTGGAATCAAATCTATGGCGCAGTCACAGTCCCTATGAGGAGGCAGAGCACTGGACCTGGACTCGCTGAATACATCCTGATAATCAGACAAATACTCAGGAACTTCCGAAGGAGTAGAGGAAGCAATAGACACCGGCGGGGAATCAGCATGAATTCCCTGACAGCCCCAACTTGACACAGACATTGCCTTCCAATCCAAGACTGGATTGTGGGTCTGTAACCATGGCAGACCCAAAACGACCAAATCATGCATTTTATGCAGAACAAGAAAACGAATCACCTCCCGATGTTCAGGAGTCATGCACATGGTTACCTGCGTCCAAAACTGCGGTTTATTTTCCGCCAATGGCGTAGCATCAATACCTCTAAGAGGAATAGGATTTACCAACGGTTCAAGAACAAAACCACAGCGCTTGGCAAACCTTCTGTACTCCAGAAAACAGTTCAGGAATAGGTATTTTAGGTTCAGACATTGGACTACTGGTAACAAAATCTTGTATGCCCTGCACACGAGCAGCAAGCTGGTCTACACTTGTAATCAAGGTCTGGACATTCATGTCTGCAGCAAGCACAAGCCACTCAGAGGTAAAGGGGAGGAAGAGAGGAAAAAAAAAAACTCAGAATTTCCTTTCTTATTATCCCACTTCTGCAATGCATTAAACATTCAATGTTGGCCTGGCATACTGTTATGACCCCAATGGCAGAGGGTCTCAGAAATAATTACTAAGTCTGCAAACACAAAAAACCAGCTCATAGGGCAGTGGTAACTGAGCTGACCATATATCTAATCCTAGCACCACAAATAGCAGCAGCCGGGGAACGTGCCTACGTAGGTTCTAGACGTCTCGTGCCAGCCGGAGAACTAACTAACCCTAGAAGGGAAAAGAAAGACCTTTCTTGCCTCCAGAGAAAAGACCCCAAAAGTTGGATACAAGCCCCCAACAAATAATAACGGTGAGGTAAGAGGAAAAGACAAACGTAAGAATGAGCTAGGTATTTAGCAAAGAGAGGCCCACTAGCTAATAGCAGAATATAGTAAGATGACTTATATGGTCAGCAAAAACCCTATCAAAATATCCACGCTGGATATTCAAGAACCCCCGAACCGTCTAACGGCCCGGGGGGAGAACACCAGCCCCCTAGAGCTTCCAGAAAAGTCAGGAATCACATTTAGTACAAGCTGGACAAAAATAAGAGCAAAGCAAATAACCAAAAAACAAAGAAGCAGGACTTAGCTTAATTTTGCACGAACCAGGACCAGCAGACAGGAGCAAACAGAAAGGATCTGATTACAACGATGCCAGGCACTGGACTAAGGATCCAGGAAGTTTATATAGCAACACCCCTGGACTAACGACCCAGGTGGGTGCCAAACTGAGGAAAGACAATCCCAGAGTAATATCACTAGTAACCACAAGAGGGAGCCAAAAAGTCTAATTCACAACACTGTACATTTCTGTTGTCAGATTACATGGGGCTCCTTCCCTGTCCCTAATGCTAGGGACACCCTAGCTATCCCTGCTTCCTAGATTACTTCTGATGGTGAAGATGCTGGGGCCACATACCTTGCTGAACTTCTGCACCTGCCCTATGTCTGTCCCTTTCCCCAGAGAAGTGGGGAGGAATAGTGTATGTATATACACAAACCAGACAAACAAGGACAGATGTACAGGGATAAATGATAATACCGATCATACAAATATGTTTTTACAGATAACAGAGGGGAACACTGGGGAGAAAAGGTAGGGCAACTAAATAGGAGAGGATGAGGAATTGCACACAACCAAAACCCCTAGCAACAGTCAAAGATAAACACTCCAAAATGTCTCTACCAACAACCAACTCCTCCGCTCCTCACCAGGCAGTACAAGATTTAACACTGGCAATCCAGATTGCCAGAGGTGAGTAAATATAGGAAAGGGAAGTGGCCAATACTGAACAGCTGAGATCATCCAAGCAGGAACGCTTCAGTGACTAAGCTGAACAGATTAACCCCGGCTCTGCTAATAGAAGTGCTTCTGATCAGTACAGGAGTGCAGAAAATCAGACGCTGCAGTCTTCTGGCCCCTCTCTCTCGGGGTAAACTCATGACAGAAAGCTTATAAGTCTGGGAAATGTACGGTCCAGCGGAAAAGAGGGACCTAAGAAAAAGGCAGCGTCCTGCTATGAGTATTGAAACAGGGAACATTGTCTCAATGAGCGGCCCCTGGTACTGATCATAGTGAAACACGTGGACCCTTATGGACCCACCCGTAAGTAAATGCATGTAATTCCAACTGCTCCCCATGCCCCTTGTGGTACCTGTTGCTGAGAACAAAGTGCAAATCAAACATTAGTAAAGGAGCTGGAGTATTGTGTGGAAAATGGAGAAGGAGAATGTATGGTGTGGAGAGGGCTGCCCACTCACACGAATACTGCCAGAAACCAGTTTACAAAACAGTACGCTGTGGATACAGGAGTACGGAATGCAGGAGGGTTGACACCCATATGGAACATGAGAATGCAGAAATCACACACCTTGAAGGTTAGAGGGAACAGGGATAGTGGGATCCTCTGGGGAACGCCACCCCAGTGGGATGGAGAAAACTATGTTGTGTCAGCCTGGACAGCAGGATAGTCTTTGACTGCACTCATTGCTCATCATGCTTCTTATGTGCCTTTCCTGTATCTGTTGCTATGTGCCTGGCTTTGCAATCTCTAACAGCAGAATTTAAAGCGCACAGTCTGGGGGTTGTGGCGTTCCACGTGCCCATTGGCCACTTTGCAACACAATTGCAGGGTTTTGATGGATTACAGTGCTTGCCATGACTGTTCTCCTGTGAAGCAAAGCCTGTGGCTGGCATTCATAAGAAACAATGATTTTCACTATGCACTCCGATACTATGGTATTGCACTACAGTACAGTCTCGCTCATCGTTATTGGCACCCCTTCATTTTTTTCATAGACTGTACAATATCTTCAGAATTAAATGGAAAAGTACCATAGTTATATCTTCAGGATTTTTTAATTAGTGGTCCAAAGTAATACAACAATAAAACATTGTTTTTCAATTTATATGTTACAATTTCAAAGAAGAAACAGAATATACAGCATGTACAGCAAAAGAGGCTCTCCTAATTAATTCTTGGTTGCACACACTTTGGCATTGATGACAGCCTCCAAACTTTTCTTGCAGCCATCAATACGTTTCTTGTACTTCTCAGCTGTTTTTTTCTCCCACTCTTCCTTTGCAGTTTGTTCAAGCTCCTTTGCAGGGTTCTTTTTCCCAATGGCATATTATAGGTCACCCCAAAGATGTTCAATGGGATTAGGGTCAGGACTCATTGATAATCATTTTAAAACAGTCATTTTTTTTGGTTTTCAACCATTCCTGTATACTTTTGGATGTGTGCTTTGGGTCATTGTCTTGTTGGCAGACCCATGATCTTCGACTCAAACCAAGTTTTCTTACAACAGGTAGGGAATTTTGCTCTAAAATATCTTGATCATTCTCTGATTGCATGATTTTTTTGATATGGTCACGCCCTCCAGTATCATACGCAGCAAAACGACCCCACAGCATTATGGATACTCCACCATGCTTAACTGTTGGTAGGGTGTTCTTTTCCTTATAAGTTTCATTACGCTATTTGTAAACAAACTGTTGCTTGCATTGCCAAAAAGCTCTATTTTTGTTTCATCTGTCCACAGAACATTTTCTAAGAAGGATTGTGGTTTGTCAAGGTACTCTTTGGCAAAGCTCAGTCGTTCATTTTTATGTCTTGTCTTCAGCAATGGTTTCTTCCTTGGCCTTCACCCATAAAGTTATGCTTGGTTTGGTATTTGTTCAAACCATGACCCCAGACTGTTCCAGGTTGGTCTTCAGGTCTTTGGATGTTTGACGTGGTGTTTTTTCCACCATTCACACCAACCTTCAAAGACATATCTTGTCCATTTTCCTTTTTACCCCACTTCCAGGGATTTTTTGACGGTTCCCTGCTTGGCAAACTTTTTAATAACAGTGTACACTGTTGAAACTGGGATAACTGGAAACTGAAGATGGTCTTATACCCTTTGTGTTTGCTAATAACAACAGTTCTGATGTCTTGACCAGCGTGACGAAGGAACCTACCATGTGACCAGTGTGACGAAGGGCCTATCATGTGTCTTTTTAAATGCAACTTTGCCCCTCTTACAGTAGATGTCCAATAGGGCTTCAGTAACAGAAGATTGGATAGATATCAAAAGTTCCAATAACTAGTAAATTGCAGAAAAATCAACCTTTTCATTCTCATTACTGCTTATTGCACGTCAGTTATCCCAGATGTCTCACTTTTTCGGGCATTTGACTGTCAGAATTGTAATTTTATGAGATACACATTCATCCATAATTCAATAGATCAATCTATCGAAACATTCTTTGTGACAATCCCTGAAATGTCTCGTAGATCTCACCGATCTTGTTAAATGTAAAGATTAAAACAGTAACAAAATATTTACATGGTGTAATGCGTGTGACTGAGAAGCTACCGCTGCGTGAAGCTTATATATCCAGGACTGCTGTGCTCCAGCATAGGGCTGACTATGAGGATATGGTTCTGACAGGGAGTAGGATGCCTCCTGTGAATTTTATGATAAGGTCAGGGTATATCAGATATGAGGGCATTGAATGGGATATACAGGACTAGGAAAGCATGGAGCCTATTTCCATAAATCAGCCATGCATTCTGGGTGTCTGGCATTAAAGTTCGGCATCACTCACTTTAGTGTGGCACTGTGTTTGGAAGACAGTAGCCATGTTTTTCTAATCATTGTCAAAGAAATTTTCTGCTTTGAATGCTACCATGTGTAATCCTCCGCCCAACTCAGGTCCTGTAGCCGACATAATGCGGTTTATGATTTTTGCTGAGCGTATGCGATGCCTGGCACCTCTCCTGGATCCAGCGCTAGGCTCCTCCTCCTTCCTCTGGCTTTCTGCTCCTGGCACATTGCAATGTTGTGGCTACTTGAAGATCACCTCTGACATCATGCTTATGGGGTCGATCAGATGGCAGGACACCACTTGAGTATTCAGGTAGTTGGCATCTATGCTGCTATTGTGCCCTGAATGAACCTCATGACTATCTCATCCCTTCTGTTTCACTGGGAAGCTGTACAACACTGTTGGCCAATTCTGCTTGGACTCTGTGACAAACCCAGCTTTGCTATTTTGCTGAGTATGGCTAGATTCACACATGGTTGTGAAGTGTTACTATTCAAGAGAAATGGACCAAGTTTTTGTTTCTCGGGTATCTTCTTAGTTGCATCAGTTTTTTTCTTCATCTTTTTTTTCACTGAAGCAGGTAAACTATTTCATAATTTTTTTGTCTATTCACTCTTAACAATGTATCAGTTAAAAACAGATGAAACTAGAATGGGACTTTGAAATGCAAAGTCTTCCTAGTTTTATCCATGTGTCTGTCATGTCGGACGCTGTTCACACTAGGGCGTCCAACAGACAGCGGTAATTCCTCATTCGTCCACTATATGCTCAGTGGCACCGGCTAGATTGATCCAGATTGTCCGGGGTTAATCTGGCTGGTACTCGGGTTGGAGGCTTAGTCACGCCCATTGCCTTTAAATAGTTTTGCTGGGCTTTGGGCGTCGCCGATTATAGCTTGTGTCTTGTGCCTGGTGATCTCAGTCTGGAGTGGTGGTCTAGGAGAGGAAATATCGTATCTGGTGGTGTATTATCCTTCGTTATATTTCTCCTTCCTATATTTGTATTGTTTTGCCCTGTGCACATTATAGTGTTTTCCTGTGTGTCTGTGGCGTGGTGTGTTTCTTAGTTTTCCCTGTCTGTGCTTTCTGTAGGGGTTGGTGTGAGGTCTTATCACTGGGTGGCGAGTGGAGGTTTCAGCTTAGTACTGAAACAGGACTCAGGGTCAGGCCTGGCGGCCCAGACATGCACACCTTCAGTATAAACTCTGGGAGAGGGACAGACAGGGTTTCCCTAGTTTGAGGGATATTGCAGGGGCCCGGGTAATCAGCTGTACTCTACCCAGTACCCCCGTGACATTATAATCGGCCCAAAAGGAAAAAAAAGAAAAAGGGGGTTTTTTTTATGTCATGGATCCCATGACTTCCATAACCCGCCCAGTTGGAGGCGCTGTCCCTGCAGGTCACTGAGCTGAAGGGGACAGTTCAGCATCTGGGTCTAGTAGTATCTAAACTGCAAGCTGAATCTGCAGGCAGAGTTGCTGAGCCAAAGTTTCCTTTACCTGAAAGGTTTGCGGGGGAAAGCAGTAAATTTGTTACTTTTCGTGAATCTTGTAAACTTTATTTTCGTATGCGCCCGATCTCCTCAGGTAATGAGGCTCAGCATGTGGGCCTGGTGTTGTCATTACTGAACGGGGATCCTCAAGCATGGGCGTTTTCTTTACCTTCTCATTCTGCTGCATATAACTCAGTGGAGAGGTTTTTTTCTGCTCTTGGACTCATTTATGAGGATCCTGACAGAATGGGTCTAGCAGAATCTAAAATTCGCACTATCCGCCAGGGGGAGCGTATGGCGGAGGATTATTGTTCTGAATTTCGCCACTGGGCGGTAGATACACAGTGGAATGATACCGCGCTGTGGAGTCAGTTTGTTCATGGGGTTTCAGGAAAGGTTAAAAAAACCCTTCTGAGGTACGAGACTCCTGCTTCTCTAGAATCCGCTATGAGTCTTGTTATCCGCATTGATCGCCGTCTGTGTCAGGGGGTGTAAGAGACGCCGCCTATTGGAGAGAGCGTAGGTACACGTGAGGTTGCTGCAGGTGAGCCCACAGAGCCTATGCAAATTGCAGGGGTGTCACATGTGAAGCATCGTGCCCCTTAGCTCAGGAAGCAGAGACCCTGCTTTTGCTGTGGTAAAACTGGTCATTATGTTAATACTTGTCCTCTGCTATCTAAGAAAAGCGCAACGGCGGAAAAACTTTTAAGCTCAGAGGGTGTGGAGGAGGCCAATCTGAACTTGTGCCTATCCTCCATTGTGGTTTCTCAATGCATGCTCCCTGCCAAGGTTATGGTCGCTGGCAGAGAGCTGCCAATCACTGTGTTTGTGGATAGTGGTTCTGCCTCTAATCTGATTGATGAGGAGTTTGCGCGCACAGCCGGTTTCAGGATCGAAAAACTGCCTCATCCTATCCGGGTGGTCACCATCAATGCTGCTCTTCTCTCACAGGGAGAGATTACTGAGTTTGTGGCTGAGGTTAAACTCCACATTGGGGTCCTACATTCGGAGCAAGTTACATGTAGGGTGCTCAGTAATCTGCCTGCACAAGTGGTTCTGGGTTTTCCATGGTTGGCTATGTACAACCCGGTGATTGACTGGAAAACCCAGGACATCATCCAGTGGAGCGGATTCTGCCAGGAGAATTGCCTGGCCACGTGTGTTTCCGCTGTGACTCCTAGTATTCCTGAGTCTCTGCTGGATTTCGCAGATGTGTTTTCTGAGAAGGGTTGTTCAGAAGTGCTCCGACCTGGGTCTAAGAACTCTAAGGCGGATGCTTTGTCCAGGTGTTTTCCGGGGGGAGAACCTCGGGAAGAACCGGTACCCATCCTCCAAAAAGGTGTAGTGGTCTCGGCTATCACAACAGAGGTTGAGGCTGAGATTGCCGAGGCTCAGGAGGAAGTACCACCAGAACTTCCCATTAACAAATCGTTTGTACCGCTCCATCTTTGCGTAAAGATATTGGCAGAGCATCATGATGCTGTCCTGGCTGGTCACGCAGGGGTTAGGGGTACTTTGGAGTTGGTGTTGCGTCGGTTTTGGTGGCCCAAAATCCGACAGGACGTGGTTTCATACTTGTCAGCATGTACCACGTGCGCTAGGGCTAAGACGCTCCACTCCTGTCCTGCTGGCACACTACTTCCTCTCGAGGTACCCAGTAGGCCATGGACTGGTGGATGAACTCATATGAACTCGAGCGTGGGAACTTTTCCAAGGCTGCAGTTCATGGGAACATCCACCAGAGGGCGCATCACCGCAACTCAATGTAAGTACAGATCACTCAGATTTCCTTCATTCCCCGGGGATTACAACCCCGAGCGAGTGCTTTAGCGCAGCTCATGGCTGTAAAATAATTAACCCCTTCAGATGGATTACCTCGTGGGACGTGATGGTTCATCTGAGGGTATGTATCTTGTGCGTTTATTATTTTGCCAAGCGAGGGTCTGCAGCTGGATTGAGAGAACAATAAAATACTAAAACAACCTGTGTGTTTATTTCATTAAAATAATTTTTAATAATGTGTGTGTGTTTTTTAACCCTTTCAGACAATTGAATTAATAATGGATAGGTGTCACAATTGACGCCTCTCCATTATTAATCTGGCTTAATGTCACCTTACAATAGCAAGGTGGCATTAACCCTTCATTACCCCATAGCCCACCGCTACAGGGAGTGGGAAGAGAGTGGCCAAGTGCCAGAATAGGCGCATCTTCCAGATGTGCCTTTTCTGGGGTGGCAGGGGGCAGATGTTTTTAGCCACGGGGGGGCCAATAACCATGGACCCTCTCCTGGCTATTAATATCTGCCCTCAGTCACTGGCTTTACCATTCTGGCGGAGAAAATTGCGGGGGAGCCCACGCCAATTTATTCTGCCATTTAACCCTTTATTTGAGCAGCTACAGCGGCCAAATTTTGCACATACACACTACTAACATTAGTAGTGTGGAATATGCAAAAAAAAAGGGGGATATGAGATGGTTTACTGTATGTAAACCATGTCTCATATCCTGTCGGGTTTGTGAAGGAGAAATGCAAAGCCAGCAATTGATTTACCGGCTTTTCTATAGAACACCGCTGCGTATTTCTCGCAATGCACACTGCTGGTCCGTGTGTACTCCCATTTATTCTCGCCCCCATAGACTTTCATTGGCGAGTCTCGGCCGAGATACGCTGACAATCGCAGCCTGCTGCGAGTTCCCTCGGATCCGAAATACGGTGGAGAAAATATCGGATGATGGGAGCTGGACCGCAGATTAACATTATGCCGAGTGCTATGCGATTTTTTATCGCATAGCACTCGTCCGTATTACGGTCTAGTGTGACCCCGGCCTAAGGGTTAGGATCCTAGCGCTAACACTAAGGGTTACGGTTAGGATCCCTAGGGTTAGGGTTAGGATCCCTAGGGTTACTAGGGATCCTAACCTTAGGGTTAGGGTTAGGGTTAGGATCCCTAGTAACCCTAGGGTTAGGGTTAGGGTTTTCTTGTTTTTTCTTGTGTTTTCTTGTGTTTTTCTTTAAAAACGCATGCGTTTTTAACGCAAGCAAACGCATGTGCTTAAAAACGCATGCGTTTACATAGACAGCAATACATTTTTTTGCCACGAATAAACGCATGCGTTTTTTTGCGGCAAAAAAATGCCGCTAGAAATTACTACAGGTTGCATTTCTGCAACTAGTGAATAGCCAGACCTTTCCCCGGGAAGGAACAACCATGGGAAGGGCAGCATCCAATAAAGGAAAACATCCAATACAGGAAAACCACCTATGCCAAGCATGGTATCCATCCACAGACAGCTGTTTCGGAGTGTTTGCCCCTCATCAGTGTGGAGTAGGAATCTGGCTATTAGGAGCAGTGCCTAGTAAAAGGCTGTGAAGGAACAGATGATTGGCCTCGGGGAGACCAAAACATCCAACACCGCGGAGACACCATCACGTGTTTCTCAACGCAGTGATCCAGAACACTGCCCCCATCCCTTATGGGAAATATGCAAATGCACGTAGGATAGCTGCGGAGACACCATCACGTGTTTCTCAACGCAAGCAGTGAATAGCCAGACCTTTCCCCGGGAAGGAACAACCACGGGAAGGGCAGCATCCAATAAAGGAAAACATCCAATACAGGAAAACCACCTATGCCAAGCATGGTATCCACCCACAGACAGCTGTTTCGGGGTGTTTGCCCCTCATCAGTGTGGAGTAGGAATCTGGCTATTAGGAGCAGTGCCTAGTAAAAGGCTGTGAAGGAACAGATGATTGGCCTCGGGGAGACCAAAACATCCAACACCGCGGAGACACCATCACGTGTTTCTCAACGCAGTGATCCAGAACACTGCCCCCATCCCTTATGGGAAATATGCAAATGCATGTAGGATAGCTGCGGAGACACCATCACGTGTTTCTCAATGCAAGCAGTGAATAGCCAGACCTTTCCCCGGGAAGGAACAACCACGGGAAGGGCAGCATCCAATAAAGGAAAACATCCAGTACATGAAAACCACCTATGCCAAGCATGGTATCCATCCACAGACAGCTGTTTCGGGGTGTTTGCCCCTCATCAGTGTGGAGTAGGAATCTGGCTATTAGGAGCAGTGCCTAGTAAAAGGCTGTGAAGGAATAGATGATTGGCCTCAGGGAGACCAAAACATCCAACACCGCGGAGACACCATCACGTGTTTCTCAACGCAGTGATCCAGAACACTGCCCCCATCCCTTATGAGAAACACGTGATGGTGTCTCCGCGGTGTTGGATGTTTTGGTCTCCCCGAGGCCAATCATCTGTTCCTTCACAGCCTTTTACTAGGCACTGCTCCTAATAGCCAGAGTCCTACTCCACACTGATGAGGGGCAAACACCCCGAAACAGCTGTCTGTGGATGGATACCATGCTTGGCATAGGTGGTTTTCCTGTATTGGATGTTTTCCTTTATTGGATGCTGCCCTTCCCGTGGTTGTTCCTTCCCGGGGAAAGGTCTGGCTATTCACTGCTTGCGTTGAGAAACACGTGATGGTGTCTCCGCAGCTATCCTACATGCATTTGCATATTTCCCATAAGGGATGGGGGCAGTGTTCTGGATCACTGCGTTGAGAAACACGTGATGGTGTCTCCGCGGTGTTGGATGTTTTGGTCTCCCCGAGGCCAATCATCTGTTCCTTCACAGCCTTTTACTAGGCACTGCTCCTAATAGCCAGATTCCTACTCCACACTGATGAGGGGCAAACACCCCGAAACAGCTGTCTGTGGATGGATACCATGCTTGGCATAGGTGGTTTTCCTGTATTGGATGTTTTCCTTTATTGGATGCTGCCATTCCCGTGGTTGTTCCTTCCCGGGGAAAGGTCTGGCTATTCACTGCTTGCGTTGAGAAACACGTGATGGTGTCTCCGCAGCTATCCTACATGCATTTGCATATTTCCCATAAGGGATGGGGGCAGTGTTCTGGATCACTGCGTTGAGAAACACGTGATGGTGTCTCCGCGGTGTTGGATGTTTTGGTCTCCCCGAGGCCAATCATCTGTTCCTTCACAGCCTTTTACTAGGCACTGCTCCTAATAGCCAGATTCCTACTCCACACTGATGAGGGGCAAACACCCCGAAACAGCTGTCTGTGGATGGATACCATGCTTGGCATAGGTGGTTTTCCTGTATTGGATGTTTTCCTTTATTGGATGCTGCCCTTCCCGTGGTTGTTCCTTCCCGGGGAAAGGTCTGGCTATTCACTGCTTGCGTTGAGAAACACGTGATGGTGTCTCCGCAGCTATCCTACATGCACTTGCATATTTCCCATAAGGGATGGGGGCAGTGTTCTGGATCACTGCGTTGAGAAACACGTGATGGTGTCTCCGCGGTGTTGGATGTTTTGGTCTCCCCGAGGCCAATCATCTGTTCCTTCACAGCATTTCTGCAACTAAACGCACGCGTCAAAAAGCGCATGTGTTGCTGAAAACGCGTCAAAACGCATGCTAAAAAACGCATGCATTTTTAATGTTAAGTATAGGAAAAAAAACGCATGCGTTTTTTAGCGCTAAAACGCTGCAGATCAAAACGCAAGTGTGAAACCAGCCTTAGTCACGCCCATTGCCTTTAAATAGTTTTGCTGGGCTTTGGGCGTCGCCGATTATAGCTTGTGTCTTGTGCCTGGTGATCTCGGTCTGGAGTAGTGGTCTGGGAGAGGAAATATCGTATCTGGTGGTGTATTATCCTTCGTTATATTTCTCCTTCCTATATTTGTATTGTTTTGCCCTGTGCACATTATAGTGTTTTCCTGTGTGTCTGCGGCGTGGTGCGTTTCTTAGTTTTCCCTGTCTGTGCTTTCTGTAGGGGTTGGTGTGAGGTCTTATCACTGGGTGGCGAGTGGAGGTTTCAGCTTAGTACTGAAAAAGGACTCAGGGTCAGGCCTGGCGGCCCAGACATGCACACCTTCAGTGTAAACTCTGGGAGAGGGACAGACAGGGTTTCCCTAGTTTGAGGGATATTGCAGGGGCCCGGGTAATCAGCTGTAGTCTACCCAGTACCCCCGTGACAGTGCCAAGGATTGCCATTGACTTTAATGGCCGAGTCTGATCTGCAAAGCAGATGAGAATAGGATGTGCACTAAGCTCCCTGAACAGGAGACAAGGACCCATTTTTAAAACTGATGTATGTAAGGATCAGTGAAATTCTATGGGTCCTTGTGCTGGCCGAGACAGCTTTAGGACATGTTCTGCCAGGACTCTGTGGCAAACTCAGCTCTTTTATATCACTGGGTAACTCTACTATACCAATATCCAGATGTACCTGTACTCTGTGATAAACCCATATCTGCTATATCACTCAGTAACATTCCTATACTGCCATCAAGGTATACCTGGATAAAACCGGCTCTGCTTTGCCACTGGGCAAGCTTGCTACACCACTGTCCAGCCGTTTTTTGATTTAGTCAGTTCAGTAGCTCAACAGTAAGAGTCCAATGCAGAGGTGTTAGCAGAAAAACAGAATTTACTCAGCAGTCCAGCAGAACTGAGTCTACGAGTCTACTGCATCTGAGTGTAAGCAGATCGCAGGCATACATGCTCGAAAGTGATCCACAACAGAGCACATGTTCACTCTTTCGGCACCATTAAAGTCAATGGTTTTGCATCCCATTTTGCAGGGAGTTCAAACATTAATCCCAATGGGACCAATAAAAAGGTTCCAAAATGCAGTGTTAAAGCACCCTTAGGAGAAAATGTGTAACAGAATGGCCAGTCTTCACTATGACCCTCGGAGCTGGCTACACTCAAACTTCTTATCTTGTATAAATAGCACTTCCCATAGGCGCCCCACTTGCCTGTTTTAATATGACTACTTCTGCCACTTGATACATGGTTACTTCAGAACTTGCTAGCTGAGTATAGTCTTCTCTCATCTTCAAACACAACACCCTTGATCAATGCTGGTCTGCCAACAATCGTTTTTCCTGTTTCCAGTACTTTCCAACAACTCGCTAACAAAGATGAACCATGTCCCTATACCCATGTAACTCCTTCCAACATGTTCTGCCCTAATAGTAAACCTTGTCCACTGACTAAATGCTTCAGGTCACAGAATAAATAAAGCTACATAAGACACAGGCCAATGCATTATATTACTATGAGATCTTCAGGAGGGTTGTTGCCAGCTCTTCCCCTCCTTTACATAAACTGCATAAATATTCATCAGGAACCAACATACCAGGTGAGACATAGCAGTGCCATTAGGCTTCTCTGTGATCCCAATGTAAGAAATCATTGCTTGGCACTATGTCTCTGAGAAACAACTCCCCATCAGAAGGGTGCATGTGCCACACACCCAAACCGAACAAGATGGTCCATCCAGCACTTATACATGGCCACTCCCTGCTCCTCGTGGTGCGTTGTAGCTTCCTGGGTAGTGTCCACATGCTCGGGGGCTGACCACACACTGTGGTACAATCCTCCCTTAGCACTCTGCTGAGTACAGCTTCCCTCCTGGGAAAATCCAGCACCCTCCATCTGGCTTTCTTCCTCAGTGGCCACCCCTGCTTCTACATACATGAGGCCATCATGACTATTATCTTTGGCTTCCAGGAACCGATGCCAATTTTGTAGTGTTCCGAGAAAGTTGCACTTGGGCCCATGCACGGGGCTCTTCCACCCTTACATGCCTACTGATAGAACCTTTATGTTGCTATAACAGCAAGATGCAATTAATTCCTTTAGCAAAACAACCATCCTTGGAGACCAATTCCTAATGCAGAGCTCCAGATCTCCCGCTGCAGCTCCTTTTCAGTGACGTTTCTTGAACCTCACTGCCTTCATACTTAGAACAGGAGAGGTCTAGGAAGATGGGATGGAATATTCTTGTAATACGGCAGTGCTCACTACGAGAAAAACCCTTATGGCATAACAACTCCAAAAGATAATATGTAGTATCATATGGGTTAAATATCATGCTGGTCTCCCATCAGCCTCCTTAATGCCCGTGAGGGGCTGTCCAGCCATCATTGCCAGCCGGACACCATCTGCATTGACACTGGGACCTCATAATATGCTCCTTAATTACATCAGTAATGCCATCAGTTCTTGTATTAAGAGGGGTGTACGCAGATTACTTCGCCAGCCTGTGAATCTAATAATTACACAGAACAGCAGTGGCCAGATGTGAGGAGAGAAATAAACGGGAGAAAGCTGGTGGGACAGCTGCGGAGAGGGCGTAAGTACATAAACCCCACATGAACATGTAATGCAATTGTATGTAGCTAATATATTTATCCAATATAAATTATTAACAAATTAGCATTGCTCTGTGATACCGGTGAAACGATGCCCTGGAATCGTGTATACAAACGTAAACTATGCAAACAAAAGTATCAGGACATACCTCATAATCACTGACTTCAGGTATTCCATTCAGTTCCATTGCCACAGGTGTATAACATCCAACCCCTAAACATCAGGGGCGTAACAATATTGGCTGTAGGGAATGTCATTGCACCATGGTCCCAAAGGTCCCTTTGGCCCATATGTAAAGACTGGTGCTTAGAAAAATCTATATTATTTGGGAGCCTTGTTGGAGATGTTGCATTGAGACCCTTGAGCTTCAAGTTACTCCACTGATGGCCATGCCGTCTGCCTTTATGAATCTTTGTTCTGTAATAGGAGCCACCGGGGCAAAAAGTCCATTCATGATGTTTCTTCCCTCCTAGTTATCTCCTTTTCACTTGTGAGTGATGTGATATAATTGAGAAGTGGAAGTAACCGCAGCAACTCAGCCATGAAGAGAAGAGACCCCATAGCATTACAGAGTGGGGTCACAGAGTGCTGGGAAGCAGAGGGCAGAAAAGTCACCAACTTCCTCCCTCTGCTCTGCTGACTCTATAACTGCAGAATCCAGCACAAACACTGCGCCCCCGCCAGGAGCTTCATGACCGAGTAGCTGCATGCAGCTGTACATCACCAAGCACAATGCCAAGCGTCAGATGGAGTGGTGTAAAGCCATCACCACTGGACTCTGGAGGAAACGTGTTCTGTGCAGTGATGGATACAGTGTTCTCTTTCAGAGGTTGACTTAAGCCCCTTAGTTCCAGTGAATGGAGATATTAAAGAGGCATTTCCATCTCCAAGATCCTATCCCAATATGTAGTAGGTGTGATAATAATATTAGCAAATGCCACCAATTAGAAATGTTGTATAATTCTTCTGATTCGCTATGTCTCTTACCCCATGTGCAGGGCATTGCAGTAGATTAGGTATCCATGGTTATGACAGCTAAGTAACTCACTATGTGACTGGTTGTAACCATGGATGCTTAAGTTAGGCTACGTTCACATTAGCGTTAAGCTAATGTGCGTCGGGTTTGCGTCGGCGACGCAGCGGCGACGCATGCGTCATGCGCCCCTATACTTAACATGGGGGACGCATGCGTTTTTTTTTGTTGCGTTGTGCGACACATGCGTCTTTTTTGCCGCAAGCGTCGGACCAAGAAAACGCAACAAGTTGCATTTTTCTTGCGTCCGATTTTCGGCAAAAACCGACGCATGCGTCGCAAAACGCAGCGTTTTTGCGTGCGTTTTGACGTGTTTTTGCGTGCGTTGTGCGTTGCGTCGCCGACGCAACGGCGCACAACGCTAGTGTGAACGTAGCCTTACTGCAATGTCCTGCACGTGGGGTAAGTGACATAACGAGTCAGGAGAACTATACTACATTTCTAATTGTAGGTCTTTGCTAATATTATTGCACCTACTGCATATTGGGATAGGGTCTTGGACATAGGAGTACCCCTTTAAGGCTTCAGTTTGGGGAAGTCTCTTTTTGGTTCCCCATGACTGTGCCCAGGTGTACAAAGTCAACAAGACATAGCTGGGTGACTTTGGTGAGCAAGAACCAGCAGCAAGAAATAGATTTTTCAGTTTCTGTATACATGTGTCTGGACATCCCTTGGGGCTTGACTATGCACTTCCAGTTCCTTAGCTTCACGCTCTAATTCCTGGCTAGTGCTACTTGATTGACAGGTCCTTGGCTCCAATACATGGCTGGGAATATATTGTGAAGTTGAAAGTTCATCATCGTGACCCAAAGCACTTCCAGAAACATATATACTGAATATACTAATGCCTTTTTTGAGGTGTTACCCTTTTTTAGGGTAAAAGTTTTTTACAGGTTCCCGTTAAGTAATTATTCAGCACATATCATCAGTTGGTCAGGCAATTAACTGGTGGAAATCTGTCTGCTGTAATCCATGGTACGAGAAGAGGTGCTAGGAAAATTGTGAGAACCTTCATCTTCACTTGTGTGAATCTTCAGCTCTTTTTGAAGGACATGTTGTTGACATTTTATATGTTGATAGTTGACCATATGGCCTCTTAGACAGGTAAAGTGAAGCACACAGAAGCCTAAGTGACAAATCGCTTTTGTATCACCTCTTTGTACTAGAGATCGGGGAGAGTCACAGAAGTTGGACCTCTTGCATATCCATAGATAACCCAACTGTTCTTAGCAGTTTTCTTAATAGCAATTGTTCCACAGGATATTCCTGGTGCAATCGTTGTGGTCTAGTGAGGCCATCAGTGAAGACTTTGGTAAGCAGGATTGACAAACCATCAAGTGAAGAGTAAAGAATTTTTACTGTATGTATATTATCGCTATTTGGTAGAGTTTTATCTTCTTAGATCCTCCCTCTTGACACCTGTCAATACATCACTGACCCTGGAGGTTAATCTACTGCACTCTCCTCTACTGTGAGACCCGTAAATCCCCTGAACTCCAAGACTGCTGTAAAACAAATAGTCATATTTATTGTGATTTTTATTACTGTTTTAATTCAGCTCATCCTGGAAAAAGGATTTGTGGCATAGAAAAAAAAAAAACACCCAGCAAGTATTTATAACTGTGTCTTGAGAATAATACATTAATCTGGTTTAGCAAAGGAAGAGTCATGTTAATAGACCTGGATTTATGAAGCCATAATAAAGAAGGTATAAATAATTAGACGGAATATATGGGTGCTAACTAAGTCCAGGTCTATAAATTTAACCCATATGTTAGAATAGAGAGTAAACATCAAGTCTTGGTGCTACTGACCGGTTTCCAGGAATGATAACAGAGAGAATCAGATTTGGTATAAAATAATGACTTAAAAAAATGTCTTAGATGGGTTGCTAACTTTTTGTTAGGAGTATGCACTGACACTCACTGCACACTTCGCAGGATTGTATTGGTAAATTTGACAGATATGCTTGAACAATAATATCATTTAACCCAGTAAAGTACCTGGCCAACCTGAGTTATGTGTAGTTGCCTACATTCTGGGGATTTATGAGGTCCACACCCAACCCAAGCTTCTCAAGAATTCCTTACCACTCCTAAGAAGGGACTGGCTAAACCCGAGACACAGACTTTTGTCAGAGAGGCCCTTGTAAATCCAGGACATTTGGAAGATATGGTTAAGCAATGTAGGCTTTATAGGACCTGATTCATAAGAGTTTTCACCAGAAAGCTATGAGGTTGATCAAAAATGTATCGACTTTTGGCGTTTACATGCCATTTTCACCCAGCTCCAACAAAATTGGTGAAGCTCTGGCAGAACAGATATGTTTGAACTATAAAATTAGTTAACCTAGTGAAGTACATGGCCAACATTAGTTATGTATAGTTGCCTAAATTCTGGTTATGTATGAGGCCCCACACCCACCGTGAGCTTCTTAGGAATGCTCCATGTCTCTTAGGATGGCACCAGCCCAACATGGGACATTCACTTTTGTCCCAGGATAGGTATGAGGCCCACACCCAAGCTTCTAAGGAATTCCCCATGTCTCATAGGATGGCACCAGCCCAACCTGGGACATCCACTTTTGCCCAGGTTATGCATGAGGCTCCACACCCAACTCAAGCTTCTAAGGAATGCCCCAAGTCTCCTAGGATGGCACAAGCCCAACCTGGGACATCTACTTTTGTCCCAGGAAATTTAGGAATGTTGGTAGTTTTGGTTAAGCTATATGTGGTTTCACCAGAAATCTCAGAAAGCACTTTGATGAAATTGACATTTTTTATTCCAATTTCACCCAGCTCTGCCAAAATGGGTGAAACTGGAGTGCAATGGGGCCTGACGCCTCATCTCATCTAATTCATGATGAGCTGTGGAGTACCTTACGCCAGAAATGTACTGGAGTAAGATTTCTGGCAAGGTGCACGGAAACGCAAGCCATTCTTCAGACGTGTTTGATTCAATAAGAGGCATGTGCCTCTTTAATAAAACAGGAGTGTCCGGGAAAAAACACATCCCTTGAATAATGCCAGTCTTGATGAATTGGGGCCATAATGTTCTCCTAATGTCAGAAAACAGTTACCTTCAACAACAAAAGGATTCTCACTATGACCACTATAGATATTTTACAGGCAAATCTTCCTGTATGATTTATATTTTGCTTAATTTTTTCGTAACAGAAATTGTAATATGTAAATGTATTTAAAGAAGAAGCTCTATTTTAGTATATATTGCAAGTGGTGAGGTCTAAGGTCCAATGTTGTAGGTGGATATGAATGTTGAATGAGGTCACAGATCACATATTGTTGGTGTGGCTAGATTACCAGTGTTTCATTCATGGTTTAGTGATTTCATAGTAAAAGGAAGTGAGATCATCTTTTAGTTGTTGTTGGGTATGATAGTAAGAAATGTCTGTGAGACCCACTAAAGTGGTTGCTGACCCCAGTCCATGCCTTGACACCTGCTCTAGAACAAGCAAACTGTGTTTTCGGAAGAAATGCCCTTATAGAAAAAAGGTTTCTGACTAGTGATGAGCGAGTATACTCGTTGCTGGAGTTTTCCTGAGCACGCTCAAGTGATCTCCGAGTATTTGTGACTGTTTTAGTTTTTGTTGACGCAGCTGCATGATTTACAGCTGCTAGCCAGCATGAGTACATGTGGGGGTTGCCTGGTTGCTAGGGAATCCCCACATGTAATCAAGCTGTCTATAAGCTGTAAGTCATGCAGCTAAGGCAACGAAAACTAAATCTCCGAGCACTTACAAATGCTCAGAGACCACCCGAGCGTGCTCAGGAAAACCCGGGCAACGAGTATACTCGCTCATCACTATTTCTGATACAGCTAGAAATGATGAACTGAATGTGATATCCAACAAATTTTTCGGTATTCACAACCCTTAACCCCAGAGCTGTTGTGCGGTGTACTTTCTTGGTGGCAATCACTGATTGTTAGTAATAGACTGTTTCTCTAAGTAATGCAACTTTAAAGCTCTTTGCCACTGCAAAGTAGCATAACCACCACGCTCTGTGCCTCCTAGTAAGGCAACCACTAAGTGCAGAGACTTACTGTTGTTGTGCAACTGCCAAGCTCAGCTCCTCAACAGTGACGAGCAATCAACAAAAACTGTGTCAATTCGATTGTGTAGCCATCAAGCGTGTTCCCTCAATGAGGAACTGGAAATGCCTCAATGAGAAACTGGAAATGCCTTGTTTGCTTCACCATGTAGTAAATTTGTTACTATTCTTAAGGTACAGTTACACTAAACGACTTACCAACGATCACGACCAGCGATACGACCTGGCCGTGATTGTTGGTAAGTCGTTGTGTGGTCGCTGGGGAGCTGTCACACAGACAGCTCTCTCCAGCGACCAACGATCAGGGGAACGACTTCGGCATCGTTGAAACTGTCTTCAACGATGCCGAAGTCCCTGGGTAACCAGGGTAAACAGTGTGGGAAGCTGACGGCGGGGGACGTGACAGACATCGGAATGTGAGTATGTAGTGTTTTTCTTTTTTAACTTTTACAATGGTAACCAGGGTAAATATTGGGTTACTAAGCGCGGCCCTGCGCTTAGTAACCCGATATTTACCCTGGTTACAAGTGAACACATCGCTGGATCGGCGTCACACACGCCGATCCAGCGATGACAGCGGGTGATCAGCGACCAAATAAAGGTCCTGATCATTCCCTACGACCAACGATCTCCCAGCAGGGGCCTGATCGTTGGTCGATGTCACACTATAACGAGATCGTTAGCGGGATCGTTGCTATGTCACAAAAAGCGTGACGTTGCAACGATATCGTTAACTAAATCGTTATGTGTGAAGGTACCTTTACTGTGTTTGGAGTTGAAGGACGCTAGTTCTCCTTTGCTCTCGGACTACCAGATCATCAGATGTTTGCCAAAGTGTTGGACTATTGGACATAGCTTCTTGGAAAATCCACTGATATATATAGTAAAAAAAATTCCATGTAAGGGCTACAACTGACAAACCTGATTATCAGGAGGCAAGCAATGATGTCTTTCAGGTTTTGGGTTTTGTGACAGTTTTAATGGCGTCTGATGAGTTACAAGCATCAGCTATTACACGTAAATTACACTCCAGGGAAACATCAGCCAATCTTCTGGCATTACAATGTACTAGACGCAGTTCTGAAGGTGCGAGTATCAGTCACAGTTATGGGTCCGTTCTTTGCTGATAGATGTTGACTTATATAAAAGACAATGATAATCATTATATAACAATAACAATTCTTGGAGATCAATACCGGTCATGATGAAACCAAGTACAAATACATTTGATGGGTTTATTGCCATTTATGATACTACTGAAGCAAAGCACCACACTGTGATGGGTATATACATTTAACCCTAATTTTCCTTTTTGTGCTTTGCTCCCCCACCCCTTTTCCAAGAATTATAACTTTATTCCCATTGACCTATCCATATGAGGGCTTGTTTTTTTGTATGATATGATATAGCTTTAAAAGACACCATTAATTTTAACAAAAACACTGAAAAGTGGCAAAAAATCCAAATTTCAAGAAGATGCAATGGAGGACAAAAAAACACTAGTCCGCCATTGTTTTTTGGGTTCTGTGTTGGGAATCTGATTCTTCAGGTCAGTAAGATTATGGCAATAACAAACATATATATATATTTTTAGCTACTAAAAAAGATAGTCTTGAGTCAACTCCTTAGGGCTCACTCACAATTGCCGTATAAAACGGCAGAGTCCTATAAGATGATTATGGGATAGCACTTGGCCCAATGTTATATTATGGGACACTGCAGATCTGTGATTTTGTTTCTCATACTGATTCGGCATCTGCGAGTGCATCCGATGATTGATCAGATCACGTGCACCTATACAAGTCTATGGATGCACGTGAAACATCGCACTGCACTCAGATGTCATCCGAGTATAATTCAACATCCAGACAATGGAGAAGATGGAGAAATTAAGTTCTCCATCTTCTCTCCACCTGTGCTGTGATTCACAGTAAGATAACACTCTGACAGAGTTTGATCCGAGTGACGTTAGCATAATTACCCCAATTCTCTCACATGAGAGAATCGACAGCCGTGTGACCCTGGCCTTACACCTGCACATGACATCCAACATTAAACTAATTAATTTTCTTTTTTTTTTTTTTAACCCCTTTACTCCAGAGCTTGTTTTTACCTTGATCAGGCCAATTTTTACCATACTGACCACTGTCACTTTATGTGGTAATAACTCTGGAACGCTTCAACGTATCCCACTGATTCTGAGACTCTTTTTTCATGACACATTGTACTTTATGGTAATGGTAAATTTAGGTCGGTATTTTTTTTAACTTAGTTGTGAAAATATCAGAATTTTGCTGAAAATATAAAAGTTTGCAATGTACAAACTCTTAGTTTTTATACCCTTAACCCAGAGAGTTATATCACACAAAATAGTTAATAAATAACATTTACAACATATCTATGAGTCGCCCGCCAGGGCCGTGGGGTACTGGGTACCAGGTCCGGTACTCACAGGGGTATGTCACGGTGGCGGCGACCCGGTCCGTGGCCCTGGGCACCCATGTTAAAGGGATTGTCTTTAAAGGGGTTTTGAGAATAAAGTTTGTGTTCATGATGCCACCTGTGGTATTTGGTCAGTAGGGACCAACGCTGCTTAAAGGGGTCCTCTGGGGTGATGTTATGGCAGCTAGATGGTATAACTTCCCACAGGTGAAGTAGGTCCCCAGGGCTCCCGCATGTAGATGGAGATTGTGAATGGTGCAGTAAAGAACGAGGATACAGGTTTGCAGTCTCTTTACCTGGTTTACTGTAGCTTCAGGCAGCTACAGTCCAGGGTACAAGATCACATGTACAGGCAGGGTCCAGCAGGCTTGGAAGTGAATCCAGAGTCCCCTTTACGAGGTGGAGATGAAAGCCTTCCTCAAAGCGTGGTGGTGTTGTAGTCCCTTACTGCCTATGGCTTCTGATAAGATCCTTACAGTTCCTCTCTGTCCTCCATAAAGGTGGGACACAAACCCGTATGACTGGTGGCTCGAGCCTTTTTATAGGGTCTCTATCACGACCCAGGCTCTATGCGCCACTGTGCCTCTTGGGTATTAAGGCGGACAGGTGATTTATAATCCAGCTGTCCTGCCGGTTTCTGCTGTGCCTCCGACACAACCTCGGTCTTCCGGCTACCGGTATCTGCGCTCTCCAGGGAGGTAGCCCAGTCGCAGCTCTCTTCCCCTGGTGTCTCTCTCCTGTGCTTTGCTCTCCTGCACACTTTCTACAAACTGTCCTTTCCTTCTTAGTTCTCTTCCTCCAGGATCTGCAGCAGCTCAGGCTACATGGCCCCTTCAGTCTTTCTGACACTCAAGGTCTGACTGCTCTCTTCTCTGTCCTCTGACAGACTGACTCACTTTCTCTCCAGATCAGAATATAGGGAAGTTCCCCTTAATCCGGGTTCAGAGCTCCCCCTTCTGGCCTGGAGTATGAACATGTTGTGTGTATGTGATTACCTGATAAAAGAGATCTTTCATCGCTTCCAAGTGTGACATCACTCTCCCCGTGAGGAAAGCAATGACACTGTGACAACCAGGACCCTGGGGTGTCACGTCTATTTACATCATCATCATTTTTTAAATGAGGTGCCAGAACAGGGAATCCCCCATAAATGACCCCAACAACATCCCCCAATTAATCCATCCGGGGTGTAGTGAGAATGTTGACATCACAGAATTTTATACCATTTGGCGGTGAAGAAAAAATAATGTAATTTGTTCCTCTAAACTGTTGTTTTAGCCCCAAATTTGGAAAAAATGACCCTCACAGTTTGTTGTGCAATTTCTCCTGATTATGCCAATACCCTGCTTGCAATCGGGAAATACTTTTCAGGTGCAGCGCAAAGCTCAGAAGGGAAGGAGGGCCAAACTATAGTGCAGATTTTGCTATTATGGTTTGCGGGTGCTATGACCCACTGGCAGAGCCCCTGAGGTTCAAGAACTGCAAAAATCCCCATAAGTGATCACATTTTACAAACCACACCTCTCAATGAATTAATCTAAGGGTGCAGTGATCACGGCAAGAATCAGGAGGGACAGAGCGCTATTTGCCTCCTGGAGGGCAGATTTTCCTAGAACAAAGGACTCCATATACAGAGCACCTAAGTGCCAGAAGAACAAAATCCCCCCTCAAGGGACCCCATTTTGGAAATTATACCCCTTTGGGAATTTATCTACAGGTGTAGTGATGATTTGACTCCATGGGTGTTTTCCAGAAACAAGCAACAGTGGATGCTGCCGAGTGAAAATTGCAAACTGCCATTGTAGTGACCAGTACGCTGTAGCGACCAGTACGTTCTGCAAAACCTGAGATCTACCAAGTGGATGGTTTCACTATGGTGAGAAAAATAGAAATGATACTTATATAAATTAAAACCAGAATTTTTATTGGTGAGTATTATTAACAAAACAATGTCAAATCAGCATAAGGTGCAAGATAGAAAGAGGGACTGGAGCTCAAAGTACAATGTGTGTATACTTTATATACACAGTATAGTGAATAGGTAAACACTGGAAAATCAGATGTCACACTAAAATTAGCATATGCAAATATGAGAGAAAGAGGATTAAGACATTAAATTTGGCAGGTATAGACAGTACTTGATTGCACTAATTTATAGATAGTTCCCTAGCATAGTAAACAAAGTGGAGTGTGCAACCGTTTAATGCACATAAGCAAATTTTTAGTTAATGGGGCTGATGGCAGGAGCTCTTCACAAATCTTAATAATGTTACACAATACAGGTAAAACTATACATCCACACCTTGCAGTCTAACCACCTTGCTATTTCTCTTACTTTTCTTGTTGTAGCCACAATTTCTAAGACTATTGTTATTGTAATTGTGTCGCCCTATCTATTACGCGTATTTGCATTACTGCACTTTGCACTTTATTGCTCTAGTCAACCTACTAATAATGCTTGATCTATGAATACAGTTATTATTGATATATGTTTTCTTATATTAGAATATCTGTCCTATTGTACACATGATTAGTGCAATCAAAAAACGCATAGCCATACTAATTGGTGGTTGAATATAATAATAATAATAATAATAATAATTTTTATTTATATAGCGCCAACATATTCCACAGCGCTTTACAAATTATAGAGGGGACTTGTACAGGCAATAGACATTACAGCATAACAGAAATCACAGTTCAAAATAGATACCAGGAGGAATGAGGGCCCTGCTCGCAAGCTTACAAACTATGAGGAAAAGGGGAGACACGAGAGGTGGATGGTAACAATTGCTTTAGTTATTTGGACCAGCCATAGTGTAAGGGTACCGTCACACTAAGCGACGCTGCAGCGATAGCGACAGCAATGCCGATCGCTGCAGCGTCGCTGTGTGGTCGCTGGAGAGCTGTCACACAGACCGCTCTCCAGCGACCAGCGATGCCGAGGTCCCCGGGTAACCAGGGTAAACATCGGGTTGCTAAGCGCAGGGCCGCGCTTAGTAACCCGATGTTTACCCTGGTTACCAGCGTAAAAGTTAAAAAAACAAACAGTACATGCTCACCTGCGCGTCCCCCAGCCTCTGCATCCTGACGCTGACTGAGCTCCGGCCCTAACAGCACAGCGGTGACGTCACCGCTGTTGCTTTCACTTTCAGTTTAGGGCCGGCGCTTTAGTGTCAGGAAGCAGAGGCTGGGGGACGCGCAGGTGAGTATGTACTGTTTGTTTTTTTAACTTTTACGCTGGTAACCAGGGTAAACATCGGGTTACTAAGCGCGGCCCTGCGCTTAGTAACCCGATGTTTACCCTGGTTACCAGTGTAAAATATCGCTGGTATCGTCGCTTTTGCTGTCAAACACGGCGATACACGGCGACCTAGCGACCAAATAATGTGCAGACCTTCTAGCAGCGACCAGCAATTTCACAGCGGGATCCAGATCGCTGCTGCGTGTCAAATACAGCGATATCGCCATCCAGGTCGCTGCAACGTCACGGATTGCTGGCGATATCGCCTAGTGTGACGGTACCTTAAGGCTCGGGTGTTCATGTAAAGCTGCATGAACCAGTTAACTGTCTAAGTATGTAGCAGTACAGACACAGAGTGCTATTAACTGCATGAAGTGTATGAGAACATGATGCGAGGAACCTGATTATGTTTTTTTTTTTTTTAATAGGCCACACATGGATAGTTAGGTTAATGCGTTGAGGCGGTAGGCCAATCTGAACAAATGAGTTTTTAGGGCACGCTTAAAACTGTGGGGATTGGGGATTAATCGTATTAACCTAGGTAGCGCATTCCAAATAATCGGCGCAGCACGTGTAAAGTCTCGGAGACGGGAGTGGGAGGTTCTGATTATTGAGGATGCTAACCTGAGGTCATTAGCGGAGTGGAGGGCACGGGTAGGGTGGTAGACTGAGACCAGAGAGGAGATGTAGGGTGGTGCTGAGCCATGGAGTGCTTTGTGGATGAGGGTAATAGTTTTGTACTGGATTCTGGAGTGGATGGGTAGCCAGTGTAATGACTGGCACAAGGTAGAGGCATCGGTGTAACGGTTGGTGAGGAATATCATCCTGGCTGCAGCATTCAGGACAGATTGGAGCGGGGAGAGTTTGGTAAGAGGGAGGCCGATTAGTAGAGAGTTACAATAGTCCAGACGAGAATGAATAAGTGAAACAGTAAGAGTTTTTGCAGAGTCGAAAGTAAGAAAAGAGCGAATTCTAGAAATGTTTTTGAGATGCAGATAAGAAGAGCGAGCCAGTGATCGGATGTGGGGGGTGAATGAAAGCTCAGAGTCAAGGATGACCCCAAGGCAGCGGGATGTTGCTTTGGAGTAATGGTGGAACCGCACACAGAGATGGCAATGTCAGGCAAAGGTAGGTTAGTAGAGAGAACATGAGGAGTTCAGTTTTTGACAGGTTCAGTTTCAGATAGAGGGAGGACATGATGTTAGAGACAGCGGTAAGACAATCACTGGTGTTTTCTAAAAAGGTCGGCATGATAACAGGATAAGAGGTGTATAATTGGGTGTCATCAGCATAGAGATGGTACTGGAAACCAAATCTACTGATTGTTTGTCCAATAGGGGCAGTATACAAAGAGAAGAGGAGGGGGCCTAGGACTGATCCTTGAGGAACCCCAACAGTAAGGGGACGGTGAGAGGAGGAGGAACCAGCAAAACATACAGTGAAGGATCGGACAGAGAGATAGGAGGAGAACCAGGAGAGAATGGTGTCCTTGAGGCCGATGGAGCGGAGCATAGTGAGGAGGAGCTGATGATCCACAGTATCAAATGCTGTGGAGAGATCCAAGAGAATTAGCATGGAGTAGTGACCATTAGATTTAGCTGTTAGTAGGTCATTAGAGACTTTAGTGAGGGCAGTTTCAGTAGAGTGTAAAGAGCGGAAGCCAGATTGAAGAGGGTCGAGAAGAGAGTAATCTGAGAGATAGCGGGTAAGACGGGAGTGGACCAGGCGTTCGAGGAGTTTAGAGATGAAGGAAAGATTAGAGACAGGTTTATAATTAGCAGCACAGTTTTGGTCGAGGGATGGTTTTTTAAGTAATGGATGTATGATGGCATGCTTAAATGAGGAGGGAAAAATACTGGAAGTGAGAGAAAGGTTGAATATTTTTGTCAGGTGAGAGGTGACAGCTGGGGAAAGGGACTGGAGGAGATGTGACGTAATGGGGTCACTGGTACAAGTGGTCGGGCGAGAAGATTCAAGGAGCCTGATTACTTCTTCTTCTGTAACTGGTTCAAAGTCAGAGAGTGAACTAGATGCAGTGGGGGAGAGGACAGTGCCTGGTATGAAGAGATTGGGAGATGATTTCCTGTCGAATGTGGTCAATTTTTTCTTTGAAGTAATTGGCCAGATCGTCAGCGTGGAGATCCATGGTTGGGGTCTGCTCTCTTGGGTTGAGTAGGGACTGGAAAGTGTCAAAGAGACGTTTAGGGTTATTTGACAGTGAGGTGATGAGGGTGTTGAAATAGGTTTGTTTGGAGATGTGAAGTGTTGTAGATTCTGTTTTTGGGCTCCCTCTGGTGGTTACGGCTGGTACTGGGTGACTTTGGTGGGTTGCGGTCTCTGGTTTCCACCTGTCCATCAGAGGCTGGGTGTTTCCTATTTAACCTGGCTTTCCTGTCATTCCCTTGCCGGCTATCAATGTACTCAGATGTGCTCAGTTTGGTTCCTGACTACCTGCTCCCAGATCTCTCAGGATAAGCTAAGTTTTGTTTTTCAGTTGTTTGGTTTTTTGTCCAGCTTGCTAATTATGACTCTATGCTAGCTGGTAGCTCTAGTGGGCTGAGGTTCTCCCCATGTGCCATGAGTTGGCACATGGGTTCTTGTAATCTCAGGATGGTTTTTGATTAGGATTTTTTGCTGACCGCTCAGACCCCTTTTGTATCATTCTGCTTTCTAGTTATAGCGGGCCTTATTTTGCTAAATCTATTTTCATCTCTATGTGCGTGCCTTCCTCTCATTTCACCGTCAATACATGTGGGGGGCAACTATACCTTTTGGGGTTCATTCCTCTGGAGGCAAGCTAGGTCTTTATTTCCTCTGCAGTGCTAGTTAGCTCTTAGGCTGGCGCGTGGCGTCTAGAATCAACGTAGGCACGCTCCCTGGCTATTTCTAGTTGTGTTTGTCAGGAGTAGGGCAGCGGTCAGCCCAGGTTCCATCACCCTAGAGCTCGTCCGTTATTTATGTTATTTTGCTTGTCCAGTGCGATCCCCAGCCATTGGGATCCATGACAGTGAAGGGCAGAGTTGTATGTTTTTAGCATGAACTTATAATGGATGAAATCTTCGGGTAGATTAGATTTTCTCCACAGACGTTTGGTGCACCTGGAGCACCGCTGCAGGAAACGTGTTTGCAGCGTGTGCCACGGTTGTCGCCGTCTGTGCTGAGTTGTTTCTATGTATAGGAGGTGCAGCTTCATCCAGGGCACTTTGCAGGGTTTCATTGTAATGCTTCAGAGCAGAATCAGGACATGAGATGGAGGAGATTGGGGCCAATGAGGACTGCAAGTTCTTCATAAGTTTCTGGGTGTTAATGGCCTGTATGTTTCTATAAGTGTGGAAAGTGGGGGTGGCCTGAGTGGGATGGCAGTTCTTTATAGAGAATGAAAGAAGGTTGTGGTCAGAGAGCGGAAGAGGGGAGTTTGTGAAATTGTCCACTGAGCAAAGCCAGGAGAAGACCAAGTCCAGAGAGTTTCCATCTTCATGCGTTGGAGAGTTAGTATGCTGTGAGATGCTGAAAGAGGAGGATGGAGATAAAAGGTGAGAAGCAGATGGGGAGAGGGGAGAAGCAATGGGGATGTTGAAATCACCCATGATAAGGGTGGGGGTGTCACGGGAGAGAAAGTGTGGAAGCCAGGTGGCAAAGTGATCCAGGAACTGATGAGAGGGGCCGGGAGGATGATACACCACCACCACTCGCATGGAGAAGGGGACGTAGAGTCTGACAGCATGGACCTCAAAGGAAGGGAATACAAGTGAGGATACTTGGGGGATTACTTGGAAGGTACATTTGGGTGAAAGGAGCAGACCAACGCCTCCACCTGCTCTGTTGTCTGATCTTGGGGTATGAGAAAAGTGTAGTCCACCATATGAAAGAGCAGCAACAGTGTCAGTGGCGGCAACCAATCAGAAAAGTGCCGCGCACCACGAAGGCATATATCTTTGTCCACCCTGAGCGGGTGTAGGACGCTGGTGACGTCACTTATCTCCGGACATTATCTCCGGACAAAGCCACGGAAGTTGGCACAAATTGCCGGAAGTAGTATTCTAGGCAATTATATATTAGATTTTAATGTTATCAGTGTTTACCTTTGAACGTTTATATTGTATTGTCCTGTCACCAGCCATGTGTACGATTATCGGCCGAAAGCCTCTCTGGAACCAATAATCACCCCATGTAAAGGTATCTTTATAAGTTAAAGATTCAGAATACTATGACTTTTATCATATCCTGAACAGTCAAGTTTTTTATGAACCGTTAAGGTTTTCTGGTTGAAGTAAAAAAAACTCTGAGTGTTTACAGTTTGAAACCATAAAATGTTGAAAAATTATGTCATTCTTGAGTATATCACTCAATGGTGCTCATAAACGTGTCAAATTTGATCTATAATATACTTTAATATACGTTACTTTAATCTTTAATATACTTAAGAACAGGGCCCCAGACATCACACAGGGGGTCTGAAACACCGCACAGTGGTCCAAAATATCGCTGTGCTCTGCCTGGGGCCCCATATGCTGCCTGGGGCCCCTGTGCTCTGCCTGGGGCCCCATATGCTGCCCTGTGCTCTGCCTGGGGCCACTGTGCTCTGCCTGGGGCCCCATATGCTGCCTGGGGCCCCTGTGCTCTGCCTGGGGCCCCATATGCTGCCTGGGGCCCCTGTGCTCTGCCTGGGGCCCCTGTGCTCTGCCTGGGGCCCCATGTTCTGCCTGGGGCCCCTGTGCTCTGCCTGGGGCCACTGTGCTCTGCCTGGGGCCCCATGTTCTGCCTGGGGCCACTGTGCTCTGCCTGGGGCCCCATAAGCTGCCTGGGGCCCCTGTGCTCTGCCTGGGACCACTGTGCTCTGCCTGGGGCCCCATATGCTGCCTGGGGCCCCTGTGCTCTGCCTGGGGCCACTGTGCTCTGCCTGGGGCCCCATATGCTGCCTGGGGCCACTGTGCTCTGCCTGGGGCCCCATATGCTGCCTGGGGCCCCTGTGCTCTGCCTGGGGCCCCATATGCTTCCTGGGGCCCCTGTGCTCTGCCTGGGGCCCCTGTGCTCTGCCTGGGGCCCCATGTTCTGCCTGGGGCCCCTTTGCTCTGCCTGGGGCCACTGTGCTCTGCCTGGGGCCCCATATGCTGCCTGCAGCCCCTGTGCTCTGCCTGGGGCCCCATATGCTGCCTGGGGCCCCTGTGCTCTGCCTGGGGCCCCTGTGCTCTGCCTGGGGCCCCATATGCTGCCTGGGGCCCCTGTGCTCTGCCTGGGGCCCCTGTGCTCTGCCTGGGGCCCCTGTGCTCTGCCTGGGGCCCCATGTTCTGCCTGGGGCCCCTGTGCTCTGCCTGGGGCCACTGTGCTCTGTCTGGGGCCCCATATGCTGCCTGGGGCCCCTGTGCTCTGCCTGGAGCCCCATATGCTGCCTGGGGCCCCTGTGCTTTGCCTGGGGCCACTGTGCTCTGCCTGGGGCCCCATAGGCTGCCTGGGGCCCCTGTGCTCTGCCTGGGACCACTGTGCTCTGCCTGGGGCCCCATATGCTGCCTGGGGCCCTTGTGCTCTGCCTGGGGCCACTGTGCTCTGCCTGGGGCCCCATATGCTGCCTGGGGCCCCTGTGCTCTGCCTGGGTGTAGGACCTGGTTATCTCCGGACATTAGCTCCGGACATTAGCTCCGGACATTATCTCCGGACATTAGCTCCGGACATTATCTCCGGACATTAGCTCCGGACAAAGCCACGGAAGTTGGCACAAATTGCAGGAAGTAGTATTCTAGGCAATTATATATTAGATAGGCATTTCCTGAAGGAAATACATGGTGCTTGAACAGCGCTACCAGCTTTACAGCAGCACTTTTCACACACGGGACTGGGGGGCGCGCTTACTTTTGCACCCGGGGCCGGGGGCGCGCTTACTTTTTCACCCGGGGGCGCACTTACTTTTGCACCCGGAGGCGCACTTACTTTTGCACCCGGGGGCGCACTTACTTTTGCACCCGGGGGCGCACTTACTTTTGCACCCGGGGGCGCACTTACTTTTGCACCCGGGGGCGCACTTACTTTTGCACCCGGGGGCGCACTTACTTTTGCACCCGGGGGCGCACTTACTTTTGCACCCGGGGGCGCACTTACTTTTGCACCCGGGGGCGCACTTACTTTTGGGGCCGCACTTACTTTTGGTGGGCGGGGACCCTCGGCCTCCGATTTGGTGGGCGGGGACCCTCGGCCTCCGATTTGGTGGATGGGGACCCTCGGCCTCCGATTTGGTGGGCGGGGCCCCTCGGCCTCCGATGTGGAGGGCGGGGCCAGGCCCCTCGGCCTCCGTTTTGGTGGGCGGGGCCGGGCCTCTCGGCCTCTGCTTTGGTGGGCAGGGCCGCTCGGCCTTCGATTTGGTGGGCGGGGCTCCTCGGCCTCCGATTTGGTTGGCGGGGCCCCTCGGCCTCCGATTTGGTTGGCGGGGCCCCTCGGCCTCCGATTTGGTTGGCGGGGCCCCTCGGCCTCCGATTTGGTGGGCGGGGACTCTCGGCCTCCGATTTGGTGGGCGGGGACCCTCGGCCTCCGATTTGGTGGGCGGGGACCCTTGGCCTCCGATTTGGTGGGCAGGGACCCTCGGCCTCCGATTTGGTGGTCGGGGACCCTCGGCCTCCGATTTGGTGGGCGGGGACCGGCCTCCGATTTGGTGGGCGGGGATCCTCGGCCTCCGATTTGGTGTGCGGGGACCCTCGGCCTCCACTTTGGTGGGCGGGGCCCCTCGGCCTTCGATTTGGTGGGCGGGGCCGCTCGGCCTCCGATTTGGTTGGTGTGGACCCTTGGCCTCCGATTTGGTGGGCGGGGCCCATCGGCCTCCGATTTGGTGGGCGGGGCCCCTCGGCCTCCGTTTTGGTGGGCGGGGACCCCTGGCCTCCGATTTGGTTGGTGGGGCCCCTCGGCCTCCGATTTGGTGGGCGGGGCCCCTCGGCCTCCGATTTGGTGGGCGGGGACCGGCCTCCGATTAGTTGGGCGGGGACCCTCGGCCTCCGATTTGGTGGGTGGGGACCCTCGACCTCCGATTTGGTGGGCGGGGACCCTCGGCCTCCGCTTTGGTGGGCGGAGCCGCTCGGCCTACGATTTGGTGGGCGGGGCTCCTCGGCCTCTGATTTGGTTGGTGGGGCCCCTCGGCCTCCGATTTGGTGGGCGGGGCCCCTCGGCCTCCGATTTGGTGGGCGGGGCCCCTCGGCCTCCGATTTGGTGGGCGGGGCCCCTCGGCCTCCGATTTGGTTGGCGGGGCCCCTCGGCCTCCGATTTGGTGGGCAGGGACCCTCGGCCTCCGATTTGGTGGGCGGGGCCCCTCTGCCTCCGATTTGGTTGGTGGGGCCCCTCGGCCTCCGATTTGGTGGGCGGGGACCCTCGGCCTCTGATTTGGTGGGCGGGGACCCTCGGCCTCCAATTTGGTGGGCGGGGACCCTCGGCCTCCGATTTGGTGGGCGGGGACCCTCGGCCTCCGATTTGGTGGATGGGGACCCTCGGCCTCCGATTTGGTGGGCGGGGACCCTCGGCCTCCGATTTGGTGGATGGGGACCCTCGGCCTCCGATTTGGTGGGCGGGGCCCCTCGGCCTCCGATGTGGTGGGCGGGGACCCTCGGCCTCTGATTTGGTGGGCGGGGCCCATCGGCCTCCGATGTGGTGGGCGGGGCCCCTCGGCCTCCGATTTGGTGGGCGGGGACCCTCGGCCTCCGATTTGGTGGGCGGGGACCCTCGGCCTCCGATGTGGTGGTCGGGGCCCCTCGGCCTCCGATGTGGTGGTCGGGGCCCCTCGGCCTCCGCTTTGGTGGGCGGGGCCCCTCGGCCTCCGCTTTGGTGGGCGGGGCCCCTCGGCCTCCGCTTTGGTGGGCGGGGCCAGGCCCCTCGGCCTCCGTTTTGGTGGGCGGGGCCGCTCGGCCTTTGATTTGGTGGGCGGGGCTCCTCGGCCTCCGATTTGGTTGGCGAAGCCCCTCGGCCTCCGATTTGGTTGGCGGGGCCCCTCGGCCTCCGATTTGGTGGGCGGGGACTCTCGGCCTCCGATTTGGTGGGCGGGGACCCTCGGCCTCCGATTTGGTGGGCGGGGACCCTCGGCCTCCGATTTGGTGGGCAGGGACCCTCGTTCTCCGATTTGGTGGTCGGGGACCCTCGGCCTCCGCTTTGGTGGGCGGGGCCCCTCGGCCTCCGATTTGGTGGGCGGGGTCCCTCTGCCTCCGATTTGGTGTGCGGGGACCCTCGGCCTCCGCTTTCGTGGGCGGGGCCCCTCGACCTTCGATTTGGTGGGCGGGGCTCCTCGGCCTCCGATTTGGTTGGTGGGGCCCCTCGGCCTCCAATTTGGTGGGCGGGGACCCTCGGCCTCCGATTTGGTGGGCGGGGACCCTCGGCCTCCGATTTGGTGGGCGGGGACCCTCGGCCTCCGCTTTGGTGGGTGGGGCGCGTCGGCCTCCGATTTGGTGGGCGGGGCCCCTCGGCCTCCGATTTGGATGGTGTGGACCCTCGGCCTCCGATTTGGTGGGCGGGGACCCTCGGCCTCCGATTTGGTGGGCGGAGACCCTCGGCCTCCGATTTGGTGGGCGGGGACCCTCGGCCTCCGATTTGGTGGGCGAGGCCCCTCGGCCTTTGATTTGGTGGGCGGGGCCCCTCGGCCTCCGATGTGGTGGTCGGGGCCCCTCGGCCTCCGCTTTGGTGGGCGGGGCCGGGCCCTTCGGCCTCCGCTTTGGTGGGCGCGGCCGCTCGGCCTTCGATTTGTTGGGCGGGGCTCCTCGGCCTTCGATTTGGTTGGCGGGGCCCCTCGGCCTCCGATTTGGTTGGCGGGGCCCCTTATCCTCCGATTTGGTGGGCGGGGACTCTCGGCCTCCGATTTGGTGGGCGGGGCCCCTCGGCCTCCGATTTGGTGGGCGGGGCCCCTCGGCCTCCGATTTGGTTGGCGGGGCCCCTCGGCCTCCGATTTGGTGGGCGGGGACCCTCGGCCTCCGCTTTGGTGGGCAGGGCCCCTCGGCCTCCGCTTTGGTGGGCGGGGCCAGGCCCCTCGGCCTCCGATTTGGTGGGCGGGGCCGCTCGGCCTTCGATTTGGTGGGCGGGGCTCCTCGGCCTCTGATTTGGTTGGCGAAGCCCCTCGGCCTCCGATTTGGTTGGCGGGGCCCCTCGGCCTCCGATTTGGTGGGCGGGGACTCTCGGCCTCCGATTTGGTGGGCGGGGACCCTCGGCCTCCGATTTGGTGGGCGGGGACCCTCGGCCTCCGATTTGGTGGGCAGGGACCCTCGGCCTCCGATTTGGTGGTCGGGGACCCTCGGCCTCCGCTTTGGTGGGCGGGGCCCCTCGGCCTCCGATTTGGTGGGCGGGGTCCCTCTGCCTCCGATTTGGTGTGCGGGGACCCTCGGCCTCCGCTTTCGTGGGCGGGGCCCCTCGACCTTCGATTTGGTGGGCGGGGCTCCTCGGCCTCCGATTTGGTTGGTGGGGCCCCTCGGCCTCCAATTTGGTGGGCGGGGACCCTCGGCCTCCGGTTTGGTGGGAGGGGACCCTCGGCCTCCGATTTGGTGGGCGGGGACCCTCGGCCTCCGCTTTGGTGGGTGGGGCCCGTCGGCCTCCGATTTGGTGGGCGGGGCCCCTCGGCCTCCGATTTGGATGGTGTGGACCCTCGGCCTCCGATTTGGTGGGCGCGGACCCTCGGCCTCCGATTTGGTGGGCGGGGACCCTCGGCCTCCGATTTGGTGGGCGGGGACCCTCGGCCTCCGATTTGGTGGGCGGGGCCCCTCGGCCTCCGATTTGGTGGGCGGGGCCCCTCGGCCTCCGATTTGGAGGGCGGGGACCCCCGGCCTCCGATTTGGTGGGCGGGGACCATCGGCCTCCGATTTGGTGGGCGGGGACCCTCGGCCTCCGATTTGGTGGGCGGGGACCCTCGGCCTCCGATTTGGTGGGCGGGGACCCTCGGCCTCCGATTTGGTGGACGGGGACCCTCGTCCTCCGATGTGGTGGTCGGGGCCCCTCGGCCTCCGATGTGGTGGTCGGGGCCCCTCGGCCTCCGCTTTGGTGGGCGGGGCTGGGCCCCTCGGCCTCCGCTTTGGTGGGCGGGGCCCCTCGGCCTCCGCTTTGGTGGGCGGGGCCCCTCGGCCTCCGCTTTGGTGGGCGGGGCCAGGCCCCTCGGCCTCCGTTTTGGTGGGCGGGGCCGCTCGGCCTTTGATTTGGTGGGCGGGGCTCCTCGGCCTCCGATTTGGTTGGCGAAGCCCCTCGGCCTCCGATTTGGTTGGCGGGGCCCCTCGGCCTCCGATTTGGTGGGCGGGGACTCTCGGCCTCCGATTTGGTGGGCGGGGACCCTCGGCCTCCGATTTGGTGGGCGGGGACCCTCGGCCTCCGATTTGGTGGGCAGGGACCCTCGTTCTCCGATTTGGTGGTCGGGGACCCTCGGCCTCCGCTTTGGTGGGCGGGGCCCCTCGGCCTCCGATTTGGTGGGCGGGGTCCCTCTGCCTCCGATTTGGTGTGCGGGGACCCTCGGCCTCCGCTTTCGTGGGCGGGGCCCCTCGACCTTCGATTTGGTGGGCGGGGCTCCTCGGCCTCCGATTTGGTTGGTGGGGCCCCTCGGCCTCCAATTTGGTGGGCGGGGACCCTCGGCCTCCGATTTGGTGGGCGGGGACCCTCGGCCTCCGATTTGGTGGGCGGGGACCCTCGGCCTCCGCTTTGGTGGGTGGGGCGCGTCGGCCTCCGATTTGGTGGGCGGGGCCCCTCGGCCTCCGATTTGGATGGTGTGGACCCTCGGCCTCCGATTTGGTGGGCGGGGACCCTCGGCCTCCGATTTGGTGGGCGGAGACCCTCGGCCTCCGATTTGGTGGGCGGGGACCCTCGGCCTCCGATTTGGTGGGCGAGGCCCCTCGGCCTTTGATTTGGTGGGCGGGGCCCCTCGGCCTCCGATGTGGTGGTCGGGGCCCCTCGGCCTCCGCTTTGGTGGGCGGGGCCGGGCCCTTCGGCCTCCGCTTTGGTGGGCGCGGCCGCTCGGCCTTCGATTTGTTGGGCGGGGCTCCTCGGCCTTCGATTTGGTTGGCGGGGCCCCTCGGCCTCCGATTTGGTTGGCGGGGCCCCTTATCCTCCGATTTGGTGGGCGGGGACTCTCGGCCTCCGATTTGGTGGGCGGGGCCCCTCGGCCTCCGATTTGGTGGGCGGGGCCCCTCGGCCTCCGATTTGGTTGGCGGGGCCCCTCGGCCTCCGATTTGGTGGGCGGGGACCCTCGGCCTCCGCTTTGGTGGGCAGGGCCCCTCGGCCTCCGCTTTGGTGGGCGGGGCCAGGCCCCTCGGCCTCCGTTTTGGTGGGCGGGGCCGCTCGGCCTTCGATTTGGTGGGCGGGGCTCCTCGGCCTCTGATTTGGTTGGCGAAGCCCCTCGGCCTCCGATTTGGTTGGCGGGGCCCCTCGGCCTCCGATTTGGTGGGCGGGGACTCTCGGCCTCCGATTTGGTGGGCGGGGACCCTCGGCCTCCGATTTGGTGGGCGGGGACCCTCGGCCTCCGATTTGGTGGGCAGGGACCCTCGGCCTCCGATTTGGTGGTCGGGGACCCTCGGCCTCCGCTTTGGTGGGCGGGGCCCCTCGGCCTCCGATTTGGTGGGCGGGGTCCCTCTGCCTCCGATTTGGTGTGCGGGGACCCTCGGCCTCCGCTTTCGTGGGCGGGGACCCTCGGCCTCCGATTTGGTGGGCGGGGACCCTCGGCCTCCGCTTTGGTGGGTGGGGCCCGTCGGCCTCCGATTTGGTGGGCGGGGCCCCTCGGCCTCCGATTTGGATGGTGTGGACCCTCGGCCTCCGATTTGGTGGGCGCGGACCCTCGGCCTCCGATTTGGTGGGCGGGGACCCTCGGCCTCCGATTTGGTGGGCGGGGACCCTCGGCCTCCGATTTGGTGGGCGGGGCCCCTCGGCCTCCGATTTGGTGGGCGGGGCCCCTCGGCCTCCGATTTGGAGGGCGGGGACCCCCGGCCTCCGATTTGGTGGGCGGGGACCATCGGCCTCCGATTTGGTGGGCGGGGACCCTCGGCCTCCGATTTGGTGGGCGGGGACCCTCGGCCTCCGATTTGGTGGGCGGGGACCCTCGGCCTCCGATTTGGTGGACGGGGACCCTCGTCCTCCGATGTGGTGGTCGGGGCCCCTCGGCCTCCGATGTGGTGGTCGGGGCCCCTCGGCCTCCGCTTTGGTGGGCGGGGCTGGGCCCCTCGGCCTCCGCTTTGGTGGGTGGGGCCGCTCGGCCTTCGATTTGGTGGGCGGGGCTCCTCGGCCTCCGATTTGGTTGGCGGGGCCCCTCGGCCTCCGATTTGGTTGGCGGAGCCCCTCGGCCTCCGATTTGGTTGGCGGAGCCCCTCGGCCTCCGATTTGGTGTGTGCTCTGCCTGGGGCCACTGTGCTCTTCCTGGGGCCACTGTGCTCTGCCTGGGGCCCCATAGGCTGCCTGGGGCCCCTGTGCTCTGCCTGGGACCACTGTGCTCTGCCTGGGGCCCCATATGCTGCCTGGGGCCCCTGTGCTCTGCCTGGGGCCACTGTTCTCTGCCTGGGGCCCCATATGCTGCCTGGGGCCCCTGTGCTCTGCCTGGGTGTAGGACACTGGTGACGTCACTTATCTCCGGACATTAGCTCCGGACATTATCTCCGGACATTAGCTCCGGACATTATCTCCGGACATTAGCTCCGGACATTAGCTCCGGACAAAGCCACGGAAGTTGGCACAAATTGCAGGAAGTAGTATTCTAGGCAATTATATATTAGATATGCAGGATTCAATGCCGAAGATAGAATGACTCAGATACCATTCAGGCTGCTTGCTGTCAGGGAGTGGAGCAATAGACATGCAGGATATTTCAGTTCAGAGAATGAATGATAAGTTTACCATTCAGGCTGCTTGCTGTCAGGGAGTGGAGCAATAGACATGCACGATATTTCAGTTCAGAGAATGAATGATAAGTTTACCATTCAGGCTGCTTGCTGTCAGGGAGTGGAGCAATAGACATGCAGGATATTTCAGTTCAGAGAATGAATGATAAGTTTACCATTCAGGCTGCTTGCTGTCAGGGAGTGGAGCAATAGACATGCACGATATTTCAGTTCAGAGAATGAATGATAAGTTTACCATTCAGGCTAGTTGCTGTCAGGGAGTGGAGCAATAGACATGCACGATATTTCAGTTCAGAGAATGAATGATAAGTTTACCATTCAGGCTAGTTGCTGTCAGGGAGTGGAGCAATAGACATGCAGGATATTTCAGTTCAAAGAATGAATGATAAGTTTATGATTCAGGCTAGTTGCTGTCAGGGAGTGGAGCAATAGACATGCAGGATATTTCAGTTCAGAGAATGAATGATAAGTTTACCATTCAGGCTAGTTGCTGTCAGGGAGTGGAGCAATAGACATGTAGGATATTTCAGTTCAGAGAATGAATGATAAGTTTACCATTCAGGCTAGTTGCTGTCAGGGAGTGGAGCAATAGACATGCAGGATATTTCAGTTCAAAGAATGAATGATAAGTTTATGATTCAGGCTGCTTGCTGTCAGGGAGTGGAGCAATAGACATGCAGGATATTTCAGTTCAGAGAATGAATGATAAGTTTACGATTCAGGCTGCTTGATGTCAGGGAGTGGAGCAATAGACATGCAGGATATTTCAGTTCAGAGAATGAATGATAAGTTTACCATTCGGGCTGCTTGCTGACAGGGAGTGGAGCAATAGACATGCAGTACATTTCAGTTCAGAGAATGAATGATAAGTTTACCTGTATGAAGAGAAAAGAGATGCTTGTTATATTCTGCCATGTTATAACTGCCGAGTACTTAGAAAAAGTACTTTGAATAAATGTACACGAATAATAGTGCACGAATGCACCCCTGCATGAATGCATCCCCAAAGTATGTCTACATTTATAGAAGGCTAGCTCTATATCCTATTGGACACCTACCATAAGATGGCTACTTAGTCAATCAGTCATACAAAGACTGAGCAGTTACAATTTCTTAGTTTTATTGCCTTGTGTCATGGGGTCCTTCTCCGGTATCACACAATCAACAGAGCTAGAGTATAGTAAACAATTCCAAGACATTTATTTAGGCAAAAATATGAAAGGGCCATATACGATCCACCACACAAGGATAAAATAGTTCAGAACCCGAATGCAGTTCAGTAAGAGGATAAAAGTCCTTCAATCCAGCAGACAGAGGATAGCATAGTTCATATACTCTTCTTTCTCTCTGACGTGCTATCTTCACATCATGGTTCCACACAGGACTGATCTGTGTCTCACCTTCTTGATATTTTAAGTCTCCCTCCTCATTCACAGGTCAGGAGGGGGAAGGTCATTGTTTCAACAAGCTAGGTCAACACGTCATTAGCATATTAGCAAACAATACAGAACTGTGGGGGCTGATATCAGATGGCAGCAAAAGCCATTCATCAATTAGCAAATAACTCCTACAAGAGAACACCATGAAAATAAGTAAAATAGACATATACACAAAAATGATACCACATAGCATATCACACCATCACAACCTCTCCCCCCTCATAATAAGTGAGGTCTACACAGACCTCTGGTCTGCTCACTTTAGTCCACATTGCTCAATAGTTTAAAGTTCCTTGTACAGTGGCAGGGGTTGCAATAATCATGAGCTCTTGTCCATAAATTCCCGGGTCCTGGCTTTATGGTCATACCAGGCTTTTTGACTGGACTGGGCCGTTCGCTGATGTTCATTAGCCAAGGTAGCTAGCTGGGCGAGACAGCCTCTGAACTCTAGAACGTAGGGAATGATGGGCATTCCGGTATCTGCGATATCTCCCTCCAATTGTTCTTTAAGAAGAGTTAGAGGCCCACGGACCTTCTGCTCCCACAAAATGATTTTGTAACTCCCCAATGTCACTTCCAAGGAGGATATCTGCAGGAAGTCCTCCCATAACTCCAATCCAACACAGTTTTTCTCCAAAACCATAATCTAAACATATCAAAGCTCGCTGTATATATTTGCGGACATCCCCCGCCAGGACAATGGGAATTCCTGGGCCCTGGTGAATTGTCTCGGGTCGAACCACACGGGGGTCAGCGATAGTCAGGAATGCCCCCGTGTCTGTAAATTGCCACACTTTGTATCCATCAATTAAGACATCCTGCAGGTGGAAATGCCGTTGCTCTGTATTTCTTATTTCTGATGGACAAAGGCTGGAGTCCGAACACTCCAGGAGGGGCATCTATGGTGCCGTGGTCGGTGGTCCACTCTGGTGGGGGTGGTAGCTCTTCCTCAGGCAGGATGGAGTGCGCAAGATGTACTGGATGAGGTGGGGCTCCCTCCGAATCCTTGAGGGACAGCCAGACTGCAAATGTCCAGGTTGCCCACACCCATAACATCTCCTCTCTGTGATACCCCCAGGTCATGGTCGGAACTGTTGGGGCCCAGGATTGTAAGGCCTGATTGTCATCGGCTTGCGACTAGGTGGAAGGGCAGATATAATTGGAGGGGGACGGGGTGCAGGAGAAGGCAGTGGTTCATTGCCCAGAAGCCTCCTCCATTGCGGTCGGATAGTAAGGGCTTCATCGGCCAGGGCTGCAGTTCTATCCATGGTGCACGGCATGCGCTCCCGGACCCTTTCCCGTACCTCTGCAGGGCACTTGGCAAGAAATTGTTCTATAAGGAACGCCTGTATAACATCTTCCACATTAAAGGCATTTTCTGCTTCCAGCCATCTCCGACATGCCTGGGACATCTTATGTGCATACATTCTAAATGATCCCCCCGTAGTGCATGGGAGGTCTTGGAACTTGGCCCTATATGATATCCCAAACAATAGCCTATATTCCAGGCACTTCCAAAATAAAGCAAATATCCAAAAAATAGAACCAGAACGGAAGCTTTGTGCCAATAAAAACATGAATTTTATTAATAATAATACATTAAAATCCTAATAAAGTCCAAATGACAGTCAGTGGTAAAACATAAGACAGAATATATACTGTCTGCTGAGAAGATACATATGTCAATACACCTATCCAACAAAAATTGTTCCCTAATAATTACAGCCCAGAGCAGGGAGAATATATAGGATATATAGATAGTAAATAGCATAGATGCTTAAATGTATATTATTCCATATATATGGGCTAAATGCATGGGTCTGCACTGTATTTCATTGTTTAAGTTAGGGCTACATATATAATAGTAAAAAGAGGTATATAAACCTAAAAAAATATAAATCAGCCCTAAAAAGTGTTGACAATGGTATCACTATGTATAACTGAACATATTTGCCACATGGTAATGCTCAAGTGTGAGGCATAATGAAGATATATAAGATGATGCCACTATATATATATATATATGCTGACCATATGCCAAGTGACGCACAGACATAAGATATAGGGAAAGGTGAAAAAGTATTTACCTGTACCAGCAGAACAGTAAATGGACCCCGACGCGCGTTTCGCGGTTAAGCTTCGTCCAGGGGAGTAGTCTTAGCTATAGTGGCCATACAGGGGTTTATATAGCAGCTATGAAGCAGTGGTGGCAGCGGTTGGTAATGGCGCTTGCATCAACAACGCCGGTTCGGACGTCACTTCCGCTCAGCGTCACAAGCAGATCGTCCACTCCCCAGCCCGACGCGTCAGAGCAGGGGAGCGAGACGAGCCACACAGGAAGGACGCGTTGCTATAGTGACCCGATGCCAGGAGTTTCAGCAGGCGCACACCGCATAGAAAGAGAGATAATATCCTAACAAAATTACACTTAAATAGATAGAAAGTGACTGGTGCATGAATTGGCCATTGTGCCTTCAAAGGGGATATCAACTATTGTGAAGCAATAGAGTTAAAGTGCTATTCTATTATATGTGGTAAATAAAAGTGCCTAATGCATAACAATACATGATAAATTCCTCAATTGCGGAGATAAAGGTGATAATAATAAAAAATATAATAGTATAAATATTGATGTGTATATACATTATTAATTAATCAGTTCATATATAAAAAAACAATAATTAAAATGCAAGAAAATATTATTCTAATAATGTGATTAAATTCATCATATATAGATACTAGTGTAAAATGCATTATTTTAAGGGACATATAAATTTATACTCCAAACACTAATAAATATAAAAGTGAACAAGTGCATAAAATGTGCAAATAGATTTATAATATGATGCAAATATACCCTCCACATTACTACTATTAAATACAAACATTCATATTTTAAATACACATATAATATAGAAGAATAATAAATTTTGATAGATGTAAAATCCCAGCTTCACATGGATATTGAACTGCATATATAGCCAGACACTGCAGATCATGACATCAAGTAATAGGACTGCTCAGGAGCTAAAAACTAAAAAGAAAGTAATTAAAATCATACATATATACAAATAAAAAGCCGCTAAACAAAACACACATTAAAGAAAGGGGGCATAACTAAGCACATTAAGACCCAGCGGTTGCATTGAATTTATTCTAGAGATCCAGCGAGTTTCCAACTGTGCAAGGTTCTTCCTCCAATTACCTCCTCTTTGGTCCACGTACACTTTATCTATCCCTATAACTTTCAAGAGCTTCGCATTGGAGTTGTGATGAGTTTTAAAATGCCTCGCCAGTGGTTTTAATGTAATGGTATCCTCAACTTCCTTTGCTTTGATGATGTCATTATGATGTTCTCTTACCCTTATTTTTAATGCTCTAGATGTCAACCCCACATATACTTTGGGACAGGGGCATTGTGCATAATATATAACTCCAGTTGTATTACAGGTAATATGTTGGGTTATAGTGAAGATTTTTTTACCATCGCTGGAGGCAAATGTTAGTGCATGATCAATATTGGGGCATGCAATGCAATTCTTGCAAGGGAAACAACCCCATTTCTGTCCTCTGGATCCAAATGCCTTTTCTATTTTAGGGCCAGCATAATAGCTATGTACGAGATGGTCTTTTAAATTGCTAGATCTCCGATACGTAATGGAGGGGTAGTTTGGCAGATATCTCTTCAAATCTTTGTCAGTTTGTAGGAGTGGCCAAAATTTCTTTAAAACATTTCTCATCTCACTCCACTGTTCTGTGTAGGTAGATATAAACCTCACCTTTTGCTCTGTGGGTGGTTTCATCTTTGGATTCATCAGAGCACCAGTCACTTTCTATCTATTTAAGTGTAATTTTGTTAGGATATTATCTCTCTTCCTATGCGGTGTGCGCCTGCTGAAACTCCTGGCATCGGGTCACTATAGCAACGCGTCCTTCCTGTGTGGCTCGTCTCGCTCCCTTGCTCTGACGCGTCGGGCTGGGGAGTGGACGATCTGCTTGTGACGCTGAGCGGAAGTGACGTCCGAACCGGCGTTGTTGATGCAAGCGCCATTACCAACCGCTGCCACCACTGCTTCATAGCTGCTATATAAACCCCTGTATGGCCACTATAGCTAAGACTACTCCCCTGGACGAAGCTTAACCGCGAAACGCGCGTCGGGGTCCATTTACTGTTCTGCTGGTACAGGTAAATACTTTTTCACCTTTCCCTATATCTTATGTCTGTGCGTCACTTGGCATATGGTCAGCATATATATATATATATAGTGGCATCATCTTATATATCTTCATTATGCCTCACACTTGAGCATTACCATGTGGCAAATATGTTCAGTTATACATAGTGATACCATTGTCAACACTTTTTAGGGCTGATTTATATTTTTTTAGGTTTATATACCTCTTTTTACTATTATATATGTAGCCCTAACTTAAACAATGAAATACAGTGCAGACCCATGCATTTAGCCCATATATATGGAATAATATACATTTAAGCATCTATGCTATTTACTATCTATATATCCTATATATTCTCCCTGCTCTGGGCTGTAATTATTAGGGAACAATTTTTGTTGGATAGGTGTATTGACATATGTATCTTCTCAGCAGACAGTATATATTCTGTCTTATGTTTTACCACTGACTGTCATTTGGACTTTATTAGGATTTTAATGTATTATTATTAATAAAATTCATGTTTTTATTGGCACAAAGCTTCCGTTCTGGTTCTATTTTTTGGATATTGGCCCTATATGAGTCTGGGGTGATAGCATGGTAATCCAGGATAGTCTGCTTTACAATGTTACAATCCTGATTCCGCTGTGAGTCAATGGTTCGGTAAGCCTCCGCCATGCTACCGTTCAGGAGTCCCACTAACAAACACATCCAGCCAGAGTGGGGCACCTCCATCACAGCACACTGCTGCTCAAAGTCCTTGAAGAACCCCTTCACATCTCCGGAAGCCTCATCAAATGGCTTAAACTCTGTCCGGGTGATCCGTACAGGCTCCCGGATCATTGGGTTTACACTCCACATTGCGTTACTCCCTCTTTCAAGCTCCATTGCTTCATGTCTCCGCTGTGCCCGGCGGGCAGCCTCCTCCTTGTACTCCTGAGAGACTCCTGGGCCCAGAACCGCCATCTCGTCTTCGTACCACACCACCCACTGACTTTTTGGGGTGGGGGTTCTTGTCTCCTGGGCTTGTCCTTCAGACATATGGGAGTAGGTGGTCTGGCTAGCACCCACCAGTAGATCAATTAAGGCCTCTTTAGTCAGTCCCTGGTAGTTCAGGCCCAGGTCTCTGGCTCGCTCCTGTAAACTGGATATGGAGCGCCCCCAGACGCAGGGCCGCAGGGTACTCGGTACCGGGCTTCTCTGTCTCAGTTCTGGGGTTGTCACGGTGGCTAGACCCGGTCCGTGACCCTGCTAAGGGGCGTCCAGTGAAAGGTGTAGGTGGTGGTGCGTGGTGCAATTCACGGTGAATAACGAGGACACAGGGTTGCAGTCTCTTTACCTCTTTACTGAAGGCTTCAAGATCCTCGATCCAAAGTACGGTTAACAGGGCTGTCTGAGACCGGCCGGTCCGATGGCACCTCCAGAGTTCCCTTTGCAGGTGGAAATCTGTGCCTACCTTCTAGCGCCTGTGTGTTGTAGTACTTCCCTGCTGAGCACCACGGGTGTTGTGAATCCGCTTTTGGGCTCCCCTGGTGGTTGCTGGTGGTACTGGTGACTTGTGTGTCTTTGCTGTCTCAGTTCACCTGCTCCCATCAGTGTTTGGGAGTTTCCTATTTAGCCTTGCTCTCCAGTCATTTCCTTGCCGGTCATCATTGTAACCAGAGCCTTCGGTTGCATGTTCCTGCTACTAGTCTGCTGATCAGCTAAGTGGACTTTGTCCTTTTCCTTGTGTTGTACAATTTACATGATGTTTTAGTGCTTGGATTACCATGGTTACAATCTCATAACCCAGTCCTTGACTGGAAAACAATGTCTGTGATAAGCTGGGGATGTCGGGGGGCTCATGGGGATGTACCTTTGGTTTCCATTTCGTCATCTACTCCCTCTGAGATTCCAGCATTTTTGTCTGATTATTGTGATGTTTTTGAAGAGCCTAAGATTGGTTCTCTCCCTCCCCACAGAGATTGTGATTGCGCCATAGATCTGATTCCTGGCAGTAAATTTCCAAAGGGTCGTTTGTTTAATTTATCTGTGCCTGAACATGCTGCTATGCGAGAGTATATTAAGGAGTCCCTGGAAAAGGGACATATTCGTCCTTCTTCATCTCCTTTAGGAGCTGGTTTTTTCTTTGTGTCTAAGAAGGATGGCTCTCTGAGGCCTTGTATTGATTATCGACTCCTGAATAAAATTACAGTCAAATATCAGTATCCGTTGCCTGTGTTGACTGATTTGTTTGCTCGCATAAGAGGGGCTAAGTGGTTCTCTAAGATTGATCTTCGTGGGGCGTATAATTTGGTGCGAATTAAGCAGGGGGATGAGTGGAAAACCGCATTTAATACGCCTGAGGGCTATTTTGAGTATTTAGTAATGCCTTTCGGCCTTTCAAATGCACCTTCGGTCTTTCAGTCCTTTATGCATGATATTTTCCGTGAATATTTGGATAAATTTATGATTGTGTATTTGGACGATATTTTGATTTTTTCTGATGACTGGGAGTCTCATGTTCAACAGGTCAGGAGGGTTTTTCAGGTTTTGCGGACTAGTTCTTTGTGTGTAAAGGGTTCAAAGTGTGTTTTTGGGGTTCAAAAGATTTCTTTTTTGGGGTACATTTTTTCCCCTTCTTCTGTTGAGATGGACCCTGTTAAGGTTCGGGCTATTTGTGACTGGACGCAGCCTACTTCTCTTAAGAGTCTTCAGAAATTCTTGGGCTTTGCTAATTTCTATCGTCGATTTATAACTGGGTTTTCTGGCGTTGCTAAACCTTTGACTGATTTGACTAGAAAGGGTGCTGATGTTGCCGATTGGTCCCCTGCTGCTGTGGAGGCCTTTCGGGAGCTTAAGCGCCGCTTTTCGTCTGCTCCTGTGTTGCGCCAGCCTGATGTTTCTCTTCCCTTTCAGGTTGAGGTCGATGCTTCCGAGATCGGAGCAGGGGCGGTTTTGTCGCAGAAAAGTTCCGATTGCTCAGTGATGAGACCTTGTGCGTTCTTTTCTCGTAAATTTTTGGCCGCCGAGCGAAACTATGATGTTGGTAATCGGGAGCTTTTGGCCATGAAGTGGGCGTTTGAGGAGTGGCGTCATTGGCTTGAGGGTGCCAGACATCAGGTGGTGGTTTTGACTGATCACAAGAATCTGATTTATCTGGAGTCTGCCAGGCGCCTGAATCCTAGACAGGCACGCTGGTCGTTGTTTTTTTCTTGGTTTAATTTTGTGGTCTCATACTTACCGGGTTCTAAAAATGTGAAGGCAGATGCTCTTTCTAGGAGTTTTGAGCCTGACTCTCCTGGGGATTCTGAACCTGCTGGTATCCTTAAGGATGGGGTGGTTTTGTCTGCTGTCTCCCCAGACTTGCAACGTGCTTTGCAAGAATTTCAGGCAGATAGACCTGATCGTTGTCCACCTGGTAGACTGTTTGTTCCTGATGATTGGACCAGTAGAGTCATCTCGGAAGTTCATTCTTCTACTCTGGCAGGTCATCCTGGAATTTTTGGTACTAGAGATTTGGTGGCTAGGTCCTTCTGGTGGCCTTCCCTGTCTCGAGATGTGCGTGTTTTTGTGCAGTCTTGTGATGTTTGTGCTCGGGCCAAGCCTTGTTGTTCTAGGGCTAGTGGGTTATTGTTGCCCTTGCCTATTCCGAAGAGGCCTTGGACGCACATCTCTATGGACTTTATTTCTGATCTCCCTGTTTCTCAGAAGATGTCTGTCATCTGGGTGGTGTGTGACCGTTTTTCTAAAATGGTCCATTTGGTGCCATTGCCTAAGTTGCCTTCCTCATCTGAATTGGTCCCTCTGTTTTTTCAAAATGTGGTTCGCCTGCATGGGATTCCGGAAAACATCGTTTCTGACAGGGGAACCCAGTTCGTGTCTAGATTTTGGCGGACATTCTGTTCCAGGTTGGGAATTGATTTGTCTTTTTCGTCTGCATTCCATCCTCAGACTAATGGCCAGACGGAGCGAGCTAATCAAACTTTGGAGACTTATTTGAGGTGTTTTGTGTCTGCGGATCAGGATGACTGGGTTGCTTTTTTGCCGTTGGCAGAGTTTGCTCTTAATAATCGGGCTAGTTCTGCCACTTTGGTTTCCCCTTTCTTTTGCAATTCAGGGTTTCACCCTCGTTTTTCATCTGGTCAGGTGGAATCTTCGGATTGTCCGGGAGTTGATGCTGTGGTGGATCGGTTGCATCGGATTTGGGGACATGTGGTGGACAATTTGAAGTTGTCCCAGGAGAGGACTCAGCAGTTTGCTAACCGCCGGCGTCGTGTTGGTCCTCGCCTTCGTGTTGGGGACTTGGTGTGGTTGTCTTCCCGTTTTGTCCCTATGAGGGTTTCTTCTCCTAAGTTTAAGCCCCGGTTCATCGGTCCTTATAGGATTTTGGAGATTCTTAACCCTGTGTCCTTTCGTTTGGACCTCCCGGCATCTTTCGCTATCCATAATGTATTCCATCGGTCGTTGTTGCGGAGGTATGAGGTACCGGTGGTTCCTTCTACTGAACCTCCTGCTCCTGTGCTGGTAGGGGGTGAATTGGAGTACGTTGTGGAGAAGATCCTGGACTCCCGTATTTCCAGACGGAGACTTCAGTATCTGGTTAAATGGAAGGGCTATGGTCAAGAAGATAATTCTTGGGTAACTGCCTCTGATGTTCATGCCTCGGATTTGGTTCGTGCCTTTCATAGGCTCATCCAGATCGTCCTGGTGGTTCTCGTGAGGGTTCGGTGCCCCCTCCTTAAGGGGGGGTACTGTTCTGAATCCGCTTTTGGGCTCCCCTGGTGGTTGCTGGTGGTACTGGTGACTTGTGTGTCTTTGCTGTCTCAGTTCACCTGCTCCCATCAGTGTTTGGGAGTTTCCTATTTAGCCTTGCTCTCCAGTCATTTCCTTGCCGGTCATCATTGTAACCAGAGCCTTCGGTTGCATGTTCCTGCTACTAGTCTGCTGATCAGCTAAGTGGACTTTGTCCTTTTGTTTTGTATCTTTTGTCCAGTTTGCAGTTTTGTTATTCTCTGTAGCTGGAAGCTCTTGTGGGCTGAGATTGCCACTCCTGTGTCATGAGTTGACACAGGAGTCTTAAAGTAATTTCAGGATGGTTTTTTGATAGGGTTTTCAGTTGACCGTGAAGTCCTCTTTTGTATCCTTCTGCTATCTAGTAAGTGGACCTCTCTTTGCTAAATCTACCTTCATACTGTGTATGTCTTTTCCTCTAAACTCACCGTCATTACATGTGGGGGGCTGCTATCATCTTTTGGGGTATTTCTCTAGAGGTAAGCCAGGTCTGTTCCTTCTTCTACCGGGGGTAGTTAGTCCTCCGGCTGGCGCGTGGCATCTAGGGTTAATCAGGTATGCTCCCTGGCTACTATTAGTTGTGTGGTAGATTTAGCTCACGGTCAGCTCGAGATTCCATCACCCAGAGCTTGTCCGTTATCTTTGTGTTTTGATGTTTCCCTGCCATTGGGAATCATGACACACGGGATAGTCCTTACAACTGTTGTGTCTGTTTCTGATGTTCTTTCCCACAACTTATGTCTGTTCTGATGTTCTTCTCCATCCCCCAGATGATATGGATAGGACGCACCCGTATGACAGGTAGGCCTGGAGTTCTTCCTGGACCCTAGTGACGCCCCTCTCCCACAGTTGCCCCCTATGTCTGCTTAGGTGATTTAGGTGAGACAGCCAACCTATAATTAACTGACCTGCTGTTGGTTTGCAGTAATGCTTGGAGCCCAATACTTCCTCGGCGTTCCGGCCACCGGCTACGCGCCTCAATAGGATGTTGCCTCGATCTTACAGCATGACTCCTACTGGTGTTATCTCCTTTTTGCTTTGATCTCGTTTCTCACTCTCCACAATAAACCTCGCTTCTTGTCCTTTCTTGAGATACCGCCGCGATGTAGTGCAGGCGCGGTTCCTTAACGTTCTGTCCTTTTCGATAGGCGTCTGTCAGGATCCCACCCCTGACAGGGACCCCCCTGAATCTTCCCCTGCAACACCCTCTGCCACAGGATGTTGCCTGGTTCCAACCCAAGTCAGCTTCTCCCTAACTTTCTATCCAACCCCCAGTTTTACCAGATTGTGAGGAGTGGCCTAATACATAGCGCCCTTAGCTCCCCCTGGAGGCCAGACTATGAAGTGTATTGGTGTCTGTGATACCTGGTCAGGTGAACTCCTTAAGTGCCATCAGACGTACCATTACTCCCCTTAGTGGCAGAGCGATGTCACTGCAACGACCAGGTCTCTGGGGCACTGCACTCCCCCCGGTTAAATCCAGTACTCCTGGACTGGGAAGAAAACAACAATACATGTCAGCAAAAAGACATACAAATTTTGAAATGCATGAAACAAGTAAAGTTGAACAGAGCTTCCCTTTATGGGAGGTGAGGACACTTGCACGTTACAAACAGAAACATGGTTAAATATTTTAAATAACAGTCTATAAATAACTTTTCTTACCCAGCCGGGTATTCTACTTAAGTGCAAATTCTCAACAATAATTTAACTTCTCCTTTAAGGACGTATAAGCTGGATCCACTAAAGGCTTACTAATAAACTCCTAAAATATAAATTAACTTTTCTTCATTTTTCTCTTCTAAGTGCAATATTTTCTTCTTACTCTCTGATTTGTCTTATGCAGGACCGCCTGTCTATCTGCCCAGGCCTACTGCCTCTTTTCTTAGTACAGGATCACTGAGCCATCTCTCTATGGCTCCTAGGAGGACTCACCCACTAACCCCTACGGGTTCACTTCCTGTCCTCAATCTCTAGCAACATTATCAAACATTTTCTATAACTAACTAGCTGGCTACATATAACTTGCTATGTAAAACACTATTACTGTTCACTTTCTTTTAAAGCAACAATGTACATTAAGTGCAACTGGTGAACTTCCCCTTTAAAAGGGAACCAAGTCTCTTTGAGGAAGTGCAACTGCTCAAGTTGCAAGTCAGTGTAGGGCAGGAACTCCTGTACTGTTTCCAGGGACAGTTTCTTCGCAAAGAGTTCTTTTTCTTGTAAAACCAGTAGGGGGCACCCTTAATAGGGTGCGAACTATTTACATTACAGTTTGTGAACCATTCACCGTCCATAATTCGGCAGTCTTTGTAACATTGTGGAACAAAAGCAAAAAAATGAAAATAAGAGCAAAATTAAAAAAGCAATAGGGATCCCGGGTAAACAAAGGGATCTCTTTAAGAATAACCCAGGTCGGGTATTAGCAGCAAAAAGCAGGGAAACAAAGTTAGGCTACGTTCACATTTGCGTTGTGCGCCGCAGCGTCGGCGCCGCAACGCACAACGCAAATAAAAACGCAGCAAAACGCATGCACAACGCTGCGTTTTGCGCCGCATGCGTCGTTTTTTTCATTGAATTTGGACGCAGCAAAAATGCAACTTGCTGCGTCCTCTGCGCACCGACGCGGGCGCCGCAGCGACGCATGCGGCGCAAAACGCAAGTGCGCCGCATGTCCATGCGCCCCCATGTTAAATATAGGGGCGCATGACGCATGCGGCGCCGCTGCGGCGCCCGACGCTGCGGCGAGGACCGCAAATGTGAACGTAGCCTAAACTATTTACATACTCGTGGTTCCGAGGTTTAGTTGGACGGCTTCCAGGGCTGCACCTGGCACTTAACCCTTCTTGGCCTGGGAAAAGTGAGGTCCAGGGTTACACCCAGTGCTGGACAAACGCCGTTAATCCATCTTTCATGTACGGTTAAATCATGTGCAGCAATGGAGGTCTGCGCAGCTTGAGTATGGGCATCTGCTGCAGCAGAGGTAGCGGCTGCTGCAAGATCAGTCACTGGAACGGAGTCAGCAGCTGTGGTACTAGCAGTCACTGGAGTGGTGTCGGTCGTCAGGGCAGGGTCATCCTTCATACCTGCTTCAGATGCGGTCCCTCCGGTGCCGGTCTGCTCCGTCTCCTCTGGGGTCTGGAACGCTGGTTGCGAGGCCTTGTGCTGCGACGTTGTCATCTCTGCTTGCAGCATCCCGCTTTCCGGCTTCGGAGCGCTAGAACTGCTTTCCTGCTCCGGACCAGACGAGGCTGCCGACAGGCGTCTGGTGAGGCTCCCGATGAAGGTCTTCTTCCACCCGGCCTCAGTGCTCAGCTGCGTCCGCAGGAGTTGGTCTCTGAGCTCCTCCACACCGGCCTGCAGGAAATCAGCATCAGTGGTGGAGGCCTGGTTCTGGTGCCCCTCGGAGTAGCTGGGGGAGTCCTCTGCTCCGACCCCATGCTCCGACTCCGGGTGGCTGGCCATGGCGTCCTCCACTTGGCTGACTTCTTCTTTGTCCTTTTCCCGCTCTCTCCTTCGTGGGCGGTTTCGCTTAGGTTGTCGCTGCCCTCCATTGAGAATCAGGAGGCGGATCTCGGCTGCTGACGGAAACGTCCTCAAGGGGCAGAAATACTTAGACTGGGTGGCCATTGTCTTTCGCTCTCCAGCTTGTGTACGCCCACTCCACGCCCTTCTTCTTCTTCTGCGCTCTTAGTGCTGTGTTTTGGCGGGAACTTTTGGCGGCAAGTGGCAATACACAGTCTTTGCAATAAATCACAGTTCAAGCACAATAAATCACAATTCCAAGGAACACATGACCTGATTCTTCAGGCTTAAGTAGATCCTGTTCATGACGCCAAGATTGTGGAGTGCCCCCAGACTCAGGGCCGTGGGTACTCGGTACCGGGCTTCTCTGTCTCAGTTCTGGGGTTGTCACGGTGGCTAGACCCGGTCCGTGACCCTGCTAAGGGGCGTCCAGTGAAAGGTGTAGGTGGTGGTGCGTGGTGCAATTCACGGTGAATAACGAGGACACATGGTTGCAGTCTCTTTACCTCTTTACTGAAGGCTTCAAGATCCTCAATCCAAAGTACGGTTAACAGGGCTGTCTGAGACCGGCCGGTCCGATGACACCTCCAGAGTTCCCTTGCAGGTGGAAATCTGTGCCTACCTTCTAGCGCCTGTGTGTTGTAGTACTTCCTTGCTGAGCACCATGGGATAGTCCTCACAACTGTTGTGTCTGTTTCTGATGTTCTTTCCCACAACTTATGTCTGTTCTGATGTTCTTCTCCGTCCCCCAGATGATATGGATAGGACGCACCCATATGACGGGTAGGCCTGGAGTTCTTCCGGGACCCTAGTGACGCCCCTCTCCCACAGTTGCCCCCTATGTCTTAGGTGATTTAGGTGAGACAGCCAACCTATAATTAACTGTCCTGCCGTTGGTTTGAAGTAATGCTTGGAGCCCAATACTTCCTCGTTCCGGCCACCGGCTACGCGCCTCAATAGGATGTTGCCTCGATCTTACAGCACGACTCCTACTGGTGTTATCTCCTTTTTGCTTTGATCTCGTTTCTCACTCTCCACAATAAACCTCGCTTCTTGTCCTTTCTTGAGATACCGCCGCGATGTAGTGCAGGCGCGGTTCCTTAACGTTCTGTCCTTTTCGCTAGGCCTCTGTCAGGATCCCACCCCTGACAGGGACCCCCCTGAATCTTCCCCTGCAACACCCTCTGCCACAGGATGTAGCCTGGTTCCAACCCAGTCAGCTTCTTCCTAACTTTCTATCCAACCCCCAGTTTTACCAGATTGTGAGGAGTGGCCTAATACATAGCGCCCTTAGCTCCCCCTGGAGGCCAGACTATGAAGTGTATTGGTGTCTGTGATACCTGGTCAGGTGAATTCCTTAAGTGCCATCAGACGTACCATCACTCCCCTTAGTGGCAGAGCGATGTCACTGCAACGACCAGGTCTCTGGGGCGCTGCACTTACAGTCCACTCACTCTGTAGGTGGTTCTCCATTTGGTTATGCTCTGTTGATCACACAGCTTGCTACCAGTTGTCACGGGGTCCTTCTCCGGTATCACACAATCAACAGAGCTAGAGTATAGTAAACAATTCCAAGACCTTTATTTAGGCAAAAATATGAAAGGTCCATATACAATCCACCACACAAAGGATAAAATAGTCCAGAACCCTAATGCAGTTCAGTAAGAGAATAAAAGTCCAACAATCCAGCAGACAGAGGATAGCATAGTCCATATACTCTTCTTTCTCTCTGACGTGCTATCTTCACATCATGGTTCTACACAAGACTGATCTGTGTCTCACCTCCCTGATATTTTAAGTCTCCCTCCTCATTCACAGGTCAGGAGGGGGAAGGTCTCCGGGGCTCATTGTTTCAACAAGCTAGGTCAAACATTTCATTAGCATATTAGCAAACAATACAGAACTGTGGGGGCTGATATCAGATGGCAGCAACAGCCATTCATCAATTAGCAAATAACTCCTTCTACAAGAGAACACCATGAAAATAAGTAAAATAGAAATATACACAAAAATGATACCCACATAGCATATCACACCATCACACCTTGGATAATCTGTCACCCTATCCAATATACTTTAGCATTACTGCACTTCATTGCCTCATTCAATCTACCAATAATGCTTGTTTTGGTTACAGTTACTTAGATATGTTTTATTGTATTAGTGACCTAGATTTGTTAGACATACCATTAGTGCAGTCATTAACGACTCCCTTGTGCAGCAGGTGACGGTTCCTAACCACTTTAATTGGTGATGGGATATCATATTGGATACCGACCATAAGACTGCTATCTAGTTGATCACAGTGAGTCAGATACTGACTTTGGGTCCAACTGAAAATTTGCTTATGTCCGTTAAACAGTTGCACACTGCACTTTAATTACTATGCTAATGAACTATCACTAAATTAGTACCATCAAATACTCGCTATACAAGCCAAATTTAATGCCTTGACCCTCTGTCTATCATATTTGCATATGCTAATTTTAGTGTGACATCTAAATTTCTGGTGTTTACCTATTCACTAACATTATACTTTGAGCTCCAGTCCCTATTTCTATCTTGCACCTTATGCTGATTACATTTTTTTTTAAGAATAATTACCAATAAAAATAAGTATCACTTCTATTTTTCTCACCATAGTGAAATCATGCACTTGGTAGATCTCAGGTTTTGCATAATGTAATAAGAAGTATTGCCCAGAGAAGTAGGGCTATTGAAACGCCCGCCAGGGCCGAGGGGTACTCGGTACCAAGTCCGGTACTTAAAGGGATGTGTCACCGCGGCGGCGACCCGGTCCATGGCCCTGGGCGCCCATGTTAAAGGAAAGGGGTTTTTGAAATAAAGAAAGTTTGACGCCACCTGTGGTATTCAGTCATGGATGACCAACGCTGCTTAAAGGGGTCCTCTGGGGTGATGTTATAGCATCCAGATGGTATAACTTCCCACAGGTGAAGTAGGTCCCCAGGGATCCCGGTGAATAGATGGAAGATGGTGAGTGGTGCAGTAAAGATCGAAGGATGCAGTTGTGCAGTCTTTTTACCTGGCTTACTGATGGTAGCAGGCAGCCACAGTCTAGGGCACCTGATCACAGGTACAGGCAGGGTCCGTCCTTTATTGAAGTGCAACACAAACCTGTATGACAGGTGACTCGAGCCTTTTTATAGGGTCTCTATCATGACCCGGGTTCTATGTGTCAATGTGTCTCCCGGGCATTAGGGCGGACAGGTTACGTGTAGTCTAGCTGTCCTACTGGTTTCTGCTGTGCCTCCTAGAGTATGACACAACTTCGGTCTTCTGGTTACCGGTATCTGCGCTCTGTCAGGAAGGTAGCCCAGTTGCTGCTATTCTCGCTTGTTTTCACTCTACTGTGCTTCACTCTCCAGCACGTTCGCTACAAGCTGTTCTTCCTTCTATATCTTGCTTTCTAGGAGCGGCAGCATTTCAGGTTACACAGCCCCTCACTCGTCCTTCTGCCTCAGACTGCTCCCGTCTGCTGTCTGGCACCAACTGTCAACTCTTCCCAACTGCCTAGCAACTAACTCCTCCTCCTGACCAGAGAGAGCAGCTCTCCCCTGAAGTCAGTTGTAGAGCTCCCCTTTCTGGCCTGGGGTCAGAATGGTGTTGTATGTGCTGATTACCTGTCAAAAGGAATCCTTCATCGCTTCCAAGCATGACATCACTCTCCCCGTGAGGAAAGCAATGCCACTGTGACAACCAGGACCCTTGGGCGTCACACTAGTTTCAAATAAAGACAAATATTTGATTAAATATTGCCCAGTACATTGTAGTGACCAGTACATTGTAGTGCCTGTACTTTGCAGTGACCAGTACATTGTAGTGACCAGAACACTGGAGTGCCTGTATGTTGTATGGACAAGTACATTGTAGTGCCTGTACGTTGTAGTGACCAGTACATTGTAGTGACCAGTACACTGTAGTGCCTGTACGTTGTAGTGACCAGTACATTGTAGTGCCTGTACGTTGTAGTGATCAGTACATTATGTCCAGCTGGTACTTCTGGAGACACGCACCTGTAAATTATTATTTTCTCTCATCGCTCCAGAAATGCCAAACATGTGGTCGATAAATGTGGTTTAGTATCACTGGGGATCAGAAGGGAAGTTTTTACCAGTACTGTTTTTGGGCAAATTACATTTTTTGATCGCTTTCTATTCCGATTTTTGGAGGCAGAATGAACAAAATCCAGCAATTAAGGAATGTTTTGTTGTTGTTTTTTATACTGTTCCACATGTGCTAAAATTCATATGACAGCTTTATTTTTTGGGTCAATACAATTACAGCGATACCACATTTATATAGTATTTTTTTGTTTTCCCGCTTTTACACAATAAAATTTTATAGAAAAAAGAATTGTTTTTGCATCGCTGTATTCCGAGAGCTCTAACTTTTTTTTTTGCTAGACAAGATGACATTTTCAGTGGTGCCATGTTTATTTATATTTGTCTTTTTGATCATGCTTTATTCCACTTTTTTCAGCAGTATGATGAAAAAGTATAGTTTTTTGCCACTTTTTTCATATGGTGTTCACTGAAGGGTTTAAATAGTGTGACAGCTTTATAATTCAGGTCATTTCAAACACGACGATGCCAAATATGTGTACTTGTATTGTTTCAAGAGTGCTCACAGTGCTTCAGCTTCTTTCTCACAGGCAGCCAGTGTGGGTGGGGGAAGGACAGTACAGCCGAGCTGATCTCCCTGTGAGGGACAAACTGCTGCTGCAAATGTGTTTGTAATGAGACAAAGCTCAGTTCTGCTGTTCTGTGTTAGTTGTAATCCCTTACTTACAGCTCTTCAAAGACATCAGGAGAAGCAGATTGTCAGTCATTACATGGCTCGCACTGGTAACGCCCCCTTTCATTTTCATGAAGCTCTAGAGGCAGATTCTTAGGGAAATCTATGTCCGGCCCATAGATCTTAACAACTCATTTAGATATTGAGAAAAATGTGGATTTCTCTGGAATAAGACATCAGATCACAGATATCAAAGTATCATTTTATTCAGCTTCCTGTGACCTACTTGCCCATATAGACGGCTTAGAAGAAACAATACTATAACTTTACTATAACAATACAATTTTTTTATGTCTCAATTGATGAATTGTCATTAAACCTCTGGAAAACAAAAACCCTGCCCACAATGACAACCATAGACAAAATCATGCCAACACACATAATAGACTTTATAAAAAAAAAGCATATATTAAAAGAAGGAGATTAAAAATGGGTGAAAAGCACAAAAAACTAAAGAAGAAAAAAACTGTTGAAATGCAATAATGAATTAAGCGTTCTTGATTATGCTAAAAAATTTTAAAAAATTTGGTGCAAAAAATGTCAATGATTACCACAAAACAAGAAAAGAAAAACGACTTAAAAAATGCAAATAATGAATGTTAAATTAACTGTTGCCATTAAAAAATATAACTTGGCCAATTTCGACAGGAAAAAAAAGTTATCTAACAACAAATGTCCAGATTATAAGACTGGCACTTCTAAATACATACTAAGCAAAAAAAAGCGGTCACACCTAAAAGGTAGCCACAACGAAGAGATCCATACTGCCCAATGCACCTCTAGCTGCCTAAGCATGCCCCTAATACAGAGAAATCCTAGTGCATATACACTCACCGGCCACTTTATTAGGTACACCTGTCCAACTTCTTGTTAACACTTAATTTCTAATCAGCCAATCACATGGCGGCAACTCAGTGCATTTAGGCATGTAGACATGGTCAAGACAATCTCCTGCAGTTCAAACCGAGCATCAGTATGGGGAAGAAAGGTGATTTGAGTGCCTTTGAACGTGGCATGGTTGTTGGTGCCAGAAGGGCTGGTCTGAGTATTTCAGAAACTGCTGATCTACTGGGATTTTCACGCACAACCATCTCTAGGGTTTACAGAGAATGGTCCGAAAAAGAAAAAAAATCCAGTGAGCGGCAGTTCTGTGGGCGGAAATGCCTTGTTGATGCCAGAGGTCAGAGGAGAATGGGCAGACTGGTTCGAGCTGATAGAAAGGCAACAGTGACTCAAATCGCCACCCGTTACAACCAAGGTAGGCCTAAGAGCATCTCTGAACGCACAGTGCGTCGAACTTTGAGGCAGATGGGCTACAGCAGCAGAAGACCACACCGGGTACCACTCCTTTCATCTAAGAACAGGAAACTGAGGCTACAATTTGTACAAGCTCATCGAAGTTGGACAGTAGAAGATTGGAAAAACGTTGCTTGGTCTGATGAGTCTCGATTTCTGCTGCGACATTCGGATGGTAGGGTCAGAATTTGGCGTAAACAACATGAAAGCATGGATCCATCCTGCCTTGTATGGAGCATCTTTGGGATGTGCAGCCGACAAATCTGCGGCAACTGTGTGATGCCATCATGTCAATATGGACCAAAATCTCTGAGGAATGCTTCCAGCACCTTGTTGAATCTATGCCACGAAGAATTGAGGCAGTTCTGAAGGCAAAAGGGGGTCCAACCCGTTACTAGCATGGTGTACCTAATAAAGTGGCCGGTGAGTGTATATCCAGACATTGTAATGATATCTACCTGCAGTCAGCACAGCGTTCCACCGCACCCCAACGTGCGTTTCGCAAACAAGCTTCTTCCGGGGGCGTCTTCCATGCCCCCGGAAGAAGCTTGCTTGCGAAACGCACGTTGGGGTGAGGTGGAACGCTGTGCTGACTGCAGGTAGATATCATTACAATGTCTGGATATATACAGTATATGCACTAGGATTTTTCTGTATTAGGGGCATGCTTAGGCAGCTAGAGGTGCATCGGGCAATATGGAGCTATAGAGTTACTACTTTGCATTCATCATTATTTAACCCCTTCCTGACGTCGGACGGGATAGTACGTCCGACGTCAGGTCCCCTGCTTTGATGCAGGGCTCCGCGGTGAGCCCGCATCAAAGCCGGGACATGTCAGCTGTTTTGAACAGCTGACATGTGCCCGCAATAGCGGCGGGTGAAATCGCGATTCACCCGCCGCTATTAACTAGTTAAATGCCGCTGTCAAACGCAGACAGCGGCATTTAACTACCGCATCCGGCCGGGCGGCCGGAAATGACGTCATCACCGACCCCGTCACATGATCGGGGGTCGGCGATGCTTCAGTATTGTAACCATAGAGGTCCTTGAGACCTCTATGGTTACTGATCGCCGGTAGCTGTGAGCGCCACCCTGTGGTCGGCGCTCACAGCACACCTGATTTTCTGCTGCATAGCAGCGATCTGATGATCGCTGTTATGTAGCAGAGGCGATCGAGTTGTGCCTGCTTCTAGCCTCCCATGGAGGCTATTGAAGCATGGCAAAAGTAAAAAAAAAAAGTTTAAAAAAATGTGAAAAAAATAAAAAAAACATAAAAGTTTAAATCACCCCCCTTTCGCCCCAATCAAAATAAATCAATAAAAAAAAAATCAAACCTACACATATTTGGTATCGCCGCGTTCAGAATCTATCAATTTAAAAAAAGTATTAACCTGATCACTAAACGGCGTAATGAGAAAAAAATCCGAAACGCCAAAATTACGTTTTTTTGGTCGCCGTGACATTGAATTAAAATGCAATAACGGGCGATCAAAAGAACGTATCTGCACCAAATTGGTATCATTAAAAACGCCAGCTCGGTACGCAAAAAATAAGCCCTCAACCGACCCAAGATCATGAAAAATGGAGACGCTACGAGTATCGGAAAATGGTGCAATTTTTTATTTTTTTTTAGCAAAGTTTGCAATTTTTTTTCACCACTTAGGTAAAAAATAACCTAGTCATGTTAGGTGTCTATGAACTCGTAATGACCTGGAGAATCATAATGGCAGGTCAGTTTTAGCATTTAGTGAATCTAGCAAAAAAGCCAAGCAAAAAACAAGTGTGGAATTGCACTTTTTTTGCAATTTCGCCGCACTTGGAATTTTTTTTCCCATTTTCTAGTACACGACATGGTAAAACCAATGATGTCGTTCAAAAGTACAACTCGTCCCGCAAAAAATAAGCCCTCACATGGCCAAATTGACGGAAAAATAAAAAAGTTATGGCTCTGGGAAGGAGGGGAGTGAAAAACGAATACGGAAAAACGGAAAATCCCACGGTCATGAAGGGGTTAATGGTGTATACTATCCAGCTTTCCACCTTATGTTATGGTGCTAGAGCATTTATGCATTTTTTATAATTTTTCCAATAAAAGCCTTAATTCACTTTACTCTGGATCTCTTCGTTGTGGCTACCTTTTAGGTGTGACCGCTTTTTTTGTTTAGTAGGAAAAAAAAGTTGTTGCTCTTGAAACTTCAAAATGAAAAAATTAAAGCAGAAAAACAAATAAACCTGGTGGTAGCTGCCAAAAGTATAAAGCATATTTCTTCTAATAATTAATAGCAGCTGCTTTTATTATTACTATTATTATATATTTTTTTACTCTTTATTCTACATTTCTTCTATTTTTGATACCTCCAAATATATAACCAAAAATGACTGTCAATTATAGAACAGGAGCATGCTCCTTTTAATGATCCAGTAGTAAATATATTGGCTTAGTTATTATTCAGAGGATTTTAGAGCTAGCAGGCTAACAATTTGCCGTTGTTGTGGTACTATCTAGTAGTGTAAATATCAGTAGGTATGCATCTATAGAAAGGAGTACAGTATTATATTTTTATTCCAGTAGTTTTAGCACTTTTTCGTGCAGTTATACAAAAAGCAGCTTAATAGCAGCACCACCTACTGGCAAGTAAATAAAAGACACTTTGGCATTGAGAGGCTATTAGGTCATAATGTTACTTTTTCTATGGGAGTTTTTCGTTTATTTTTGGATTGCTAACATCAAATAATTAGTCATACAGAGCAAGATACGACAAAGAAAGCCAAGTATTTACTATTTATATTGATATAGAGCTGGAATGGACAGGTCAGAAATTTTCATGCTTACAGTATTACCTGTGTAGCAGTATTAGTTATTGTACAGCACTGGATTACTTTATGTATATAGCAGTGCTGTATAGCATTTTATTGTGGCAACTGTACAAAAGTGATAATTTACCAATGTTTGCCTGTATTGTTATGTTTTCTTTGTTTTTTAGCATCATACTGTATGGCATTTTCGTATTAAAATGCAAACTTATATATAAGGGATTATATATAAGGGATGCTAACAGCATGTATTGTCTATGATCAGGGGCAGATTCAGCATAGCCAGTGCGGGAAGCAGACGGCCAGGGACCTGACAGACATCAGAAGGTGAGTATGTACTGGTTTTTTTTTACATTTACAATGGTAACCAGGGTAAATATCGGGTTACTAAGCGCGGCCCTGCGCTTAGTAACCCGATATTTACCCTGGTTACCATTGTAAAACATTGCTGGCATCGTTGCCTTTGCTGTCAAACACGATGATACACGCCGTTCTGGACTTTCAGCAACGACCAGCGATATCACAGCAGGATCCTGATCGCTGCTGCCTGTCAAACACAACGATATCGCTATCCAGGACGCTGCAACGTCACGGATCGCTATCGTCATCGTTGCAAAGTCGTTTAGTGTGAAGGTACCTTTACACAGTATGTTAGATAGTTTATCAGTTGGCAAGTCTGTCTTCTTGACCCACCAGACATAAACACTTGAATTCACAAGCCAATATACAGATAAAAAGCCAGTTCTTTTGGTTTTGTCAAAAACATGGTTGTCTGGGAAAGTAAGATACAATCTGGTTTCTTCACAGTCTGCACCTAGGCAGACCACATAATCGGAATCTGCATTCCTTTCCCCACAAGCCCATACCATGCAGCCACCTCTAGAACTCTGCGTTATTGAGTTATAAAGCATAGCTACCAGGAATTAAACACTGTAGCCGTATTTGGTCTCCCTGCACAGATAAAATCCAGCAGAACGCAGTGGCGCCACCATCGTCCCATTTAGAGCGTTGGTCAGAAAGTTATGGGCATCCACGGTTCTGGATGGAAAACCATGCTCTCAGATATGGGCGGAGAGAGGTTGCACAGCCCAGGGGTTGGTGCAGCATGTGGAAGGGAGCAGCCTAGGGGATAATAGGCATCTCCTCCCTTTGGGCTTAGCTGACACAGCCAGACAATTACATAACAAAGATTTGGACCTGTGATTCATCAGCACCTCCCTGTGGTCACATACTACATAACATGGTAATTGTAACCTATCTGTATCCTACCCTTGTACTACACTCCTGACTGTATACTTATATATTTTTCTTGTATATATACCTGTATCTTTCTAGTGCGCCTATCGGCAATTAAATATAAAATTAGCCTGGAGCGCTTTTTCTTCTTGATTCACGAATCCCCACATCCGCACGCTCTGTCAGTTATTATACGCTACCCGTGGTTGGTTTCTGACCCGATATAAGCCTGTTGTCAGACAGGGCTTATACCTAATGAGGAATTGGTGGAAGCATACCGTACTGTGTTAGGGAGGAACTCTGACAGTGATGTACAGGGAGGTTTATATATATCCCCAGTGTAATAATTATAGGGGATAACTCAGGAGACTCTTTGCGTGGAACAAGACAACTACAGGACACAGTTTTATAAGTGGTAAAGTCTATATTATCACACGGTGATTCAAACAGGTGCAGAGAGAAACTCAAGTCCACAACACTTGGTGTAAATATTAAACGCAGCTTAACAGTCTATAGGAAACTTCAGAGCAATATGCAATCAAGCAGAAAGTCTATGAAGCACAGTTATTCTTGAGGATACTTGACACGAATAAGTCCTTGTCTTAGTCCAAACATGCTTATAAGGCAGTTCAAATAATATCTTAGCACAACCAGGGAGGCCTGGTTAACAGTCTCAGGTTCTTGCAGAGCAGCAACAGCTTACATGTCCAGCAAATGCAGATGGAAGTAAACACGAGCAGCAGATGAAGGAGGATTACTGGAAACTGGTGTATGCAGCAGGAACTCAGAGCAGAGTAGCAGGATCACCACACAGGTTCACAGGAGCAGGTATATAGCCAGGGAGTCACCAGAGTCAGGAGCTGGATGCAAGGCAGAATACTCTAGCACAGACTGAAGGCTGGGGTGGAGTTTTATAGCAGGAAGACACAGTGCACATGAGACCAAAGACCCAATCTTGGAAAAGGGCAGTAATGCACAAAAGGTAATAAAAATGTTCAGAGTCCTGACACCCAGCCTGGACTGGTGATAGATATCCCCTCTCACTGGGAGCGTCTCAATAACTCATATCTATAAGGGAAGCCTCTCCGGCGACTATTTGCCCACGGTACAGTTCCCTAAATGACCTGGGGTAAGTGGTGGTGCCAGAGAGCCGATCCCTGCTGGGTTATCCTCTCCCCTCCCCAGAGTTGAGTGAAGTCGACACACCCCTTCCCCTGTATGATCCGTCACAATAACAATAGAGGATACTATGTAATAAGGGACAGATGCTATACATAACGATAGAGGATACTACGTAATAAGGGACAGACGCAATACATAACAATAGAGGATACTATGTAGTAAAGGACAGACACTATACATAGCTATAGAGGATACTATGTGATAAGGGAAGGGGCTATAATAATAATAATAATTTTATTTATATAGCGCCAACATATTCCACAACACTTTACATTATAGAGGGGACTTGTGCAGACAATAGACATTACAGCATAACAATAAACAGATCAAAACAGATACCAAGAGGAATGAGGGCCCTGCTCGCAAGCTTACAAACTATGAGGAAAAAGGGGAGAAGCGAGAGGAGGATGGTAACAATTGCTTTTGTTGTTCGGACCAGCCATAGTGTAAGAATTGGATGTTCATGTAAAGCTGCATGAACCAGTTAACAGCCTAAATATGTAAAAGTACAATACATAACAATAGAGTATACTGTGCAATAAGGGAAGGGGCTATACATAACAATAGAGAATACTATGTAATAAGGGACAGGGCTATACATAATGATAGAGCATACTATGTAATAAGGCATGGGGCCATAGATAAAAATAGAGGATACTATGTAATAAGGGGCAGGGCTATACATAACAATAGCGGATGCTATGTAATAAGCGAAGGAGCTATACATAACAAGAGGGGATGCTAGGTAATAAGGGACTGGGCTCTACATAATAGTAATAATAGAAGATACTATGTAGCAAGGGATGGGGCTATACATAAAAATAGAGGATACTATGTAATAAGGGATGGAGCTATACATAACAATAGATAATAATATGTAATAAGTGAAGGTGCTATACATAACAGTAGAGGATACTATGTAATAAGGGACGGGGCTATACATAACATTAGAAGATACTATGTAATATGGAAGAGACTGTATATTACAAGAAGTTATACTATGTAATATGGGCTATACATAACAAAAGGGATGCTATGTAATAAGGGATGGGCTTATACATAACAATAGAAGGTACTACCTAATAAGGGATGGGGCTATACATAACATAAGAGGATACTATGTAATAAGGACCATGGCTATACATGACAAGAGGGGATGCTATGTAATAAGGGATGGGGCTATATACATAACAATAGGGGATGCTATGTAATAAGTCATGTCATGTAAAGCAGTCATCAAAGCAAAAGGTGGCTACTTTGAAGAACCTAGAATATAAGACATAATTTCAGTTGTTTCACACTTTTTTGTTAAGTACATAATTCCACATGTGTTAATTCATAGTTTTGATGCCTTCAGGCTATGTGCACACGTCAGGATTTTGTCAGGATTTTGTCAGGATTTTGTCAGGCTTTTTCCTCAGGTTTTGTAGCCAAAACCAGGAGTGGAACAATAAGAGGAAAAGTATAATAGAAACATATGCACCACTTCTGCATTTATCACCCACTCCTGGTTTTGGCTACAAAACCTGAGGAAAAAGCCTGACAAAATCCTGACAAAATCCTGACGTGTGCACATACCCTTAGGGTATGTTTCCACGTTCAGGAAACGCTGCGTTTTTGACGCTGCATTTTTCCACAGCGTCAAAAATGCAGCGTCCAGATGTTACAGCATAGTGGAGGGGATTTCATGAAATCCCGACTCCACTATGCATTAAAAAATGCATGCGTTTTTGCCGCGAAAACGCATGCGCGGTGCGTTTTTTCAAAACGCAGCATGTTGCTACAATGAGCAAAACAAGCAGGCACACCGCAGGTGACCTGCCAGTGACCTCAGGTGCAGTTTTGGTCAGGATTTTACTTGCATAAAATCCTGACCAAAGCCTGAAGCAAGCCTGAACGTGGACACATACCCTTAGGGTATGGCTCCACGGTACGGCTTGCCGGCGGGTTCGCCGCTCGGCGCTAAGCCCCGCCCCCTTTCTGGGACGCGATGGTGTCGGATGTGTACAGTACACATCCGGGATCATCGCACCCCTCACCATAGGGCCCTGTGATATGCCTTGCGGGGACGCTGCGTCCCCGCAAGGTGTACGGACATGCTGCGTTCTGAAAAGACGCGCAGCATGTCCGGAGTCGCAGGGCCGCCGCGTGCGGGTTTCCACGCATAGTGGAGACGGGATTTCATAAAATCCCCTCCACTATGCTGGAACATCTGGACGCTGCTTGTTTGACGGCGTCAAACAAGCAGCGTTTACTGACCGTGGAAACATACCCTTAGTGTGAATGTACAATTTTCATAGTCATGAAAATACAGAAAAATCTTTAAATGAGAAGGTGTGTCCAAACTTTTGGTCTGTACTGTATATGTCCTTCATTTTATATATACAGTGGGGGAAATTTGATCCCTTGTATAATTTTAAGGGTAGGTTAATTTTAATATTGAGAGATAGAATATCAAAAATAAAATCCAGAAAATCATATTGTATAAATTATATAAATTCATTTGCATTTTTTAGTGAGAAATAAGTATTTGATCCACTACCAACCATTAAGAGTTCTGGCTCCTACAGACCAGTTAGATGCTCCTAATCAACCTGCATTAAAGACAGCTGTGTTACATAGTCACCTTTATAAAATACTCCTGTCCACAGACTGAATCAGTCAGACTCTAACCTCTACAACATTTGGAAGACCAAAGACCTTTATAAGGATGTCAGGGACAAGATCATAGACCTGCACAAAGCTGGAATGGGCTACAAAACCATAAGTAAGACGCTGGGTGAGAAGGAGACAACTGTTGGTGCAATAGTAAGAAAATGGAAGAATTCTAAAATGACTGTCAATCGACATCAATCTGGGGCACCATGCAATATCTCACCTCGTGGGGTATTCTTGATGATGAGGAATAAATACATCAAAAAAGGAAATGGAAGCAAATGGCCATAAAATTACAAAATTGTATTTGAATATTCTAAAAGCAATGACATATAAATTTTTTCAACAAGCAATAAAAAGTGGGGATAGAACTATACAAATAACCGCCAAATATCACGCAGGTAAAGAAGTTACGTTTGGTAATAACTGTCAAAAAGTGACAACAGATAGCAAAAGTAAATATCCAAACAAACATAAATGAATGGAAGGTATATCAGATGTTCACCAAAGAATGCACATATTCCCGATTGTACCCATGATAGGACACATGCGAAAAGAAGCTAATTAAAGTGGCATAATGAAGAGAAGGCCCTATTTCCCTATATTACATGTATAAACCCAGTGGTTTCAATAAATAGGAGCCAAGGACCCAAACAATTAATGGCCTAAATACCGGACCTGACATATACATAGGTTAATTGGGGCAGCATAGGAAGGCGAACATATATTATAATTACCTGCGGGGAGTGGCGGCGACCCGGACGCGCGTTTCGCGTGTGGCTTCATCTGCGGGAAAGTATGTCACATGATGAGGAAGGTGAGAGATCAGCCTAAAACTACATGGGGGAGCTTGTTAATAATCTCAAGGCATCTGGGCCACAGTCACCAAGAAAATCATTGGTAGCACATTACTCCGTAAGGGTTTAAAACCCTGCAGTGCCCGCAAGGTCCCCCTGCTCAAGAAGGCATAGGTGCAGGCCCATCTTAAGTTTGCCAATGAACACCTGGATGATTCTGTGAGTGATTGGGAGAAGGTGCTGTGGTCAGATGAGACAAAAATTGAGGTCTTCGGCATTACCTCAACTCGCCATGTTTGGGGGAAGAGAAATGCTGCCTATGACCCAAAGAACACCGTCTCCACTGTCAAGCATGGAGGTGGAAACATTATGTTTTGGGGTTGTTTCTCTGCTAAGGGCACACGACTACTTCACAGCATCAATGGGAGAATGGATGGAGCCATGTACCGTAAAATCCTGAGTGACAACCTCCTTCCCTCCGCCAAGACATTAAAAATGGGTCGTGGCTGGGTCTTCCAGCAAGACAATGAAACAAAACATGCAGCCAAGGCAACAAAGGAGTGGCTTAAAAAGAAGCACATTAAGGTCATGGAATGGCCTAGCCAGTCTCCAGACCTTAATCCCATAGAAAACTTATGAAGGGAGCTGAATCTCCGAGTTGCCAAGCGATAGCCTCAAAATCTTAATGATTTAGAGATGATCTGCAAAGAGCAGTGGACCAAAATTACTCCTGACATGTGCACAAACCTCATAATCAACTACAAAAAAGTCTGATGTGCTTGCTAACAAGGGTTTTGCCACCAAGTATTAAGTCTTGTTTACTAGAGGGATCAGATACTTATTTCTCACTGCAAAATGCAAATAAATGTATATAATTTATACAATGTGATTTTCTGGATTTTATTTTTGATATTCTATCTCTCAATGTTAAAATTAACCCACCCTTAAAATTATAGACTGTTCATGTCTTTGTCAGTGGGGAAACTTACAAAATCAGCAAGCGATCAAATACTTATTTCCCCCACTGTATATATCTATTTGTTTCCTGAAAAAAGAATTCCCCACACTGCACCACTGAATACAGACATATATAACTAACCATTGTGCAACCTACCATTCAAAATATAAATTAATACATCTCTTTTACATTTCCACCCTCAATTCCTTATAATGTAATATCTTCTCACTCATCCCAATTCATTATAATATACTGTTCTCTCACCCATCTCCCAACCCCAATTTATTCACTTTAAAGAAAAAAATAAAAGAATAGCTCACCTCTCCTAGTGATCCCCTGCAGCTCGCTTTGCTTGCTTCCTCTTCTAGCCGGCCAGTGCATGGTAAATGGCACAGCCGCGCGATTACATCATCTCTCCAGCTGAGTCATAGAGAAGGCAACAGCTGATACTACGCTCTCTCTCTCTATTGCCGGCATAAGAGCAACAGGAACCCTCCCTCAAAGTGATTAGTGCCGCTAATAGTGGCGCAAAAAATATTATAATGAGGTCAGTCTGGCCATGGGCCCCAGACGGTAGCCCAGATTGCCCTCATAATGGAAATCATGCACATGAAAACCAATTAGATAGGGTAATTTTTATTATGACAAAAATAAGTGAAAAATAGAACATAGTGTATATAGGGTGATGACGGAGATCGGTCAGAAAACAAAGGGCACCACAGCTATAAACAGGTAATACTCAGAGCAGACATGATACATAGGTTGTTAAAGAAGGGACAAATGTAAGTAAGGTGTGACTGAATATTCTGAATAGTAGAAAGATGGTAACTAAATCTCAAGGAGTCCAAAGGAAACAGCACACCTAACAGTGAAGATTGTAAAGGAAACCTAAATAAAACATGTGCAGAGCATTGTTTACCTGGAGCCACCACCCCAACACGCGTTTCGGCTGCAGTGCCTTTTTCTGGGGGATCCAATATAAGGCCTGCCTTGCCTGTGCCCTAATATTAACACTAGCATAATGATTGTTACCTCTCCTCATCTTTCGGGTCCTTCGCTTGAAGCCACCGGCTGGTGTCCACGCCGCGTCTTCCCCGCTCTGCTCTCCTGTCGACGCTCCCCGCCGGAACTCTGCGCTGGTGTTAGGTCCTGACCGCGCGTGCTCCTTCCAGCCTTCTCTTCCTGCTTGACCTGACCCGGCAGAGTATCCTGTCCAATAGAAGACAGGCTTCAGGTATTTCAGGCCGTCCTTCCTCAGTGGAGTCGCCTGATTATCGTGTTTCCTTGCTGTAGTTAGGCCGCCTTATTGTCTCGTGCTTCGCCAGCCTTGTTTGTCATTTAACCCCTTGTTGTTCTTCCGCTCTTCCAGTACCTGCTCCTGCCCTGTGTTCCTCATTCCCAGTCATCATCTTTCTTCAGTCCGGTTCCCATCTCCTCATCTGTTTCTTCCCTCAGTTACTGGCTTCCGTCTTCCTTGTCTTCAGCTCTATTGTTTCTCCTCCTGGTTCCCTCCGTCTCTTACCCTCCTGGTTCCTTGCCCTGCTCCTCCCCGTTTCCTTCCTCTGTGTTTTCTCTTCGTCTCTCTCTTTTGTTTTTCCTTGAGCCGATCCCTGGTCCTGGCATCCGTGGTTCAAGAGATCCCTGAGCTTGCTTCCAAACGATCCCTTATAGGGGTTAGTCTATTCTGGTGTGCTCGCTTGGGGGAGGGTCGGTTCCACGGTCCAGTGAGTCTACTCTTTGTACTCTTCGCCTATGGCATAACAATGATTATGTATTATGCCTATAAAGCCAGTGTAACACAACTGTCCCAGGTATCCCAGGCTCCGCTTCCTTCCCCTGCTCCATTGCCCTCTGTTGTGCTCAACATCTGGTTTTGCAAGTTTCCCAGGGAGAATCAATGACATAATCTCCTTAGACCCACTTAAGGACCATCAAGACCCACACACCGGTATCTTGGAATTGAGACTCTAGCCCTATGTTTGGTGTGCTCCCCATCTGTGCTTTGTGTTTGTGCTTGCATTCATCCCTGCTATTTTTTTCACCCCTGCTGCTCCTGAGATTCCTGTCTATGCCAAGTCTTTGCTGCCCACATGCCTTCGTGTTTGCTGCATGATCGCCCTGGTGTCTGTGTGCCCACCCAGACCCAAGGCTTAGGCCACCTGGTGAGTAGGATTCTCTAACAGCCAAATATATATTTGGAGATTTTTCACCACCAACATCTGCATGGGCACCTACAAGATTTTGCTGCAGAGTTCTTGTGGATTCACAGGCCAAGTCCACAGTAAAAATTGACATTGTCCAGGATCAGAATTCAAAATATACAGTATTGATCAATTGCAATGCTGACAAATTCTGCAGCAATAGCATTCACTTATCTGCTGCGGATTTTACTTACACAAATCCCCAGCTAAAATCCCCAGCTTTTTGTTTACCAAGTCGCGAGTCTGTACTGAAGACCGTGCCTGGTGGAAGAAATGGACGTGACTGCAGTCTGTTTTGCATTTGTCACAGTGCTCTTGTCCATGGGATGCTGCCATTTTTTACCCATGAAGCATGTGGAAATCTCTCATGTGAATTGTGCTGTTGACTATTATATTGGCCATTTGCACGTGGATAGCACCTTGAAAAAACATCATGCAACCAATGACATATTCAGAGTCCTATCGACTGACAAGGACTTTATAATCGCTTTGTTCTTTGCTTTGTCCAAGGAACTTTTCATGTTTGTTACACTGAAATCAAACCGGAATTTTTTTCATTACAATTATCAGGGATGAAAAATCTGCAAGAAAGCTGATATAACCTACGAACGAACCGACTAAAAATCCCCGCTTAGTTCAATTTCCTTCAAAGCCCCCATCTTGTTGAATCAGACAGGATTTCTGGTATGCGAGCGAGTGCAATAAAGAAATTCATATATATATTTGATTAATTGCACAGAAACTGTCAGGTCTGCAATTATTTGCACATCCTGAGCAAACAGAGCAATGAAAATTCATCATATTCACACCAGACAGATTCCCTAAATGATGGAGAGCTTTTTTTTTTTCCTATCTATTTTTGTTTTTTCTGACATCATGCACGTTATCCTAAATGATGCACTCACAACTGATCTGGCACCTGGTTTAATTTTTTGGGGGGAAACCAGAGGGGATTTCATTGAGGGAGTGCTGTAATTTATAAAGATCGTTCTAGCAGTCTGTCGCGGCTTAGGCACGGCGTGCTCAGTGGAGCGTCCTGGTGGCTTCTGGCAGTGAAAGGGTGGGTGGAATGTCCCAGGTAAACATCAGATACCTGTCTCATTCATCATCATTTTGTTCCTCTCGTTTTGTCACAGCTGTGAGTATTTAAGGAAGATCGATGATACAAGATGTCTCTTCTTCTTCCCTCCACCGCCCTCCCAACACTCTCTTCTCCGCTCCAGGGGCTGAGTCCAAGACAGAAGCAGTCGGGGCCTTTATCATTTAACAGTCAGCGTTTGTCACTTTCCTCTGCGGCGCTGTCATGGGATGGAAGCCCAAGTTAGTTAATAAAGAGTTAAAGCTGCAAAGCTTGGCACAGCGGTTCCTTGCGGCATAAAAATGTTGCCAAAATGTTGACACATAGAGGATTTACTACTAATCTGGATAAACTTAGTGTTAAAGGGTGAAAAATCTGTTCACATCGTTACACTGCCTAGTTTAACTTTATACCACCTATTGGTTGGTTTTCCTCTAGATCAATTTCTAAAACCAAAAAAAGGGAGAAGATACCGATTAGATATTAGAAAAAACTTTTTGACAGTGAGGGTGATCAATGAGCGGAACAGGCTGCCACGAGAGGTGGTGAGTTCTCCGTCAATGGAAAAGGCTGAACAGACATCTGTCTGAGATGGATTAGTGACTCCTGCATTGAGCTGGCGACTCTGGAAGTCACTCCAACTCTAGCATTGTTGGATTGTATGATTCTATGAAAAGGGCACAACATTAGAAAATGTAGCCACTCTATTTTAGATACTTTCTAAAAGTGTCTAGTGAAGTGCAATAGGTGCCTAAAATCCTTTAAGGGAAACTGTAAAATCCCCACCCCCACTCCTCCTTCCCCCAAATCATTTATATGACTGTGTAGCCCTTTAAAAGATAAACTAATTGATCCATTTATGACCCTAAAGAAATCGCGTTTTGAAGTGCATTGGGTCATGAGTCATGACGATGCACTTACAGCTTCTCAGCCTCCTGCTGTATTTCCTACCTGGCAGCACCATTTCATGGCTGATTGTCAGGTCAGTGGTCATGTACCAGAGCAGATGACCTGTTAAACAGCCGGCGAGGTAGGAAATGAAGAGTGAGGCTGAGAAGCTGTAAGTGCACCGTCACGTCCCAACGCACTTCAAGACAGAACTTCCAAATGCAATTTCTCACTCCTGGATCAGTGCCTTAGGGGTCATAAAGGGATTCTATGGCTTATCTTTTAAAGGGCTACACAGTCATGTAAATGATTAGTGGCAGTTAAAATTTCTCACAAGTTCCCTTTAATAAACATTAGCATGAACACCACAATTTTGGCTCAATTTGAGAAAACGATCTGATGCATTGTTGTTAGTAAATTTCACCCATAATGTCCAGACTTAAAATTTGGTGTGAAAGTATCATGACAACTGTGTAATGCAGTCAACATTAATTTGAAAGAGCAATACTGTATGTAATACTTATTTTCTCCTGTGGTGGCGCTGCAGAGAAATCAAACACTCAGATTTTCCCACACATAACAGCTAATCAAAGACTCAGCAAGGGGACACTGTAAATCAAAAGGGTGGATTTCACAGTTGTCATATAACTATGTAATTAAAGGGGTCGTCCAGGACTACTACTAGATTGGTGACCTATTCTTTTAGATAGGTCATCACTATCAGAATGGTGGGGATCAGACCAGGGAAGGCTTCAGGCTTTCGTGGGCCCCTTGCAATAGAGTCTCATTGGCCCACTTAACAGTTACCACGATTCATAATGCACAGATACAGCAGAGAAATGTAGGTAAAGCAAAAGCCAAAGGTTTCACTTACTTCTTACATTACACGAGTGATATCTATTTTAACTCTACAATAGCTCAGAAACCGGCGAATCCTCTCAGCGCACAGAACAACAGCAGACTTATCAGTTTAGATTGGACTGTATAGTACTCCATACAGTATTGTAGGCCCCATATATTGCTCCATACACTATTATGGGCCCCATATATTGCTCCGTACGCTATTATGGGCCCCATGTAATGATTCATACAGTATAATGGGCTCCATATAATGCTCCATATATTGCTCTATACAGAATAATGGGCCCCATATGAGGCTCCATACAGTATAATGGGCTATATATAATGCCCCATATAAGGCTCCATACAGAATAATGGGCCCCTTATAATGCTGCATACAGTATAATGGGCCCCATATATAGCTCCATATAGTATAATGGCCCTACACGGTGCTCCATACAGTATAATGAGCCACATACAGTATAATGGGCCCCACATAGTGCTTATGGGCCCCATGTAATGATTCATACAGTATAATGGGCTCCATTTAATGCCCAATATAGTGCTCCATATAGTATAATGGGCCCAATGTAATGCTCCATACAGAATAATGGGTCCCATATAATGTTCCATACAGTATAGTGGGCCCTATATAAGGCTCCACACAGTATAATGGGCCCTGTTATGATCCCTAGTGGCGGAGGATCACAAATAGATCAGCAAGTGATTAAACTAAGGACGAGCTCTAGGGAGATGGTAACTGGACTGATCGCAAATCTGAACCTATCCAAAACAACTAGAGGTAGCCGGTGAACGTGCCTAAAAAATTCTTAGACGTCCGAACCAGCCTGAGGAACTAGCTACCCCTAAAGAGAAAGAAAGACCTCGCTTGCCTCCAGAGAAATAATCCCCAAAGATATAGAAGCCCCCAACAAATATTAACGGTGAAGTAAGAAGAAGGCACATACATAGGGATGAAATCAGATTCAGCAAAAGAGGCCCACTAGTACTAGAAAGCAGAAAATAGAGCAGGGGTCTATGCGATCAATAAAAAACCCTTACAAAATATCCATCCTGAGATTTCAAGAACCCACACACCAACTAACGGTGTGTGGGGAGAAACTCAGCCCACTAGAGCAACCAGCAAGCGAGGGAATTACATTTTAGCAAGCTGGAACAGAAAACATGATAAACACTGCTGATCAAAAAATGAGCAAACAAAACTTAGCTTATCCTGGATGGACTGGGAGCAAGGTAGTCAGAAGGAATCTGAGTAGCACTGATTACATCGACAGCCGGCCACAAGTGGAAGTAAAACAGAGCTATATAGGAACCTCCCAGAGGATAACGAACCAGCTGATAGCCAGAGACCAGCAGGATAACAAACAAAGCCACCAGGGGGAGCCCAAAGCAAAAGTCACACCATACCACCAGTGACCACAAGAGGGAGCCCGAAAACAGAGTTCACAACAGTACCCCCCCTTAAGGAGGGGTCACCGAACCCTCATGAAAACTCCCAGGGCGATCAGGATGAGCCACATGGAAGGCACGAACCAAATCGGCCGCATGAACATCAGAGGCGACAACCCAAGAATTATCCTCCTGACCATAGCCCTTCCACTTGACTAAATACTGGAGCCTCTGTCTAGAAACACGAGAATCCAAGATCTTCTCCACCACGTATTCCAATTCTCCCTCAACCAGCACCGGGGCAGGAGGCTCAACCGGAGGAACCACAGGTACCACATACCTCCGCAACAACGAGCGATGGAACACATCATGAATAGCAAATGATGCCGGGAGGTCCAGACGGAATGACACAGGGCCAAGGACTTCCAGAATCTTATAAGGACCGATAAACCGAGGCTTGAACTTAGGAGAGGAGACCTTCATAGGAACGAAGCGAGAAGACAACCACACCAAGTCCCCAACGCGAAGTCGGGGACCCACACAGCGATGGCGGTTGGCAAAGAGCTGAGCCTTCTCTTGTGACAACTTCAAATTGTCCACCACATGATTCCAAATCTGATGCAACCTATCCACCACAACATCCACTCCAGGACAGTCAGAAGGCTCCACCTGACCCGAGGAAAAATGAGGATGAAACCCCGAATTACAAAAAAAAGGAGAAACCAAAGTAGCAGAACTAGCCCGATTATTAAGGGCAAACTCGGCCAACGGTAAAAAAGTAACCCAGTCGTCCTGGTCAGCAGAAACAAAACATCTTAAATAAGTCTCCAAGGTCTGATTAGTTCGCTCGGTTTGGCCATTCGTCTGAGGATGGAAGGCTGACGAAAAAGACAATTCAATGCCCAACTTAGCACAAAAGGTCCGCCAAAATCTAGACACAAACTGGGATCCTCTGTCAGAAACAATGTTCTCAGGAATCCCGTGCAAACGAACCACATTTTGAAAAAACAGTGGAACCAACTCGGAGGAGGAAGGCAACTTAGGCAAGGGCACCAAATGGACCATCTTAGAAAAACGATCACACACCACCCAGATGACAGACATTCTCTGAGAGACAGGGAGATCTGAAATAAAATCCATGGAAATGTGCGTCCAAGGCCTCTTCGGGACAGGCAAAGGTAACAGCAAGGCTTCGCCCGAGCACAAATTCCACAAGACTGCACAAAGGAACGCACATCCCGCGACAAGGAAGGCCACCAAAAAGACCTGGCCACCAAGTCTCTGGTACCAAATATTCCAGGATGGCCCGCCAACACCGAAGAATGAACCTCGGAGATGACTCTGTTGGTCCATCTATCCGGGACAAACAGTCTCTCCGGTGGACAGCGGTCAGGTCTATCCGCCTGAAACTCTTGCAGCACACGTCGCAAATCTGGGGAGATGGCAGACAAAATCACCCCTTCTCTAAGGATACCAGCCGGCTCTGAATCTCCAGGAGAGTCAGGCACAAAACTCCTAGAAAGAGCATCAGCTTTCACATTCTTCGAACCCGGCAGGTACGAGACCATGAAATGAAAACGAGAGAAAAACAACGACCAACGAGCCTGTCTGGGATTCAGCCGCTTGGCCGACTCGAGATAAATCAAATTCTTGTGGTCAGTCAAGACCACCACACGATGTTTAGCTCCCTCGAGCCAATGTCGCCACTCCTCAAATGCCCACTTCATAGCCAACAGCTCCCGATTACCGACATCATAATTCCGCTCGGCAGGCGAAAACTTTCTTGAAAAGAAAGCACACGGCTTCATCACAGAGCCATCGTGGCTTCTCTGCGACAAAACAGCCCCCGCTCCAATCTCGGAAGCATCAACCTCCACCTGGAAGGGAAGTGAGACATCTGGCTGACATAAGACCGGAGCCGAAGAAAACTGACGCTTCAGCTCCCGAAAGGCCTCCACAGCCGCAGAAGACCAATTAGTCACATCAGAACCCTTCTTGGTCAAATCCGTCAAAGGCTTAACAACGCCAGAAAAATTAGCTATGAAGCGACGGTAAAAATTAGCAAAACCCAAGAACTTCTGAAGACTCTTATCAGATGTAGGCTGCGTCCAGTCATGAATAGCCTGAACCTTGACTGGGTTCATCTCAATAGTAGAAGGAGAAAAAATGAAACCCAAAAAAGAAATCTTCTGGACTCCAAAAAGACATTTTGAGCCCTTCACAAATAAAGCATTGTCACGTAGGACCTGAAAGACCATCCTGACCTGCTTAACATGAGACTCCCAATCATCCGAAAAAACCAGAATATCATCAAGATACACAATCATAAACTTATCCAGATATTCACAGAAGATGTCATGCATAAAGGACTGAAAGACTGAAGGAGCATTAGAAAGTCCAAAAGGCATCACCAAGTACTCAAAATGGCCTTCAGGCGTATTAAATGCAGTTTTCCATTCATCACCCTGTTTTATACGCACAAGGTTATACGCACCACGAAGATCTATCTTGGTGAACCAACTAGACCCCCTAATGCGAGCAAACAAATCAGTTAACAATGGCAAAGGATACTGAAATTTGACTGTGATTTTATTCAAAAGGCGATAATCAATACAGGGTCTCAGGGAACCATCCTTTTTAGCCACAAAAAAGAATCCTGCACCAAGAGGGGATGAGGACGGGCGAATATGTCCCTTCTCTAAAGACTCCTTTATATAACTCCGCATGGCAGCATGCTCCGGCACAGATAAATTGAAAAGTCGTCCCTTAGGAAACTTACTACCAGGAATCAAATTTATAGCACAATCACAGTCCCTATGAGGAGGTAGAGAATTGAGTTTGGGCTCCTCAAATACATCCTGGTAGTCTGACAAAAACGTAGGGACTTCAGAAGGAGTGGATGAAGCAATTGACACCACAGGAGCGTCACCATGAATTCCCTGACAACCCCAACTTGACACCGACATAGCTTTCCAATCCAGGACTGGATTATGAGTCTGCAACCATGGTAGACCCAACACGACGACATCATGCAAATTATGCAGTACAAGAAAGCGAATCACCTCCCGATGAACAGGAGTCATGCACATGGTCACTTGTGTCCAGTACTGAGGTCTATTCGTAGCCAATGGTGTAGAATCAATTCCCCTTAGTGGAATAGGGAATTTTAAAGGCTCCAAATCAAAACCACAGCGCCTGGCAAATGACCAATCCATCAGACTCAGGGCGGCACCTGAATCTACAAAAGCATTAACCGGGTAAGATGACAGGGAACAAATCAGGGTAACAGACAAAATGAACTTAGGCTGTAAAGTACCAATGGTGACAGATTTATCAACCTTTTTTTTGCGCTTAGAGCATGCTGAGATAACATGAGCTGAGTCACCACAGTAAAAGCACAACCCATTTTGCCATCTATAATTTTGCCGTTCACTTCTGGTCAGAATTCTGTCACATTGCATAGATTCAGGTGTCTGTTGAGAAGACACCGCCAAATGGTGCACAGGTTTGCGCTCCTGCAAACGCCGATCAATCTGAATGGCCAGAGTCATTGACTCATTCAGACCTGCAGGCGTAGGGAACCCCACCATGACATTCTTAATGGCTTCAGAAAGACCTTCTCTGAAATTTGCAGCCAGGGCACACTCATTCCACTGAGTAAGCACCGACCATTTCCGAAATTTCTGGCAGTACACCTCTGCTTCATCTTGCCCCTGCGAGAGGGCCAATAATGTTTTTTCAGCCTGGTTCTCAAGATTAGGTTCCTCATAGAGCAATCCAAGGGCTAGAAAAAACGCATCTACACTAAGCAATGCAGGATCCCCTGGCGCCAATGCGAAGGCCCAATCTTGGGGGTCACCACGCAAAAAGGAAATGATAATCTTAACTTGCTGAACGGCATCACCAGAGGAACGAGGTTTCAAAGAAAGAAACAACTTACAATTGTTCCTAAAATTCAGGAACCTAGATCTATCTCCAGAAAACAACTCCGGAATAGGTATTCTAGGCTCTGACATAGGACTGTGAACAACAAAATCCTGAATACTTTGAACCCTAGCAGCAAGATGATCCAGACTGGAAGCCAAGCTCTGGACATCCATGTCAGCAGCTGAACTCAGAGCCACACCAAGATTAAGAGGAGGAGAGAAGCTAGCCACAGCAGCTAGACACACGGCAACAAAAAAAAAAAAATATCTCAAGGCTTCTTTTCTCCTGCTTCTGCCATGCAATTAACACTTTACTGGCTGGCTGTACTGTTATGATCCCTAGTGGCGGAGGATCACAAATAGATCAGCAAGTGATTAAACTAAGGACGAGCTCTAGGGAGATGGTAACTGGACTGATCGCAAATCTGAACCTATCCAAAACAACTAGAGGTAGCCGGTGAACGTGCCTAAAAAATTCTTAGACGTCCGAACCAGCCTGAGGAACTAGCTACCCCTAAAGAGAAAGAAAGACCTCGCTTGCCTCCAGAGAAATAATCCCCAAAGATATAGAAGCCCCCAACAAATATTAACGGTGAAGTAAGAAGAAGGCACATACATAGGGATGAAATCAGATTCAGCAAAAGAGGCCCACTAGTACTAGAAAGCAGAAAATAGAGTAGGGGTCTATGCGATCAATAAAAAACCCTTACAAAATATCCATCCTGAGATTTCAAGAACCCACACACCAACTAACGGTGTGTGGGGAGAAACTCAGCCCACTAGAGCAACCAGCAAGCGAGGGAATTACATTTTAGCAAGCTGGAACAGAAAACATGATAAACACTGCTGATCAAAAAATGAGCAAACAAAACTTAGCTTATCCTGGATGGACTGGGAGCAAGGTAGTCAGAAGGAATCTGAGTAGCACTGATTACATCGACAGCCGGCCACAAGTGGAAGTAAAACAGAGCTATATAGGAACCTCCCATAGGATAACGAACCAGCTGATAGCCAGAGACCAGCAGGATAACAAACAAAGCCACCAGGGGGAGCCCAAAGCAAAAGTCACACCATACCACCAGTGACCACAAGAGGGAGCCCGAAAACAGAGTTCACAACAGGGCCCCATGTAATGCTCCATACAGTATAATGGGCCCCATATAACGCTCCATACAGTTTAATGGCCCCATATAATGCTCCATACACTATAATGGGCTCCATATATTCCCCCATATAGTGCTCCATACAGTATAATGGTCACCATATATTGCTCCATACAGTATATAATGGCCCCATATATTGCTCCATATAGAATAATGGCCCCATATATTGCTTCATACAGTATAATGGCCCCACATGGTGCTCCATACAGTATAATGAGCCCCATACATTGCTCCATACAGTATAATGGGCCCGATATAATGTTCCAAACAGAATAATAGGTCCCATTTAATGCTCCATACAGTATAATGGGCTCCATATAGCACTCCATACGGTATAATTGCCCCATATAATGCTCCGTACAGTATAATGGGCTTCAAATATTGCCCCATATAGTGCTCCATATAGTATAATGGTCCCTATATATTGCTCCATACAGTATATAATGGCCTCATACAGTATATTGCTCCATATAGAATAATGGCCCCATATATTGCTTCATACAGTATAATGGCCCCATATAGAACTCCATACACTATAATGAGCCCAATATATTGCTACATACATAAAAATAATCAAATACTCACCTCTCCTCATTCCCCACTGCTGCGGTCGCCTCAGCATCTTCTGACTTTCTGCACTGTAGAGGGCGCTCTGTAGTGACGTCATCGCACCCTCTGCCCTGAGACATCACAGAGAGTCAGAAGATGTTGAAGAGACCGAAGGGGAGAGGTGAGTATTTGAGGGGCAGACCAGGTGCCGGCGCCGGCACTGCGCTCCCCCGACTCATAGGCCCCATAGCATGCCGGTGTCCCCAGCGCTGAGTGGGCCCCCCATTCATTCAGGGCCCCGGCACCTGCCTGGGTGCACCAGGTGGTGACACCGAGCGTGGGTCTGACAGATGCATGCAGTTTGACAGAGTTTGTACACTGTGTTGTGGCAGTTTTTGGGTACTGTAGTTCAGCTTCTGTTAACAGCAACAGAAGCTGAGCAGCAGGACCTTAGAACAATCACTACACATTGTATGGAGCTGTGATGATTCGGCTATGTACTTCTGATGGCCATGTGCCAGTATAAATAATAAACTAACATTTATTCTATGGGTTATGATTGTAACAAAAACCTAAAGAGATGAACTGGAATATCTGTTTGTGTGCATGTAGCGTGTAGGCGCATGTTCACACTGGCCACTAAACAGATAAAATCTAAGATAAATACAAAATAAGCAAATACCGTGCAGTAATTAGATAAATAGCAATAATGCATGAAAATAATATAATGCACTCAGATAACGTAATTTTGATACTTTGATTAAAAAAAATGTAAAAGCCATCCCACCACTTCACAGTGACCCTATTTGGGATGGTCCTAACCTCCAGAATTAAAACCTTACCATATGTCAAGTGACTTAAACGTGAATAAGGGCTGAAAAGGTCTGAGTCCCGGCTAATGGATACCCAGTGATTGGGAACTATATGAATGTAATCTCCAGCTCAAGGAAAAGGGAGGCTGCACCTTTATTTGAACAGAGGGCTAAAACCCAGACAGTCCCGAATAAGGTCACCTTGGTGGGATGGCTTTTACGTTTTTCTATCAAAATTATGTTAACTATGTACCCTATATTTATTTTTATACACTATTGCTATTTATTTATTTATTTACGCAGGGTATTTGCTTATTTTGTTTTTATCTTAGGTTTTTTGGGTTATTATTGTAGTGGTGCAAAACATCTATTTTATTATAGTAAATTGTTGAAAAAAAAAGATTTTTATTTTTTATTTTTGCGTTTTATATTTTATTGATATAAATTTTTTGTATTAAACCTTATTTTACATTTCTTTTTGGATCTGAATCTGTGATCATTTGATGCCTTGGAATACTTATACTAACTCCTTAAAGGGAACCTGTCACCACGTTTTTTCCGTATGAGATAAAAATACTGTTAAATAGGGCCTGAGCTGTGCATTACAATAGTGTATTTTGTGGACCCCGATTCCCCACCTATGCTGCCAAAATACGTTACCAAAGTAGCCGTTTTCACCTGTCAATCAGGCTGGTCTGGTCAGATGGGCGTGGTGTCTTCCCCCAGATCTTGCTTAGTTTTCCGTTGGTGGCGTAGTGGTGTGCGCATGCCCAAGTCCAGAATCCACTGCACAGGGGAGGGAAAAGAGCGCGATCTGCGCTATTCCCCTGGTGATCGGTGGGGGCGGCCATCTTCCTGTGGCCGCGCGTGCGCAGATCAAGCGCTCTGCTGCCCGGGGCTTTAGGAAAATGGCCGCGGGATGCCGCGCGTGCGCAGATGGAGATCGCGGCGGCCATTTTCCTGAAGCAGAGATGCGAACTCTGCTTCAGGAAAATGGCCGCCGCGATCTCCATCTGGATTCTGGACTTGGGCATGCGCACACCACTACGCCACCAACGGAAAAATAAGCAAGATCTGGGGGAAGACACCACGCCCATCTGACCAGACCAGCCTGATTGACAGGCGAAAACGGCTACTTTGGTAACGTATTTTGGCAGCATAGGTGGGGAATCGGGGTCCACAAAATACACTATTGTAATGCACAGCTCAGGCCCTATTTAACAGTATTTTTATCTCATACGGAAAAAACGGGGTGACAGGATCCCTTTAAATGATGAGGCCATTAACAAATGCTGCATTTAGGCGGTTTATGGGCTAGGATCAGAAGCTTTTCTTATCATAGCAGTCAGCAATCAATCAACAGTGGACTAAGCTATGAATCGCAGAGACTCAGCTACTCAGCATGTGCAATCCTACGATGTACATGTACAGCACAGCGCTTTATGACACCCTTATATTAATAGTAATCTCAGTAGGATTAAAACTCCTATGTCGTCTACGGTATATGGCATAAGAAGTTAAATAAAATGATGCTTTGATATCTGCGATCTGATGTCTTATTACAGAGTAATCCACATTTTTTTTATATGTAAATGAGCTGGTAAGATCTATGGGCCGGACATAGATCTCCCTGAAAATCTGCCTCCAGGAATTATTGTAAATGAAAGCAGTGTTATCAGTGTGAGACATGAAGATCAGGAGAGCGGACTGTCAGTCATTGCATGTCTGAACGCCCTCTTTCATTTACAATAATCTCTGAAGGCAGATTCCCAGGGAGATCTATGTCCGGCCCATAGATCTTAACAGCTCATTTACATATTAAGAAAAACTTGTATTTCTCTAGAATAAGACATCGGATTGGAGATATCAGCGTGTCATTTTATTAAAGTTTCTATGACCTACATGCCTATACAGATGGCTTAGGAGGATTGTTCCTACTGACAAATCACCTTTAAACAGGTGATGGATTGTCCATTGCACCTTTTACATTTCACAATGAAGGTGTTTTTAAGGGGCAAGAGACCAATGACAAAGTATTAGTATCTGTTTCTACTTTTTATTACTTTTCTGGGAATACTAATGGAATAAAGTTCCATTTTTGGGTTTTGATCAGGGGTGATGGAGGGTAGAGAATCGGGATGAATGCTATACCTGCTCTTTTAGCAGTATCTCTCTCCTTACAGTATGTTCTTTATGGCCATGTTGTGATTGATTTTTTTCATTGCGTTATAGTCACATACAGTATTGTTTCTCCTGATAAAAGGTATTAGGTATCCACCAACAAAAAAAAATCTACGTAATTTGTGTGACATAGGAACTAAATCAAGTTTTATAGGTTTGTGTAAGTTACTGGACTGCAAGGTAATAAACACTTATCTATTTCAGGAGGCTTCTCATTTATTTTCCCATTATAAAATGTCCTTGCTGACTCTCCAAGTACTCTCTCCAGACAGGACCGTCCTTAATCACATTGTCGTTAAAAATGGCTCACTCTGTGTTCAATGGATGGGTGAAATTAGATGTGCACTGGTTCATGGGTACGTGCTGGTTTACCTGCTTGCATTATTATTATAGACCTGTATTCCAATCATATCACACTTTGGAGGCTAATATGCAGGTCCATATTTTGCCTCCATCTTTAAACAAGATAAATATGGTTTTACAACAGGAAATCTGCAGATTTGCTCATCCATAGTTATAATAAATTGCTTCTCTGGCTTGTAGGATAGACGAACTAGATGGAGATATAGAGCTTGGTTTTCCACCGCCATCAGAAAATATTTAGCCACGTCCTTAAAGAGATTGTCCACTACTAGGAAAACCCCTTCTTAATCTAAATGTTTAGTTTAAGAAGGTGTTGTGCTAGAAGTGGACAACCTCATATTGTGTCTTCAAATGTCTCCACTCCCCATATTGTGTCTGCACCTGTCCCTTCCCTGCTCTCCAAACTGTGTGCTCAAATATCCCCCCCATTGTGTATATATGTCCCCCTATATAGTCATTTTTTACTTTTTTAAAGCATATATATTGCCTAAAATATAAAATAAATGTGTCATCTGTAACTTTAGGCTTTCTTGAGATCATTGAATCTTCAACTTGCTTAACTGTTCACAATAACAGTAATTTTGTCCAGGGGTGCCCAAACTGTTACATGCATTGTAGTAGATGTGGGTCACACGAATAGGATCGGCATCTCTCTATAGCACGAGGACTTTGCACTTGCCGCTATAAGTGGAAAGTTGGTCGGAATTCCCCAATTTTTAGGGAAGTGACAGAGCCTGGTTCCTGAGGTAGATACAGGTTCCATTGGTGGGATCCTAATCTGCTCTGCATTTATGAACTATCAATTGGATTTGCCATAAATGTACGATTGGGAATACCCATATAATGGAGGTCATATCTGTACCTTCACAAAAGAACAAGAAAACTCAAAACCTACCAACTCATAAGATATGAGACTGGGCTATTGAACTGTTGAGGGCTAAGTCTTTTCCCTAGTGCAATTGCAGCGCCCCAGAGTCCTGGTCGTTGCAGTACTGATGCTCCGCCGCTAAGGGGGGCTATGGTACGTCTGATGGCACTGAAGGAGTTCACTTGACCAGGTATCACAGACACCAATACACTTCACAGTCTGGCCTCCAGGGGGAGCTAAGGGTGCTATGTATTAGGCCACTCCTCACAATCTGGTAAATCTGGGGGTTAGATAGGAAGTTAGTCAGAAGCTGACTGGGTTGGAACCAGGCAACATCCTGTGGCAGAGGGTGTTGCAGGGGAAGATTCAGGGGGGTCCCTGTCAGGGGTGGGATCCTGGCAGAGGCCTAGCGAACAGAAAGAACGTTACGGGACCGCACCTGCACTTCATCGCGGCAGTACCCCAAGAAAGGACAAGAAGCGAGGTTTATTGTGCTGAGTGAGAAACGAGATCAACGCAACAAGGAGAAACACCAGTAGGAGTCGTGCTGTAAGACGAAGCAACATCCTACTGAGGCGCGTAGCCGGTGGCCGGAAACGCCGAGGAAGTATTGAGCTCCAGGCCTTACTTCAAACCTACGGCAGGACAGTCAGTTATAGGCGGGCTGTCTCACTCAAATCACCTAAGAAGACATAGGGGGCAACAGTTGGAGAGGGGCAACACTAGGGTCCCGGAAGAGCTCCGAGCCTACCCGTCATACGGGTGCGTCCTAGCCATATCATCTGGGGGGATGAAGAAGAACATCAAAATCGAGTTGTGAGGGAACTTCAGAAACAGACACAACAGTTGTGGGGACTATCCCGTAAGCACAGCAGGGGAGGACCACAACACACAAGCACTAGAAGGTAGGCACAGATTTCCACCTGCAAAAAGAACTCTGGAGGTGCCATCGGACCGGCCGGACTCACGCAGCCCGGTTAACCGTATTCCGGACTGAGGATCCTGAAGCCTTCAGTAAAGAGGTAAAGAGACTGCAACCTGGTGTCCTCGTTATTTACTGCGACCTGCACCGCACCACAACCTCACATCACTCTCCACCTTCATTGGACGCCCCTCAGCAGGGTCACGGGCCGGGTCTAGCCACCGTGACAACCCCAGAACTGAGACAGAGAGGCCCGGTACCGGGTACCCCTTGGCCCTGCGGCAGTGGGGGCGCTCCAACTTGGCGTCACGAACAGGATGTACTTAAGCCTGAAGAATCAGGTCATGTGTGCCTTGGAACTGAGATTTATTGTACTTGGACTGTGACTTATTGCAAAGACTGTGGATTGCCATTTGCCGCCAAAACCAGCCGCCATTACAGCGCTGAGGAGAGCGCAGGAGAAGAAGAGGGGCGTGGAGTAGGCGTGGACCAGCTGAAGAGCGCGAAAGACAATGGCCGCCCAGTCTAAACATTTTTGCATCCTGAGGACGTGTCCGTCAGCGGCCGAGGTCCGCCTTCTCATCCTCTTTGGAGGGTGGAGACCTTGGAGACGGGGCCGCCCACGAAAGAGACCGCGGGAAGAAGACACTGGAGAGGAAGCAAAGATGGCGACGCCGGGAGCACCGCGTGGGGACGACCCGACCCAGCATGAGGCTGCACCACCCGACACAGCCCCAGACGTGCCATCGTTGCAGGGACTGGCCCTTACGGAGCTACCAACGGGCAGACCCAACTGGCCGCCGTCTGAGGAGTGTGTGGCCGCAGCCGAGGCCCGGCAGACAGCATGCCGCCGGGAGGCCGATGCTCATGTGACCGCTCGGCTGGGCCAGCCTACGGAGGTCCGCCTAACTCCGGTGTCCCCTGCTTCTTCCATCCCGGCCGCGGCAGAGTTCGAGCTGCAGGCACAGGGCCTGAGGATGCTGCCAGAGGCAGAACATCTGCGGGCGCCTGATGACGGCGTGGAGGAATAGACCCCAACCTGCGGCACAGATCGACCTGACGGAAGTCGAGGAGGTTCCCCCGTCACATTGGGGTGTGGTGGTGTTCTTCAACTCCCGGGAAAGATGGGGAGTTATACAAGAAATTGGAGAGCCACTGCAGGTCCGTGTGGATCAGGAAGAGGTGGAACCCTGTGGGGGAAGGTACGGTCGCGACCTGGAGCCCGGAGACGCAGTGACTTATACCCGGTGGAAGAGGGAGGTTGGCTGGATAGCTCGGGGCGTCCAGCGGTGCGTCACACTCCAGGCCGCTGCCAGAACGTCGGAAGACGAGCCTCCTGCAGGGAAGGTGCCGGAACCTGCCCCCGCGGAGCCCCAGGGAATTCAGACCCACCGTGTCGCTATGGGTCGTGCTCACCCACGAGCGAGGAGGGTGTCCCAACGAGGGATCCTATCGTTACTGGGACCGGTCTTTGCTACACCATCACGACCCGTTTGTCCGGTGAGGCCCGGGAGGAGGCCGCCTCCTGTCCAGCCAGAAACTGAGTAAGCAAGAATGCTTCATCATTTGTATATAGTTAACTGTCTGTCTTTCTATGTGTTTTCCTGCTGCTACAACCCGACTAGGGTTAACTCTTAAAGGGATCCCTTAGTTTACCCGGGATCCCTATTTTTGCCTTTTTGCTTTTGTTTCTCGTTCATCGCTGTTGAAAAGAACTGCTGGATCATGAACACTGCATGATTACAAACTCATTGTAAATAGTTTGCACCTTCCTAAAGGTGCCCTCTACTGGTTTTACAAAGAAAAGGACTCTTTGCGAAGAAACTGTTCCTGGAAACAGTACCGGAGTCCTTGCTGCATACGGACTTGCAGCTTGAGAAGTTGCACTACCTCATAGAGACTTGGTCCCCTCTTAAAGGGAACGTTCATCAATAGCACTTAAAGAATGATGATGCTTTAAAAGGAAGTACTAATAATGCTTACATATAAAAGTTAAATTTAGTGAGCTAGTTAATTGTGAGAAATGTTTAATGATGTTGCTAGAAGAATGAGGACAGGAAGTGAACCCGTATGGGGTTAGTCGGTGAGTCCTCCTAGGAGCCATACCGAGATGGCTCAGTGATCTTGAACTGAGAGAAGGTTGATAAGTTCTATACTGTGTATAGTAGCAGAAAGGCAGTAGGCCCGGGCGGAAAGGGGCGGTCCTGCAACAGAACGAGAGGCAGTAGGCCTGGGGCAGATAGACAGGCGGTCCTGCAGATGTAAGGATGGAAAATGAAGAAAAAGTTGATTAGCCTTATAGTGTTTTATAAGAAGGTCTTTAGTGGATTCAGTGTGTACGTCCTTAAAGGCAACTTTAAATTATTGTTCAAAAATTTGCACTTAGTAGAATACCCGGTTGGGTAAGAAAAGTTATTTATAGTATGTTATTTAAAGTATTTAACCATGTTTGTAACGTTCAAGTGTCCTCACCTCCCATAAAGGGAAGCTCTGTTCAAATTTGCTTATTGTTATTGCATTTCAAAATTGTATGTCTTTTTGCTGACATGTATTGTTGTTTTCTTCCCAGTCCAGGAGTACTGGATTTAACCGGAGGGGGGGAGTGCAGTGCCCCAGAGTCCTGGTCGTTGCAGTACTGATGCTCTGCCGCTAAGGGGGGCTATGGTATGTGTGATGGCACTGAAGGAGTTCACCTGACCAGGTATCACAGGCACCAATACACTTCACAGTCTGGCCTCCAGGGGGAGCTAAGGGTGCTATGTATTAGGCCACTCCTCACAATCTGGTAAAACTGGAGGTTAGGTAGGAAGTTAGTCAGAAGCTGACTGGGTTGGACCCAGGCAACATCCTGTGGCAGAGGGTGTTGCAGGGGAAGATTCAGGGGGGTCCCTGTCAGGGGTGGGATCCTGACAGAGGCCTAGCGAACAGAAAGAACGTTACGGGACCGCACCTGCACTTCATCGCGGCGGTACCCCAAGAAAGGACAAGAAGCGAGGTTTATTGTGCTGAGTGAGAAACGAGATCAACGCAACAAGGAAAAACACCAGTAGGAGTCGTGCTGTAAGACGAGGCAACATCCTACTGAGGCGTGTAGCCGGTGTCCGGAAATGCCGAGGAAGTATTGAGCTCCAGGCCTTACTTCAAACCTACAGCAGGACAGTCAGTTATAGGTGGGCTGTCTCACTCAAATCACCTAAGAAGACATAGGGGGCAACAGTTGGAGAGAGGCGACACTAGGGTCCCGGAAGAGCTCCGAGCCTACCCGTCATACGGGTGCGTCCTAGCCATATCATCTGGGGGGACGAAGAAGAACATCAAAATCGAGTTGTGAGGGAACTTCAGAAACAGACACAACAGTTGTGGGGACTATCCCGTAAGCACAGCAGGGGAGGACCACAACACACAAGCGCTAGAAGGTAGGCACAGATTTCCACCAGAAAAAGGGAACTCTGGAGGTGCCATCGGACCGGCCGGACTCACGCAGCCCGGTTAACCGTATTCCGGACTGAGGATCCTGAAGCCTTCAGTAAAGAGGTAAAGAGACTGCAACCTGGTGTCCTCGTTATTTACTGCGACCTGCACCGCACCACAACCTCACATCACTCTCCACCTTCATTGGACGCCCCTCAGCAGGGTCACGGGCCGGGTCTAGCCACCGTGACAACCCCAGAACTGAGACAGAGAGGCCCGGTACCGGGTACCCCTCGGCCCTGCGGCAGTGGGGGCGCTCCACAATACTTATTCCCTTTCTTTACCTGAAACACAGTCTATGTTGGAGTAAATCCAAAATTACCTTAAACGAGATTCTATTTGGCATTCCTGTTTCCATGGTGCAGAGTTTTTCTCAGTTGAGAAAAAAGATAATGGCTTTGGTCCATGAAATGATCATCAAGTGCTGAACCAAATCACTTTCAGGAATAAACAACCCTTTGTGTCACTACCTGAGCCATTCAATTAAATATCTCAAGATATGCTGTAAAAGTTTGTCTTCATGGACCTTGATGACATTCTCGCCATTTCCAGTTCAACACCAAGTCATCTGACATGTCTTAATTTTAACAAAGGAAAGACCATCTCAAGCTTGAGAAATTCCTTTTTAATCAAACTGCTGTACTTCTTTGATTATATCCTGCTTGGCATTGGGCTCCAGATGCAACCTGTGCATCCAAGATTGGCTGCAGCAAACCAAAAAGTCACCCAATAAGTACTTGGATTGTCTTCAGTGCACCTAATAAGCTCTCACTAGGAAAGTCAGAAGTTCTTAAAGAGGTTGTCCACTAATTTGTATAATGCCCCCACTGATTTAAAACTTGTAAAGAAGTATTTTTGAAAATACCTCTTGTTGCCATTTGTGCCTATGAGCGGCGCTATCGCTGACCGCTCACTCGGCATCACGTGACCCTGGCTGCAGCCGCCGCTGACGTCCGTTTGATGTGACATCAAATTCTGGATCTCCTGCATTCCCCAGGCATGACCCAGATGCGTGCACCCCTCCTGATTGACTGGGCTGTAGGCTGTGTTTCTCCGCACATCAACTTTAAGCAGTGACCACCAGAGATTATTCAACCTTAAGCATCAATGAAGGCCTTTCTGTCTGCTTCAATTCTCAATCTGTCACAATTCCACCCCTCAGTGTGTCTGGGATGCAGTTACTGACAGATCATGCGCCCAATCTGGTACAGGGGCATGCTGAAGCTGTCAGTACTTTGACAGCTCAGTCTTCCAGTCTGGTGCAGGGGCCTGCTGAGCTGATGGTGTTTTGAATGACAGCTTGGCCATCCAATCTGAGACTGGGAGGTGCTGAGCTGTCTTCAGGTGTTCCCTTTCCCAGGTAATTGCCCAGCTACTTAGCTGGGCTGTTAGTCAGAGACCTCTGTCAGAAGTAGCTTCAGTTAAATGTGGTTAGTTTTCTCTATGCCTAGTGTTTTGATTGATGAACTTTCACTGCCTGACCGTTGACCTCATTCTGACCCTCCATCTGTTTAACTCCTTTGCTCTGATCCACTATCCTCCTGGCATTTTTACCTCGGACCGTTACCTGATTACGATTTCCATCTGTTTACACTATGTTCCAAATTATTATGCAAATGATATTTTTCTCGGATTTTCCTAAATGGTCGGTGCAAATGACAGTCAGTCTAATAAAAGTCATCACCCGTTAGAGTATACATCGAATTTTATTGAAGAAACCTCCCAATGATAACAGTATAATCTCCAAAATAAATAAAACCTAAAAAAGCACTGTTCCAAATTATTAGGCACAGTAGAATTTCTAGACATTTGATATGTTTTAAAGAACTGAAAATGCTCATTTGTGGAATTTGCAGCATTAGGAGGTCACATTCACTGAACAAAAAAGCTATTTAACTCCAAAACATCCTAACAGGCCAAGTTACATGTTAACCTAGGACTCCTTCTTTGATATCACCTTCACAATTCTTGCATCCATTGAACTTGTGAGTTTTTGGAGAGTTTCTGCTTGTATTTCTTTGCATGAAGTCAGAATAGCCTCCCAGAGCTGCTGTTTTGATGTGAACTGCCTCCCACCCTCATAGATCTTTTGCTTGATGATACTCCTAAGGTTCTCTATAGGGTTAAGGTCAGGGGAAGATGGTGGCCACACCATGAGTTTATCTTCCTTTATTTCCATAGCAGCCAATGACTCAGAGGTATTCTTTGCAGCAGGAGATGGTGCATTGTCATGCATGTAGATGATTTTGCTCCTGAAGGCACGTTTCTGCTTTTTATACCATGGAAGAAAGTTGTTAGTCAGAAACTCTATATACTTTGCAGAGATCATTTTCACATCTTCAGGAACTTTAAAGGGCCCTACTAGCTGTTTCCCCATGATTCCGTCCCAAAACATGACTCCTCCACCTCCTGCTGACGTTGCAGCCTTGTTGGGACATGGTGGCCATCCACCAATCATCCACTACTCCATTCATCTGGAAAATTAGTCATCAGTAAACAAGACTGTTTGAAAATTAGTCTTCATGTATGTTTGGGCCCACTACAACCGTTTCTGCTTGTGAACACTGTTTAGAGGTGGCCGAATAGTAGGTTTATGCACCACAGCAAGCCTTTGAAGGATCCTACACCTTGAGGATCGAGGGACTCCAGAGGCATCAGCGGCTTCAAATATCTGTTTAATGGTTTGTAATTGCTTTTTAGCAGCTGCTCTCTTTATCCGATGAACTTGCCTGGCAGAAACCTTCCTCATTATGCCTTTATCAGCATGAACATGACTGTGCTCAGATTCAGCCACAAATCTCTTAACAGTAAGATGATCACGCTTAAATTTTCAAGAAATATCTAATGTTTTCATCCCTTGACCAAGGCATTGCACTATTTGATGCTTTTTGGCAGCAGAGAGATCCTTTTTCTTTCCCATGTTACTTGAAAACTGTGGCCTGCTTAATAATGTGGAACATCATTTTTAAGTAGTTTTCCTTTAATTAGAATCACCTGGAAAACTAAATATCACATGTGTTTAAGATTGATTTCAGTGATCCATTGAGCCCTGAGACACAATACCATCCATGAGTTTATTTGAAAAACAAAACAATTAAATCGTTCTGACACTTAAATCCAATTTGCATAATAACTTGGAACACAGTGTATGATGTAGTTTCCTGGCTTTTGACCTCAGACTCTTTGACTATCCTGACTCACAGCTTGTCCATGAGAAATGATTAAGTGTTTAATGGATTGAATTATTGACCTTCTGTCTTCTTAATTTTAATTAGTGTTTGGACGCTTTTCAAAAATGGAACAGGTTAGATTTTTTCAAAGACTTGCCACAGTCCTAAGTACAAGCTTCATTACAGATATCCATTTATGTTCTTAGGAGATATGTCTCCAATGATGCTATCCAATAAATTCTGGTGGGCTTTCTACAAAGAAAAGGAGAAGAAACTCAACTTTTCCATGCCACACAATCCAACAGATAGGGTAAACCAAGTTCTGGAGAATTTTATTGCCATTGGCAGGATTATATCATAAGAACCAGACTTCGTCCATGTTGCCCTTCTTTTGCAGCTCCTTCCTACTCTACGTACTGTGTCATGTACAAAGATCCCAGCCGTAGAACTACTTTTCTGAGTTTTCGAAATGGTGCCGTGTGAACATAAATCTTCAGAAGACTTCCATTTGATCATAAAATATAAAGACTGTGTCACAAATCATTAAGGGATTTGTGTAAGCTCTGGGTCTGATGACATTTTTTTTCCTTTTGGTCCAGCAAGAGTTAATGTCTGTCTCTTTTTGGCAATTCTTCTGAGCTGGGCAGCTCATGTTGGTTGGAAACCGCTCCCACCTTCCTTTAATAGTCCCATTAACCATCAGCTGATCGTCGGTTATAGAGTTCTTCCAGCTAGGGGTATTGAGCTCTCCTCCGTCAGAGGTGTTGCTGCTGTCGGAGTTCAGATTCCTGGTGCTGTTTTCTCTGCTGCTGGGGAGCTTAGCAGCAGAGCAGGAGCTGAGTATTTCTTCCTTTTTTGACTGTCCCGTGTTTGTCTCATTCTCTGTGTGTTACTAAGTGCAGTGGTGAGGATAGCATCCTTGTTGGCCAGTGCATTTGCCAGGGTACATTGAGGGGACAATCATGGACTAGGCACTTGATGGTGGTGGGGAGAAGGACACGCATAGTGCATTAGAGGAGCTTAGGGACAGACACACGTTGGTGTCAAGAGGTGTCCCATCCTAACTCCCTACCTTTAGGGCCTTCCTCTCCCTTTTCCATTCTGTCTTATTTACATGCGGTGTCATCATCTGCCAGACTTACCTGTTTCCGTGCGTGACATTATAACCCACCCGCACCATTTTCTGGAGACCCTATTGCTCAAGCAGAGGCTTTTGAACTCCTGATCCAGACCCTCAAGGATGAGGTTACTGAGTCACAGGTGGTGCAGCAGCTTCAGCTTGTGTCTGGGTTCTTGGTCTCTGCTCATGCCCAGGCTCAACCGGAACCTAAAATATTTCTCCCCGACAGGTTCTCTGGAGGGTGGTGGCCTTTCTCAGCCCTGGGACCTTCCAGTTGGAGTTACCCCCTGTGATACATGTACATAATGTGTTCCACAGGTCATCGCTCAGGAGATTTGAGGCGCCTTCAGAGCCTACATAATTGCCATCACTATTGGGCTGCATCTAATGTGACCTTGAGAACCAGGTGCCTAACGAAATCTATACTAGTGGCTTGATGCCTCCTTGCCATACAGCATGTCCGGTCTTAAGGGTCTGGAAGCCCCTCTTAAAAAGGGGGGTAATGTCACGAATCATTAAGGGATTCATGGCAGCTCTGAGTCTGATGAAATTTAAATGATGTTTTTTCCTTTTGGTCCAACAAAAGTTAATGTCAGTCTCTTGCTGGCAGTTCTTTTAGGCTGGTCAGCTGATGTTGGTTGGTAACTACTCCCACCATCCTTTAAATAGTCACATGACCCATCTTCTGATTGTCGGTTATGGAGTTCTTCTATGCAGACCAGCAAGAGGTGTGGATGTGTCTCTTCCCCTGTGTGTTACCATGTGCAGTGGTGAGGCTTGCGTCCTTGCCGGGCAGTGCACTAGCTAAGGTGTATTGAGAAAACAATCAGGGACTAGGCACGTGATGGGGGCGGGGGGAGAGGACCCACATATGGCGTTAGGGAAGCTTAGGGACAGGCACAGTTTGGTGTCAAGAGGTGTCCCATCCCTCGCTCCCTAATTTTAGGGCCTTCCTCTCCCTGTCAGTGAATGTAAACCTTCATTGTTTATGTCCGTGCATTGAACAACCTGTACCAACCTAATTCTACTTATAGCTGGGTCTACTTTTGTAACTGGTCTAGACAATCCTCTGCATCCATCAGAATCAACAGAATTGTCAACACTGAACATTCAATACAATCTATCAGGACAGGTCGATGTGAATACTTTTCTGCCCAATGGACAGGTAAAATGTTTGAGCCTGATGTTCAGTGTGATTAACTGTATTGTCCTGACTGGATGACATTGTATCCACCTGTCACCTGTGAGAAGTATGTGGTCTCTACAGGTTTTTTGTCTGTGGAAACTGTGAATTTGAAAGAAGGTATTTGAGGGCTTGTTCATGTGCAGCACCCCAGAGTCCTGGTCGTTGCAGTACTGATGCCCCGCCACTAAGGGGAGTGATGGTACGTCTGATGGCACTTAAGGAGTTCACCTGACCAGGTATCACAGACACCAATACACGTCATAGTCTGGCCTCCAGGGGGAGCAAAGGGCACTATGTATTAGGCCACTCCTCACAATCTGGTAAAACAGGGGGTTGGATAGAAAGTTAGACAGAAGCTGACTGGGTTGGAACCAGGCAACATCCTGTGGCAGAGGGTGTTGCAGGGGAAGATTCAGGGGGGTCCCTGTCAGGGGTGGGATCCTGACAGAGGCCTAGCGAACAAGAGAGAACGTTAAGGAACCGCGCCTGCACTACGTCGCGGTGGTATCTCAAGAAAGGACAAGAAGCGAGGTTTATTGTGAAGAGTGAGAAACGAGATCATAGCAAAAAGGAGATAACACCAGTAGGAGTCGTGCTGTAAGATCGAGGCAACATCCTACTGAGGCGCGTAGCCGGTGGCCGGAACGCCGAGGAAGTATTGGGCTCCAAGCATTACTTGAAACCAAGGGCAGGACAGTTAATTATAGGTTGGCTGTCTCACCTAAATCACCTAAGCAGACATAGGGTTCAACTGTGGGAGAGGGGCGTCACTAGGGTCCCGGAAGAACTCCAGGCCTATCCGTCATACGGGTGCGTCCTAGCCATATCATCTGGGGGACGGAGAAGAACATCAGAACAGACATAGGTTGTGGGAAAGAACATCAGAAACAGACACAACAGTTGTGAGGACTATCCCGTGGTGCTCAGCAGGGAAGTACTACAACACACAGGCGCTAGAAGGAAGGCACAGATTTCCACCTGCAAAGGGAACTCTGGAGGTGCCATCGGACCGGCCGGTCTCGGACAGCCCTGTTAACCGTACTCCGGATTGAGGATCTTGAAGCCTTCAGTAAAGAGCTAAAGAGACTGCAACCCTGTGTCCTCGTTATTCACCGCGAACTGCACCACGCACCACCACCTACACCTTTCATTGGACGCCCCTTAGCAGGGTCACGGACCGGGTCTAGCCACCGTGACAACCCCAGAACTGAGACAGAGAGGCCCGGTACCGAGTACCCCGCGGCCCTGCATCTGGGGGCGCTCCAAACTTGGCGTCATGAACAGGATCTACTTAAGCCTGAAGAATCAGGTCATGTGTGCCTTGGAACTGTGATTTATTGTGCTTGAACTGTGACTTATTGCAAAGACTGTGGTGTCATGAATCCCAATGGCTAGGGATAGCACAGGACAAGCAAGGTACAAATAAATAACGGACGAGCTCTAGGGTGATGGAACCTGGGCTGACCGCTGCCCTACGCCTGACAAACGCAACTAGAGATAGCCAGGGAGCGTGCCTACGTTGGTTCTAGACGCCACGCACCAGCCTAAGAGCTAACTAGTACTGCAGAGAAAATAAAGACCTCACTTGCCTCCAGAGGAATGAACCCCAAAAGGTATAGTTGCCCCCCACATGTATTGACGGTGAAATGAGAGGAAGGCACACACACAGAGATGATATATATAGGTTTAGCAAATTGAGGCCCGCTGTAAACTAGAAAGCAGAGCGATACAAAAGGGGTCTGAGCGGTCAGCAAAAAACCCTAATCAAAAAAAACATCCTGAGATTACAAGAACCCATGTGCCAACTCATGGCACATGGGGAGAACCTCAGTCCACTAGAGCTACCAGCTAGCATAGAGACATAATAAGCAAGCTGGACAAAAAAAACCAAACAACTGAAAATCAGCACTTAGCTTATCCTGAAAGATCTGGGAGCAGGTAGGCAGGAACTAAACAGAGCACATCTGAATACATTGATAGCCGGCAAGGAAATGACAGAAAGGCCAGGTAAAATAGGAAACACCCAGCCTCTGATGGACAGGTGGAAACCAAAGGCCGCAACCCACCAAAGTCACCCAGTACCAGCAGTAACCACCAGAGGGAGCCCACAAACAGAATCCACAACAGTACCCCCCCTTGAGGAGGGGTCACCGAACCCTCAGGAGAACCCCCAGGGCGATCAGGGTGAGCTCTATGGAAGGCGCCGACCAAATCAGTCGCATGAACATCGGAGGCGACCACCCAAGAATTATCCTCCTGACCATAACCCTTCCACTTAACCAAATACTGGAGTTTGCGTCTGGAAACACGAGAATCCAAGATCTTCTCAACGACATACTCCAATTCTCCCTCCACCAGCACCGGAGCAGGAGGCTCAACCGAAGGAACAACGGGCACCTCATACCTCCGCAACAACGACCGATGGAACACATTATGAATAGCAAACGATGCTGGGAGATCCAAACGAAAAGATACAGGGTTAAGAATCTCCGAGATCCTATAAGGACCGATGAACCGAGGCTTGAACTTAGGAGAAGAGACCTTCATAGGGACAAAACGAGAAGACAACCACACCAAATCCCCAACAAGAAGTCGGGGACCCAAGCGGCGACGGCGATTAGCAAACTGCTGAGTCTTCTCCTGAGATAACTTCAAATTGTCCACCACCTGATTCCAAATCTGATGTAGCCTGTCCACCACCACGTCCACTCCAGGACAATCCGAAGACTCCACCTGACCAGAGGAAAAACGAGGATGAAAAAAAGGAGAGACCAACGTGGCAGAACTAGCCCGATTATTAAGAGCAAATTCGGCCAGTGGCAAAAAAGCAACCCAGTCATCTTGATCAGCAGAAACAAAACACCTCAAATAAGTTTCCAAGGTCTGATTAGTTCGCTCCGTCTGGCCATTCGTCTGAGGATGGAATGCAGACGAGAAAGACAAATCAATGCCCATCTTGGCACAAAACGTCCGCCAAAATCTAGACACAAACTGGGATCCCCTGTCAGAAACGATATTCTCCGGAATCCCATGCAAACGAACCACGTTCTGAAAAAATAAAGAGACCAACTCAGAGGAGGAAGGCAACTTAGGCAAGGGCACCAAATGAACCATCTTAGAAAAGCGGTCACACACAACCCAGATAACGGACATTTTCTGTGAAACCGGGAGATCAGAAATAAAATCCATGGAAATGTGCATCCAAGGCCTCTTCGGGATGGGCAAGGATAACAACAACCCACTGGCCCGACAGCAAGGCTTAGCTCGAGCACACACTTCACAAGACTGCACAAAGGTACGCACATCCCTAGACAAGGAAGGCCACCAAAAAGATCTGGCCACCAAGTCTCTAGTACCAAATATTCCAGGATGACCAGCCAACACAGAAGAATGGACCTCGGAGATGACTCTACTGGTCCAATCATTCGGAACAAACAGTCTTTCTGGTGGACAATGATCCGGTTTATCCACCTGAAACTCCTGCAATGCACGTCGCAAGTCTGGGGATACGGCGGACAATATTACCCCATCCCTAAGGATACCAGTAGGGCCAGAGTCTCCAGGAGAGTCAGGCACAAAACTCCTGGAAAGAGCATCTGCCTTCACATTCTTTGAACCTGGCAGGTATGAAACCACGAAATTGAAACGAGAAAAAAACAACGACCAACGAGCCTGTCTAGGATTCAAACGCCTGGCAGACTCAAGGTAAATGAGATTCTTGTGATCAGTCAAGACCACCACACGATGTTTAGCACCCTCAAGCCAATGACGCCACTCCTCAAATGCCCACTTCATGGCCAAAAGCTCCCGATTACCCACATCATAATTGCGCTCGGCGGGTGAGAATTTTCTAGAGAAGAATGCACATGGCTTCATCACCGAGCCATTAGAACTTCTCTGTGACAAAACCGCCCCCGCTCCAATCTCGGAAGCATCAACCTCAACCTGAAAAGGAAGTGAAACATCTGGTTGACACAACACAGGAGCAGAAGAAAACCGGCGCTTAAGTTCCTGAAAGGCCTCCACGGCCGCAGGAGACCAATCAGCAACATCAGCACCCTTTTTAGTCAAATCAGTCAAAGGTTTAACAATACTGGAAAAATTAGCAATGAACCGACGATAAAAATTAGCAAACCCCAAGAACTTCTGAAGGCTCTTAACAGATGTAGGTTGTGTCCAGTCACAAATCGCCTGAACCTTGACGGGATCCATCTCAATAGTAGAAGGAGAAAAAATGTACCCCAAAAAAGAAATCTTCTGGACTCCGAAGAGACACTTTGAGCCCTTCACAAACAGAGAATTGGCCCGCAGAACCTGAAACACCTTCCTGACCTGTAGAACATGAGACTCCCAGTCATCAGAAAACACCAAAATATCATCCAAATACACAATCATAAACTTATCCAGATATTCACGGAAAATATTGTGCATAAAGGACTGAAAGACTGACGGAGCATTGGAGAGTCCAAAAGGCATTACCAAATACTCAAAATGGCCCTCAGGCGTATTAAATGCGGTTTTCCACTCATCACCCTGTTTTATCCGCACCAGATTATACGCACCGCGAAGATCTATCTTAGTGAACCACCTAGCCCCCTTAATGCGAGCAAACAAATCAGTCAATAATGGCAATGGATACTGATATTTGACTGTAATCTTATTCAGAAGGCGATAATCTATACAAGGTCTCAGGGAACCATCTTTTTTTGCCACAAAAAAAAAACCTGCTCCCAGAGGGGACGAAGATGGACGAATATGTCCCTTTTCCAAGGACTCCTTAATATAATTCCGCATAACAGTATGCTCTGGCAGTGACAGATTAAATAAACGACCCTTAGGGAACTTACTGCCAGGAATCAATTCTATAGCACAGTCACAATCTCTATGAGGAGGGAGCGAATTGAGCTTAGGCTCCTCAAAAACATCCCTATAGTCAGACAAAAACGCAGGGATCTCAGAAGGAGTAGATGAAGCGATTGAAATCGGAGGTGCATGATCATGAACCCCCTGACATCCCCAGCTTACCACAGACATTGTTTTCCAGTCCAGGACAGGATTATGAGTTTGTAACCATGGCAGACCAACACTATTACATCATGTAAATTATACAGTACAAGGAAGCGAATCACCTCCTGATGAACGGGAGTCATGCGCATGGTCACTTGTGTCCAATACTGCGGTTTATTCATAGCCAATGGTGTAGAGTCAATTCCCTTCAGAGGAATAGGAACTTCCAGAGGCTCCAGACTAAAACCGCAGCGTTTAGCAAATGACCAATCCATAAGACTCAGGGCAGCGCCCGAATCCACATAGGCATCGACGGAAATGGAAGACAGTGAAAAAATCAGAGTCACAGACAAAATGAACTTAGGCTGCAGAGTACCAATGGCAAAAGATTTATCAACCCTTTTTGTGCGTTTAGAGCATGCTGATATAACATGAGCTGAATCACCACAATAAAGACACAATCCATTTTTCCGCCTATAATTTTGCCGTTCCCTTCTGGACTGAATTCTATCACATTGCATAGTCTCAGGTGCCTATTCAGAAGACACCGCCAACTGGTGCACGGGTTTGCGCTCCCGTAAACGCCGATCAATCTGAATGGCCATAGCCATAGACTCATTCAGACCTGTAGGCGTAGGGAACCCCACCATAATATCCTTAATGGCCTCAGAAAGACCATTTCTGAAGTTTGCAGCCAGGGCGCACTCATTCCACTGAGTAAGCACCGACCATTTCCGAAATTTTTGACAATATATTTCCGCTTCATCATGCCCCTGAGAGAGGGCTAACAAAGCCTTTTCAGCCTGAATCTCCAGGTTAGGTTCCTCATAGAGCAATCCCAATGCCAGAAAAAACGCATCCACACTGAGCAATGCAGGATCCCCTGGCGCCAATGCAAATGCCCAATTCTGAGGGTCGCCCCGCAGGAAAGATATTACAATCCTGACCTGTTGAGCAGGGTCTCCAGAGGAGCGAGATTTTAAAGAAAGAAACAATTTACAATTGTTCCTGAAATTCAGGAGGGTAGATCTATCTCCAGAAAAGAACTCTGGAATAGGAATTCTAGGTTCAGACATGGGAGTGTGAACAAGAAAATCCTGTATGTTTTGAACTTTTGCCGCGAGATTACTGAGGCTGGAAGCCAAACTCTGGACATCCATGTTAAACAGCTAAGATCAGAGCCATTCAAGGGTTAAGAGGAGGTAAGAAGCAGCTAGACAGCAATTAAGGGCTAGGCAGCAAAACTCTGAAGGGAAAAAAAAAAAAAAAAATTTCCCTTAAACACTTCTTTTTCTCCTGCTTCAGCCCAAACAATTAACACTTTGTGGGCCGGCTATACTGTCATGAATCCCAATGGCTAGGGATAGCACAGGACAAGCAAGGTACAAATAAATAACGGACGAGCTCTAGGGTGATGGAACCTGGGCTGACCGCTGCCCTACGCCTGACAAACGCAACTAGAGATAGCCAGGGAGCGTGCCTACGTTGGTTCTAGACGCCACGCACCAGCCTAAGAGCTAACTAGTACTGCAGAGAAAATAAAGACCTCACTTGCCTCCAGAGGAATGAACCCCAAAAGGTATAGTTGCCCCCCACATGTATTGACGGTGAAATGAGAGGAAGGCACACACACAGAGATGATATATATAGGTTTAGCAAATTGAGGCCCGCTGTAAACTAGAAAGCAGAGCGATACAAAAGGGGTCTGAGCGGTCAGCAAAAAACCCTAATCAAAAAAAACATCCTGAGATTACAAGAACCCATGTGCCAACTCATGGCACATGGGGAGAACCTCAGTCCACTAGAGCTACCAGCTAGCATAGAGACATAATAAGCAAGCTGGACAAAAAAAACCAAACAACTGAAAATCAGCACTTAGCTTATCCTGAAAGATCTGGGAGCAGGTAGGCAGGAACTAAACAGAGCACATCTGAATACATTGATAGCCGGCAAGGAAATGACAGAAAGGCCAGGTAAAATAGGAAACACCCAGCCTCTGATGGACAGGTGGAAACCAAAGGCCGCAACCCACCAAAGTCACCCAGTACCAGCAGTAACCACCAGAGGGAGCCCACAAACAGAATCCACAACACTGTGGATTGCCACTTGCCGCCAAAGGTTCCCGCCAAAACCGCCGCCATTACAGCGCAACAAGGAGCGCAGGAGAAGAAGAGGGGCGTGGAAGTGGGCGTAGACAAGTTGGAGAGCGCGAAAGACAATGGCCGCCCAATCTAAATATTTCTGTATCTTGAGGACGTGTTCGTCAGCAGCGGAGACCTGCCTCCTGATCCTCTATGGCGGGCGGAGACCAAAGAAACGAAACTATGACTCAGATGAGGTGAGACTGGAGACCAGAGAAGGCCTAAGGAAAAGGATGGCCCCGCACCGACCTCCGTCACCGGAGGAATATCCCAACATGCCCCCGTTGGAGGATTTGGATCCATGGGAGCCGTCGATGGGGCATCCTGTACCTGAATGGTCCCCAGTCCGTATGCCTCCCTCAGGAGAGTGGAGTGGCGCCAGAGGAGTTACCTCAAGTGAAGGTACTCAGTGCCGCGACCCCCAGGGAGGACGCCTCACCTCCGCACCAGACTCGGCCGCCGCTGCGACCACTGATGCCCCAGTGTCCCTGCCGCCTGGCCCCAAAGCACCGGGGGGCATGACCTCGGGCCCTTCCCATGGGGAGAATACAGGAACCACCTGATCGTGGAGTTCCAGCGGGAAGTAGAGCGGGAGGCGCGAGGTGAGCTGCTGGAGGGCTCCCTGACGAAATGGGGCGTTGTGATCGTCTGTCAGCCCCAAGAAGGGAAAGGCTTAGTCCAGGAAATTGGAGCAGCCCTGAGAGTCCGGGACGAGGTGGAGCCCTGCCTGCGCGGAGATGGTGCAAAGTCCCTCCTGAAACCTGGAGACGTGGTGACGTATCGCCGGTGCCTGAAGGGGAGCAGCTGGTAGGCCCGGGACATGCAGTGCTTGCTGTACAGCTGTCCTGGCGGTATCCAGAACAGAAGGGGAGGAGCTTGCCGCTGAAGCAGCTGCCGCAGCCACTGCCTCCGCCAGCATCATCCACCGGCCCACGCAGACACTCATCGCGGCACACGACCTGGTCGTGCAGAAGACCCAGACCCATGGGGTACACTTGGCAGCGGGAGTAGACTTGGAGTCGAGCCTACCTGGGCCGCAGAGAGCCACCTGCCAGGTAAAACCTCAGTGGAAGCCGCCAGAACCAGAGTAAGCTACTACACTGTGTTCCAAATTATTATGCAAATAATATTTCCTCATATTTTCTCTAAATTACCTATTTGAATTGCAGTCATTGTTATTTTCCAGTCATCTACTATTCTAGCATAATTGCAATGTTTTGGAAAAAACTGCCTATGAAACCAGTATCTTTTTAAAAAAAATAAACACTCAAAATTCATGTTCCAAATTATTATGCACAGCAGAGTTTTCAACCTTTATTTTTTATTTTGAACAAAAAAATGGTCAATTGCGAAGTTATAAGCATTATCAGCTTATTACAAAATGAAATCAAACAGTTTTCAAGTGAAAACTTTATTCTAGGTGATGTTACATTTGCACATAGGACCCCTTGTTCGAAGGAAGCTTCTGAACTCTCTCGTCCATTGAATTTGTCAGTTTTTGGATGGTTTCTGCTTCAATTGTTTTGCATGTGGACAGAATACCCTCCCAGAGCTGTTGCTTAGATGTGAACTGCTTCCCGCCATCATAGACACTCCTTTTGATGATGCTCCAGTGGTTCTCAATGGGGTTGAGGTCAGGGGAAGGTGGTGGCCACACCATAAGTTTGTCCTCTTTTATGCCCATAGCAGCCAGAGATGCGGATGTGTTTTTTGCAGCATGAGACGGTGCATTATCATGCATGAAAATGATCTTGCTGCGGAAAGCACGGTTCTTCCTCTTGAACCATGGCAGGAAGTGTTGTTTTAGAAACTCCACATAGATTATGGAGTTCATCTTTACCCCTTCAGGGATCATAAAGGGGTCTACAATCTCTCTCCCCATGATTCCAGCCCAAAACATTACTCCACCTCTTCCTTGTTGGCGCCTTAGCCGTGTTTTCATGGGGTGTCCATCAACCAGCCATCCTCCACTCCATCCATCTGGACCATCGAGCGTTGCACGGCACTCATCGGTGAACAAAACAGTTTGGAAGTCAGTCTTCATGTATCGTTTGGCCCACTGGAGCCGTTTCTGCTTGTGTGCAGTGGATAGAGGTGGTCAACAGGATGGCTTATGCACCTCTGAAGGACCCTGCATCTTGTTGTCCTGGGGACGTAGGAGGCACCAGCAGCTTCAGAAACTTGTCTGCTGCTATGACAAGGCATTTTTGCAGCTGCTCTTTTAACCTTACGCAATTGCCTGTTGGAAAGAGTCCTCAATTTTTTCTTATCAGCATGCACACGTGTGTGCTGGGAATCAGCTACATACGTCTTGATTGTGCGATGATCATGATGACGTGTCTTGGCAATGTTGATTGTAGTCATACCTTGACCTAAATACTCCACAATTTGTTGCTTCTCAGCATCCGACACATCCTTTTTCTTTCCCATTCTGGCAAAAAATGTAGGCTGCTTAATAATGTGGAACAGCCTTCTTAAGTAGTCTTGCCTTTATTTGGACACACCTGCCAATCTAATTTGCACAGGTATCTGCAATTGCTTTCAGTGATATAAAGAGCCCTGACAAACATCACCATCAATGAGTTTAAATGACAATCAAAAAAATTCTAACCTTATCACTCCTAAACTCTTTGTGCATAATAATTTGGAACACCGTGTAATGCTCTGCAATTGTATATAGTTAACTGTTTGTTTCCTTGCCCGTTTGCTGCTTTAAACCCGACTAGGGTTATCCTTAAAGGGATCCCTTTGTTTACCCGGGATCCCTATTGCTTTTATTTTTGCTCTTGTTTTTCCCTTTTTGCTCCTTTAAACCCCCTATTTGGAAAAGACTGCCGAATCATGAACGGTGAATGGTTCACAAACTGTGATGTAAATAGTTCGCACCCTATTAAGGGTGCCCCCTACTGGTTTTACAAAAAAGAGAACTCTTTGCGAAGACACTGTTCCTAGAAACAGTCTAGGAGTTCCTGCCTTACACGGACTTGCAACTTGAGCAGTTGCACTACCTTGAAGAGACTTGGTCCCCTCTTAAAGGGGAAGTTCACCAGTTGCACTTAATATACAATGTTGCCTTAAGAGAAAGTGAATAATTTTTACATAACAAGTTATATGTAGCCAGCTAGTTAGTTATAGAAAATGTTTGATAATGTTGCTAGAAATTGAGGACAGGAAGTGAACCCGTAGGGGTTAGTGGGTGAGTCCTCCTAAGAGCCATAGAGAGATGGCTCAGTAGTCCTGTGCTAAGAAAAGAGGCAGTAGGCCTGGGCAGATAGACAGACGGTCCTGCATAAGACAAATCAAGAAATCAAGAAGAAGGTGTTGCACTTAGAAGAGAGAAATGAAGAAAAGTTAATTTATATTTTAGGAGTTTTATAGTAAGTAGTGTTGAGCGATACCTTCCGATACTTGAAAGTATCGGTATCGGATAGTATCGGCTGATACCCGAAAAATATCGGATATTGCCGATACCGATACCCGATACCAATACAAGTCAATGGGACACAAGTATCGGAAGCTATCCTGGATGGTTCCCAGGGTCTGAAGGAGAGGAAACTCTCCTTCAGGCCCTGGGATACATTATCATGTAAAAAATAAAGAATTAAAATAAAAAATATGGATATACTCACCCGTCCGGCGGCCCCTGGACCTTACCGATTGTAACCGGCAGCCTCCGTTCCTAAGAATGAGGAGTTTAGGACCCTCGATGATGTCGCGGCTTGTGATTGGTCGTGTGCCACTCATGTGACCGCTCACGCGACCAATCACAAGCCGCGACATCATCGAGGGTCCTAAACTCCTCATTCTTAGGAACGGAGGCTGCCGGTTACAATCGGTAAGGTCCAGGGGCCGCCGGACAGGTGAGTATATCCATATTTTTTATTTTAATTCTTTATTTTTTACATGAATATGGATCCCAGGGCCTGAAGGAGAGTCTCCTCTCCTCCAGACCCTGGGAACCATACACTGGGAACTTCCGATTCCGATTTCTGATACCACAAAAATATCGGAACTCGGTATCGGAATTCCGATACCGCAAGTATCGGCCGATACCCGATACTTGCGGTATCGGAATGCTCAACACTAATAGTAAGCCTTTAGTGGATCCAGCTTATACGTCCTTAGAGGCAAAGTTAAATTATTGTTCAGAATTTGCACTTAGTAGAATACCCGGCTGGGTAGTAAAAGTTATTTATAGTGTGTTATTTAAAATATTTAACTATGTTTGTTTGTAACGTTTAAGAGTCCTCACCTCCCATAAAGGGAAGCACTGTTATCATTTCCTATTACTTGTTTATTGCATACCAAAATTTGTATGTCTTTTGCTGACATGTATTGTTGTTTTCTTCCCAGTCCGGGAGTACTGGATTTAACCGGGGGGGAGTGCAGCGCCCCAGAGTCCTGGTCATTGCAGTACTGATGCTCCGCCACTAAGGGGAGTGATGGTACGACTGATGGCACTTAAGGAGTTCACCTGACCAGGTATCACAGACACCAATACACTTCATAGTCTGGCCTCCAGGGGGAGCAAAGGGAACTATGTATTAGGCCACTCCTCACAATCTGGTAAAACTGGGGGTTGGATAGAAAGTTAGACAGAAGCTGACTGGGTTGGAACCAGGCAACATCCTGTGGCAGAGGGTGTTGCAGGGGAAGATTCAGGGGGGTCCCAGTCAGGGGTGGGATCCTGACAGAGGCCTAGCGAACAAGAGAGAACGTTAAGGAACCGCGCCTGCACTACATCGCGGCGGTATCTCAAGAAAGCACAAGAAGCGAGGTTTATTGTGAAGAGTGAGAAACGAGATCATAGCAAAAAGGAGATAACACCAGTAGGAGTCGTGCTGTAAGATCGAGGCAACATCCTACTGAGGCGCGTAGCCGGTGGCCGGAACGCCGAGGAAGTATTGGGCTCCAAACATTACTTCAAACCAACGGCAGGACAGTTAATTATAGGTTGGCTGTCTCACCTAAATCACCTAAGCAGACATAGGGGGCAACTGTGGGAGAGGGGCGTCACTAGGGTCCCGGAAGAACTCCAGGCCTACCCGTCATATGGGTGCGTCCTAGCCATATCATCTGGAGGACGGAGAAGAACATCAGAACAGACATAGGTTGTGGGAAAGAACATCAGAAACAGACACAACAGTTGTGAGGACTATCCCGTGGTGCTCAGCAGGGAAGTACTACAACACACAGGCGCTAGAAGGAAGGCACAGATTTCCACCTGCAAAGGGAACTCTGGAGGTGCCATCGGACCGGCCGGTCTCGGACAGCCCTGTTAACCGTACTCCGGATTGAGGATCTTGAAGCCTTCAGTAAAGAGGTAAAGAGACTGCAACCCTGTGTCCTCGTTATTCACCGTGAACTGCACCACGCACCACCACCTACACTTTTCATTGGACGCCCCTTAGCAGGGTCACGGACCGGGTCTAGCTACCGTGACAACCCCAGAACTGAGACAGAGAGGCCCGGTACCGAGTACCCCGTGGCCCTGCATCTGGGGGCGCTCCACATGTCTCTTTGGCACCCTAGGTTTTTTTTCTTGGGAATAATCCAAAAATGTTGGAGGGAAATTGATTTTTTTAATTAGATAATGAACATACTTTAGAAAATAGAAACTGGAACACCTCTTAAAATATATATTTTTGTGGGTTTTTTTTCTGCTCATGTTCAAGCATTTTGTTCTAGCTGAAAAGCATCAGCACTAGTGTTGAGCGATACCGTCCGATACTTGAAAGTATCGGTGTCGGAAAGTATCGTCCGATACCGGCAAAGTATCAGATCTAATCCGATACCGATACCCGATACCAATACAAGTCAATGGGACTCAAGTATCGGACGGTATCACTGATGGTTCCCAGGGTCTGAAGGAGAGGAAACTCTCCTTCAGGCCCTGGGATCCATATTAATGTGTAAAATAAAGAATTAAAATAAAAAATATTGCTATACTCACCTCTCCGACGCAGCCTGGACCTCACCGAGGGAACCGGCAGCGTTCTTTGCTTAAAATGCGCGCGTTTCCTGCCTCCCGTGATGTCACGGCTTGTGATTGGTCGCGTGCCGCCCATGTGGCCGCGACGCGACCAATCACAGCAAGCCGTGACGTAATTTTCAGGTCCTGAATGCCTAATTCTAGGCATTCAGGATTTTAAAATTACGCTACAGCCTTGTGATTGGTCGCGTCGCGGTCACATGGGCGACGCGACCAATCACAAGCCTGTCATGATTCCCAATGGCAAGGAAACATCAGAACACTAAAATAACGGACGAGCTCTGGGTGATGGAATCTCGAGCTGACCGTGAGCTAAATCTACCACACAACTAATAGTAGCCAGGGAGCATACCTACGACTTCCTAGATGCCACGCGCCAGCCGGAGGACTAACTACGCCTGGTAGAGGAAGGAACAGACCTGGCTTACCTCTAGGGAAATACCCCAAAAGATGATAGCAGCCCCCCACATGTAATAACGGTGAGTTAAGAGGAAAAGACATACACAGTATGAAAGTAGATTTAGCAAAGAGAGGTCCACTTACTAGATAGCAGAAGGATACAAAAGAGGACTTCACGGTCAACTGAAAACCCTTTCAAAAAACCATCCTGAAATTACTTTAAGACTCCTGTGTCAACTCATGACACAGGAGTGGCAATTTCAACCCGCAAGAGCTTCCAGCTACAGAGCATAACAAAAACTGCAAACTGGACAAAAGATACAAAACAAAAGGACAAAGTCCACTTAGCTGATCAGCAGACTAGTAGCAGGAACATGCAACCGAAGGCTCTGGTTACAATGATGACCGGCAAGGAAATGACTGGAGAGCAAGGCTAAATAGGAAACTCCCAAACACTGATGGGAGCAGGTGAACTGAGACAGCAAAGCACACACAAGTCACCAGTACCACCAGCAACCACCAGGGGAGCCCAAAAAGCGGATTCACAACAGTACCCCCCCCTTAAGGAGGGGGCACCGAACCCTCACGAGAACCGCCAGGGCGATCTGGATGAGCCCTATGAAAGGCACGAACCAAATCCGAGGCATGAACATCAGAGGCAGTTACCCAAGAATTATCTTCCTGACCATAGCCCTTCCATTTAACCAGATATTGAAGTCTCCGTCTGGAAATACGGGAATCCAAGATCTTCTCTACAACGTACTCCAATTCACCCTCCACCAGCACAGGAGCAGGAGGTTCAGTAGAAGGAACCACCGGTACCTCATATCTCCGCAACAACGACCGATGGAATACATTATGGATAGCGAAAGATGCCGGGAGGTCCAAACGAAAGGACACAGGGTTAAGTATCTCCAAAATCCTATAAGGACCGATGAACCGAGGCTTAAACTTAGGAGAAGAAACCCTCATAGGGACAAAACGGGAAGACAACCACACCAAGTCCCCAACACGAAGGCGAGGACCAACACGACGACGGCGGTTAGCAAACTGCTGAGTCCTCTCCTGGGACAACTTCAAATTGTCCACCACTTGTCCCCAAATCTGATGCAACCGATCCACCACCGCATCCACTCCAGGACAATCCGAAGATTCCACCTGACCAGATGAAAAACGAGGATGAAACCCTGAATTGCAAAAGAAAGGAGAAACCAAAGTGGCAGAACTAGCCCGATTATTAAGAGCAAATTCCGCCAACGGCAAAAAGGCAACCCAGTCATCCTGATCCGCAGACACAAAACACCTCAAATAAGTCTCCAAAGTTTGATTAGTTCGCTCCGTCTGGCCA